>NC_072482.1:40414278-41047687 GCF_027574615.1 Eptesicus fuscus
CTTTTCAATGAGGACTATCCCACCTACCTTATTTACAGTGACACCCCTTCCCTCCTCCTTACCTTTTTTTTTTTTCTTTCCTTTCTGTTTCAATAGCACTTAGGAAATTAGAGGTGCTCACCAACAATTTGCTGAATGAATAGAGATTATACCTTTAATTTGACCTTTTACCAAAGGATTACCTGGTCAAGGATTCTTAAAGGACCACAGTTTTAACTCGTGCTAAGGCTTCAGTTTCACCCATGGAAGGGTGTAAATTATGGAAATCCCAATCAAGATAGTTTTTGGCATAGGCAGAGAATCCTTCTTCAGCAAAGGATTGCCTGGTCAAGGATTCTTAAAAGAGAAAATTGTCTGCTTTTCCCTTTTTGCTTGATGATTATATAAATCCAGCCTGAAAGTCTCTATCTTAAGAGTTCTCTAAAAATATCAGGTAGCAGACAACACTCTCTCACATTCTGAATGTGTTATAGTTTTCCCTTCATGTTCTGGCCTCTATCTGTAGGTGCATGCCTTCCAAGAGGATAAATTATCTATATTTTATTACATTTCAGCAATCACTGGCTCTGTAGACTATAGTATCTGCACCACCCATTTATTACCCAACTGCGTCCAGTAAGCCATTAACACATTTTCGTTTTTATTATTGCAGAATTCCACATCCAGTACCAAATCCTACCATATTTGGCTGAACATAATAGAAAAGGAAAACAAAAAACTGGCTTAAACAAAAGAGAAGTTTATTCATCTCTCATGCAACAGAAGACACAAGAGATCCATGATCCAGGACTCAGCTCCAAAAACTGAAAATATGACCTTCTTTCTTGTGGTCTAAACAATATGCTAGTTCTCCAGGAGAGCTTGCCTACATTTTATCATTTCATTACAGTGGTCATTGGTCCTCTAGACTGCGCTATCTGTACCACCCACTACCCAACTGCCTCTACTAAGCCATTGATACATTTTATTTTTTATTATTAATAGCATTTCATTTCCAGTACCAAATCCTACCATAGAGTTAGGAATCTTTGGCTAAACATAATATAAAAAGGAAAGAAAAATTGGCCTAATAAAGAGAAGTTTACTCGTCTCTCATACTATAGAAGACATAAGAGACACAGGCTTCTTCCAGCGCTCAGCTCCAACAAACTGGCCTTCACCCTCATCCAAACAACATGCTAGATATCCAGCCATATCCTCCTTTTTCCAGAGAGTACATGAAAGAAAGGGCCTGTGACAAGAAATCCTATCTTTACCAAGTCTTCTAGGGATTTACAGGCAACACTTATGCTTGTATCTTTTGACTAAATATTTAATCACATGGAAATACCCAGATTCAAGGGAGGCTGAGAGATAGACTCTTTTAACCATGGAGGAAATATGTCTAGCTAAAAATTTGGATTCTAGTTTCCAACAAAGGAAAGAATACATATTGGAACACTTAGAAAACTCTGCCATGAAAAGCAACTCATTAACCTTCCAAACAAGGAAGATAGACTATAAAATGAATGATATTCTAACAAGGATTAGAAGACTATTCCGAGCATTACTGCATATAATCCTATAACTCTGAGAATTATCTATCCTAGAGTATGTACTGAGACTCATAACACGCTGCTAAAAGACCAGAAACCAAATGAGACACGACAACCAGCTGGACCTCTCCCATGCATCACAGAGTGTAGTGTGGTTCATGTCAAACAAAATGTTCAGACTGATTAACAAAGCTGTTCACTTGAACTAAAATGTGGGGAATATGACATACAATGTTAAAACACTACTTTTGACACAGTTCCCCATTATCAATTTCAACTTAGGAAAAAAAATGTTAAGCATCAGGTTCTTGGCCTTTGGTTAAATATCATAGCCTCCTGAAATATTGAAAAGAATGTGTATGACCATACTTTAAAGCAAAAAATATAATTAAGATCTCTAAAGTGGTTACAATTTCAAAATATGAACTAAACACATTATTTGAAAAACTATGCTGTGGAATTAAGGAGAATTGGAAGAAATGTTTTAATTAGCTCTACTACATTTTAATTAGCTTTATTCCATAAAGTTAAACCAAATTTACATTTAAAAATCAAAAAGTTCCATGAGTCAGAGAATCTTATCAGTCAGAATGGAGCACCTTTCTGGCAGTTGACCAATGTGAATCTGTGATTCTGGGTCACAGTCTATGCCTCTTCAATTCGCTAACTTAGGCCTGAGGCTGCCATACCTTTGCCAGTGCTCACATTCCAGCCGACTATTCATTATGGTTTTAGGGCAACCCGTTTGGAGAAAATGAGATGGGCTGTACAAATGCAGACAAGATAAATGATTCTAAACTCTGTAGTTTTCACTTGTTATTTCATCTCAAGAAGACAAACAAACCTACAGGTTTCTGCCCAGGACTATTTCTTAATTGCCAAGGAGAAAACTAGTACACCAAACTCATTGGAGGAGAAGCAGTAATATACAAAAGAACTTTTAAAACCCAGAAAATTGTGAGGTATTAATTTGATGTAAAAATAATCCCACCCCCATTGTGGAAAACAGATAATTTACTTGTGAAAAACAGAAATTTCCAATGTGCATACTATATTGGAATCGGGCTGAATTTTTTCATGGTCAAAATGATCTCTGAGCACAGAGGATTTTTAGGGCAGTGTTTGTGTTACTGTGCTCCCTCTCCTTAACACGAGGAGAACTTTTAAAACATAAAACTAAAACTATAAAGGGGAAAACATTGACACACAATATATATTTGTGTCCTGGCAAATTTTTGCAAGTGATAAACTGAAAAAATATATGCAATGTAACCGACAAACAAAAGGTTAACATGTCTAATGTAAATTATCATAGAAATTATTAAGAAACTACAAGCCCAGAAGTAGACAGAAAATATGAGCAAACCCATCAAAAAAGAGAAACTGCAAATCTGTAAACATGAATATTGACTCTCTGTTCTGCTCCCCATTCCAGCCCTTTGGAGAAAAGATCAAGGTCAACCTCAGCCTCGCCAGGAAAAGTTATATATGGTAGCAGAAGAGTTAGTTTCTGCCTTTTCCAATCCTTGGTTCCAAATGTAGCAAAGTCTATAAAAAATACAGGAATTTGTTATAGCATTTATCACTTACTAGTACATTGCCTTGACAATTTACCAGGAAAAGCAACAGAACAGCAGCATTGAGAAATCTTCTCAAGAGTACAGGCTAAATTTATTCTTTTAATATAGATTTGAATTCTATTTTCCTCAGTTATGTGAGGTAAAATCTCCTCACTAATGTCTCCTGAGCTCTCACTCCCAACCAAAGTAGCACTAATAAACCACATGTGTTTCATCTGCAATTTGAACCCAGCTCTCTGTATTAAAATACAGGGTGTCCCCAAAAAGTGTATACACACAGTAATAACTGACAGCTCAATTGTGAAAATAAAATGTATTTAAATAAACACTGCCTTTCCCTGGCTTGTGTGTTCAGTGGTTAGAGCTTCGACCTGTGCACCAAGGGGTCACAGGTTTGATTCTTGGTCAAGAGCATGTACCTGGGTCACAGATTTGATCTCCGGCCCCCATCTGGGTTCATGCAGGAGGCAACCAATCCATGGAAACACTGATATTTCTCTTTCTGTCCTCCTCCTTCCCTTCCATACTATCTAAAAATCAATGGGGGGGGGGGGGGGAATATACCCTCGGGTGAGAATTAACCAAAAAATAAATATACAAATATATAAATAAACACTGCATTTATCATTATTCAAAGTGTGTGTATACATTTATTGGGACACCCTACATATGACAGTGACATATGTGATATCCTACAATACTGTCAACTATTGAGTCCATCTTTTTAAATGACTAGAGGCCCAATGCATCAATTCATGCACCGATGGGGTCCCTCGGCCTGGCCTGAGGTATTGGGCCAAAACTGGCTCTCTGACATCCACCAAGGGGTCCTGGATTGCAAGAGATCACAGGCCAGGCCAACGAACCCCACTGGTGCATGATGGGGACCAGGGAGGGATGCGGGAGGTTGGCCAGCCAGGGAGGGACTGCAGGAGGGCTCCAGGGCGTGTCTGGCCTGTCTCACTCAGTCCCAATCAGCCAAATCCCAGGAACAAGCTAGCCTACAGCCAGAGCATCTGCCCCCTGGTGGTCAGTGCACATCATAGCAAGTGGTTGAGTGGCCTTAGCATATCATTAGCATATTACGCTTTGATTGGTTGAACAGATGAATGGACGACCAGACACTTAGCATATTAGGCTTTTATTATATAGAATTATAGGTTTATTTTTATTTTCTACTCATTCTTGAGTCAATTTTGACAAATTTTATAAAGTGATCTATTTTATCCAAGTTTTCAAATTTTTCAACATGAAAGTTTTTGTTGCATATTATGGAATATCTCTAATATATTCAATTGTTCCTATTTTTATTCCAAATATTGTTAATTGCATTTGCTATGATCAATGTTGCCAGAGTTCTGTTTAGTGTAATTAGTCTTTTCAATAAACTAATGTTTGCTTTTTTTTATCCTTTTTAGTCTACCTATTCATGTAGTTCATAAATGCCTGATTCTTATTATTTCCTTCTTTCTACTTTATATATTTTAAATATATTCAAAATGTTTCTGATACCATATATCTTATTACTACGCTTATCCTTCTGCAAATAGCTGGTTATTTTTTAATTAAAAAATTGTTCAATTAAATTTATTAGGGTATTATTGGTTAATAACATAAACTTCAGTGTACAACTTTATATTACAACATCTCTATATTCTATTGTGTGCTTACCACCTAAAGTCTAGTCTCCTATCACCTTGTGTTTGACTGCATTTACCCTCTTCATGGTCCCCCCATTCCCCTCTGGTAACTACTATTCTGTTGTCTGTATCTATAAGTGTGATTGTTCATTTGTTATTTTTGTGTGTTTTTCCCCCACATATGAGTAAAATCATATGTTTCATGCCCTTTTCTGACTTATATCATTTACCATATACTCTCAAGAGCCATTCACATTGCCACGAATGACAAAATTTCATCTTTTTTATGGCTGAGTAGTATTCCATTGTATATCTGTATCACATAAAGATAGCAAAGGATCCAGAAAAGAGCATGCCCTTGATATGCAAACTAACTCATCTGAGTCAAACCTCCTCTACCTGACTCTTACAATCCAAGGTACTATTCCTTTGCTTTAATTATCCCAGAGCGAGACACTAGGCAACTCGGGGCTACTCCTATAGGCCAAAGCCTTCCAAAATTATTCAAACTAGCCAGTCTTAAACTGTTCACCCTGCCTTGACTGTCCCATGGAAACCCCAATAAAGGCAGTGGCCTAAACCGCTCCTGGCTTCTGCTTCTGCTTCCTGACCATCCTGGAGTCTGTCCCATGTGCCATGCCTCTGTCTCTAGGACTGTTAATAGAAAAAAACAAACTTTTTATTTCCTGAGCCTCTTCTGCCCAGCCCTTTAATTCTATACTATCCTTTTTATTACCCAAACAAATATGTATGTAAACATGCACAATTATTAGCTTATTAGTTTAGATTTACATATTTCTTCATATTTTCCCATTTATTCTCTGTTCCTGCTTGAGTATCAACCTTCCTTTCTGACAACTTCCTTCCTTCATAAAGTAAATCTTGAGTTGTGATATAAATCAGGTTTTACATTTATTTCCTCTCGGCACTTTTACAATATTATTTTGGTCTTCTGTCTCTATTGGAGCTGTTGAGAAGTTTGATGTGATGCTAATCATTTTTCCTTTAAAATTAATTGATTTTTTTTTCTTACTGCTTTTAAGTTCTTTTCTTTCTTTGTCTTTGTTGTTTGGTGGCAGTTTTCTTATAATGGTTTCAGCTTCCTGATATTGATGATACCTGTCTTCCATGAGTTCTGAAAAATGGAGTTTCCCCATGCTCTCACTCTTCTTTCTTTCAGAAATTACAATTAAACTTAACGATTCATTTTCTTTGACTGTCCACCACTTTTCTTTCTTGCTTCTTTATTTTTCATTTCTTCATCTCTCAGGTTAGAATCTGGGTAATTTCTTTAGATTCTTTAGGTTTATATTCCTCTCACTAATTATCTCTTATTCACCTGTGTCTAATATTCTGTTAGTCCATCCATTTAGTTATTAATTCCAAAGATATATGTTTCTAGAAGTTCTACTTTTCTCCCAGATTTTCCTAGCACTTTTTGTACATTTTTTTCCTTATTCACAATTTCAATTCCCTTTTCTATTTCTTTAGGCATTTTAAACACATTTATTTTGTGTTCTGTATCCAATAATGTCAACATTAGAGGTTCTAGAAGGTTAATTTTTGCTCTTTGCTTTGCTTTTGCCTTTTTTCCTCTACCTTCTTACTCTAGTTTGTATGATTTGTTTCCTCAGATGATCTATGATTTTTGCATCATGAGTTCATGTTTATCTGTGCTCTATCTGTGGGGATCTTGCAAGACGTGGTCTGTGTATCCATCAAGAGAGGGTTTGTGTTTGCTTTCTGCCAAGATATCCAGGACACTAGAATCCCAGATGATAGTTTTAGGTTAATTTCTAAGACTGGGTTTCTTAAACCATTCAGGAAGTATAAATTAAATAACCATCAAGGTAGACCACGGTTGCCATTTCAAAGGGAGACTTTTCCCCACCACCTCAGGCTTAGATTAAGTTCCTTTGTCACCTCTCCTTTCTAATAGGCTTTTTTTTTTCTGCCCCTCTAACATTTCCTGAGCAGTGTCTCCTTTCCATAGTCCACCTTTCACAAAGGACCAAGTCTTTGTTAGCTGCCCTAATGTAGATAATAAAACACAAGCTTCTAAGAGGGTAAGTGACCTATAGTTGCAGATTCAGCATCAGCTATCACCTTCATATAGGATCCCATATACACCTGGAGGGTACATAATCTACATCAGGCCTCAGAGAGTTCTTGAGGTATTTTTGGTAGAAGCAGTAAACTGAAGTTTTGAAGCCATTGCTGTTCATGTTCAACTTAATGTAGATTAGGTTACCCTTTTGAAGGAGAGAACAAGATTAAGGTGCAAAGTGGTGCAGAGATGAGAGGTGATAACAGTGTCCTGGCAATGTAAAGTCCCTGCTTCTACCAATACTTGTTCTTGAATCAGATCATACAATTGTGTCTCTGCCTATCATACAATTCATTAATTCCCTTTCTTTAATGCTTCCTTTCTTTGCTGAAGAACCAAATACACTTTTAATAAAATTTCCTTTGGCATAACCTAGTTCAGGCTCATGTTTCTGACATTTGCAACCAAATGACTCATGAGTAATACACAACTATTTTATTTCACATACATTTTTCTTTTTAATACCCTATATAGCCTATCTACTGCATAGCAATAAATGTCATTGAATTAAGTTCAACTAAATAAGATAGGCACACTAGTTCCACTCAGACTGAACACTAACTTTGGGCCCTTCTGTAAAAAATCAATAAATTTATATTAAAAAAAAAACAAACTAACTTTGGGGTTGATCCCAGACTACTTCCAGGTGACACCACTAGTATGTCCCAACTATCCAGATCAGAAGAAATAAAGCAGCCCAAGTGCTGAATCAAAATAGTTTTTAAAAATTATGCTCCCTTTCACCACAAAACTCACATTTTCTCAAGGAACCCTGAGAATCAACCCAGATATGATATAAATGTTCAAGAACTGTCTGAATACCTAAATTTTTTCCTGAAGTCTCTGGAGAGAAAAGATCTCACAGTTATGAAGCAGAAGACAGAGCACATTGCTAAATCAATGACTAAGTGTACACAAGTAAAGAGGAGTGGAAGAATGAGGCAGTTGATAAGGTAGGTACTTTATGCCAAAATTTGCTATTATATAAGAATACCTTTGTATCTCAAATTAGCCATGCTGTCTGTCACTAATGACCAAATCTTATTACCTTTCACCTCTTGAATGCACAGAATCAATGCAATAGGTCACTGGTAAGAATGGAATTAGGGGTATGAAAACAAAATCTTTGTTGTGCTATCCTGAAAATTGGCTCTCATGTAATGAATGTGTAATAATGAAGATCTGATTCTCATCACTTCTTTCCATACTTAAACTTTAACTATAAATTGCATACTTGTCTAGTGGTCTTAAATAGACTTATCCTCATTCCAAATATTAAGACCAAGGTCCTATATAAATCAATTACTCCACTAAATTTTAAAAAGCAAAGAAAAAGAAGGAAACAATATGAAAGCCAAAATGCCTCATTTTAAAATATTATTTTGTTTTTCACATACTAACATTTTTATTTAAATCACAGATTATGTATTTCAAAATAAAGTGTTCCCATTCCTAAGCCATTATCCTCCCACCTCCTTTCTTAGATTCCAGAATTTATCTATTCTTTTGAAAAATACAAATCTTCTGGGAGATCCACGCACTGGCTGTTTTAGTCCTTTGTTTTTGAGAAACGAGCTCCTTGCCAGTGGAAGTTTCTAAAGGGATTTTTCCGAAGGAAACAGCACAATGAAGTGGCTGCACAGGCAATTATTCTAGGAAAACTCTCCCTGCGAGTTGGCCAGACAGGATGAAATTGGATGATTTTCTTTAAACCTTAAAGAGAAGAAAAAGACACTTGGGAACTAAAAGGGGAGAGGTGTCAGAGGAAGGAGTGGGTGAGGACCAAGATAGAAGACAAAGCGATGTCCTCTGTAATGATGCCCTCTCTGGACCAGGAGCTTTGTTTTGTTCTCACTATGGTTCTCCTTGGAGTTCAGCCTTATTTTACAAAGTAATGAAAACAACCAAAATGAATAAATAAATAAATGCCCTTCTTGGAAGATGCTGTGTCCATTAGTCAAGGCACTAAAAATCCAGCATATGTGATATATCTGACCCACTGAAAATAATACACCACTAAAACCAGTGAAGTATACTTTTGTTCTGAGCAAAATGTCTTGGCTTAGGCCTTCAGAATTTTATCAGCATGCTCAGAAGTATTTCCCTTGAATGAAATCCTTTCCATGAGGAGTTTATAAATTTGGAAGGTATCTTTAATTTCCATGAGGAATTATCATTGAGAATTATAAATATTATTAACACCGAGAGAGACTGCCAAATCTCTTCCCATTTTACAAGTAAGAAAGCTAAAACCTAGGAAGGTCTTCAGGTTCACTCAGCTGGTGAGTGGCAGGGTCACAGCCAGAACCTAAGTGTCTGTGACTCAGAGGCCACTGATCTTACCAGCTGATCACCATCTAGTATTCTGTTCAGTAGGTTATAAAAATAATAATCAGCCGAAACCGATTTGGCTCAGTGGATAGAGCGTCGGCCTGCGGACTGAAGGGTCCCAGGTTCGATTCCGGTCAAGGGCATGTACCTTGGTTGCGGGCACATCCCCAGTAGGGGGTGTGCAAGAGGCAGCTGATCGATGTTTCTCTCTCATCGATGTTTCTAACTCTCTATCCCTCTCTCTTCCTCTCTGTAAAAAATCAATAAAATATATTTAAAAAAATAATAATAATAATCAGCCCTAGCCAGGTTCAATTCTAGCCAAGGGCAAGTATTTTATTGCAGGTTCCTCCCCAGCTCAGGCCCTGGTTGGGGTTCATGCAGGAGGCAACTAATCAATGTGTTTCTCTCTGTCTTTCCCTCTCTCTTACACTGCCTCTAAAAATCAATGGGAAAATATCCTCTGATATTTTTGATATTTTTTTTGAGGATTAAAAATAAATAAATAATCATTCATGCAGATACAATTTTTTAATTACTTATTTGAGAATACTAGGAAGAAATTCATGAATTGCAAATTTTGTCATCTTTTCTCAATGGGAAGTATTGATTAAGTTGGCTTATCTTAAACAAATTTTACCAAGTTAGTGCCTGCACTATATCTTATTTTTCCTATTCAAATATTAAAGTTAAAATCTCTGACCACTATAAATATAAAAAGAAATGAATTCAAATTCTATATTGTCAACAGGAGTACTATAGCCATCTTAACTGCTAGGAAAAGTAGATAGCAAACTACAGTAATTCTCAAAGTTGATCTCAATAAACTTATGTTGACAATGAAATAAATCCCACAGCATAAAATTGGGTGTTGTGATTCTACAAAATATATTCCTAGACACTCAACCCATGAAATACGTTTTTATTGCTACTGTTTTTTTTAAACTAGTATAATTTTTAAGAAGGTCTAAATGAGGGGAAAAACTTCAGGTTAGCCTCCATAAAAATATGTCTGAATCCTATGGTTGAAAAAGGAGAAGTAACACTAATGTTAACCTAAGTGACATGAAATAACAAGAAAATCAGTATTAATTGAAAATGACATATTTGGGTGTTTTTCACTGTTACTAATGAAAACCATACTGTATTTACGTAAACAATACACTTTTAAAAAGTGTCCTTAAACTTCAGACATGTAGTAAATGAGAAATTTCCCTGGAAATGATAAACATTTGAATAACAGTTCAAAAGCTGCCGGGTATGGAACTTGAAACTGAAAAGAAAGCAGGCAATGAGGAAATCTGAGGGCTAGGCACTAGGGACACCAAAATTGAAACCACAGTCTTTGCACTCACGTTGCCTCATGTCTAGTTGGCAGGCAGAAATGTAAATGTAACCCATATGTTGTCTGGGGTTACTCTGTCTTTGGGGAGTTCATATTTAAATGGGACTAATTCCATTGGGCTCCTATTCCAAGGTAAATGGCTCATTCTGATATCTCATTCTTGCCAAACTCTCTATCTGACCACCATCCTTCTGTCCTGTATTATCTAGATTTCAGTAGAGACCCCTGTCTTTGATTTCAACTGAAACATCACCCATCCAAGGCATCTGTATGTGGTGGATGAGGGAAGGAGTGTTCTATCGCAAAATCAAACAGCAAAGGCCTTCATAATGGAATTAGAGAGATCCCTGTGCTCAAAAGTCCTCTGGCTACTTTTCTCTGGTCACTTTTCTCCAGTTTCCCATTGTACTCTGGCTCCCTTTCCGTCACTTTCTCTCCTGCTTACCCCTCAAGCTCCAATTCTTCTTAACCACTTTAAGTTTTATTTTATTTCCTTTATTTCACTGGCTTCTTCAGAGTATGCCTTCATATCTTCACCTAAAGCAATTTGTTAGGATGTTTTCCTGAATAGAGACAGCTGCCTTCCTAATATGAGCTCTCAGGTCTGGTGTTTAAAGAACAAAATTCGCTCCGGTTGATCTCTTCTCACCCTGAGAGAATTTTGTTCTTTATGAACACAGACAATGGTATGGTGAAGGCCTGAGGAGGGAGGCAGGAGCAGGCTAGAAGGGCTCAATGGGGGGAAGAAAAGGGGGCATATGTAATACTTGCAACAATAAAGATTTTTTTTAAGTATATTTTTATTGATTTCAGAGAGGAAGGGAGAGGGAGGGAGAGATAGAAACATCAGTGATGAGAGAAAATCATCATTCGGCTGCCTCCTGCACACTACTGGGGATTGAGCCCGCAACCCGGGCATGTGCCAGGACTGGGAATCGAACCTAGGAACCTGCAGTCCACAGGCCAACTGAGCCAAACTCACTGATCCAAACTGGCCAGGGGAAGATTTTTTTAAAACGGAACAAAATTCTCTCTAGCAATGTATGTGATATGGTATAATAATTCCTATAAAACTCAGGCAGTATAAGTAGTAGCAGTTGCAGAGTGAGAAAGCAATAGAAGCCCAGTTTTATTATCTGTATTAATAAAAGTTATCAGTTATCTGTACTCACACAGCTATTGTAAGGATTAACTGATTATGAGTGTAAACTCTGAGTTACATTCTAATGAAACATTTACTATTCAACACCTAGCCATGTCTGGCCATAGCAAGCCCTCAAATAATTTGACAGTCACCCATTTAGACTTAACATAGAGAGAGGTGTAGAATGTTTTAGGAACAACAACAAAAAATTAAGATGACACTTTTAAAACATTTAGCTTTGAAACAGGCCACCATGGGGTGTTTTTAGGAAAAGGGAACAAAATGGCAAAGGTATATAGAAAAAAAAAAAAACACACAATAATTTATATTGGGTAGTAGTGGTGGATAAATTTACACAAGTAAGTTGCAAATGGGATTGAAGGCAAGATAATGACTTTGGATTTAATTCAACACATTGAAGAAAAAATAATTTCTGTCATGTGACAAATAAACAAATGCCTCTGTTTGTACAATCTCATCGGAGCATGGTCAACAGGAGATGTAAGAGTTTGTGCTCTCTGCTCTGGTCAAGCAATACTGTAAGTTGTTATCAGCTTGGGACTCCACACTTTAAGGAACTTGGATAAGCTCCAACTCATTCGAAATATAAGAGTAGCAAGGAAGCCTGGAACTGTGACACGTGAGGCAGGACAAAAGGAACTAGGGTGTCTACCCTATAGGGCAGAAACTGCAAGGGGCCAATGTGATAGACTGTGACATTTTTGAGAACATGGTTTAGTATTTTTGACCTTTGAGTTCTCAGTGCCTGCATATGGTTGCTACTCAATAAAGGTCTGTGGAATGAATAAATGAATAATTGAATGGCCATCTGTCATAAAGAAGAGAAATTAAATGTGTTCTTTGTGTCTCCAAAGGGCAGAAGGTGATGGAAGTTGTAGAGATAGAGATAGAGATGGTAGCTTGACATAAAAAAGACTTTTAACATGTAGGAACCATTACCAATGAATGGAGCTGCTGCCAGAGCTGATCAGGTTTCCACTCACATATTAGGGTGAGCAAGCTCATGCTTGAAAAGGAGATGACTTAACCACCCCTTATCCTCTGTCACTCTAGCTTGGTAAAATTTTTTAAATCATTAGCATGATATAGATCTCATGACTTCTGAGCATTTTATTAATATTATTTAGGTATGCAATAATAAACTGTCCTGCAAGATTCTTTTCTTAAACTTAGATTTCATATTGCATTTTTGCTGTATTTTATGAGCCATGAATTGGGGAGAAGATACCATACACACTGGCAACCTCCAATGCCACTATACACATACATTAGAATAAATTTCCAATATATCAGCTGAGGATGTCAAGTCTTACCCACAGTTACATTATTTTGTTTACTGCAAGCAATTCCCCCACCTCATTCTTGAACTAAATTTAGTACCAAAAAGGTATAACCTCAGCTTGGGGAGAAAGCAAAGTCATTCTGCCAAGGCTTACCATAATTCCTTCAAACCTATTACTTTCCATATTTATAAAAGTAACTTAATCACATGTTGTCCCTAAGGAAGTAAATTATCTTTGAACATATTGTCTAGTAATTCCTTTTTTTTAAAAATCCTTGTTTAAAAACATTTTTTTTTATCAATTTCAGAGAGGAAAGGGGAGAGAGAGAGATATAGAGGCATCAATGATGAGAGAATCATTGATCAGCTGCCTCCTGCACACCCCCTACTGGAGATCGAGCCCCTCGAAATGCAGGCATGTGCCCTAACCAGGAATTGAACCATGACTTCCTGGTTCATAGGTCAACACTCAACCACTGAGCCATTCTGGCTGGGATAGTAATTTCTTAATTCAGCCATTGTCTTTGAAGCTCTTAGAAAGTATGGACAAAAGAAATTTTAGAGCCTGAATAATCATGAGACTAGATAAAGAAACCCTAAGAAGGAAATAACAAGGTAAAGAACCCTAAGAAGAAAACATAAAGGAAATATGGAAGAGTTTTGTCTTTGATAACAAAAACAAAAAAGTCTTGCTATAGACTGAATGTTTGCACACCAGCAAAATTCTTACGTTGAATCCTAATCCCAAGTGAGATGGTATTAGGAGGTGGGACCTTTGGGAGGTAATTAGGTCTTGATGGTGGAGCATTGATGAATGGGATTAGTGTGCTTATTGCTCTTTTTCCACAATGTGAGATTACAGTGAGAAAACAGCCAGCCACCAATGAACCAAGAAGCCAAATCTCACCAAACAAGTCTGCAGGCCCCTTGACATTGAACTCCCCAACCTCCAGAACTGTGAGAAATCAATGCTTCTTGTTGAAGACATCCTATTTATAGTAGTTTTGTTATACCAGCCTGAACAGACTGAGGCAAGTCTATTTCATAATACCTTGATATCTGTACAAATGTAACAGCAATTAAATCTGCCTAATGACAGCCATCATTCAAAAAATAATCAGAACAAAATTCTGACCCTTTTTTAAAAAAATATATAAAGCAGAAGAATTTAAATGACTACATTGAACACTCTTTCTTTTTCTTTTATTTTAAAAAAAAAGGGCTACATTGGACACTCTTAATAGTAACAACTGAATATAAAAGAACCCAAACCCAGTTCTAAAATAGATAAAAAACTGGGCTTTAGAGTACTTATTAAGGAGATTTAGGCAGAAGATTTACCTGTTGACTGTAGTTTTAGGACTTAATATCCTATTTTTATGGCATAGAGTTCATTTATTTATTAAATTTTATTGAATACCTACTCTGCGCCAAACACTATCATGACTTTCATTTATTCAGATAAAGCAGGACAAGATCCCTGACCTAAGAAGTTCCTAAAAAATTATATTCTTTTTCATTTTGACCCAAACAATTCCTTCCTTGAGAAATAATTAGATCGTATATAAACAACAAATTTTGAAAAAAATAAAATAAAATCCTATATAATAAAAGCCTAAGATGCTAAGTGTCCAGAAGTCCAGTAGGCCATTCAACCAATCAAAGCATAATATGCCAAAAATATGCTAAAGCTGCTCAACCGCTCACTATGATGTGCACTGACCACCAGGGGGCAGTTGCTCAATGCACAGGCATGAAAACATGGAACAGACTGATGAATCTCAGAGGGCAGAGGGGAAAGGGGAAGGGCAGGAAGAGTCCCTCAGCCTGGCCTATGCCCTCTTGCCATCTGAGACCCCTCAGGTGGTGTCAAAGTGCCGGTTTCGGCCCAGTCTCTGCAGGTCCAATCCAGGCAGGAGGGAGCCCGATCCCCACAGGCCTGATCCAGACAGGAGGGAGCCCAATTCTGGAATGCATCCCCAAGAACTGCCCTCTTGCCGCAATCCAGGACCCCTCGGGGTTTCGGCCTGATCTCCACAGGTCCAATCCCTTCAGGCCAGGCCGAGGGACCCCACTGGTGCACAAATCCCTGCACCAGGCCTCTAGTTATATCATAAAATTCTAACAAAAACAACTCTAGTTTAACATAATAGTTTAGATTAAAAGTCATTGTTGCCCTGGCCAGTTTGGCTCGGTGGATGGCGTGTCGGCCTGTGGACTCAAGGGTCCCGGGTTCGATTCTGGTCAGGGGCGTGTACCTTGGTTACAGGCACATGCCCAGTGGGGAGTGTGCAGGAGGCAGCTGATAGATTTTTCTCTCTCATCGATGTTTCTGGCTCTCTATCCATCTCCCTTTCTCTCTGTAGAAAATTAATAAAATATATATTTTTAAAAAAGTCATTGTCTCCCAAATTCAATACAGATTAGCCTGTCTCTACTTCCTTCTCTCTCTTTTATTCTCTCTCTCTCTCTCTCTCAAATTTTCTTTTTTTTTCCCTATACATTGTAGAAATGTTGACTTTTATACTGAGCAGCACAATGATCTGTGGTGAGGGAAGGGAGGAATGGATTTCACAGCAGAGGCAATCCAACCCTTCATAGTTTTAAGTGAATAGAGAAGATTAATGATAAATAATACCAAACAGTAAAAACAGTAAAGATAATGTCTGAAAAGCAAAATTTTACTAAACTTTCATTTGATCTTAAGCAACATTAACAGAAATCTAGTGCAGAGTCAAAACATGCATCCCAAAGAACATTAGGGCTGCAGAATATAAGCAGTTGCTAAGCAAAGAATCAAACAAACAAACAAAAACACTAGTCATGGGGGGATAATTTCCATAGTGATATGTAAGTTAATGAAACACTGTTGAATATTACACTTCTCAAGTTCTTTAATTTTCTAGTGAAAGTTACATATTATAACTTTCCACAAGGAGCATATAATTTTCTACATTTATGAAATGAGCTTGACTATGGAAGCATTTTCTTAAAGAAACACCTTGCTAAAGTTTCCAGGAAACATAGATTCAGGTGTCGGGTGGCTAAAGGAAATGAGGTACTGTATTTAAAGCACCCGTTACAGTGCGTGCCACAAAGCAGGTACTCAGTGAAGGTGGTGGCAATCATGGTGACAGAAATGGAGGTATTGTCACTGCTATCACTGGACAAGGAAAGTCATACATTTTATGATGGTTGGCCCACATCTGAAACACATATAAAGTGCTTCTGAAAACAGAAGAGGAAGAAAAGGGGACAGATTTTGAAAACCACAACATTTTAAATATACAAATACATTGTCATATAGCTATTACAACCATACTATATGGAAGGTTCATTATTTCCATTTTATAGCTGAAGAAATTGAGGTTCAGAGCATGTGAATAGTTCCACAGTGAGTAACTGGCAGGCTTATCTGAACTCAGAATTCATTCTTCTTGCCCAAATCACAATAATTCCTTAAATAAGCTATTGATTTTATATCTTACAATGTTTGGGGGTTTTTTTTGTATTTGCTTTACATTATTCCAAATGAAGTAGTGCAAAGAGGATAGCTCTAGAGAATAAAACAGAGCTAAGTGTGAATCGCATCTCTGCTATTTATTTACTGTGATACCTTGGGCCTCAGTTCCTTATCATAAATAGAAATCTCCCTCCCTTCCCTTTCTTCCTTCCACCCTCCCTCTCTCCCTTCACATAATACCAGTGATATTTGAGCAAACCAAATGAAGGGAGGAGTGGAAACCAGTAAGGTTAGGGGCTAAGCATGATTAGGCCATACGAGAAACGTTGAATTTTAGGTTAAATACCAGGAGAACCATTGCATGATTTTTAAAGTAAGGAAACAACATTATCCAATGATCATTGAGAAGATCCCCTTTGCTGCTCTTTGAAGAATAGATCCTAGATCAAGCAGCTGTGTGGGGTATAGGCTGAGGGAGAGGAGTGTAAGTAGAGAAACCAGTAAGAGGTTGGTGTGTTCAGAGACCAGAGATGATGGAGGCCAGGACATAAAGTGAAGAAAAGAGTTTCAGATATGTTTCCAAAGTAGAATCAAAAGGCTTGCTAATATATGTGATATCTACTTTACCAGAAAGGAAGGATTCCTAGATGTTTGGCTTAACCTTATAAAGCACTGTGCTTCTTACATGAAGGGACAAGAATAGGGGTTTGAGAAGGACATGGAAAGAGAAAAATCCAGAATTCCCTTTTGGATCCAAGTTAGACAATCTAAGACACATCCAGGGGGAGATGCCAGGCAGACATCTGACATGAAAATAAGGAGCAAGGGGAGATATAGATGTAGGCTCCAGTGGAAATCACACCACAGGAGGTCTGGGAACTGGTGAAATCACTTAAGGACAAAGGTTAGAGATGGAAAAGATGACAGCCTGCAACCAAATCCGAAGTCTAAAGAAGGCAGTCAGAGAAGGAGCTAGCGAAGAAAAAAAAAAGAAAGAATGGGCTCAGGAAAGAAAGAAAGCAGGAGAGAACAGTGTTGCAAAACTCAGAGAGCAGAGCCCTACTAAGTGACAGATACAGGGGCATCAAAGTAGTGAACCACTGAAGGTGTTAAATGGTGGATATTTTGAAATATTAACTTTCTTCCTCTAGGATGGGATGCAGAGTGCAGGTGATACTGTGGCCCATGGGAGGAGAGGGACACTTCTTCCATGGTAGATGGATACAAGTAAGTAGGGGTTGGTTTGGAGGATGCCAAGATGCGGGAGTTCATGTCTGATGGTGACAGTTTTCCCAGTCAAGTATGCAGCTCTTAAATCAGATCAACTCTGAGATACATGGAACCAAGTAAAACAAGGACAAAGTTTCAACGTGCATGAGTCTGTGGAACAAGGTACCCCACAAAGTGAGGACTGTCTGTCTAGATGTGCAAAGGGGCATAGTAGGAACAAAGATTGTAAAATTTCAACATATACTATACTTATACTATAGTATAAGAACAAATGAGCTTTCTATAAAGCTGAGCCTATGAAGTACTAGACGGAACAAAAGAATAGACTGTTCGCTGCTTTGAGGGCAGCCTTTTAAAAGGCGCCAATGCCTCACACGAAAGAGGTAATATATGATAGCTTTCCTTCTTCATTCCTCTTTCTTTCCACTGTAACTTTTACTTTATTCAAGGCTATTATGACACTCACAGTGAAAGGACAGCCTAGAGACAATGAACCCAGGAATATTAGCAGACAGAGAGGGGCAAATTGTTTGGTTTTATAGACTGAATCTTACCCTTGTTTCTTAATTTGATTACTCCTGGTAATTGGAACACTGTAACAACAGTTCAGTTGAGATACCTGTAGATAAAACCCACCTCCAAAATGTGAGGGAAGAATTAATTTGAGATCCTGGTGAGCAAAGGATCATTGGTGATGCAACTATAAAACTATGGAGAGCTGATGTGTGTGCTTTGTAAATGCCAATTCTAAATTAATATGCACTACAGGCTTCACAAACCAAAGTCATGCATAACTTTAGTAAATTGAGGGAATGAGTATAGTATATCTAGAAATTATTCATAGTTTCTCCTATTTTTCTCATAACTAGGAATTGGCCTTCCTTTTAGTCCCTTGGGCTCAAAACTGACTTTTAAGAAAAAGTCAACCAGCCCAGGGACATATTCTAGATGAAATTGTCCACTGCTCCTTCTCCAACATCACAGCCAGCTCCCCGTTCTCTAGTCTGAGTTATATCTGGTGCCTCACTCCCATGTTCCTCTCCCAAATTGAACAGGTAACTCTCAAAATTTAATGGAAAAAACAGCAATGAAGTACCATTGCATACCCATTAGGACAGAGAAAATCCAAAACACTAACAACACCAAATGCTGCCGTGGATGTGGAGCAACAGGAACTCCCATTCATTGCTAGAGAGAATTCAAAATGGTAAAGCCCCTTTGCAAGACAGTTGGGTATTTTTTTTTAATATAAAATGAAACATACAGCAATCATGCTCTTTGGTACTTACCCAAATGAGTTGAAAATTTATGTCCACATAAAAACCTGCACACAATGTTTACTGCAGCTTTATTCATAATTGCTAAAACTTGAAAGTAACTAAGATGTCTTTCAGTAGATGAGTGAATAAGTAATCTGATACTAGTACACCCAGACCATGGAATACTTTTCAGAGCTAGAAATACATGAGATATCAAAACATGATTGTAGCCCTAACCGGTGTGGCTCAGCGGACAGAGCGTTGGCCTGCGGACTGAAGGGTCCCGGGTTCGATTCCGGTCAAGGGCACGTACCTTGGTTGCGGGCACATCCCCAGTAGGGGGCGTGCAGGAGGCAGCTGATCGGTGTTTCTCTCCCATCGATGTTTCTAACTCTCTATCCCTCTCCCATTCTCTCTGTAAAAAAAATCAATAAAATATATTTAAAAAAAAAAAACATGATTGTACATGGAGAATATTAAAATGTATATTACTAAGTGAAAGAAGCTAATCTGAAAAGACTATTATTCTAACCTCATTACATTCTGGAAAAGGAAAAACTATGGAGATGGTAAAAAAAAGCAATCACTGGTTGCCAGGAGTTAGAAGAAAGAGGGAAGGAATAGGAGGAGTATATGGAATTTTAAGGACAATGAAACTACTCTATATGATACTATAATGTAGACACATGTCATTATACTTTTGTCAAAACCCATAAAATGTACAAAGACAAGAATGAAACCTAATGTAAGTTATGGACTTTGGGTGATCATGATGTGCCAGTGTAGGTTCATTGATTATAACAAATGTACCATTTGGTGGAGAGGTTGATATCGGAGGATCTTGTGCATGTAGGAAATATATGAAAACTCTGCACTTTTTGCTCCATTTGCCTGTAAACCTATAACTGCTCTAAAATATAGTCTATTATTTAGAACTTTGATGGAAAACTGCTTTTTCTTTTTTTAAAAATATATTTTATTGATTTTTTTACAGAGAGGAAGGGAGAGGGATAGAGAGTTAGAAATATCGATGAGAGAGAAACATTGATCAGCTGCCTCCTGCACACCCCCCACTGGGGATATGCCCGCAACCAAGGTACATGCCCCTGGCCGGAATCGAACCTGGGACCCTTTAGTCCGCAGGCCGATGCTCTATCCACTGAGCCAAACCAGTTAGGGCGGAAAACTACTTTTTCAATAATTATCGAACTAACTGAAAAAATCTAGAGCTCTTTCACTTATAGACATTGCTGTTGCCACTCTAAAACATTTGTATTTGGGTCTCTCTTTAGCTGAGTTAAAAAAAAAAAAAGAACTTTTAAACCTTATTCTTTAGTGACCTTAAATCCCCTGGAGTCTTTATGTCCCCCCACTCCCAAACCCCCCCACACACACATAGTGCCAGTTCAAATAGGTTATATCATATCCTCATGTCTTTCTAGGATAAACCATGTTCTGAACATCATAGCAGTTATAATTCATTGGTTTTTCACTTTATAATCTACAAATTTAAAAACATTACAGGTGAAGAGACACATGCTATAAAGTCTTAGTTTAGGATGACTCTTAAAAGTTTATTATTTAAGTCTGTCTTTATTTTGAGAAAGTGACTTCAACAGGTCATGGTGGGCCTGAATTCAGACAGAACAAGCCCAAATTCCATCCCTATTGCCATGCTAAACAGGAAGGAACACATAAAACTGTCAGGCTATTTCACTGAAAGGTCTGTACTGGAGTTAAAAAAAAAAAAGGAACATTTCCAGTAGTCGTTCGGGAGGTTTTATTTCATTTGTTTGCCTTATAAAGTCGTGCTTGGTCATCTTATTAAAAGACAACCTTGCTATAGAAAACACAAGCCTGCTCCATGAAATTATGCATCAACAAATATTGATTTGCACCAGACTGGACCCTGGTTGCAGAAAGGCAAAGCTATGACCCAAATAGTCCCATTGATTCAGGATAGAAGAACTGTGTCTTCTGTCTGTTTTGACTCTCCAGGATTTCCCTAACATTTCCCTCACCAAAAATATATCAGTCTGCGGACTGAGGTGTTGAATGAATGTGCCAGTAGGTGTGAGGCCCTGGGCAGGACTGGAGAGCTCTTTGCGTTTCCCTGTCAAGTTCTGCCTGCCACTGGCAACCTTGCTTGGTCTTTCCTCTCCAGTCGCTGCTCTGACTTCATGCTAACTGCTTTACTATGCTTCCACTCAGAGGCCATCTTAGCTAGGACCAGAAGAAAACACACCCATTGTTTTATCTTCACCATATGGCAGAATCAAGAGAGATGTGGCCCAGTTTGGAAATGTAGCAAAGGCTGTGTTAGATTTATTAATTATAGACAGCAAAACTTGATGAAACAGTTGACTCCTCAGTCCACGCTCTTTATCTTTTTGCATTAAGGAAAGTAAACAGGCAGTTAAGTTCCAAGGAGTTAGAACTGTGAGAATGGAATGTTACAGAGATACTACAGAACAGATTTGCTAACAAGAGTCTTGGAGGACAGAGAAGGCAGTCAAGGAAGCCCTTTTTGAGAAATGACTATACTGATTCAAAGAATAGAAAGCATTTAACTGCATATCAAATGTAGGAAGGTTAAGGTGTAAGGTGGGTAAGGCTGGAAGGTATTTATTGCCCCCATTCATCTCAGGAAACTCAGTCAGGAAGTTGAAGTAACTTTCTCAGGACCACATAATTGCTACCTAGCAGAACTGGGATTCAAACTGTCCCAAAGGGGACAAAAGGACCTAGGTTCAAATCTTAATACAAGTGACTTCACCTCCATAAGCCTTAATGCTTTCATTTTTATTTCTTTTTTCAATACATTTTTATTGATTTCAGAGAGAAGAGAGAGAGGGATAGAAGCATCAAGGATGAGAAACTTTGATAAGCTGCCTCTTGCACGATCCCTACTGGAGACCAAGCCCACAACTTGGGCATGTGCCCTTGACTGGAATTGAACCTGGGACCCTTCAGTCTGCAGGCCATCGCTCTATCCACTGAGCCAAACCAGCTAGGGCAATGCCTTCATTTTTAAAGTGGTAATAAATTAGATTCTTACTTCAATTACTATAAAATAGGAATCAGTCCATCCATCTTACTAATTCTATCATCACTGTCTATTTCACTAGACTGTAAACTCAGAGTGTGCAGACAGTGTATCTGAGAGCTTTATCCTATGTCGGACATATGACAAATGATTCATATGTATGAAGAAATTATCGAGAGAATGAAATGAAAGAACATATATGAAGTTCAGGGACAATGCCAGTTCTTTCTCAATAAATGTCTCTCGCCCTGGCCAGTGTGCTCAGTGGTTAGAGCATCAGCCCATGCACTGAAGGGTTGCAGGTTCGATCCCCAGCCCTGGTCAGGGCTCGTGCAGGAGGAAACCAATCAATGTGTCTCTTTCACATCGATTTTCCTCTCTCTCTCTCTCTCTCTCTCTCTCTCTCTCTCTCTCTCTCTCTATATATATATATATATATATATATATATATATATATATGTCATCCCCCTTCCTCCCTCCCTCCCTCCATTCCATGCTCTAAAAATCAATGGAAAAAATATCCTTGGGTAAAGATTTTAAAAAAAAAGTTAGCTCTTCTTCCCTACTACTATGTCAATTAACACAACTCCTTTTAACCCTGTAATTCTATTTGGAGTATGAATTAGTATCTTTAAATGCCATTTGGTATCAGCATCCATGCTTAATACTACACTAAATGGCCAATAGTTGTCCAATCTAAATAAACCTTTTGGCAATAGGTCAGGCGTGATCCACTGTTATAGGTACTAATACCATCTCCAATAGAGATAATAAATAAGAGGAAGAAGGATGGTGTAACTAAGGCAGGATGTAACATCTACCCCCTGCCCCCATGCTTAGGGCCTCGGAGTTGTCTTCAGAGAAAAATAGCTACAAACAAATGCTGTAAGTCATTTTGAGGTCCTAAAAGCTTAAGATGAGTTTATTTTTCCATAATAAATGTACATTTCTTTGACTTTCTCCTGCTATTTTGACTCTTTCATAAGACCAGCTTTCATCTTTTCAATGGTTTTCTGATGGTGCTGAGAGCAGAAAGCCCTGGAAAGCTTTTTGACTCCTTTGGGCTACAATGAATAGCATCATCCAAGAGACCCTGTGCAGTGGGTGGCAGAGTGAATGTATTTCTCACCAAGTGCCTGTTGAAATGGTCCCAGTCATCGTATCAGAAAGCAATCGTGACCATTTATACAGATATGAAGTGGTTGAGAGTTAGGATAAATGTCTCCTCTAACACTTGCCATCAATCCCCGTGATGGCAGCTAGAGGCTTAATCTAAACCTGAGTGATAATACACCCGTCTGCTTCAAGAAGAGAGCCACAGGAAAGGGAATCAGGTGTCACTTTCACTCACCTTTCTTTTAATAATGGGGAGCTTAAAAAAGATACTCAAACAAATTAACTTACATCGATAAGATTTCTGAAAATAATTATAATTTATTATTTCTGTTCTAGAGAACCCACATTATCTGATTCCAACACAGATTGCTTGGTGTTGTATTCCAAATTAATCTATTTTAATGAGAAAACATTATTTTATTAATAACTGTCTCGTGGTTCCCCCACCCCTCTTTAATTCCTATAGGCCAGGGTCCACCACAAGCTGAAAGTGGTAAGTACAAATCTCTGGTAACCTTCATTTTTTTTTTTAAGATATATTTTATTGATTTTTTACAGAGAGGAAATGAGAGGGATAGAGAGTTAGAAACATCGATGAGAGAGAAACAACGATCAGCTGCCTCCTGCACACCCCTCACTGGGGATGTGCCTGCAACCAAGGTTCATGCCCTTGACCGGAATCGAACCTGGGACCCTTGAGTCCACAGGCCGACGCTCTATCCACTGAGCCAAGCTGGTTATGGCCATTTTTTTAAAAAATTTATTTAAAGAATGCACTTATTAGCCCAGCCAGCATGGCTCTGTGGTTGAGTGTTGACCTATGAACCAGGAGGTCACTGTTTGATTCCTGGTCAGGGCACATGCCCTGGTTCGATCCCCAGTGTGGGGCATGCAGGAGGCAGTTAATCAATGATTCTTTCTCATCATTGGTGTTTCTATCTCTCTCTTCCTCTCCTTTTCTCTCAGAAAGCAATAAAAACATATTTTAAAAAAGAAGAAGAAGAAGAATACACTCATTTAAAAAATGGGGAAAAATTAGTTTGCAACTCCATGCTTCTAAAGCAGTACTGCCTATGCCAGTGATGGGCAACCTTTTGAGCTTGGTGTGTCAAACTTCGCCAAAAAACTGAGCATAACTCAGGTAGTGTGTCACTTTGAGGAAAAAACATTATTTCGCAAATGTTTCATCCTCAGGAGCAGCAAATGTTTCATCCTCAGCATGCGGCTGCCTCAGCGGCCGCGTGTCATCAGAAATGGCTACGCGTGTCAGTGCTGACACGCGTGTCATAGGTTCGCCATCACTGCCTGTGCTGAAGGGCAGAGCTCCCCTGGCACTGGGTTTCCAGGGATGCAGAGCTAATAGGCTTTCCACGAAATACAACCACCTGTTGTTTGTTTCCCTATAGGTTCTCCCTGCAGGTTGGTAAAATGAAAATGTGCACTGAATATAGGAAAACGTATCCTGAATATTAAACAGATGCTTACATGGCTCAGTTGGAAAGAACAATTCGTAATTAAGATGTTAATTTGAAGATTTTTCTTCTTTTTTTTTTTTTTTGCAAATTAGGTAATTCAGATGAGTCTGTCATTGGAGGTTTACAAGTTTGTCAATTATGCATTACTCTTCTATTCAAAGATTACCTGCATGTCATCATAAATACCTGAATGAGCAATAACAGGCACTATGTGCCTCTTAAGGAACACTCCTATTTGTACCTCAACAAATGCAAATTTTCCTCCTTTGCCCTACAATCTTTTTCTTAGACTTAGAAATTGATTTCCTTTTTCATCGATGGTACTATTTCTTAGTGTTTTAAACTGGAACATATCTTGCCTCGTGAAGCTTTAAATTATTACTTTAAGTTTCTCCCCAATGAATTGCTCTGGTCTAACATTCTTTTGAAATTGTTTCACTGCCAATTCCTGTATTCTTTCCAGTATGATTTTGCTGCACCTTGTAGTGAAATCTATGTATCATCTTTCTTACCTAAAAATGCCTGAATGCTTACACAAGTGAATTCATTAAAAAGGGGGGGGGGAAGGAACAATAATATGTATGCATCAAAAATCCAGTGCTTCACTTATGGTCCTCACCTTACTGAACCTTCCAACTTCATTTACACAATTGCTCAATCCCTCTTATTCACAACATTGTCTCACTTACCTCTCAATGCACCACTCCTTCCTGGCTTTTCCCCCTCCACACACACCCCTTCACTGATCTTAGTCTTCTCTCCCTCTCTCCTCCTTCATTTCACCAGGCTCAGGTTCTATCTACATCCATTCTCTGGGTGGCCTCATTGAGTCCCTTGGTTTGAAATACCAGCTATAGGTGATGACATCTCAATTCATAGCTCTAGCTCTGAAATTGTCTGTGTTCCTGACCCAGATAGTAGGTACTTGACCTCTCTACTTAAATGGCCAATTGAAACTTTGAAACTTTGCCTCGTGCTCTCCCTATTCTCAGTAAAGGTGTAATTATTAAGGCTCTCAGCCTCACATCTAGGGGTCT
Source organism: Eptesicus fuscus (assembly GCF_027574615.1). Classification (NCBI taxonomy): domain Eukaryota; kingdom Metazoa; phylum Chordata; class Mammalia; order Chiroptera; family Vespertilionidae; genus Eptesicus; species Eptesicus fuscus. Next base: position 40,439,890 of record NC_072482.1, read on the forward strand.
CTACCCTTCTCTCTCCCTCTGCACACATCCAATCTGGCAGAAATTCCTACATGGAGTTTCGTCACTCCTTCCCACCACATTGCTGCAACGTTGGGCCAGGCCACCATCATCTCTTATCCAGATTTGAGCTAAAGACCCTAGCTAATTTATCATTTGAACTCCTTTTTGTAACACATAAAGCCATAAAAAACTGGCCCCATTTATCTCACTAGACCTCTCACACTAACCACTCTGTCCTTGTCCCCTCCACTATAGCCACTTTGTCAATAATGCCATTACTTGAGCATACCAAGATCAGTCCCTCCTGGGGTTCTTTCATCTGCCTAGAATGTGCTTCCTCCAGATTCTCCCATGCCCCTTGCTGGCTCTCTGAGCTCAGATATCAGCTACCACGCAGGATCTCAGCTCCTCATCTAGGAGTCTCTACCCATCCAGCCATCCTTTATAAAATCACACTCATTACCTACCTCCTAAAATTATATGTATTTAATAACATAGTCTTTTTAACACTCCCCAATTTTAATGTAATACTGCAGGGCAGGAACATAATTGTCTTATTCAAGTTTTTATCCCTAGTGACCAAAATAATAAATTTGGCTACAAAATTATTAATTATTATGTTTATCATACTCTTAAATAATTATCAAATCAGTTTTAAAATAACTTAGTAAGAAGAGGATATATTGTACAGATACCTATGTCCAAAATTATTTAATAAAAAGTCACTTAAAATCTGAAAAGATTTGGAATAAGGCAGAACTTGAAAAAAAGTTAAATATATCTATTTGTGATCAATAAAAATATCAAAGAAATTTTGGAAAAGAATAATGAGGGGTTGTGTGGGAATGAACAAAGGGGGAGAAAATGCTCTGAAGAGACTTGCCCTACAAAATGCTAAATATACTTTAAAGCTGCGGTGATGAATTACATGGCACTACTAAACACCCATCATACATGTAAACAGAGTAGCTGTAAAATCTAGGGGAAAAGCCCTGGCATGTATAAAACTTGATACATTATAAAGTAAACATCACAAGCCAATAAATAAAGGACAAATAATGTTTAAAATGGTATTGGGCAAATCAGGTGTTGGGAAAACTCCAGTGAGGTCCTAACCCAGCACGGTACAACGATAATGACAACAACAGAGTTCTGGACCAACCAGAGGGACAGATAGAAGGAGTAAATTATTAAAAGGCATGACAAAAAACAGAAGTAAATAGTTAATGGATGTTCATAGTTGGAAAGGCCTTCCAGCACATTATGTTTACTGAAAAAATCAATAACAGTGACCATATTAAAGAAACATAAACACTTTTGAATGTTGAAATTTATAAACAATGGAAAGCACAATTCTCTAAAACAAATCTAGAAAAAATTTTTAAAGACTAACAAAATTAATATTTTTAGAAAATACATAAATCACTCCTATAAATCAGTTACCTCATGAACAAAATGAGGAAAATAATGTTTATTTTGCAGGGGGTAGGACCTAATAAGCATTTGGTAGGTATTCAACAAGTCATACTTATTTGGAAACAGCACAAGTGCCCATCAGTAGGTGAATGGATAAAAAAAACTGTGGGACATTTACACAATGGAATACTATGTAGCAGTAATAAAAGAGGTATATCCCTCAGCCTGCATGGGTCAGTGGTTGAGCATCGACCTATGACCCAGGAGGTCACAGTTCGATTCCCTGTCAGGGCACATGCCCAGGTTGTAGGCTCCATCCCCAGTGTCGTGCGTGCAGGAGGCAGCCAATCAATGATTCTCTCTCATCATTGATGTTTCTGTCTCTCTCTCCCTCTCTCTTCCTCTCTGAAATAAATAAAATATATATATTTTTTAAAAGAGGGATCTTTTACCCTTTGGGACATGATGGATGGATCTGGAGACTATTATGCTAAGTGAAATAAGCCAATTTGAGAAAGACAAATGTCACATGATCTCACTTATTTGTGGAATCTAATGAATGAAATGAATTGACCAACAAAATAAGACCCAAAGCATGGAGGCATGGAACATACTAACATATCTCAATGTGGGGCTTGGGGGGACAAGAAGAGATAAACCAAAGAACTTATATACTTATATGCATAGCCCATGGACATGGGCAATAGGGGAAGGTGAAGACCTGGGGGGGGGGTAGGGGCTAGGAGAAGGGGGGGAAAGTGGGACACATCTGTAATACTATCATAAATATACATATTTAACAAAAAAAGCAAATATAAAACCTAAAAATCTAAGTTGAAAATAAAATGCATAGTCATTTCATTTAGGAGCAACCTGGTGAAAATAGATATTTGAAACTTTAATAGATTTATCAAACATAAATTTGTGTCACCAATTTTAACTCTGATTCTTCTTACCCTTCTATAAAAGGTGACCAACTTGTCTTGGTTGTCTAGGGACTTTCCTAGTTTTAGCACTGATGGCTCTACTTCCCAGGAAATCAGGATGGTTGCTTAAATCACCTGTATAGAACACATCAATACTGGGAAACCGAGACTGCTGTAATTTAATTGATTAGATACTAATTCATCTAGGTAACATTTACATCAGCATGTTGAATAATAAAGGGCATATTTTAATTTGTATTTCTCATATTAGAACATCATAAGTTTTTATTAAGCCATTGAATCAATATAATCATATTTTCTAATCATATTTTCTAATAAGAAAAATATGATGATTCACAGAATAGCATGTACATAGATTTCTTAGAGCATCTGGAGGTAAGGTGTTCTGTTTTAATGCCCAGGGCAAAAAAAACACTATTGTTGCCATTTAATTTTCTAAGAACCCTGGAAAAAAAAAGTATGCTCAGGTTTGTGATGCCAAAAGGAAATATATAATTGTGGACTTGTCTAGTGAATCTGGGTTGCCATGGGCAGCCATAGTGGCAAGACAAACAGAGCTTACTTTGGGGCAGCTGAATAATTCTTGTCCACTTAACTGTTTGGAACTCAAAACATATTCTTCACAACAGCCCTGCAAGTCATTCATTTTTATTTTGAATGTTGAACTATGTAAACAATGGAAAGCACAATTCTCTAAAACAAATCTAGAAAATTTTTTTAAAGACTAACAAAATTAATATTTTTAGAAAATACATAAATCACTCCTATAAATCAGTTACCTCATGAACAAAATAAGGAAAATAATGTTTATTTTGCAGGGAGTCGAACCTAATAAGCATTTGGTAGAGAGGCTCGGTGAAGTTAAGTAACTTGAACAAATTTATGCAGCTAATACACAGTATGGCTAGGCTTGAACACAGATCTGCCTGTGGTATTTCCATTGCACCCCCTGTTTTCATCCAGTACAGCCTGAAAAACACCATTTAAAATAAATAATACAAATCTGGAATATATGTATGAACATGATAGCAGTCAGCTCCCTCCATTTGGAAACTCAGTAGTTGAACAGTAAATGTATTAGTTTAATTGTATTACTGCTGTGATTGTTCCTGTTTTTTTTTTTTTAATTTTTAGTTGTATAGGGTAAGAGTTTCTCTGTGGAAATTGCTCAGTGAAGAAAAATGAACATTCGTGAGCAAGAGATGGGAGTGGACTTGCTAGAGCAGTGGCAATAGACCCACACATCTTGCTCCTAAAGTGGTTTTCGGCACTCAGACCACATCTCACATTTTCCTGGAAAAGGAAGAATGTGCTCTACTACTAGGTATGACGTACATACTTAGGCAAATGATGAAGCTACTGAAATATCATAGGTAGTTCTCAATAGAGCATAGTGATTACAGAAGTAGATTGTGGAGCCAGACTGCCTGGTTTCAAATCCCAGCTGGACCACTCGGTCAACTTATTTCATCTCTGGGCCTCAGTTTCCTCATCTATGAAACAGAAATGATCAATTTCCCTCAGAGTTGTGCAATTACATGAGTTAATATAGACAGGATATAGTATAAGTACCCCATTGGTTTTAGCTATTATTGTTCTCCAGCCAAGGGCACACAGCATTCATAAAAAGCCATTTACTGAGTCCCTAAATCCAGAGTGCTTAGTACTGGGCACCAGAACTACAACAGGATTAAGACATGATCTTGATATTTTTTAAAAATCTATAAATCAATTAAAAAGAGAAGAAATGTAAGTTTAAGAAGATAAATAATAACACAAGTAGGACCAGCTACCGTGCTAAGTGCTGTCATGAATTATCAAATTTGATTGATGACACACAATATTAAATAGATACTATTATTCACAGATAAAAAATCTGAGGCTCAAATAGATAACCCCTGCTATTAAACACTATGCATCCTGTCTCATTACATATGAAGGACTGTGAACTTAGTATCTTAAGTCCTAACATCCCACAGAGATCAAAAGAGAAAGTATGAAAATCTTGGAGATCTTATGGAGAAAGGGAAGCATCTAGAGAATGGCCTGAGAAACTGGTTCAAAAAGGTCATATGTGAGGATATGATTGTTAGTGGTGGCCTGCCTTAAGTTCAGAATCATGCTCAGTAGTCACCCTCTTTCTTTCATGGTGCAGACTCAGGCACCCAGTGAGCTCTCCTTGGCTTTTAATGCTGCCATTGCCTACTCAGTTATTTAAATACTAGAGGCCTCTCTAGGGTCCCTTGGACTGGCCTGTGCCCTCTCGCAATCTGGGACCCCTGGGGGATGTTGGAGAGCTGATTTTGGCCCAATCCCTGCAGGCCAAGCCGAGGGACTTCATCAGTGCACGAATCCATGCACCAGCCCTCTAGTCTATAATAATAAAAACATAATATGCTAATTAGACCGGACAGCCAAACAACCTTCTGGATGTCATTCTGGACGTCCTTCCTGATGAAACCTGGTGGTGGGGGCCAAGGCAGAGGGGGTTAGGGGCAATCAGGCAGGCAGGCAGGCATGCAGGTGAGTGGTTAGGGGCAATCAGGCAGGCAGAGGGGGTTAGGGGCGATCAGGCAGGCAGGCAAGTAATTAGGGGCAATCAAGCAGACAGGCAGGCAAGCAGTTAAGGGCAATCAGGCAGGCAGGCGAGTGGTTAGGGGTGATCAGGCAGGCAGGTAGAGTGGTTAGAGGCAATCAGGCAGGTAGATGAGTGGTTAGGGGCAATCAGGCAGGCAGGCAGAGGTGGTTGGGGCGATGAGGCAGGCAGGCAGGTGAGCAGTTAGGATCCAGAGGCCCCAGATTATGAGAGGGTGAAGGCCGGGTTCAGGGACACTCTTCCACCCACCCCCATGCACAAATTTTGTGCACTGGGCCTCTAGTATGCATATAAAATCTTTGGTTAATCTCTTCCCGCTCTCCCCCCCTTCCCCCTTCCCTCTGAGATTCATCAGTCTATTCCATGTTTCCATGCCTGTAGTTTCTGCTCCTGCATTGAGCATCTGCCCCCTGGTGGTCAGTATGTGTCATAGCTACTGGCCAGTTGGCCAGTCGCTTAGGCTTTTATATATATATAGACTGGAGGCCCAGTGCATGAATTTGTGCATGGGTGGGGTCTGGTGGGCCCACCCCAATGGGGGCCTATTGGGAAGGGCTGGCCATGGGGTCTAATGCTGGAAACTATAGCTTTCCCCCAGCTGGAACTAATTATACTTTAAGGATGGACAAAAGAAAACCCACAACAGAACTGTTTTGCATTTCACGTGCCATGAGATGAACTTGTTTATGTGTTGTTTGCAAATGTATATCAAATTGAATGATGGCCCTTTAATGATTTTTGCATTCTTCCTGGGGTTGTGCCCTCAGTTTCCCAATATAATCTTCATGTCTGTTTGTTTAAAAGTTTTTCTGTTTTTGAATGTGCCTACCCTTCGCTGTTGCTCCTGGCAGCCGGTGGGTCCTCTTTACCGCCCTTTTTAAAGAGAGATCGAAAGCTCACCTAATCTGCAAGGCACCGTGATTTCACAAAATCCCCACCCAGCCTCTCAGCAAAGGGCCACCATCCCGTTAATGCTTAGGTCACCTTTTTGGCTAATTTGGAAGGTATCCTGGAGCTGTGGGCTATAGAGGGAGAATTCCACCCCTTGGCTGCAATATTAGCAGAGCCCTCTGGAGACTCTGGTTGGGGACAGAAGGGACTGATAATTATTTTCTTGTGAACATGCACCAGGGAGACAGGCAGTGATTTAGGGGTGTTGGGGGCCACTCAGGGGCGGTACTGGCCAGGGCTAGGGGCCTTGGGCAGTTTGCAGGCCAGCACCGCCCCTGATCTGGGTTCAGGAGTCCACTCGGGGGCTGGGCCAGTTGAGGTGAGGAGCCAAGGTCGTTCCAGTCATTCTGCCATTCGGTCACTGGGCTTTTATTATATAGGATTGTCTCCATCTCCCTCAAATTGCTAAGGAGTTGTATAGGGTCTCCCTTCTTATCATTTATTCCCTAATCTCCTCCAGACCTCACAGCTTCTGAGAACAGTTCATAGATACTATGTCTTTGAGCTGTTAAATGCCACTCAGTTTGGGGTAACAGGGAATAACAAACAACAGGAGAAACTACACAAATTTGAGAATCATACAAAGTTCTTATTGCCATGGTCCCTGATAGTTGCTGACTTCCTTTCGAGAAGTTAACAAGGTAGCCTTTGTGCATTTGAGTCCCCCTTTCAAATCCTCAGAAGGATGATGAAACTTCTGGTCTCACTTCTATTCTTCCTCACTCTGCTAGACATAAATATTCTTTTGAAGGAATGAGCCAACCACAAAACAGGCTCTAGTGTTGGTGGTAGAAAACAGAGTAAGCCAACTCCACCTGAGGTGGAAGTAGACTCATCCTAAAGGCTTTAAATGAGTCTCAGAAAATATTTTCCCCATCACAAATGTCCTCCATGGACATATATAGAGAGGCAATAACTGCTCCTCAAAAAACAAACACTTTACAAATAAAAAAAGCAAGCCATGGAAGCAAAAGAGCTGAATATGGATAAGCTACATATATCTAACATGGTCTTTAAATCTGGAGCAGAAAGCATCAATATTAATTTTGATAATCCATAGAGACACTGAAACCACTGGAAAATAATTTAAAGCATTACTTAGCCTACATCTGTCAAGCTGATTGTTTCTCCAGCCTGAAATTTGTGGATAGCTTCACTTGCTTATTCAATTTGAATATTTTTTTATTTATACTCACTTGTGTTTAAAATAGTATTAAGGAAGTTCAAATTGCCTAGATGGATGGCAACCAAAAGCTAAATCTGATAATGACTGTAAATGTGTTCAGCTTTGAAGGCAGAGGAGAGAAGAATGGCTTCTCAGTCCTGAAACAGTTATGCTTCTGAGAATGATCATGCTAAACACTTTGACAATTTGATTTTGTAGGAAAGAGAGTAATAAACAGCTCCATTTTCATTAGAAGTAAAATCTCAAATCCTCTCTACTTAAAAAACAAACAAACTGTACTTAAACTGAATTTTATTTTACTGAAGTATAGAATATTGAACACAGATTCAGTTACCTTAGTGAAGAATTGTCACAAAAAATGTCCATCTCACAAAAAGGAGATATAAAACGCTTTCAATACTTTATATTTCTTGAACTCCTAAAAGCTTCCTTAAAGTGTCATGCAATTTACTGTCAACCACAAATATTTTAAGGAAAGTTTTTAAATTTCAGTGATTTTTTTAATTTGATACCCTATAATAATATCCCTAATTGCCCAAATGATTCATTAATAAGTACCTAGCTAAATATTATCAATAGTCTATTATTACTACTCCATAGTTTATGTTAAAGACACTAACTAGAATATGAAGAAAGTAAATGTTCTTCCTTTTACATTCATTTGATCAAAAGGAGGTTTAGAAGGCCAATCTTCTAAAATACACTTTTTAATATACTGAAAAAAGCTTATTAAAGAAGAAAGGTAAACTTTGGGGATTCTATATTAGAAAGAGTAAATTGGTTCATAATTCACATTATCATCACAGACAAGGAGGGGGTTGTTCAAATGAAAAGAAACTTGCTGAGTAGAACAGTTGAGGAAAAGATGAAGAGCAAATAGGCAGTTTAGAGGCCACTCTCTACTTCAAAATTTGTCTCCATATTATTAATTATTTGGGTTATTCAAAATAATATGTACTTGTTGAATCTTTAAGTGTCACCTGGAAATAACTATCACCAATATTCTGTCATATTTCCTTCCCCATTTATTTCTGTGAATTTTAATGTACTTAAGTTTCCTAATAGTATAGCATACTCATCATAAACATTTTTAAAGGTAGTAAAACATGTTCAAGTGTTGACGGTTTTATAATTCAGTTTTTTATTTCTCTACTTTAGTAAATTATGTGTTTAATAAATGCTATTACTACACATGAACCTATTGATATTTTTGCAATGTGGAGGAAGAAGAATAAGAGTTGGAGAGACAGCAATTTTTAAAAAGAAGAAATACTACACTTAAAATAATTCCAGTATGGCCCAGCCAGTGTGCCTCAGTGGTTGAGTATCTATACTAATAAAAGGGTAATGAGACCAGGAGACCTTCCAGGAGACCTTCCGGACATCCTTCTGGACAAAGCCATGGTGGCGGGGCCGAGGCAGAGGCAGTTAGGGGCGATCAGGTTGGCAAGGGAGGGTAAGGGAGGGCAGTTAGGGGCTAGCAGGCTGGCGGGGGGGGGTAGTTGGGGGCAAGCAGGCTGGTGGGGGGGCATTTGGGGGCAATCAGGCCAGCAGGTAGAGTGGTTAGAGGGCGATCAGGCAGGCAGGCAGGTGAGCAGTTAGGAGCCAGTGGTCCTGGATTGTGAGAGGGATGTCCGACTGCCGGTTTAGGCCCGACCCTGGGATCGGGCCTAAACCGGCAGTCAGACATCCCCTGAGGGGTCCCAGATTAGAGAGGGTACAGGCCGGGCTGAGGGACACCCACCCCCCGTGCATGAATTTTGTGCACCAGGCCACTAGTTGACCTATAAACCAGGTCACGGTTTGATTCCTGGTCAGTGCACATGCCCAGGATTGCAGGCTTGATCTCCAGTATTTGGAGCATGCAGGAGGCAGGATGGATGATTCTCTTTCATCATTGATGTTTCTATCTCTGTCTCCATCTCCCTTCCTCTCTGAAATCAACAAAAAATATATTTTTTAAATAATAATCCCAGCATGTAATATATGGTTATGTATGTTAAGATATCATTTGATGATTGGGAGGGGTATCCAATGGCAGCAGAGTAGATGAAAGTTACACTCACCTCCTCCCAGCACTATATCAATATAACAACTAAATTATAGAATAGTCAACCAGGATAACCATTAAAGGATTAGCTAAACAGAAGTCTTATAACTAAGGACATATAGAAGAAGCCACACTGAGAGCAGTAAGACGGTCACAGACACCCAAAATGCTGACCCTGCACCCAATTGGTGCAGTTGAGAATTCAGAGGGGTATCTCAGCTGCAGAGGTCTCAGTGGAGTGAGGGGTCTCAACGCCACACCATGCTCCCCAGCCCAGAGCACCACTGATACCAAGAGGAATCCACATAATAGCTGGCTGGAAAAATCAGTGGGAATTCTGTCCACCAGGGTGAGATGGGAGACTGCTAGAAACATTTAAAGGGACAGTGTGCAAAATGTCACTGCAGACACTCACCCTATGCTCCAGGATAGGGACAGTGGCTTAGAGGGAACCAAAGTGATACAGGGAGAGACTGAATTGTGTGGTTTTGGGGAGAAGGTTGGGTGGACAGCCACCAATATCTGTGTGCGGAGTCCCACTCCCACACCACCCATAGATGCCATTTTTCCTGTTTGAGCACTCCCTTCCATCAGGCATGAGTTTGGGAGATGCACTAACCCCTACTTGCAGACTCCCTGAGGCCCTGCTATGCCAAACTTGCTCCCAGCTGCCAGCTGAAGGGTCTGCTGGCAGGAAGCTTGGGCAGATTTGCACTCTTTCTTGAAAAAACTCTAAGCATGCACCACCATTCCTGTGAAAACCCCTTCCTCCATATGAACAAATCTTAACCTGTTTCAATCTGATAACACTACTGACCCCACTCTGATGACTCCCTGAGAGACTGTTCCATCTCAAAGGTCTGGAGGCTCCAGTGGGATGGCAGCTGGTCTTGGTGTGCCCTGAGACTCTTTTGAATCCTAACATGTGATCTATCCTAGAAAATGTTCTGTGGACATAAAACAAGTCTCAATAAATATAAAAATATTGAGATCATATCAAGCATATTCTCTGACCACAATGGAATAAAACTAACAATCAATTACAAGAAAAAAAATGGAAAAACACACATACACATGGAGACTACATAACATATTTCAAAATGAATGGGTTAACAATGAGATCAAGGAAAAAAATCAAAAGATACTTTGAGACAAATGAAAATAAAAACACAACAACCCAAAATATTTGGGACATAGCAAAAGCAGTTCTAATGGGGAATTTCATAGTATCGCAGGTCTACCTCAAGAAACAAAAACACTCTCAAATAAACAATCTAACCTTACACCTAAAGGTACTAGAAAAAGAACAAACAAAGCCCAAAAGAAAAAAATTATAAAGATCAGAACAGAAATAATCAAAATAGTCTTAAAAAACACAATATAAAAGATCGATGAAACCAAGAGCTGATTCTTTGAAAAGGTAAACAAGATTGATAAACCTTTAACCAGACTTATCAAGAAAAAAGGAGAGAGGACCAAAATAAATAAAATGAGAAATGAAAGATAAGTAACATCGGACACCACAGAAATACAAAGCATTATAAGAAAATACTATGAACAAACAGATAGGACTATATCAAACTAAAAGGTTTTTGTACAGCAAAGGAAACCATCAACAAAACATAAACTACTAAATGGGAGAATATATTCACCAATGATACAACTGATAAGGAGTTTGTAAAGAACTTAGACAACTCAACACACACACAAATAAAACTAAAACTAAAATATCCAATTTAAAAGTGGGCAAAGAACCTGAATTGACATTTCTCCAAAGAGGATATACCATGGATGGCCAATCCTATCTAATAATAGACAAATATGCAAATTGACCGCACCTTCGCTATGTCAAAGCCATGCCCACCAACCAATCAGGACGAATATGCAAATTACCCAACAAAGATGGTGGCTAATTTGCATATCAAGACAGCGTAGAAAGAAGCCAAGAGCTGCAGAAGGGAGCAAAGCTGCGGAGAAGCAAGCAAGCCAGGGGGAGGAGAAGGGAGGAGCGGAGGCAGGGCCAGGGGAGAAGGAAGTTGAGCAGGCGGGGCCGGGGGAGAAGGGAGGAGTGGAGGCGGGGCCGGGGGAGAAGGAAGGAGAGCAGGCTGGCGGAGAAGGCGGGGCGGGGGAGAAGGGAGGAGCAGAGGCGGGGCCAGGGAGAAGGGAGGAGTGGAGGCAGGGCCAGGGGAGAAGGGAGGAGCAGAGGCGGGGCCAGGGAGAAGGAAGGAGAGCGGGCTGGCGGGGCCGGGGGAGAAAAGAAGGGGGTTTGGCGGAGAACGCAGGGCGGGGGACAAGGGAGGAGAGTAGGCAGGGCGGGGTAGAGTGCAGCAGGAAACCCTATTGCAGGATTTTTCCTGCAACGGGAACGCTAGTCTATATATATATAAAAGGCTAAGTGTCTGTCCATCCAATAGGTAGCTATGTTGCACACTGACTAAGAGGGGGCAGATGTTCAATGCAGGAGCTGCCATGACATGCACTGGCCATTTAAAAATAAATGGCACCACAGACCTGGCACCGACAAACCAACACTCAGCTTCCCACAAGTGGGACACAGGCCCCGCCACCACCCCCGAGCAACACCCCACCAAATCACATCCAACTCTGCCAAGACTCCATGGCACAAAATGTGGCCCACAGCTTAGCCCAGCCCGGAAACGGTGGCTGTGGCCACTGGGTAATGACATCACATAGCAACACCCGGCTTCCTCTCCCTAGGGACTAGCATCTTTGGAGTTTATTTAGCCCAGGAACATGACTTGCTTTATAGCCAAGTGCAAACATTTTACAGTTTAACCAAATGTTTGTGAAGCATTTTCCCGTGCATCATCTCATTTGGAGTAGGTAGATAGGAGACTCGATAGAATCCCCCCTTTTTTTTTTTTCATTAGCAAGACATGAATAGCAATATTAAAATATTTCTTTTAATTTCCTTTCAATGTGCACAAGTCTGTGCACCAGGACACTAGTAGACATATAAAAAGATGTGCAACATCATAATCATCACAAAAATGCCAATTAAGCCTTAGCTGGTTTGGCTTAGTGGGTAAAGCATCAGCCTGTGGACTGAAGGGTCCCAGGTTCAATTCCAGTCAAGGGCATGTGCCCGGGTTGCGGCCCACTCTCCAGTAAGGGGCATGCAGAAGGCAGCTGATCAATGATTCTCTCTCATCATTGATGTTTCTATCTCTCTCTCCTTCTACCTTCCTCTCTGAAATCAACAAAAAATATATATATTTTATAAAATGTGCCAATTAAAACCATGATAAGTGCACAATGCAGTATGCAGATGATGCTTTATTGAGTTATACCTTGAAACCTGTATGGTTTTGCAAGCCAATATCATTCCAATAAATGCAATAAAAATTTTAAAAATTAAATTAAGAAATCATATTTTTAAATGCCTATGCATTTTTATAAACTGAACAAAAGTATACCAAAATCTAAATGATGATTATTTTTGGATATTGAAAATAAGAGAAATTTATCTTACATTCTTCTTTTGTACTTTTTCTAATATTTTATAATACATATGAATTAGTTTTATCATGGAGAAGACACATTATATACTTTATTAAAATAAAATAAAAACAGACCTGGCTTTAATTCCAGTCTGTTGCTCTTTAGCTGTGAACTAGATAAATCATTTGATCTCTTTAATCCTCATTTTAATCACCAGTAATGACAATTAACAATGTCTGCTCTGCTTACCTATTGCAGTTTTATAAGAATTAAATAAAAATCTTGTGGAACTATTATGTAAATCACAAGGTTACTGCTTTGACATTTGAAATGAGTCTTTACACAGTAGTGTCCTTTTCCTTGTGCACAGACCATCATGTGTGCAATACATAAAATGAAGAGACAGAAAAAAAAAATCTTTAAATTGATGCTTCCAATATGTAGACACCTGCATTTATAAAGTTGATGTATGTCTAACAGGTGGGTGGACAGTGCAGGGTAAATTTCAGAGAAAATACAATAAATCAAAAGAAACCCCAAAGCACATCCATTGCCCAGCACTGAGAGAAGCTAGGTTGAGAAATGGTGTGGAGTTTCCTCGGAGACTAGGGTCAAGGGAAATCACAAGCAAATTACTTTTCAGTTACATCCTAATTAGCCTCTATCCCATCTTTATGTCACTGAGGGCATGCACTTGCTTTGAGGTCTGGCTAATGGCTTGCTACCAGAGTAGAAGGAAAAGAAAATGCAGTGCCAAGATCCCGAGTTTCATTTTGTCCTCAAATATTTCTCTTTTCTAAAATTAACTTTAACATTTGCCTTCAGCTGGATAAATCTGGGTCCAAACCTGGCTGTCTCACTTCATGGCTGTATTAGCTTAGGCAAATCCTTTCATTTTTTTGAGCCTATTTATCTTATAGGTAACACTGAGATGATAGTATGTAACTTGCACATAATGAAAAGAATAGAGATAGTGTAAGTTAAAATGTCCGACACATAGTAAATACTCAGTAGAGGTAGCAGTGGTCATTCCATATTATACTCTACTAGAGGCCCGATGCACAAAATTTGTGCAAGGGCCTTAGCCTTGGCCCCCGCCCACCCGTTGTGGCTTTGTCCGGAAGGAAGGACGACTGGAAGGACATCTGGTCTAATTAGCATATTATCCTTTTATTATTATAGATTATTATAGATATGCAGGTCTGAACTAGGCACAATGGGGCAATGGGTGGATTTGGTGGTCAGGTCTACTCCTCCACCATTCTACATATGAATACCTTCATTCATGACGATGTCTGGTTGAGTAACCCTCTCACCCCATGCTCTGCCAGTATGGTGTGTTATGGTGAAATAGCAAACGTCATTGAGCATTTACTATGTGTTAGGCACTGTGCTCAGCAGATCACATGCATAATCTCACTGATGCTACACAACAACCTATTAGGTTGAAACTGCTACAAAAGTTGAACCTGTGGAATAAGGATGGCAGTGGTACTGCCCAAGGTCATCCCTGCATCAGAGCTGGCACTACACCAGGCCTTTCTGACTCTACTGTCCATGCCCTTCCTCATCACACAGTGCTAGTACTTGTATCCACATCCATCTGGATGAAGTGGTTCTCTTCTGATCTAGGCAACCTGTTCCCAGCCTTTCCCTGAATAGCTTCTCTTTAAAGATGAAAACTATGCAGACATCTATTATATTCCTACCCAGGGATACTTGTATCTTTAATTTCCTTTGAGACAATGCATACGGATAAATGTCACCTTGATTGCAGATATGTTTTCATATAAATTGGGATGTTAGTAGGCATGACATCAGGTATATACATTAAAAAAATAGATTTACTATTGCATGGGAGATAAACTGTTTACCTAAATCAGCAGCCCTCTCAGTGGGACTCAGCATCTAACTTTTTCTTGGTCCTGCCAAAATTTACATTTGACCTAGAAAGTCTTCTTTTACATGTGTAGGTTAATCTATATTTCATATTATTATATATTTTAACAGAGATATATAGCACCTTAATTCTTGTAAAAATTGAAATTTTAAATATTCTTTCATTGGTTCAATATATATTCATATGTAAATTCATAATGCATGTGCTTAGTATATGTCTGGTACTAAAATATAATAGTGAGCACAATTTTAATGTCTGCCCTCAAGATTTTGTAGTCTATAGGGATGCATGGATAAGGAAGTTAACCATTGACTAAAATACATCCTGGAAAGTACTATGAAAGGCAGTGCTAGGTGCCTTAGGAGGCTAGAAGGAGGTATCTAATTCAGGGTACCAAGAAAAGCCTCCAGGAGGGAGTGATGTCTAAGTTATGGCAAGAAGAAAGGTAGGAAATAGTCAAATGAAGTTACCAATGAGAAATGAGAGAGTAGGGTATGGATGAGAGAAGGGGTGGTGGGTTTAGGGAACTGAAGAAGTTTGGGACAGGTCCCCCCTCCTAGGAGCACACCATGCTCCCTTCCCCCTCTTCTTCCCTCTTAGGCATGCATCTCCTAAACTGCTTTAAGGGACACCACACAACTTGCAACCATGGGAGCAATGGGCAGTGGCAGCTCATCCCAGGCTAATCCCCTGAACCTGTCTTCAAAGCCCCCTTTTCTTTGACTTTCCAGAGCAGCCGTCACCAACTGGTGGTCTGCGGACCACTGGTGGTCCGTGAGGTCCAAAGAGTTTGTGACCGCTGTTCCAGAGAGCCAAATCAGACCTGCCTAGGCTCTCCTGTTGCTTCTTCTATCCTAAGCTCTTCCTTGTTTCACTGTCCCCAACTTTAATATATGTACTCTCAAAATAAAAAAAAAAAAAAGAAGTTTGGTATATGGCAAAATAAAATGTGAGGGGTAGAGTGTCCTAAAATGTGGCTGGAGAACCAGGCATAAGACTTAAAAGTCCCCGTTAAGGAGTCCAGACATCATGTGGTCTGACTGGCATGAGGAAGAAATACTATGCCTCTTCAAATGGCCCCCCAAAATGCCAACCTAATCTGCCTCGTGTAGCGCCAGCTCTCTGCCACTTCTTATAAATCCAAATCCTGCTGCTTCATCACACCATATTATTTTTACCAACTAGGTGCATCCACCCATTCCCTAGCTTCTGTAACTGTTGGTAGCTAATAGTTCACGGGTGCTCCCCTCACCCAGAAAATTGCCCAGGGCTGGTAGAAGCCACTTCATCCAGGAAAGATATGCATCACCTGACAAAGGCTCTCTCCTTTGATCAAGCTTTATCAGGCTGCACTGAACCCTGGGCTCTCCTAGGCTGCACTTCAGGCTTCCCTCTCTGTCCTTAAAAAATCCAGCTTGAGTAAGAATTCCACAAGCTAAACTGGGTGAAAATCCCTCACCCTCTATCTTATCAAATTCCTCATCTCCTTCCTCTTGATATCTTATCACCCTAGGTCTTCAGCAAGAGGCCTTCAGCAAGAACTCTGTTGAGTCTAGCAAGAATCCTTCTTATTACTTAGTTATTTTCTACCCACTGTCCCTCTCTCTGCTCCTTGATTATAAATCTCCCTTGTCCTTGTTGGTGTCAAAATTGAGTCTTCTGTCCTTTACTACAAAACCCCATTATAGTAGTTTTTCTTTTCTTTTTTTTAAAATATATTTTATTGTTTTTTTTTACAGAGAGGAAGGGAGAGGGATAGAGAGCTAGAAACATCGATGAGAGAGAAACATCGACCAGCTTCCTCCTGCACACCCCCTACCGGGGATGTGCCCGTAACCAATGTACATGCCCTTGACCAGAATCGAACCTGGGACCTTTCAGTCCGAAGACCGACGCTCTATCCACTGAGCCAAACCGGTTTTGGCTATAGTAGTTTTTCTTGCATGAAGTTTGTATTATTATCTTTAACACATGTCACGGTTAACATTTTCTTTGGCACACCCCGTGAGGAGTGATAACGATAAGGGATCAACTCTTCTGTTCAGTTGTCTACATAAGAAACACCCAAAGCGTAGAGATTTTTTATGGGTTTATTTGAGCCAAACTGCTGGCATGTGCGAGGGAGAAAGCTCTCAAGTGCTCTGGAGAATAACAGTCTTGCAGGTTCTTTTATGCATTTGAAATTAAGGAAGGGACCTAAAGAAGATTGGAGAAAGCAAGTGGGAGAGTAAATTACAGGATAGTTAACAAGATTATGTGCTCTCTGGAGAGTTAATACCCTCTTGGAAGGGTATTACTTCTGGCATTTCAAAGGTGTGTTAACCTAGATGCACATGAACAATGGACAGAACTGGCTTAAAACCTTTCACTAAAGAAGTTACAGGCCTCAGACATGACTACCCACCATGACCTGCCCAGTTAGGTATTTATGATCCTTTGAGGTTACTTTCCATATAACCTCTTTTCTCATCCACGCAGTTAAGGTTCCAAAACCTGTCCCATGCATCAGACCAAAACTAGACTTCACCTCAAACCACATCTTCACTTCCCTCTTTCCCCTTCATATTCTGTTTCAAACTCTTCTGTAGAGGTTTTCCTCAACAGTACTTCCTCCGTAAATTAAGTATACCTGAATTCCTGGTCAGGCTCTGTTTCAAAAAAACCTACCAAAGCCATGCACGAGAAGTAAAGAAAAAAAAAATTATTTTGGTAAAATACATACAAGGAATAATAAGTTAATTAAAGTTTTCCTCAGATAAATGACTCAGCAAGCAGTTTATTAACGTGCTACAGCCTCTTGGAATGGCACCATAAATGAGGAAACCCAGTCCAGAAGACAAAAAGCTATTTCAAAATTATTCATTTTTAATGTGAAATCTTTGAAATATCAAACAGAGACTATATGGACCACATTAACACTTCATAAATTCCTTCTCCCTTCAGTCAATGCTGCTCACACCAAAGTTGCTTTCCAGCCTCTCTCCTTGAACATTCCTAGCCGCTTCTACTTCAATCCCATCCCAAGTCACCCTTCTTGTCCTCCCCATTTCTTCCTGATTGTACCCCACCAAAGCATGAAATAGTCCCATACCACACACCCTCAGAGGCCAGGTAGAACCAAGGGGTAAGTGAAGGAGGATGAGATGCTAGAAGCATACATATATTCATAATTTCTGTTGTCAAAGTGCTCCACACATTTTCATATTGTTTATTTGAGGACTAAATCCATAATGTTTTTCTTGAACATTCTTTCCATGTTGTTTCTTAGCAAATTATGCTCTATCAACAAAGCAGAAGCGCATTTAACCGCTAAAACTAAGATGTGCTCCTTACCCTTATCTCTCTTCACACATATCTTGAGGCATAATGCTTTTTATTATCAATACAGAGTTCCTGACTACCTAGGGAGCCTTTTATAAGTGTATGAACTTGGACAGAGCAAAAATATAGGAAGACCAAGAATATTTACATCAAGAAAAATGATTCATAATATCTACCTTCCCACCAGTGTGGCAGTTTGGAGATTGTGAAAAACGTGTTACATTCATCCCTGGAAGCCCCACCGTGACATTTAGATGTCCCTGGAGAGTCCCTCGAGGTGTGCTGCCAGGAGCTATCTGTGCTTTGCTAGAGTGAACCACCAGAACTAAGAAAAGGGATTAATATCTTAGCCCTGGAAAATGTATCTTTGAAATTCTCCCCTTAGTTGGTAGTGGCACCAGCAGTAACAGCAGAGCCTCATTTATTGCAATGTGTCAACACAGCCCATTAGTCTGAATGTACAGTACTGTGTACAGCAGAGCTTGGCTCTGCCTGAGCCCTCAAGAAGCCCACTTTCTGTCAAGTGGGTTGCTTTTCTATTTTATTAGATGCAAACTAAGGAAAATACCTGTTTTATGGCTTCAAGAATTCTGTGTGCATACTTCAGGTGTCTGATTTATATGTTTTCCTAAGCAACTCTAAAAAGAAAATATGATTGTAGGTGTGTTCTTTTTTTTTTTTTAAGGGTTGCAATGCCACATTTTATTCCAGGAAGGAAAAGCAATGGATGTCTATGGCTGCCTTCAACTTCTTAGTCTATTTAATCAGGATGAGATCAATTCCCCCATGCAGCTGTGAGTCACTTGGACAAAGTCTCTGTCTTATTCAATGTTGTATTCTGAGCACCTACCATATAATCAATTAGTGTTTAATGCTTTTCAGCTGAATTTCTTCCATCCACATAGTAATAACGTAAGAAGCTTTTCTTATACATTCAGGAGTTACTCTGATAAATTGGTGCTTAATAATGAATGTTACACTTGTGTCCTCTTATTAAATACATTCCTATAAAATGAGCCTTTATATTCTATTTCCTCAGTATTTCCTCTCAGTACCACAACTTACACAAGAAATATACTTCTTACCAGATAAAATCAAGCTGTTAATAACTGGAGTTAACTTATAATTCAACATAAACATTATATGTTTTATATTATGTTGTATTCCTTTTGAGTTCATAATTATGGATAATGGGATTGAAAGTTTAGACAGAATTGCTTTAGAATCATTCTAGTCTCAGTTAATAAGTATTGTTGAACTTCTGCTTATTCCCTACCTATTTTCTGCTATCTCAACATCTTCTGCTGACCAGAATGTCATCCTATTGAAAAATAAACTGGGACAAAGGTACTAAACTGAATGTAGTATAATTGCAAACTCAGCCTAAACTGGAAAACAGGTTTTTTTTTGCATAATAAGCAGACTTCAAGTCTCTACGTGAAACTTGAGCTGACTTTGCTTAAAAGAAATACCCCAGAGGAGAGCAGAGAGCATGGGGTGAATTGAATCCCAGAACACATATGCTGAAGACTGTTCCATTTTGAAAAGAATAAAAAATAACATAACTGATATGTCTTCAAGGTATTTCAGGATAGGATGGCTCCTAGAATGTATACATTTGATAAATTCATAGAAGTATCAAAAAAGAAATACTTTACTGGTACCATTTGTCATTACAGAGAATGTAATGGCTTAAATTAGAAGTCTGGTGAAGGCAATGAATACACACAACTTTGAAAGTTACTTTGCAATATAATGTGTAATTTACTTCTATGTAGAATTCTCAGTGTAGTCTTTCAAAGGTATTCATGATTGAATAAAAATAATCTTGATTGAAGTCAATGTTAACATCTCACCATTAAATAGCTGATAAAGGTTACCTAGCCAGTAAGACTGTATTGTTATTTGTATCATGGAAGTTAAAGGAGAAATCTCTAATAGAAAGGCTTCCATAATATGTAAATAAAAAGCTCTTGCCAGAGATTAACAGAATGCTGGCAATGAAGGCTGAATTCTGACAAACCAAGTCCTGTGCAGGTTGCGCTACATCAAATCACTGTTCTTCCAACAGGATTAAGGACACAGAGCCTAGTGTTTCTGAAGGACTGTGTGCCATTTAAAATACCTTTTGTCAAAGACCAGAAACTGCTGCAGTACCACTTGGTAACAGGTAACTTTGATTCTTCAACTAATGACAAAAGTTTAGGAACTATGATATGTCAGGTAGGCCAGGGTAAATTGCCTTAATATTCTCTAACATCCATATAGGTGACCATAAATAGCCATGACTGTGAAAGAAGTCAAAGACACACTTGATAAAAAAATTTTAAAAATAAAATAAGATCCTTTGCTACAGTTGTTTGACCACCATGGTTGATGAGGGCTACCTAAACATTGTATAATAAATAGGCCATAGCAAACTTTCATAGAGAAGATTTCAAGTTATATGCTATGAAAGCCTTTTTAATAAGAAGGTTTGTACTAGTCTGAATCAATTCCATAGAATAGCTGAACAATAGACACTATATTTAGATTTTTGAAATTACTTCAGCACCTAGCATAGAGCTTTTGAAATATACAAAGCATTAACAAATATTAGTTTAGTTGAATTGGAGATCAGTATTAACCTAGATCTATTTGGAGATCAGTATTAACGTAGTTATTTAATTTATTCAATTAAACACTAGACACTTATCTTTCTATTAAAGGTAAAATATAAAATGTCACTAAAGTGTTTAATCACAGCATCATTGAACCATATGTAAATTGAGTAGCACTTTACATATATCACATTATGTTTAAACATAAAAATATAAGGTGTTGATTAAGAATCCAAATTGATTCTGCAGGTCCATTCTGGGGGAAGAACTTTACAAATGGCATAGACTTTTCCCCAAAAAACTAGCTTGAAGTGGTCCTGGTTCCAGTATTTTTTAAAAATATGTTTTATTGATTTTTTTACAGAGAGGAAGGGAGAGGGATAGAGAGCTAGAAACATCGATGAGAAAGAAACATCAATCAGCTGCCTCCTGCACACCCCTGCTGGGGATGTGTCCGCAACCAAAGTACATGCCGACCGGAATCAAACCTGGGACCCTTTACTCTGCAGGCCAACACTCTACCCACTGAGCCAAACCGGTTAGGGCTCCAGTATTTTTTTTCTGACAATAGGTCTAGATTTACTTTCCTCAGGTTAAAATCTAGAGACAAATGGGTGTCCTATCATCATCGTGCCTCGTCAGCCCAAGGAAAATACAGTGAAAGAAGAGAGCAGAATATTCTGTATATGTTCAGGCAGACAGAGTTTGCCCGATTTATCATTTACTAAAATGGCACTCCATGTTCACTTATAGGAGGCATTCCTGCTGATGAACTATGGAGGCTATATATCTTTGCTTCCATCTACAATTGTAATTACTGAGCAAACAAAAATACATTATAATTGTTGGTCAGTAGATTTCACTCCTCACTTGATTTTGCCAAAAGATTTTCTTTGATGGCATAACACTGAAGCTAGTTCTTCTCTTGTACTCTCAATTTCCATCTAGAGAAGCCCACTCACATGCAATATTATTGAGCAATCTTAATTTTGCTAAATATATCAGATCAGAAATGAAATAGATTTATATATAGCACATGTCATGGCAAACAACTCTCAAATCCCTTTCTTCTCCAAAACTTCCATTGCTCAACAGTTGTACTCAACCTCTCTGTCCACCGTAACCTCACCTTTACCAAACAATTCAAATTTGCCCCCTCCATACTCTTATATTCCACTCACCTCCACGTAGAGCAAATAGAAAAAAAATAAAGAAGAAATTATAATGATTCCTGCATAAAGGCAACAAAATCCAGCCAAAGGTAGCAGAAAAGGTAGCTCTGTTAAGACTCTTAGGAAAACAACACCCCTAGCTTCATTTAGCATCTCCTTGGTGTGATATTACTCTCCATTCAGCATATCAAAATAGTTATTCCAAACCTAACAGACTTTCTCTTAGAAGTATTATTTTTTAGTACAGATCCTTTCCATATTGTTTCTATAGGAACTAGGTACCTGGACTAGTATGGTTTTCTACCATGGTAATTGAGATCTAGGGGCCTATGCCTTTAAGTTCCAGAGAGCAGATAGGCAGTTTAGTCAAAGTGTGAGATTATTTTACCATACAAATAAAGGAGTTGTCTCATTGCGTTCAACTTCCCCAAAGTCATCCAGATCTAGACCACATCAGTGTCCCAATGGAAAGGGAGCCACCTTGCCTCTCTGGCAAATAACATGATCTCAACTAATATCTATAAATGCTTAAGGGCTTTAGTCTAAGCTTGACTAACAATGGGGGGATTAGATTTAAGAGAATTACAAATAATTATACATATCTGAAGTGAAACACTTTTGTTTATTTTGCATTCCTAATAGTGATTTGCTCTTTTGGAGTTCAATAGCTGCATTTCTAATATGATTAGCTCAAAATAATAATTGCTTCAGTGAAGGATTTATATTAAAATCCTATTTTTCCTGCCTGTTAATTGCTAAGCCAATATAGAAAGGTAAAACATTTATTAACTACTTGGAAAAAAAAAGTCTTCAATATTAGAAAGTTTAGTTGGACTGAATGACCAAATGTGAGCATATTTGGTCTCGCCAAGAAAATAGGCACAGTTCTACATATGCAGAAATTGTGAGATACAACTAGAAACAATTTTACATAAGCACATTTTAGATATACTTAAAGTTCTGCAAAAAATTATATTGTAATGTGAAGTTTCTTGGAAAAAAGTATCCTGGCCTCTTTTTTCAGCTCATATGTAAAATTAGAAATGAAAATATTCTCTTACATAAGTCTAATAGACTTATGACGGTAACAAAAGACCATGGTGATATTGTTAATTAGTTAAGAATCATTGGAATGACGTATATACTGCAAATATAGACAAGCAGCTTTGCCTTTTAGCATTATGACTCATTGATTGTAATTGCTTTTGCTGGACTTTTACCCTTTCCTCAACCTTTATTGTATTAGCACAAAGACAGCAAAATTCAACAGAAGGAAGCAAAGAAAGGTAACTCTGTTAACAATGATTTCTTGTAGAGGTTCTGCCATAGAATATAAGTGGCTCTAGACTGCAAAGTATCAGATGATGTGGAATCGTGTCCTCTGGTGGGCCCTACCTCCTAGCTTATCCCTATTCACAAATCTAGGACCCTAAATGAATTCTTAGTTCCTGTTTGAAATAGTCATGCCAAGTAATAATCTTTGCCCCTAGAAAACAAAAAGCCAAGCAACAACAAAAAGCTTGCTATTAATTACCATTTTATAACTAATTCTAACCTGGCAAAAACAACTAATCTATACTAATAAAAGGGTAATATGCTAATTAGACCAGGTCGACTGGACATCTTCTGGTCATCCAGTACTCCTTCTGGACAAAGCCACAGTGGCAGGGGCCAAGGCAGAGGCGGTTAGGGGCGATCAGACAGGCAGGCAGGTGAGCAGTTAGGAACCAGCAGTCCCGGATTGCAAGAGGGATGTCTGACTGCTGATTTAGGCCCGATCCCGCATGACTGCCTAAACCAGCAGTTGGACATCCCCCAAGGGGTCCAGATTAGAGAGAGTACAGGCCAGGCTGAGGGATCTCCCCACCCCGTGCACGAATTTCATACACTGGGCCTCTAGTCCTATCTAATAATAGAGTAATATGCAAATTAACCATACCTCCGCGACAAAAATGGCAGCCCCCATAGCCACAAGATGGCGGCGCCCAGTCACCTCAGCCCCACTGCTGGAATGTCTGGCCTGTCCGACCAACAAACAGAGACTGGAGAGCAGGGCATGGCGGCTTCTTCAGCATGGCAGTGGGGAAGCCCCAGGCCCTGCAAACAGAGACAGGACAGCAGGGCATGTTGGCTTCCTAAGCGTGGCAGCAGGGAAGCCCCAGGCCCTGCAGACAGAGCCCCGAGAGCAGGGCATGGCAGCTTCCTTAGAGCAGAGGCAGTGGGAACACCCCTAGACCACGCAGACAGAGTCCGAACATCAGGGCATAGGGGCTTCCTTAGTGTGTCCCTGTCGTCAAAGCCCCCAGGCCTGGCAGACAGAGCACACTGCAGGGCATTGGGGCTTCCTTTGCATGGCGCATGGCAGCAGCAGGCAGAGAGCGGACAGCACGGCATGGGGGCTTCATCTCCATGGCTGCAGTGAAACCTCCAGGCCCTGCAGAGAGCAGAGAACCATGGGGAGTGGGCCTAAGCCATCAGTAGGACATCCCCTGGGAGCTCCTGGATTGTAAGAGGGTGCCAGTTGGGCTGAGGGACCCCCATGCACGAATTTCGTGCACCGGGCCTCTAGTCTATAATAATAAAAGTGTAATATGCTAATTAGACCGGACAGCTAAACAACCTTCCAGACATCCTTCCGAATGAAGTTGGGGCTGCGAGGGCCGAAGCAAGCTGCTGTGGCTGCAAGGGCCAAGTCCCTTGCATGAATTTCATGCATCAGGCCTCTAGTCTTAAAATAAATCAAACTGTACAATGAAGGAAATAATATACAGAATGGGGAAACTTTTATCCTATCCAAATGCACGAGAACTTTCCATAATGTCATTAATGAAGGAAAGAATGAACACATGCTTTTATATCAGTCCCTAGCCAAATATTATGTTTGGAGAAACATATATCAACATGAGAAATATCCTGTGTATTTAGGACCAGATCATATCCTTGAAGTCAACTGTGGTCTCAGCATGAACCTAATACCTGGAATTGAATTAACAGGCTAACCATTTTATGCTACATTGGAACATAATTGATGTCTTCTACCTAAAATTAGCTATATTTTGAGTTTTATTACTGTATGTACATACTGTATGTATCTTGTTTTCCATTTTTTCATAAGAAGTAGAATCTCTTTTTTTGTATCATTTTTTTTACATTTCTCTGAGTGGTCTTCTTTAGTTATCTTGACCCATGGAAATGTGAAAAGTCGCAATCACATAGCCCAACTTATTTTTTTTCTTTTTAGTACCAAGCTAATTCAAACCAACCAGTACATATTAAGTATCTATTGTGTCAGGGAATTAATATCAG
Source organism: Eptesicus fuscus (assembly GCF_027574615.1). Lineage (NCBI taxonomy): Eukaryota > Metazoa > Chordata > Mammalia > Chiroptera > Vespertilionidae > Eptesicus > Eptesicus fuscus. Next base: position 40,464,797 of record NC_072482.1, read on the forward strand.
AGAGTGAGGCAATTAGAAAGTTTATTTGGCACCTACTGACAGTATTTATAATTAGGTTCACAAAGTCACAGATTCTATTATTCTTGAATCAAGCTAGTTTGTTGAATACTATATTCAAAGATAACAAAAAATAACAAAATAAACTCCTTCCTCCTAGAACACCTATAAGAGGCTTTTTAAGAAATAGCCATTTTCTTCAGTTATTTCATTTCATCATAATTTTATTTTGAATTCTGGGTTTGGTAATGAAATTCCATCATCAACTTTGCAAGATGCAGAAAGGATTCCTCCTACATGCTTGGCCCTGCCAAGATCCCACCTAACTGGGCTCAGTCCCTGGCTATAACTCCTAAGACATAAGTTCTCATTGTGAATGAGCTAAAATGCAGACTAAATACAAATGAGATTCTTCCTCCAAATGCATATATTGTACAGGAATCACTCTAGTAACATTTTTACATGCAGGATTTAATTGCGAGAGAGCTTGTCTATCTGCCAAACTTCTCTTTTTCTTGTGCTCTTTGAATAGGTTTATGGGCCTCCTAACACAGACAGTATAAACAATACTAAACTGAATTTTTTTAAATTGATTTTTAGAAAGAGTAAAGGAGAGGAATAGAGAGATAGAAACATCGATGAGAGAGAGGAACATCATCAATTGGCTGCCTCCTACACACCCCCTACTCGGGATCGAGCCCACAACCAGGCATGTGCCCTGACCAGTAATCCAGCTGTGACCTCCTGATCGACACTCAACCACTGAGCCACGCCAGCCTGGCCATATGTAGTCATTCTTGATTCCTCTCTCTTTTTTTCATACAACACATCAAGACCAAAAGCAAATCTTGCTGGATCTACTGATGGAATATATGCAATATCTAGCAACTTCTGACCACCCTCTCTACCACCCTGACCCAGGCCACCACCCTTTCTCATCCACATTAGTTACAGTCTACTAACCAGTATCTCTTCTTCCTTCTTGCTCACTATAGTTTAATCTCAACCCAGCAGCTGGAGTGATTGTGTTAAAATGAAAATCAGATGATGCCTCAATGCTAAACCCCTCCAGTGGCTTTTTGACCCATGAAAGTGAAAACCAAATGTTGTACAATAGTCTACAAGGTGGGTCAGGATCTGAATCCTATTACTGGTCTGATCTCATTTCCTACAGCAACTTCCTTTCATTCCAACCACAGTGACCTCCTGCTGATCTTCTAACACATGTGGCATACACCCACATGAGGGCCTCTGTCTGGGCCCTCTCAGGGCTTGTTTCCTCACCTCTTTTAAGTCTCTACTCATAAATTGCCTTTTTAGTGAGTGCTTCTCTGATTATCATCCTATCTAAAAGTTCAACTATTCACTAGCTCCCCCCTCCCAGCCCTTCTCTGATTTACTTTTCTCAAAATTCTACTCACCTCCTAAAATATAAACACTGAAATTTGTTTATTTGTCTTGCTTATTATTTTTCATTCTCCATAAGAATATCCTCTCCTAAAGTGCCTGTCACATAGTAGGTGTCAAATAAACATTTGTTAAAAGAATGAGCCCACTTAAAAATCTTAGAAAGCCAAATTATCCTTTTTTCCAAAATTTTTTTTTCTTTATTCATACTAAAATACCAATTTGTGTAATTTTCATCTTCTTAATAAAAAATTATCAATGTACCAAACTTTAAATTTCTGCTGTGAGATATATGATGAGATTTCTAGAAGTCTGTTTTATTTCTTTATAAACTATGTTCTATATGCTTAAATATTTTCCTATCTTCATATTTGTCTATTCAGTCCAAAAATTGGGCAAGTTATTACTCCTTGAACACTATATCTATGAGAAATAATAACGTTGGCTATTGAAACAAACAACCCCCAAATCTCTGTGCCTTAACGTAAAATCTGATAGCTTTCATGGTAGATTTATTCCAAGTGATGACACAGGATCCAGGCTTCTTCCATTTAGTGACATTGCCATCTTAAACATGTGGCTATCAAGGTTGCCAAATAAAAGGAGAGCAGTTTGGAATGATTATGCAAGGGGTTTTATAACCATGCCTGGAAGTACCATCTATCACTTTCCCTATATCTCACTGCCTAGAACATGGTCATATGACTCTAACACAATGGCCCAAGAAGCTGGAATATGTAGCTTTCCTGCGTGCCCACAAAGAGAAAACCAAATAGGACCTTGATGTCCAAATGGAAAATTTTTCCAGAAAAGTCTCATCCATTCATCCAACTCTTCTGACATGAAATTTTTGGTCATCAACTCTAAAAATCATGAACAAGATTCTGAAGGTTAAGGCAAAAACATGTAAGGGGAACAGTGAAATACAGAAGGGAAGCATTGGAGTGGCTCTACAAGAAAAGTTATATTTCTCACATTTTGCATCAGCTTTTGCTAAAGAATCTCTAAGAAGGCATTTTTTTTTAGTTTAAATTTTAGAAGCCTCCTCAATACCACTGTATAGTCAGAAGTTTGTCAAAGCTGCCTCTCAAAAGAACAAAAGATCCATATCAAAAGATCCCCAGGGTAAGCACTGTAATTCCAAATTGTCTTTGGTGAAATTGTGAAAGAAAAGCATGCACAAGAGTTACCATAGTGAGAAAAAATAAGGGAAGCAGGTGTTTGGCCTGGTAGGGGCACAGTTTTAGATTAAAAATACCCCATGAGAACAGCAATATGCCTGTGAGACTGGTGCTCATGTGAGCTTTTGTTGTTGGAGCTTGGTCAAAGGCCAATTGCTGCCCATCAGGGACAAGATAAAACCTCTGATTCTAGGTAGATGAAACTAAAACAAAAGCAATTCTCAGGGACACCAAAACAAGATTGAGGAAAAAGTCATTATAAGATTTTGAAATGGTGACATTGGACATAGCTTGTCCAAAGGATGCTGAAAAGAAATATTCCACACAATACAATATACAGATGGTATATTATATAATTGTACACATGAAACCTATTTGGTTTTATTAACCGATGTCATGCCAATAAAGTCAATATAAAAGTAAAATAATACTTTTTTTTAGAAAAAAGAAATCTTCTGAACTTATAACTTGCAGGCTGGCTTGAGAGCTGTTTTACAGGCCCATTCTCTCCCTATAGACTTTTCAAAAAAAAAAAAAAATCATTCAAGACAGACAAAACAAGGCATTAGATAATTAGTGTTATGTAGGTGCTAAAAAAAAACAAAACAACTTCACTAAAGTATGATGCAAATCTAATCAGAAAACCAACGTCCCAAATAGGGACTTACTCCTGGGAAAACAAAATAAGCTCAATGTGAAGGGACTTTAAGAAAGGACCGGAGCCCTAGCAGGTTTGGCTCAGTAGATAGAGTGTAGGCCTTCGGACTGAATGGTCCCAGGTTTGAGTCTGGTCAAGGGCACATTGCCAGGGTTGTGGGCTTGTTCCCCAGTAGGGAGAATGCATGAGGCAGCTGAGCAATGATTCTCTCTCATTATTGATGAGTAACAACTGACATTGGAAGTTGGCCTGGCACTCACAGCTAGGCCACTTTATTTTTCTATTGTATATAAGCAAACTCACAGAATAACAACCTTGTACAAGGTTACTCTGAGACCATGACAAAATGAGAACAAAGCAAGGCCACTTCACCATATTATCTAAGTAAAAACAAAAATAAGTTCATTTTGGCATCTACAAAATATCAAATACTTCCTCTCTTGACCAAAATGAGTGACTACTACTGCTTTACATATTACAGCTTTATCCTTGCCTCAGTTTTCCCTTCCTCTAGGTAAGATTTGTTGGGATACCCAATCATACAATTAACTTTGCTTTTTAACAGCATCTAATCTACACCTGCTTCTTTAGTCACTTCCCCGAGGTGTTTTTTCTAACACTCTTTCAATGAGTATATTAGTGTCCTGTGGCTGCCTAACAAATGACCACAAATGGAGGAGCATATGACAATAAAAGGTCTGAAATCAAGGTGTCAGGAGGGCTGTACTCAAGAATCTAGTTAATTCACCAAAGGGGTTTTTTTAATTGATCAAACTATTTCTTCCACTAACCTTACCAGATGAACCATTAGATGAAACTGAATGAAGTATAGTTCTTCCAGAAAGAAAATTATGGGTTCCCTGCTATTTTCTGCTCTAGCACTATCTTCAAATAAAAAGGAAGCGTCACTAACTTTAATTTATTTTATGCCTCCTCATATCAATTTATTGGGGTAAAACTATAGAGCTTATCAATTGAAAACTGCAAAAACACATCACTCATTAAGCAGTAAAGTCCAGAAGAGTCAAGCAAGGTAGGAGGTGAATAGCTTAACATTTATTCCTCTTTCCATTGTAAGTGTAAGCAAATTTTCTGTTCAGAAATAAAGTGATTATGTTACCTGATCTCTTTCTTCTGCCATAGAATGTAATTGAAGGTTAAAAGCCTGGGTTTAAATATTGTGTTTGACTAGTGAAGGTTGCTTAACTTCTCTGCACCTCAATTTCATTTACTATATAATGGAGATGACATAATAGTACTTACATTGGAAGGCAGAGAAAATTAATGATGATATATTAATGATGTATAGCATATATAAATATAATGCCTGGCATGTAGTAAGTAACAGGTACATGGGTACATGTTCACATGGTTATTGTGCACTAGCCAACCCCTCTGAAACCAGGTCTGCTCTGCTTTCCTCTCAGGGAAAATCTCATATTCCAAAGTCACAGCAACAGGCTGATAATCTCTGGCCTGATATAGACCTGCAAACCTCTCTTCCTTCACCTATGCCCATAAATGTCTATTTGAGCAACTGCTGTGTAGGAAAACAAATTGGTTGAGTGATAAAAACATTCACTGTTTTTCTATGTTTTACCATCAGGACACAGCCTAAGGATAGATAGATAAGCCAATTAGTTTCAGGATCACAAAATAGCAGAAAGCAGGCTTAGCTCAACATGTGAAAATGTTGCTTATTAGGAAAACCAACCACTGCACAACTTACGGTGTGGTGGATGAATGCTACCATTAAAGAAATATAATTATAGTATACTGTGAAATGTACCCTTTATTTTCAAGAAAGACATGATTTCTTTTATTTAGTATTGCATAGATAACCAAAATCAGAGTTGCTATATTAAATATCATCTTTGTCTATGTCCTAATTGTTTTGATTTAAATTTTATTCTATTTTGCATACACATTTTCAATATATCATTTATGTTGCTTTCTTCCATTAGCAAATAATGTTTGGCAAATATGAGATTTGTAATTTACTGCTGATTTAGGCAATCTTTTTAAATATTACTTTCCTAGACTTAGTATACAATGTATCCATATTCAGGTTTCTTCATTATTTCTACATAGTAGTTTCCTTAAATGTCCACATTTCTCCGTCATTTATTTCTAGAATTCAGTTGCTCAAAGCTGACTACTGCACTGCATAAATTGCAAAACCATCTCCACCCTGGTCCATGAGGATCCTTCTTTAAAAGGCCAAAGTTACATCAGTCCTAATTTATTGACACCACATGTGGCAAAATCATTTGCTCTCTGGTTTCATCTGCCTCTTTGGGCAATTCAGTAGTCTTGTTTCTTCTGCCCATAAAACACTTGATTTGGGGATTATTATTTTTCAAATTATTAATATACTTTGAATTTTTTCCTATTAGAATTCATTTTAATTTTCAATTGCCCAAACTATCAATCTATGCACTCACTTATTTTGCCCCAATTTGCCTAGAGTATTCATTTCTTAACAAGTATTTTCAAAAACATGAAAATATCAATGAGCACTTTTTAACATTCTAGCATATTTCTCTTAAAATTTCATAGTATTTAAAGCCATTACCTAAGTATATACAAGCAAAAACATTTTTTGAATAAAATAAAAAATAAGAGACTAAAAGAGATAAAAATGTTATACATCCCACTTTTCTCAAAAGATGGTACAATTAATGTCAAAAAGTAATGACTATAAAGGCAATGTTAAAATCATTCTTTCCTTTGAAACTTCTGAATAGTATGAGGGATGCCAAATCTATCTACAAATATTTAGAAGGATCATAGTATCTTTGATTTGAAAGGAATACATACAGAAACTCATAGCAAGTCCATACCTACCTCCTTAGATATTTATAGAATGCTCTTTTAATTTCAATTTCCATTACTGTCTTTTTTGATGTGGTTTATAAATCTCTTAACCATCTTAAAGGCTACCACCCATGAACACACACTATTTTTTTAATGTTCTTTCAAATGTGACCCTTGAAATTGAACACTTGCGTCTAATTGCTCTTTAATCAGTATTGTGAGGAATATAGTCAATTGGCAGTGCCATGCCACCATTTGCAAAGGGAATAATGATCCTTGCAGTTATGTAACATAATACCCCAGATTAACACTCAGCAATGATTTCCACTCCTTCAAGTATGGTGTCTAGTATTCCAATAACTGGAAAGCTTACTAGTAAAACCACTTCTCAGACTTCCTTGCAGCTAGGAGTTTGATCTAACAATAGGAGCAATCAAGAGATGTTTGGCATGCACAAGTGAGGTAAAGGCCATCTTATCTTCATACTGCTTTTGGCTGTTTTCTGTTGTGAGGAATGTTTACAGAGACTCTAGCATCCAATTGCCAACCTCATGGGTGTTGAGGGACATTTGCCATTGAGGCAGCTGTGTTCCACATACAGTATTGTCATTTGCCGCAAGTGTCCCTTCCTGGTCCTAAGATTGCAGCTGCAGTGGCATGTTACTGAACTCAATCTTTTCCATGGAGACTTTCTGATTCCCCATCACACTACACCACACCCTTGCAGGTAAATCTCATGGTATTCTGGGAGTCATTCCTGGGGGACCAGCCTAGCATCTGCTTCCAGCCTTTCCAACGTTATAATTCACGGTTTTTAAAATCACTTTCTGCTTAAAATGCATAATTCATTTTTTGTTTCCTGCACTAAACCTTGTTTGCCACAAATACTAAATATAATGAGACTATTGTGTGCCCTGACCCAGACTCCTCACCTCTTACACAGAAAAATACCACATTTACTTACTTATACATGCTTGAGTTATATAATGAGCATATTCCACTAAATTCCCCTGCCTTCTGCTTCTTCCAGATGGGTCAGAAGGCTCGGGTGTCCAAAAGCAAGCCGCTGAAGATCACAGGTGCAAGCAGTTAGCAGCAACACATAGAAAAGCTGGGAGGACAGAGCAGGTAAAAGAGATTCGAGGGGCCCTTAAAGTATCTATTACACCGCCTTTGAGTCATCTGAGAACTAATAAGAGTTGAATCTGTAGTTTAATCAAAGTGAGGATAAATATGTTATCTAAGACTGGGTACATCCTAGAGAATTCTATTAAACAACACTAACATGGTGAAGAGAAAATCCTATCAAAACTCCTTTCATTCTAAGGTAGTCAAAGTAGGTAGCAAAAAAAATGGGAGAGTAATGAAAAATCATAAATGTTATCCTAAAAACTGACTTTTGCCTCAGCCTTAAGACATTTTTGTCTCCAACTAGGATGATAATCTTGTTACAGTCAATATCTAGCTTCAAGATTATATTAAGAGTTAGACTTTATATGATATCTCTAAAGTCTCAGAAGAGTCATTCCTGAGGCTGCCCTTTTACAATATGTCTATTTGATAACGCATAGAATGAAAAAGGGATATGCTCTCAAATTTACAAGTATTACTAAACTAGGTCAAATTGTTAATACTTGAATTACAATTCAAAATGGCCTTGATAAGAAACACTGCCTTACAAAAACATTCATATGCATTGCGGACATATGTTAGAATTTGGATAACACACACACACACACACACACACAAACACGTGCATGCAAACACAGGAACAATTAAAGTATGTGACAATACCAAACGATATTCTTAAAAGATGAAAAAAAATCGTTAAGAGGGTCCAGAAAGCAGTCAGAGAGAAAGGTAAGAGTTACTCTGGATATAACTTAAGTTCCTGCTGCAAAAAAGAAAGGTGGAGAAATCATTATTACCTTCATATTCCTAAAGGATTATTTTATGACTATAATCATGAGAGAATAAAGTAGAAATAAGCCAGTTTAATTAAGGCACAGGGGAAAAAAATTCTTAGCTTTTTGAGATGGTAAGTGGGTTCCTGAGAGTAAAAAGCAGGATCTTTTGGTTTCATCTGGTCACTGGCTAATGATGTGGCACAGTTGTCTTCAATTTGCTCCTCGCCATCCTTCTCTCCCAGCTGGCTACCTTCAAGACTGATCTGCAATGAATAACATCAACAAGGCCCCACTCCACATTCTCCCAGGCTATGGTGCCTCTGGCTTCCAGTTATATTTCAGCTCAAGCAAAGTGGAGCCTCAGCAGGAGATCAGAGGGAACGAGTAAAGCAAAGCCAGGGTATTTAATTCCTTGACACCCCTCCCCAAAACTCTGCAAGTTTCCCTGGAGTGACATATATTATTTTGAGAATTAATTTTCTTGGAAAAGTACTTTTGAAAAATCTTATATATTGACACTCTTTGCATTTTGTATATACCTCAGGGTCCTCTATGAAGGCTTTTCTACAGTAATCTTAAGTTTTCTTAGCACAACAGCTATTTTTATCTTGGATATCTGCATAAAAATGCAAAATATTTATCTTTTAAACTGTTGGTTTAATCTAAACCGGTGTAAAATGTTTTATGGCTTAACATCTTAGTCTTTGTTTAACTTTCTTTCCAAAATAAATATGTCCTGTGGCTCTTTGGTCTCACTTTTACAATCATCAGCTTTCATTATTGGCTTTTCCTCTGTGGAAAGGAATTGGCTCTAATTCCTTACAAAACGAAATTTTGAAAAATGTATTTGCCAGCCAGGCGACATTAGCCAAAATGGATGATTCTAGATTTGGCTTCATTGTTCTGGTTCTGGGTCAAAATGGATTTGTCCGGCATCTATTTGGAAAGGGATTAATATGTGATTGGAACATTTTGAAAGGCAAGGCTAGTGACAGTCCTGGACTCGTTCCCTCCAACATCTTGAATCATCATTGCCTGGAGAAGAGTCCATCAATTGCCTCAGAAACAAAGGGAGGTGGTAATGAATGAGTTCATTGTACTAAAGGGTTTTAGAAAAATGGGGACAGGTTGGGAAGGGATAATGAGTGAATTTATGACATCCTTGTCATATGTGGGAATTCTGCACTGGACATTTTACGTTGGTGATATATTTAAGCACCTTGGGTACTGAAAGTATTAGGTGTTGAAAGGGACCAACCATGGAAAGATTTCATCTGATTATCATATCCTTCTGTTATCAGTGAAGGTGGAGTTCTTCAGATGCCACAAGGAAAAAAATTTCCTCAGATCCCCATGCGGGGATGGTGTTTCATGGAAAGCTTATTGATAATGTAAAATTAAGGGGGGGGTGGTTCCCTCCAAAGTCCCATTTCTGTCTGTCTCGTCATGGAAAAAGTCCAATCTTGTCTTTAGCGTGGCCAGCCCATAGTTTCTGCTCCCTATCAAAGTACAGTCCAGCATCCTGTGTGTGGAATCTGCATGGCCATGGGGAGAGAACAGGTGAGTGCAGGTCAAGGAGGAAGAGAGAGAGAGCAAGTGCAAGCAAGAGCACAAGAGAGAGGGAACTCTTTGGGGAATTTATCCTTCTGAGATTCCAAAGGTTTGCAGGGGCTCCACCCTCCTGACCAATGATCTTTTTCCCAGGCTAGATTGACAGGCAAGTACTTCTCTACCTCAAGGAACTTTACTGCTCATGCTTCCATATTCCCCTTTGTTTGAACCTTTCCCCCAGTTAGCTGCCAGGAATGGACCAGAGCTTCCCTGGGGAGCTAGAATTAAAGATATAAGAATATTTTCCTTAAAGAAATGAAATACTGAAAATAGCAATCATCTTTCCTTTTCATAATAAGGAATGTGCATATCTTTCATGAAACATATAGAATGTTGTATTAGGTGGCATTAGGAATATAAAAAAATCTTGCTCTCCAGGAACCCATAATTCAAACATATATTTTTATCACAAATCTCACAAGTCAGCTTGCACCCTCAAAAAAATATTCTTCACACATACCAAGTACTGAATTGCTGCAGAAAATCAGCCCTCCTGCTTGGGTTAGTGGGGGTGCCACATTTAATGTCTCAGAAACACTTACAGCTAGAGCAAACTTGTCAGAGTCTCACATGGTTTTAAATGGGGTCAGCCTAGCACATACATCAGTCCAAAAGAAAACATGCCTGAACGTTTAAATGTATCATGTCCACAGAGAAGATTTATGTATATTACAAAATAGTAAAGAGTTCTAAGGAAACCATATTGATAAAGGAAAGCTTTTAGAACAGTTTAGGATTATTTAAGGTTTATTTTAAAATGTAGTTTGCCTTCATGACTTTGCTATTAATCCTTTACAAGGCCTCTTTCAACTAATGAACTGATTAAACCATTTAGAATAGGATTAGATCCAAAAATAAAACCCCAACACCTAAATTTTAAATAAAAATTATGCTGCCCAATTAAATTATTTTACTGTAATAATACTTTGTTAGTATTTGTACTCTTTGTAAAATATACACTGGGGATATATCTATATTTTCCCTTACTTAAAAAGATGCAAGTTGATAAAATGAACATACAAAAAGTAAACATGGTGATATTAAACTATTATATCCAAAGATCACTAACCTCACTTGGTTGGGTATTTTTTAAGAAAATGTTGCCCTGACCGGTTTGACTCAGTGGATGGAGCGTCGGCCTGAGAACTGAAGGGTCCTGGGTAGGTTCCAGTCAAGAGCATGTAACTAGGTTGCGGGCACATCCCCAGTAGGGGGTGTGCAGGAGGCGGCTGATCAATGTTTCTCTCTCATCTATGTTTCTAACTCTCTATCCCTCTCACTTCCTCTCTGTAAAAAATCAATAAAATATATTTAAAAAAAAGAAAATGTTAAACAGATGAATATTTCAAAATACATATTTCTAAAACCAAAAAATATACAATCATAAAACCAGAAGAATAACTGTTTTCAGATATTATCTAAACAACTCTGCTACTTTCAGTCTTCCATCATTTCACATAAAATATGTTTATTTTTATAATTATATAAGAATGTTTATTTCTTATAATTATGTAAGAAATTACATAAATTTCTTACATAATTACAAAAATATATATTTTTATTCAAGACAATTTGGAAAATACATAAAATAGGTAAAATCTTACCACACAAAATTAAAACAAAGCTATATATCTTACACATTTTATACCAAAACTATGTTATACAAAAGGATGGCATAAAGGGACACTTTGAAATAGAGTTTTCTAAGGTTGTTTTCTTCCTTTACTAATTCTTAGGGATCTCCTATATTTCTAATGTTTAAACGATTGGGTTTTCCCCCTCACTCCTGTTATATAAACTTCTATTTTTAACTCTTCTTTGCTCCAAATAGTATTCCCATTTGCTTACTGCATGGTCCCACCCAAATATCTCACAGACATCTCAAATACCCAATAGTGAACTCATCACTTCCCCTCAAAAAAAAAAAAAAAAAAAAAGCTCCTCATGAGGTCCCTAACTCATGGAATAAGAATCTTCAGTTTCTAAGACTAAGCATCTCAAAGTCATCTTTATTCTTTCATTTCCTTTATTCTCCTCTTCTAGTCATTGTTATTATCTTTCACAATACTACACACCCTTTTCCAAATATAGTTATAGGGTCAGTCTCAGTAAACAAAGTAAAATGTTGGCAACTGGGTAAAGTGGGACAAAGGAAACTATTTTGTTCATTTTTTCATCCATTCATTCAGCAATCATGTAGAGGCACATCCATAGGGTAAGGTGAACATGCAGATGTTGCCACAATTCCACAATATTCCTGTCTTCCCTTACACAGAGATCCCCATTCTCCTCCGTCTGTGGTTTGGCACCTATGGAAATGCTAATTTCATTTTAAAATAAGCAACTTCTTAAAAGAGCCATATTCATTTGCAAACCTGTCTCTTGCCAGATATTCAAAAACAGGTGCAATGGGGCCAGCTACCTCTGAGATATAAACAAAAGGTTTTGTGTATGAGTCAGTGTGACCTTTACTGGCAGAAAACAGGAGAACCAGAGCTGAAAGCAGCAGCTTATGTATTTAGTTAATCCAGCATCATGAATAAGTAGAGTGCAAAAGGTACGTTTTCAGTAAATGTAGATTAAATGTGGGCTTTGTGGGCCTCCTCCTCAATATTCATAGATGAAATGTGTTCTTCAGGTTTAAATTCTCCCTCATGGAGCTGTACCTCATTGACAGATGCATTCAAGGGATTATCTGTCAGATTTCTCTCCAAAAGTTGAGAGCTTCTCACCTAACAAATTTATCACTTATAAAAATAAATTTTAATGAGTCAAATCTTTCAAATAAAAAAGTAACTTTTCTTTTGATAAAATAATAAAAACATACTCTGTTCCTATGCTTGGAATAATTTCAAATAGTGCTTTTCTCACACATTTTAGTGATTCTTCTTTAACTCTTGCAATTTACTTTTTCAAAATAAAATTCTGCTTTCAGAAGTTTATTTTCCCCCTTTCTAATATCTTTTAAGGAGGAAGATTTCCTATTGTAAATGTCCTTCGGCAAATTTCAGAGAATATTAAGCAGTGTTTGTTTTCACTTGTGCATATTAATACTTAGAAATGTCCTCAAAGGTAATGAACTTAACTTGTCTTGGCATAAAATATACAAACTGTGAGGAGTGCAGTCTGAAAGCTCTAGTCTGGTTTTCTGGACTTAATTGAGCAAACAATTTTTCACTTGCAGATTTTTGGCACCAGAGAAGAAGAATTTTGGTAGCATGACATTTATCCCAAAGGAATTCAAAATAGAGTTAATTTCCAGCAGCAGCACTGGGTTCCATTTTGCTTTCTCTATAAATGACTTGCGCGATGTGGAACCCCCGACCCCATTAATCATCTGTTGAAAAAGTGAACAAACCGAATGTATGAATGTGTATATATGTATAAGTGCAAAATGCTCAGGCACATGCAGTATGACACTTCACTGGAAAGAGGCCCATGGTCATCTGAGTACATTTTGTACCATCACTTTGAGTTCTATGAACTGATACTGATATATCATGAATAACCAGATGCACCGAGGCTTTCTCAGGCCATAATTGTGACAGCCCTCAGAGGTCAATATGTGATAACAGAAAACATTTCTCAAATAAGTCAGTCTCATCTTTTCTTCCTGCTCATGCTGTCAATTTCAGAGTTCTTGTGCTGGGATTGAGACAACCAGAAGACTTTCTGAGAGCCTTTGGTTAGAATTCAGAATACAAAAGCCCTGCTGAGGGATCCTGGGTAGAACCAAATACGTTTCCTTAGAGTTTTCTGAAACCCCAGGAAACTTTTTCTCTGCAGATTTATGTGAGATGTTATTTTCTCTAGACCCTCTCACAAGATAAAAGTTAATAATTAGGCTTTCTACCTACATCTTTTGTGATGCACTTATCAACACAGAAACTTTGTTGAAGGCTTTTGACCAGTGCATATCTTCTCTGTTCCAAAGTCATAAATTTATGATCTGTCATTCATTTTTTCAACATAAATACTTTATTGAAAAATTACATACACACAAAAAAATACTCATTGCAAGTGTGTACAATGAACATACCATGTGCTGACCCTGCTCAGACTTGCAAGCAGCGGCTATTGCCCTGATCGCCCCTCTGGAGCAGGGGGAGGTGGAGAAGCCCTCAGGGGCCATTGGGGCCAGCAGCTGCTGCTCCTGCTGATGGCGCCGAGTGATCGGGACTGGCGCCGGGCACCGGCAGTGGGTGTGAGCGACAGCTCTGGCGCCAGCTGCAGTTGCAAGAGGGGCCGGTGCTGACAGTGGGTGCAAGCAGTGGCGCCAATGCCAGCAGTGGGTGGGAGCGGGGCCAGCGCCAGCAGCAGGTGTGAGTGCTGGGCAGGACCACGGTGCACTGGAACAAAGAATTTTCAGTAACCACCAGATGCTCGCCCTGATGACAGTGACCAGCGCCCCCCCGCCTTGGTCTGGCACCTGCTCCACCATCCCCCTGTGGCCAACGCCCGCCATGTTCCGCACACACCCCCTGGTGGTCAGCACCCGTCATAGTGACTGGTTGTTCGGTTGTTCCACCATTTGGTCTATTTTATTATATAGGATTATATTTATGAGATGATTTCTATGTTGTTGCCTATTTTATAGTTCATTCATTCACACTACTGTTTAGTATTCCTCTGTTTGGTGTGCCTGTGAATAATGCTGCTATGAACATTCTTGTGCATGTCTTTTGGTACATACTTTTTGGTACACATTTGTACAGATTTTTGTTGGGAACTGCTGGTGACAGGGTATGCATCAGCTTAGTTTTAATGCCAAAGAGTTTTCCAACAGGTTTTATCAAATTTACACTCCAACCAGCAGGGTCTGAGTGTTGGTGTTTTCAGTGTTTCTCATCATTGCTATTTTGATAGATGGATGGATTGTAAAATCACACCATAGTTTTAATTTGCATTTCCTGATGATTAATAAAGGTGAACAATATATATTGGTTGTATACATTGGACATCCTCTTTGTGAAGTTCATATTTATAAGTTTTGTCCATTTTTCAGTTGGGTTTCTACCTTTTTCTTTTATATTCTGGTTACAAATGTTTTGTCCAATATACATTATACAAATCGTTTCCCATTCTGTATCTTGCCTTCTCACCCTCTTCATGATGTCTTAATAAACAGAAGTCCTTAATTTCAACATAATACAATGTACCAATTTTTCCTTTATATAATTAGAAATACTTAATTCACTTAGATCTAAATATAAATTGCCACATATGGTTAGTGGCTATTATATTGGTACAGCACAGTGCAGATCTAACTGGTCTCAAACATGTGAATTTTTCAAGGAATTATCCACATAGCAAGATGGAGATTCAATACTGTGTGAAAAGGCCGCACTAATCTTCCTAACGATTAGTTACAATAGGGATTTTTGCAATTAAGCAACTATTTTCAACCAACAGATGGAATAAACAAGGATTATATTTCCACACACACATATACACATGCATGAAAATTTTTGTCCAGGATGTAAAAACTTCTGTGGCAGATTGAGAGGTAGTATACCTTCTTGCTACCAATTACTGTTCTCACTATACATAACCTACAGCTATATTTGTAATATGCTTGGCAGGGTTATCACCACACATTCCATAGGCTGCAAATCAAATATCACCTCTATCCATGTTTCATGGGTGACAACAACCTTATTTTTTTTAAGGACGTTAATAAAAAATCACTTGAAGAGCCCTGGCTGGTGTGGTTCAGTTGGTTTAGTGTCACCCAATGCACCGAAAAGTTGCCAGTTTGATTCCCAGTCAGGGCACATCCCCAGGTAGCAGGCTCGATTCCAGGTTGGGGTGCATACAGAAGGCAACCAATCTGTGTTCCTCTCTCACTCTCAAATCAATTATACACACACACACACACACACACACACACACACACACACACACATATATATATATATATATACACACACACTAATAAAAGAGAAACATGCAAATTAACCATCACTCTGCTACGCCGAGCCATGCCAACCAGCCAATCAGGAGCCAATATGCAAATTACCCAAGCAAGATGGCAGCCGGTCACAGAGCTGGAGCAAGCAGGAGGCTTGGGTTGCCCCAGCAGTGGAGGAAGCCAAGCTTCCTGCCTGCCCTGGCCAGCCCTGGCCTCCACTCAAGGCTACAAAGTTTCAATTATAGAAGATAAATAAATCCCAACAAAACTGGGGGTGGCCACGGAGCTGGAGCAAGCAGGAGGCTTAGGTTGCCCCCGGCAATGGAGGAAGCCAAGCTTCCCGCCCGCCCTGGCTGGCCCTGGCCTCCGCTCAAGGAGGCACTGAAAAAAAAAAAGGAGGGGCTGGGACCTTGGGTCACCAGGGTGTGATCAGGCCAGGATGGGATGGCAGGGGCTGTTGTGGGTAAGCAGACCAGCAGGAGGGCCAGTTGGGGATGAGAAGGCTGTCAGTGGGGGTCAGATGGTGGTGATCAGGACAGTGGGGGGAGGGGTAGTTTGGAGTGAGCAGGCCAGCAGGGGGGCAGTTGGGGGTGAGCAGGCCAGTGGGGAGGGAAGGTGGGGGTGATCAGGCCAGCAGGAGGGGCAGTTGGGGGTGATCAGGCCAGCAGGGGGGGCAGTTGGTGGTGATCAGGCTGGCGGGGGGCATTTGGGGGCGAGCAGGCCGGCAGCGGGGGGCAGTTGGGGGCAAGCAAGCTGGCAGGCAGAGTGGTTAGGGGCAATCAGGCAGGCAGGCAGGCAGGTGAGCGGCTGGAGCCAGCAGTCCCGGATTGTGAGAGGGATGTCCGACTGCTGGTTTAGGCCCGATCCCTGTAAACCGGCAGTAGGACATCCTTCGAGGGGTCCCAGATTGGAGAGGGTGCAGGCTGGGCTGAGGAACATGCCCCCACCACACGAATTTTGTGCACCTGGCCACTAGTGTGTGTGTGTGTGTGTGTATGTGTGTGTGTGTGTGTGTATAAAACACTTGGAGAAACAACTTCTTGTAATTCCAAAGCACGCTAAAGTGTATTCTGTATCACAAGTTAATGAGCTATTTATTGACATGTCCAATTCATTTTGTAAATATACTTTAATATTGCATACTGAAATATACTTTATACTTTGTTATATTTAATGTGTTGATATTGATATATATCATATACCTTTTATCATTATCATTTAATATTATCCTAAAATTACTCCTGAAGTTATAATCTATTTTCATTAATGCAACTAATTTTACATTATAAGGCTTGTACTGCATTATACATTACAGAATTTAAATGAATTTTAAGTATTAATACTCAGCTTCAAAATTATTTTTCTGATTAGAAAATATATCTCCTAAAACAGCAATAAGGCCAAATTTACAACAAAGATGATTCTTGCTACAAGAAAATAATTATTATATCCATAATTATATTCTCTTAAGTGACAGTAAATGAAAAGTTGTTTCATTTTGTATTGCATTGTTTAGCAAGATAAGGTGCTCTGTTTTTCCAAAAAGAAACCTACATCCAATAAAAATTTTTAAATCCTCAAAATCAATAGTTTTAATATTATAACTCCTCTTTTATGCAACCAAATAATCATGTTTATTTAGCAGCTGAAAGAAAAGAGTATAATAATTAATTTTTTATTGGTTCCTTTAAGTGTACAAAATGTAACTTACAATCACCTGTTTCAATCCTCTCTGTGCCAATTCTGCTTGCCCCCTTTGGCATTATGAAACTATGACTGACATCTTTGTCCCAGGAAGCAGACTCTCTGGAAGCGAAAACGGGAGGCTCCAATTAGCAAGGACAGTCAGTTTGCAGCTCCTTTTTTTTCTTAGTGAAAATAATCAGTATGTCAGCAGATGATATTCATTTACCCAGTCAGGCAGCCAATCAAGCATTATCAGGGGTAAGTATCACCCATTAGAGTTTGGCTATTCAGTTAAATAGAAACATGTCATTTCACTTATACCTTTATGGATCAAATAAGATTTGGAGTACTCAGTTTGGGATAAACCTTCACATTCCATGCAGTTCTGTGGTGAAGGAAACAAGGAAAGAAAATGAACAATAAAACCATCCTTTATCACTAAATATATGCCTATGAAGATTCCTTTAGCTGCAAAATATACACTGAGACATTTTGAGATTTGAATAAAAATTTGAGCACAGATAAGCAACGTCTTTGATTCAGTTCAATAAAAACATGAATATCTTTCTTCCTTGTTTAATTTGGCATTATGTATCATAAAGATTCATAAAAAAATTTTTATATGATTTATTTTTATCTTCATGAATCTTCCCTAAGGAAACAACCTGAAAGATAAACAAAATTATATTATAAAGTTGTATGTTACAGAGTTAGTTGAAATAGTGAAGATTTACAAACTTTATATTCAACAACAGGGGAGTAAATGGGTACATTTTGGAAGATCCTTTCAGATTTACATAAATTTATTTACATAAAAGTATTTACATAAATATATTTACATAAAAATATTTTTAAATTATGCTTATAAAGACCATGCACAAGTAAATGCATTTATTGTGATCTTCAGAGTAAATATATGAGAACTAAAGCGGTTAAATGGTCATTAAATAAGAACTAAATAAGAGGTAGACTTCAGGTAAATAAATTTATAGAAAGCTAATCTCAGAGATTATTGATAGGTAATAGAAAAATTATTGATAAATTAATAATTAAATAGATAAACTGATGATAAATATATAGAGATAGGTGCATATACTAGTAAGTGTAGATACTATCATAAGCATTTTTATGGAAAGTACAAAAGGAAGACAATATCATTTATATATTATAGTTACAATTATGTAAAATGCAAACATAATATACTGTAAAATATACAAAAGAATAAGAATGGTTGTTAACAAAGTACAAGGATTATTTTTATGCCATTAAAGTAATTTTTTGAAAAGAAAAAAAAAAGACTTGGTTTCTCCCATTTGCTTCCTTCAGTTAAAGCCTTTTAGTTGCAACATTTTCCCCATTGGCTATACATCCCTATAGAACTATACCAAGGGTTGATACATTTTCCTTTGGAGAGAGTTTAAAGGTTCATGTTATCTCTACTGGGTGATTAAATTTGTGATATCCTGATTTTACAAATGAGAAACTGGATTCAGAGAAATTAAGTGCTTGTCACCAAACCCCAGCATTTTCCTCACTTGCACCAAAATCGTTAGTGAGCAATAAAATATTTACTAACCATTTTGTAGGAGAAACTCAGTAAACTTCAAAATCACTTCAAAAATCACTGTTTTAACCTGGTTCTATCCAGTTTTGCTTTTCCCTTGTCAACAATCATGTTCTCCTCATTGCTTTGAAGTATGGTAGCAACCATACTTAGGTAAAAACTGCTCCTTGAATTTTAACCCTGCTATTCTGGCTTCTGTACACACTTGCTTGCTTGGACAATAGGGTGGTTACCTCAGTAAGCAAGTGTGTACAGAAGCCAGAATAGCATGGTTAAAATTCAAGCAGCAGTTTTTACCTAAGTATGGTTGCTACCATACTTCAGCTTCACACATAATATGCAACCCACTCTCTATTTCACAGAGCAATTCCTCTCTGCCCCTAAATGTGCACACACAACATTTTTTGATGAACAACAATCCACATTCTTTGAAGGAGTTTAGCACCCAGGTATTGTACACAGGCCTGCTCCCTTCAGCTAAGTTGCTCAAAGTGCCTTTTTGTCTACAGTACTCTTCCTGAGCAGAATGATGACGGAGTTAATCTGAATTAAACAAGGCTTTAATGACAGCCACCTCATCTCCAAACAAGGACATATCTGAATCAACATGAGATTTTCCCAAGATTTCAACTCACCTGAAGCTCCCTACTCCTATCCTAAGAATCGCCACCATGGTAAGCCCCTTAACTATTAAGACTATATTACAGGTAAATTGAGGCTGAGAAAAAGAGTTGAGAACTACTGACTTCATATCACTTACTCAGCAGTCATCAGGAGTTTATCGGTCTGACGCTTTCCCAGACACCTTAGCTGGCTTCTTTTGTAGCCCCCTAAATGTGGATGACAACCACCACTCGCCCCCCCCCACACACACACACACAGAACGTGCTACACTCAACAATCCACTTTGTTTTCACTTAATTTGCTTCAGTGATGAGCTCCTCTGAGTTCTAGAAACCTCCTTCTCTGCAGGATATTTCTAATCTAGTAGCCCCCCAACACTCACTCCCAAACTGTCACCTCCAACTCACTGCCACACTTCCAGCTCTTCCTGGGGTCTCTCTTCTTTATAAACTCCCCCAACAAGTCAAATTGCAATGACAATTGAATCCATCATGTTCTTGATAAAATGCTGAGACAACTTGATTTAGGAATGCTAGATCTAAGATAAAAATCAGATAATCTTTACATTAGGAGAGAATGTCATCAGTACTCTAGAAAGAAGCGTTTTTTTCCCCCTCAAACTAGTGAGGTTTCTTCTTCCCAGAAGGTATCTTTCTTTCTAGAGATCAGAATGAGATGTGATCTCATGAGGATTACAGCTAAAAACTTATTTTTAAAAAGTGATCAGGTAATGAAATCCTGGTCTGTCATGTAAATATCTGTGATAATCAAGGAAACTTGTGTGATTCTGGACCCCACAGGCTGATGAGTTATAAAGAAGAAATAAAAGTATCTTGGAAATTTCTCTACCTCCAAAGGAAGCCTTAGCCAGCAAATCCCATTAGTTTGTAATTAAATTATTCATCTGATATTATCAGCATGCAAATAAATCGGGAGATGAAACTTACTTCAGTGCAGTCAAAATCCTCAATTAAACCAGAATTCAAATACAGTAGTTTCCCCTTACCCCCAGGATATACATTCTAAGACCCCCAGTGGATGATGAAACCAGTGATAGTATCAAACCAGATATATGCTATGTTTTTTTCCTATAATACATACCTATGATAAAGTTTAATTTATAAGTTAGACACAGTAAGAGATTAACAATAACTAAAAATAAAATACAACAATCATAACAATATCTTACCTAATAATAGACAAATCTGTAAATTGACCAACCTCCACTACGCCCACAGCCAATCAGAGTGAGTATGCAAATTAACCCAACAAAGATGGTGAGTTAATTTGCATATGTAGGAGAGGAGTGGCCAGGAGGGGCGGGATGCCTGCTATGAGGGGGAGAGGGGTGGCAGAGGGAGCTACAGGAGCCGTGCTCCAGACAGAAGTGAGGACTTGCCGGCTCCTGGGCGGCTGGGAGTGAAGCCAGGGGAAGGAAGGTCTATTCTTGCACAAATAGCGTGCAACTGGCTTCTAGTTTTATAATAAAAGTTATGTGAACATGGTATCTCTTAATATAGCTTATTGTACTAAACTACCCTTCTTGTGATGATGTGAGATGATACAATGCCTATGTGATGAGATGAAGTTTGGTGAATGGTGAAGGCAATGTGACATAGCATTAGGCTACTACACACACGTGTTAATTGTACACAAGCACTGTGATAGCACGGCAATTGATCTGTAAACCAAGATAGCTACTACGTGACTAATTGGCAGGTAGCATATACAGTGTTTTGAAGATACAATGCCTTAGCTGGGAAAAGCAAGAAAGCTAACTGCTAAAACTAGTTCTTAGCAATATTTTTCAGTGGAGAAAATGTTTTTAATATTTTTTAGGAACTTGCTCAAATGAAGACGAGCTAACAAATTTCAAAAAGAAAACCCGAAATAATCTCATATATAGTATTTCAGATTCAATATTTATCTCACTTATACAGGTGGATGAGATAGGTATTAGCCGTTATAGAATGTACCATGGAACAGATTTAAACATCTTTGAAGAAAATAGATTCAATTTTTCAGAGACACTCAGGAGGAGTTTCAGTAAGTAAGCTCCTTGCTCCTGTCATTCCTGCTCAGAATCCAGTTGAAGGTTTTAACTGTGCCAGTCAATGACTTCCTCCATCAGCTCATTTACTCTAAGAGTTTGAATTTTTGGTGCCTTTGCTGGTGCCTACTTCTTACTTCTGTCCAGGTACACCTTTCTATTTCTATAAATAACAGTGGCCAGAGCGATCAGAACAGATCCAGCTAAATGGATTTGTGTGCTGCTTTGCCACAATTTATTGGAGGTGGAACAGAAATGGAGGCAGTTAGTAATAAGCAGACCACTTGCTTAGATTCTGTGCATCTTGTTCCCTGATCATCACATGGTGTACTTTTAAACATTTATGCTACTGTGGGCAAATAAACAAAACACGGTACATCACATCCCCATTCTGCAAATGTGATGATTTTATTAGTATCATGAATGTGGTGATGCCGAAGGAAAAGGTTCAGACCTTAGTACTCTTTTTGGAAAACTCCAGCACTATCCTTCAAAATATATAGAAGACTCCTTGATCTACTAACATTAAAATTATTCTTTTGTTTTTCCATTTAAAAATATGGTTTTAGAAGTTAGAACTTAATAATTTTGTTTCTTTCTCATATCTCAAAACATTTTACAAACAAAATTCTAATTTAATTTTAAAACTGTAAGGGGAAAATAAAATTCTATTTATAGAAAGTTGTTCTGCAATCAACTTAATAGAAATTAGTCCCTTCTCTAAAGTAAAATATGCTAAAAATAGTAGCAGTGAATTTTCTCTAAGAATTAGAAATTGCTCTCTTAAAACCCATAATTTTTAAAAAAATTTTAAAATCTTCACATGAGGATATGTTGTGGGTGTGTTTTTTTTATTGATTTTTTTTTTTAGAGTGGGAGGAAGGGAATGGGAGAGAGAGAGACAAAGAGAGAGAGAGAGAAACATTGATGTGAAAGAGAAACATGGATCAGTTTCCTACTGCACATGCTCCTACCAGGGATTGAACCTGAAACCCAAGCATGTGCCCTGACCTCAAATTGAACCAATGGCCCTTGGTGCATGGGACCAAGCTCCAACTGATTGAACCATAGCAGTCAGGGCAAAACCTATACATTAAAAAAAAATTAATTAATTAAACTTATGGTAGAAACTAAATATATATATTTTAAATTATTTAATCAGCAAGTTTTTATTACAGAGAATAAGAAAATAAAAATAAGCAATACATGTATTTATACTAAGCTTTGTTTTTCTCATTTGTAAAATCAGAAAAATAACATGTACTGGGTTCTTGGGAATAGATAGATAGATAGATAGATAGATAGATAGATAGATAGATAGACAATCTGATGAGTCTGCTGATAAGTGTGCACATTTGTGTGACAAATATTACCCAACAATTAATATACAATACATTTCCACCACCTTCCAAAAGTTTCCTGGTACCTCATTGCAAACAGTCAGCCTCGCTAATCAAAGCCTCAGACCACCATTCCTCTGGTTCTTTCTCTCTATATTAGATTTGTTTCTTCTAGATTTTCACATCAACTGAATATGCATTCCTTTGTGTTTTGGCCTCTTTGGTTCACCATAATTCCTTTGGGATTCATCAATGATATTGTTTCAGTCAGTAGTTCTTTCCTTTTCATTGGTGAATAATCTTCCATTAGAGAAAATACCAACATTTGCTTATTCTTTCATTAATTGAAATGTTGTGTGGACACATAACTTCATTTCCCTAAGGCTAACTATTGAGTAGAATTGCTGAGCTGTACACTAAATGTATGTTCAATTTTATGTTAAAATGCCAAACCATTTTCCGTAATGGTTGTTTAATTTTATATTCCTACCAGGACTCTATGAGATTTCCACTTCCTTCACATCTTTTCCAACACTTGCTGTTGTCAGTCTTTTCAATCTTAGTCGTTCTACTGGGTATGTAGTGGTATCTCACTGTAATTTTAAGTTGTATTTTTTAATGACATTTCTAGTGATAGTTGACCAACTATTAGCTACTTTTCTGAAGTGTCCAAATATTTTTAATTGGACTATTAGTTTTCTTTTTTTTTCTTTATATACCCTGGACACAAGTTTTATCAAATGTATGTATTGTTAATATCTTCATCTAGTCTATGGATTGCCTTCTAATTTTCTTTATAAGAACAGAAGTTTATAATTTTGATGAAATCCAACTTATCAATTATTTTTATGGTTTATCCTTTTAAATGTTAGATGTAGGAAATCTTTACCTATTCCAGTTTTATTTTTTCTATTATTACAACACATTGAAATAATATATTCTTCCTATTCGATTCAAGCAATTAATTTTTTTATTTTTTTAAATAAATCTTTATTGTTAAGATTATTACAATTGTTTCTTCTTTTTTCCCCCATATCTCTCCATCACCCGGTTCCCTCCCCCTCCGTTGTCCTTATCCATAGGTGTATGATTTTTGTCCAGTCTCTTCCTATACCCCCTACACAGACACCCCTTTCCCCCTGAGAATTATCAATCCACTCCCATTCTATGCCTCTGATTCTATTATGTTCACCAGTTTATTCTGTTCCTCGGATTTTGAATTCACTTGATTTTTAGAATAACTTGTTGATAGATATTTGTTGTTCATAATTTTTATCTTTACTTTTTTCTTCTTTTTCCTCTTTTTAAAGAATACCTTTCAGCATTTCATATAATACTGGTTTCGTGGTGATGAACTCCTTTAGCTTTTTCTTATCTGTGAAGCTCTTTATCTGCCCTTCAATTCTGAATGATAACTTTGCTGGGTAGAGTAGTCTTGGTTGTAGGTTCTTGCTATTCATCACTTTGAATATTTCTTGCCATTCCTGTCTGGCTTGCATAGTTTCTGTTGAGAAATCAGCTGACAGTTGTATGGGTGCTCTCTTGTAGGTAACTAACTGTTTTTCTTTTGCTGCTTGTAAGATTCTCTCTTTGTCTTTTGCCCTTGGCATTTTAATTATGATGTGTCTTGGTGTGGTCCTCTTTGGATTCCTCTTGTTTGGGGTTCTGTGCGCTTCCTGAACTTGTAAGTCTATTTCTTTCACCAGGTGGGAGAAGTTTTCTGTCATTATTTCTTCAAATAGTTTTTCAGTATCTTGCTCTCTCTCTTCTGGCACCCCAAAAATTCGGATATTGGTACGCTTAAAGCCATCCCGGAGGCTCCTTATGCTATCCTCACACTTTTGGATTCTTCTTTCTTTCCGCCTCTCTGGTTGGGTGTTTTTTTCTTCCTCATATTCCAGATCTTTGGTTTGACTCTTCGGGTGCAGTGGTCTACTCTGTATATTCTTTATTTCAGACAGTGTATGCATAATTTCTGACTGGTCCTTTTCCATTTTTTTTGGTATTCTCATTAAGGTCCTTGAAGGTCTCTTCAAGTTTCTCAGTGGTTTTTAGAAGATTCTTGAGTAACATTATAAATATGGTTCTGAACACTGTGTCATCCATTAGTTTGCTTTCATCTATCTCTCCTACTTGTGACATACTTCGATGTCTCCACATTTTGGCTGCCTCCCTATGTTGATGGAGTGGCTTTGTGTGGTCAGTGACCTATAGAGGCCAGTAGCTCAGCTTCCCCAATCACCCTAGGTGGTCTCTCTTGGTACTCCCCTTTGTGGGCTGAGTGGAAAGTCTTGGTGCAGTTAAAAGCCCTGATTGTTGTTGGTACCTTGGGAGGAATTGACCTCAGGTCCAATTGGTTATGAGAGCCTGCTGTGTCTATAACGGAAGAATTGCTGTGCTGGAGACACAGTAGGGCTTTGGTGCTCACTGAGTCTGCCTCTTGAATGTGTCCCTTATGAGAGTGGTTGAAATCTGGTGTCTTCCACACCAACAGAAAAGTCACTCTCACTCTCCGACCGATGGCCAAGAGTCCCGTAGGCGTCTGGGTCCCCCGCGTGTCCCCAGAAACTGGAGTTCAGAGTGGTTGGGATTGTTGGTATCACTGGCGGGAATTGATCTCCAAGCCAGTTGGCTGTCTATTCCAGTTTTATGAGAAATGTACCCTATCATTTTTCTAGAACTTTTATACCTTTAGGTCTATAATATAATTCCCTTGTGAATTGATTTACATATATGATAAATATGTGTCATATTTCTATCAGCTTCATGTGTTTTCATATGAATATCCATCTCTATTTGTTGAATAGCCTACCTTTTCCTTATTCTACTACATTGGTAGCTTTGTCAAAAGTCAATTAATCTTTTGTGTATATGCTTATTTTTAGACTCTGTTCTATGCTCTATTGCTTTCCATGTCTCTCATTTCACCAAAAACTCATAACAATGTAGCTTTGTGTTGGCTACTCTAGATTGTTGACATTTTCCTATAAATTTTAGAAACCGTTTCCCAACTACTATAAAAGAAAAAGAAAGTCTACTGAAATTTTAATTGGGATAATGCTGAATTTATACTTTCATTTGAGGAGGAATGAGACTTCTACATCTTTATTAATTTTTTGAGATCTCTACATCCTTATTAACTTTCCATCTTCTTTAAAACAAAGAATGGAGTGTTGAAACCTCTAAGTATAATTGTGAATCTGTTTATTTTTTCCTTTCAACATTGGTTTGAATATTTTGCAGTTCTATTATTTGGTGCATAGACATTTATGGATTGTATGTCTTGAATTTACACCTTTATGATTATGAAATGTCCCCCTTTATTCCTAGTAATAATCTTCATTCTAAAGTCCATTTATTTTATAGGAATACTAGAGGCCCATTGCGCAACGATTTGTGCAAGAGGCCTTCCTTCCCCTGGCTGCTGGCCCCAGTTTTCCTCTGGCACCTGGGACCCAGGCCTTTGCTCCGGCCGCAGTGGAGAAGCCAAGCCTCTTCAGTTTTCAGTCATTAGTCTTCAGTTGTCAGTCTTCAGTCTTCAGTCTTTAGTCTTCAGTCTTCGCTTGAGCTGGAGCCTTCAGTCTTCGCTCTGTGCCTGCATATGTAAAATTAACCCACCATCTTTGTTGGGTTAATTTGCATACTCACTCCTGATTGGCTGGTGGTTGTCATGGAGGTATGGTCAATTTGCATGTTTCTCTTTTATTAGTGTAGATACTTACAATGCACCATAAGTGCCTTTTAAAAATATCTCATTTGTTCATCATAAAAATATTACAAAGGAAGCATTATCAACACCATTTTATGGATGTGGAAAATTGACTCAAAGAAATAAAATACCTTGACTAATATCACACAACTAGAAAGTTACAAATTTTCAATTCAATCTAATCCACATTGACCTGATTCCACAGCCTCACCTGTTACACACATCACTATCCTGCTCTTCGACTGACTTGCTGTGATCTATAGGCTTTTCTTACTTTTTTATAACAACATAGAGATCACATGGCTTGGCTTAGCTTATAATTAATAGATTTCATTATTAACTTTTTGAAGTAAGAAATACTTAAAGGTAGTAAAAGAGTATGCTGGAGGATGAGAAATAGGGAGTATCAATCATTCTTAGGTAATAGTCCTTGGAAAAAGACAAGTATTAAATTTGGATTGGATGAAGATATACTGTCAGTCATAAGCTGCTTAAGTGGCACTTATAAAAATAACAGTAAGTGACTATAGAAAAAAAATCACGAGGAATAAAAAGATTAAACATCTGGAACAAAGCTCTATTTCTCTATGTCAAGAAAAGCTCTATCTCAAGACAACATTCAGTCTAAAATTGATGAGGACTTTGGGCATTGAAAGAGAATGAAACATCAGCAATTCTAAGTCTGAGTTTTTGAATGAACTGTCGGCTATGAGAAAATATTTAGTCATAGGAGTTCAGATGATGCTGAAGCAATCAATGCAATTGTCATTATCAGCGGGTGACTAGAGTCTGACGTCAGAAACATGACATCCTAGGAGCATAAAGATCCATTCACTACGGAAGTCAGAGTTAATGCATATACACAAGCTATGCTATTTTTTGGATTTTCTGCTACTCTCCCAACTGTATAAACATAGTCACCTGCAATTGCAGACTCCAATTTTTTATCCTTGGTGATAATATTTGAAGCAGAGGTGACATAAGCAAATTTGCAGAAGATGCGTTAGCATGGAGTTGTAAATCCAAGGACAGCATAAGGGGAAGGTCTAAACTCTCCAAATAATGAGCAGTAATGTAATGCATACTTACCTCTGAACTGAATTAAAAAAATATTTGTAGGCTGGATTTCCCACAAGATGACTTTTTTAAATGTCATTATTAGTATATCATAAGCTTAAAATCATAAACCACCTTAATTAAAGTTGGAAGGTAAAGCAGCTTTGGGTCTTTTCCAAAATTCTATAAGATGAGCTAATTTTTTGTATCCAATATTTCAGATTCATCTAAGGGAGGAGAAATGGTTATACAAATTTTTAAAAAGACCAAATTTAAATAGTAGAAGAGTGCATTTTCCTTTAAAGTTATCTTCATAACCTTTGGTACACTAATATACTACTAATAATATAATCCTGAAACTACTTCTAGAGTATAATTAAAATATAGATATAAATGCAAAGTTAGTGCCTTTCCTCTAATTGTTGTGATAGAGAAGCCAGCCCATTAACTTCTGTAGTATCTCAGGTATGTAATTAAATGCACAAAATAATAAACCTGGTAAAACTGTATACTATAATCACACCATATACCTTTCTCTTAGTGAGTTCATATGACTTTATGTTTACATTTTATATGTAAAACATATTTTGTGTTGCATATAGGAGACAACAAAGATGATCTCCATACACTGAGCTACTTGCCTAGGACCAAATATTTCAATTGAGGACTGGTATTTCTCAGTATTTAAATGTTTTCCATGTTTCTCATATCCTTAAATAGTTTCATTAAGAAAAATAGCATTTTACAGTAAGCCAAGTTTCATCATCATGAAAGTGACCCATGTACTAAGAAAGATGGGCAAGACAAAAGTTCACTGCTCCCATGACACATAAGGAAAGAGGAAAGTATGTATGATGGCTCCTGCAGAATACATGAGAACATTTTCCTTAGAGACAGTGACACCTGTAACCCCTAGAACTGACATCCGGAGGCCCTTACATCTGTGCCACTGGCTCACTGTGTTCCTTCAGCACAGTCACCATGGTCTTCACTTTGAAATTTAAATGAAAGCACAGTTAATAATAACACATTCTATATGTGATACCATTCTCCTTGTTAAATAAAAACTGGGTGGCATGTGGAACATGATGGAAAACTGTTCACAGAACAGTCTATCAACCTTATTTTGTGGCTTGAAATAAGAAGACATTTGGGGAAAATGGAAATTATTTTAAACTGAGGAAGTGAGACAATAAAATTCCATTTTTGGACAGTTTTTCATCATTACGGACAGATGTTAAATGTAACCTTCTTTGTGGTACAATCAAATCGCTACTGCTATATATTCATGGAGGCAATTTTTTTTTCTAGTATCTTGAGGGAGAACATCCATCATTAACTCCTGTAACTTACCTTATAATCTAATAACTGTCCTCAATAAAGATTAGACTCAGCAAGGGGATGATTTCAAAGTTTGGCACCCTGGAATAGCAGATACTCTAACCCTCCTTGTTTCTAAGAGGCTTCTCTAAAGAACTTTATCAACCCCAAAGTCAGTGCAAAATAAACAGATAACTTGTATGTAAAGGTATAGATATAAGGTCATTTCTAACCCTAGCTAGAAAGGACTTCAGATCATTTCCTCCAACAACAACAAAAAAGTTGTTGTTCAAGAAAAAGTCTTTTGTAATAACTCCAAAATTCCATGTGAGCCTCACAACCTTTCATTTAGCTCTGTGTGACTGTTTGAGCTTATCTATTAAATGTACAATAGGAAATTAATTTAATTTAAAAAAAAAGATAGAGACTTGTTGCTATAATGGATTACCAACATGAATTTTCTGGACATATAAACATTTACAATCAAGAAATCTCACAATAAAAAACAAGTGCCAGATCAAATGGCTTCATTTTAGCAATATTAACAAAGGGAGTTTCCATTAATTACCCAGTTAGGGTTATAACACACACACACACACACACACACACACACACACACACACACTAATTACATTTATGGAAAAATAGCTAATATGAGAAAAATATAATTTAATGTTTCACTGATCCAGAACTATCAATTCAAATAAATCAAGTAGAAATTTTAAAAATTCTAAGTTAAGCTTGAATAAAATCATGCCACTTGAGTAGTTAAAATCAGTTTTAACTGCTAGAATTTAGTATTAGGAAATTTTTCATAAGAAAAGCGATATCTCAACTGGTAATTTCCAATTGCAATTAAAATACTACAGCTGGAAAAATATACATATTGGAATTCATAAAATTCCCATGAAAACGAGAGAGGAAATCTCTTCCCAGCTTAAAGTAAATGTGGAAAAGACATTAGGTACTGTCATAATCTAAACTGAAGCCTGGTATCTTTACCCTATTATTAATGTGGAAATAGTGACTTAACAGGTAAAAACAATTGCACAATAGCAGTCTTCAGCTTGTAAAATACTAGACGGTAATCATCCAAAAGAAGCATTAAAATAAAAAAATGATATTAGCATGACTACATAGGTGACATTTATATAATTATTCTTTACAAATATGAAAGAGGAAGTGACAGGTTAAAACAAAAGAAAGTAAATGTCCCTTGAAAAATAAGAATTTGCTGATACATAAGATAGAAAGATCAGGCCCATTAATATGTAACCATAAAATATGTGATATACATTTTTGGTTAACATATTGTGAAGGCTTGGATGAAAAAGCCATTAATTAATTTCTTAATAACTCCTACTATACATCTCTCAGGTATCTAGAGAAAAGTTATTTTTAATCTTTATAAAACTATCTTGAACTCTCTGAAGTAGGAAGACACCACAAAGGAAAGATTAATAAATTATGAGTATGTGAATACTGCCTAATAAACCTAGTCATGAACATCCCCAAACAAGGAAAGAAATAGGAACACAAAACCACATATTTTGGATGACCTCTTTCCTAAACCTCAGAGAGTTAGTGGAAAGAAAAAAATGATTTTAAAAAAAGAAAACTTTTAAAAATTGAGTCATGGAGCTGACTTTCAACTGTAAGGATTTTTTTCTTTCCTCTAGTAAAAACAATTTATTTATATTTTACACAAATGCCCTATACATAAGACTATTTTATTCACCTTTTGCATATTCCCTTCATTTTCCTTATTCTACTGCTATCCTCCCTGTCACCAACCTATGGATTAGCTATAATAACTTTCAAAGTTTGCATGTAATTTTGCTGAACTCTTTTAATCTGATTTCCATTTTGCTAAAAGAAAGTATGATCTTATTTTCCTTTCTCTCAATGAAAGCATATCTTATTGTTTTGGTAGTGAAACTGTTAAACAGGAGTTTCACTTTGAGGGTAGGATTGGAGATGATCATTTAATAATGTCTAATGGTAGGTCTTTATGTTATCACGCAACTATCAGTCTCCTCCAGTAGGCTGGGATTTCTAGAAGAAAACTCATCTAATTTCTTTATATTCTTTAGCTGGCAAGTACTCAAAAAATGCTTTTTGAGTACCTATTTCTTTATTTTCTAAAGACTAAATACCAAATATTGTTCTGATTATATGACTAAAAAAATCATGTGTTCTAAAGCTGCTTAACTTTTCCCAACCATTCTTTTCTACTACACACCATTTGTGAAGAATTGGCAGCTGTTTGATTATCAAGACTTACCTACACTCCACCAACCTATTCAATTTTGATGCATCTCATTTTGTTGTAAGGAGTACCCCAAAAGACCGCCAAACAGGAAAAAGTTGCTAGACACACTATTGAGATAATTCTTCCTGAGGAAGTACCATTAGCATTTTACTAAGAAACTTCGAGTTTCAAAAAGGGACCAACACGGTAGAGAAATTCTCTTTTCTAACAGTTTGCAGATTGGTATGGAGAAACAAGATGTCCCAACAGGAAGGAGACGAGGGACCTGGGGTTGAAAGAGATCTGAGCACACATAAAAGTAAACGCAGGTGTTTTTTTGGTTCTGGAAGCCCCTTGTCAGCAGTTGTCTGTTACAGTTTCCATCCAATGCACATTCAAAATGTCTGTGCAGTTTGGGACCCTCTGCTAACCTCATCTAAAAGGCAGAATTCCGTGACTCCTCGGTGCCTCAGAAAATGGCTCATTGCTAGATGTATCAAGAAAGTGTGGGATAACTTTAGACAGAATTCTACAGAGGATTGCATTTTTTTTTACTGAATGATCATTTTTATAGCAAAATACATTTGACTTTGAAATGAATATTTTCAGTAAAGGGAATATGGAGTGCTTAATCACATATAATTAATCATATATAATTAACGATTGGTCTGCTATATAGGTGATGAGATCATGTAGGCAAATGCATAAAGGCCAGAATCTGTTTCCAAAGTTGAGTCAAACCAAGGAACCTCTCTCTCTCTCTCTCTCTCTCTCTCTCTCTCTCTCTCTCTCTCTCTCTCTCTCTCTCCTCTCTCTCTCTCATTCCTCTACTCTCATTCTCTCCCTAATCAAGAGAAATCTGTGAAATTGTTTTTTGGGGGTCTGATAGACCTGAGTATGAATCGATACAGCCTTTTATGAGCTCTGAGATCTTGGAGAAGCTATTTAATCACTATGAACTCACTTTACCCATCTGGAAAAAGAAAATAGTATTCATTCTGAAGTGTCATAGTAAGAATTAAATGAGATTAAAGGAGGAAGCAGGTTAAAAAAGCCATTTACCAAAATCTATATAGTAAGATTTTTCTTCCCTCCCTTCTTTCCTTCCTTTCCTTGTTTTTCAAAAGAAAAC
Organism: Eptesicus fuscus; assembly: GCF_027574615.1. NCBI lineage: Eukaryota > Metazoa > Chordata > Mammalia > Chiroptera > Vespertilionidae > Eptesicus > Eptesicus fuscus. The sequence continues at coordinate 40,497,018 of NC_072482.1, forward strand.
ATTCTATATGTGGCTATATGTACTGAGCATCACGGGGGCTCTGGGGAGCCACAAGTGGTCTGGTTTGTCTAAAGCAGTGATGGCGAACCTATGACACGCGTGTCAGCACTGATACGCGTAGCCATTTCTGATGACACGCGGCCGCTGAGGCGGCCGCATGCCGAGGATGAAACATTTGCAAAATAATGTTTTTTCCTCAAAGTGACACACTACCCGAGTTATGCTCAATTTTTTTGGCGAAGTTTGACACACTAAGCTCAAAAGGTTGCCCATCACTGGAAAGCCTTGGGCCTTTGCTTTGTTGCCTATAATATAGAAAGAGAGACTGGAGAGGAATCTGAATGTTTGGGTATATGTTGGGAGACCGGGAGTAAGAAAGTACTTTTGAGAACCTCCATTTCTCTCTTGTGTCATTCATTTCCCTGCCCCCTGGATCATTCCCCTCAGCTTACAAAACAACCTATTATTTCTCCCATCTTAAAACAACTCTTACTTCTCACTCCAACAGCTACTGTCTATTTCTAAATTCCCCTTTATAGCCAAGTTCTTCTGCCTGCCTGACATTGTATTTCTCTCTCTCTCTCTCTCTCCTCTCTCTCTCCTTCTCTCTCCTCTCTCTCTCATCCCTCTCCTCTCATTCTCTCCCTAATCAATGCTAGTAAAGCTATTTTACCACTACTCCACATAAATTGCTGTCATGAAAATTGCCAATAATTGTTATTTTGCAAAATCCAGTGGTGAATTCAAATACTCATCTTGGTCTTGGTAATATTTGACACCATTGACCTCTCTTCCTCTTGAAAAAAAAAAAAAGTCTTCCTTTGATTCCCAGGACACTACACTCCACCAACCTATTCCTACACTCCACCTGGTTTCCATCCACATCACTGGCTGCTCTCTCAATCTTCTGATTTGGTTTCTCCTAACATTTTACAGTTTACAAGACCCAGGATTCTGTTCTTGATCATCTCCTGTATCTTTTATCAGGGATGCCATTTAGTTTTGATATTAAATGTCATATATATCTATAGATAGATATAGATATAGATATAGATATAGATATAGATATAGATATAGATATAGATATAGATATAGATATAGATATAGATATAGATATAGATATAGATATAGATAGATATAGATATAGATATAGATATAGATATAGATATAGATATAGATATAGATATAGATATAGATATAGATATAGATATAGATATAGATATAGGCTTATAACTCCAAATTTGTATCTCTGACCCAAATTCCTCCCCTGAGATCCAGATCTTTTATACCTAAATGCCTGCTTCTAGCACAGTGATGGCGAACCTATGACACGCGTGTCAGCACTGACACGCGTAGCCATTTCTGATGACATGCGGCCGCATGCCGAGGATGAAACATTTGCTGCTCCTGAGGATGAAACATTTGCGATTAGAGTTTTGGAGTTAGTTTTTTCCTCAAAGTGACACACTACCCAAGTTATGCTCAGTTTTTTGGCGAAGTTTGACACACCAAGCTCAAAAGGTTGCCCATCACTGTTCTAGCATCTCCACTGTACCTGTAACTTAACACGATTAAAACCTAATTCCTGGTCTATCCCCAAAACTGCTTCTCTACAGTTTATCTCATCTCAGAGGATGGCAATTCCAGTATTTCAGTTGCTCAGGTTGAGTCCCTTTGACTTCTCCCTTCCTTTCACTACTGACATCTACTCCATAAGCAAGTTATGTTGGCTCCATCTTCAAACTATATCCAGAATCTGACCACTCCTTACTACCTCCACTGCCACCACCCAGGCCCACGCTGTCACCAATTTCTCAGTTTATTTTAATAGCTTCCTTCCTAGTTCCGTAGCCTCCCTGGAATGTGCTTTCCAGAAGCCAGAGGGATCCTTTTAAAATACTGTTTGCTTAAAACCTTTTAGAAACTTTCATTGCACTTAAATTCAAATTCAAAGTATTTACCAAGGCCCCATGTGATCTGGCCACAATTTGTGTGTATATGCACACACACGCACACACACACACACACACACACACACACACACACACACACACACAGGGCCAATGCTTGATCCTCCTTCCTTGTTTTTATTTCTCCTTATCATTACATAATTTATTTTACTTATTTTGTTTAGTGTCTTCTCCCTCACACGTACACAAGCACATAAACTCCAAGGACTGTTTATTTGTTCTACTCACTGATGTATCCTTTGTGTTTAAAACAGTGCCTGGCATATAGGAGGTGCTCTAAAAAACATGTAATGAGTAAATTAATGAATTTGTTGTCATGGGAGCTCTACGTGTTTTAATACCTGATATACCCGGTCATGAAAAGCAATGATACCCTCTTATCAGCACATCACAAATGAAAACTTTATAAAATGAGAATAAGATTATTGACTAATTAAACTGTTTCATGTCTTAGTTATTCCAAAAATGTTTCTCATTAAGGCAAATGACCCAAGTACCTAAATCCCTCCCAGAGTAGGGAACACAAAGCAAATACTTGGAGCATAAATATTAACAAAATTGGATGCCCTAGGTTGCCCTGGGAACTCTATCCATGTCTACTCTCTCTATTGCCTCTAACCTTAGAATGTCTCAGTCCTCATCCAACCTGTCAGAGCACCTTTTCCTTCATCTACTTTTCCCTTAAAGATTCCCTATATTATTTGTATGTTTTACTTCCTCCAATTGGGTGGGCTCAGAGCATCACAGCTCATTGGACAATAATGGTGGCAGGAGTAGAAGCAGCTAATGCATATGCAGCATTTGTATCAAGCACCGTGATAAATAGTTTGCACCCGTCATTTGGTGTGCACGACAGCACCAAGAAGGAGCTACTATCACCCTGACTTTGCAGAGGAGGAAACTGATACTTAGACTACGTGCAATAACTTTTCATCTCAACACAGTAAATTACAGAGTTCAACACTATCATCTTAACTACCAGCTAATAAAAGTCACCTTCAAATTTATTATAAATATTAATTTCCAAAGCATTTCCCTGTAGGCTCTCATTCATCAGGATCTGGGCTGGGTGGAGCTGGGAATCTGTGTTTTTAACAAGGGCTCCAGGCAATTCTTTTTATAAGTCTGGAAAAGACTACACTCATTATTCTGCCTCTCAGTCAGGCAGTTTTATAATTACAAATTGAAAATGACAAAGAGAACTGCTGATTTATAAGGTGCTCCCTACTGTACTCTCTCCACTAATCAAGATGAAAGCCGTTGTATAGCCCTATTGTGCTATACAATATGTCACAGATGTGCATGTTGCTGCATTTAAATTTCATTTATTTCCTTTATTAGCAGCAGTCAACTAGATCTTTAGGCACATTTCACTCCCTCCTATTAAGCCTTTAGTAAGGTGATGCTCAAACAATGATTCTAAATAAGTTTAAGTTTTCAGCAGAAGTTGTTTACATCAGGTGTGCCTTTTCTTACCTTCTCTGAGGATGCACCTTGTCTTCTCCCATCAGGGTGCCCAGCAGTGAGATGCATCCACTTCACTCCAGCCCTGAACTACAGCCAGAGAAAGGATAATAAACGGTCTGAGGTGCTCACACAGAAGCAGTTTCTTTCCTTACTGTGGAGACAAAGAAAATGGCAAAATACACAACTAACTGCATTAACACATTATGTTTCTATATAACTTATTATATATGAACACTAGAGGCCCGGTGCATGAAATTTGTGCATGGGGAGTAGGGGTGTGTCCCTCAGCCCAGCCTGCACCCTCTCCAATCAGGGACCCCTCAAGAGATGTCCGACTGACCTAAATGGGCAGTTGGACATCCCTCTCACAATCCAGGACTGCTGGCTCCCAACTCCTCGCCTGCCTGCCTGCCTTATTGCCCCTCACCGCTTCTGCCTGCCAGCCTGATCACCCCCTAACTACTCCTCTGCCAGCCTGATCGACGCCTAACTGCTCCCCTGCTGGCTCAATTGCCCCTAACTGCCCTCCCCTACAGACCTGGTTGCCCCAAACTGCCCTCCCCTGCAGGCCTGGTCCTTCCCAACTGCCCTCCCCTGCCAGCCTGGTCACCCCTAACTGCCCTCCCCTGCAGGCCTGGTCCCCCCCAACTGCCCTCCCCTGCAGGCCTGGTCCTCCCAACTGCCCTCCCCTGCAGGCCTGGTCCACCCCCAACAGCCTTCTCCTATAGGCCTGGTCCCCCCCAACTGCCCCCCCCTGCAGGCCTGGTCCCCCCAACTGCCCTCCCCAGTGACCCAGGATGCCAAGCCTCCCGCCCATCTCCCACTCTGCTCTAGGGCAATCTAGGACACCAAGCCTTCCCCCCACTCTCCAGGTTGCTGGGGTGACCCAGGATGCCAAGCCTTCCAGCCCATCTCCTGCTTTGCGCTGGGGCAATCCAGGACACCAAGCCTTCCCCCCACTCTCCTGATCGCTGGGGTGACCCAGGATGCCAAGCCTTCCCCTGGTCTCTGCAGGCTCTGTGGCTCCTGCCGGTGCTGCCATTTTGGCCCATCAATTTGCATATTCCCTCCTTATTGGCTGTGGGCACAGCCATTTTATCACAAAGTGACGGTTAATTTACATGTTACTCTTTTATTAGATAAGATAATTAAAATAATGGCCACAGAATAAAGCAATTCAGCGTGTTGTGAAGACCACAGGCTTTTGAGCTGGTGATACTCAGGAGTATATTCCACTTCTTGTTTGATAAAATCTCAGAATCTTCATTAACAAAAAATTTCATTGAAATAAAATATATTTGTGGCAAACATTCTGAGACACAGATACAGGGGTTAAAATGGGGTTTATCACAAAGAAAGAACTCATAGTTAAGCAGTTTTCTTGCTTCGGGTTCTTCTTATACATTCTGATGGTTTGCATTCTAATCTCTAGAGGACCAAATCGCTTTAAGCTCATTTTGCTCTTTGTCTTCTAGGCATCAGATCTGTCTCCAAATAGCAATTATACATACTTAATGAGATGAATCATGAAATGTTTCTCCTATTAGTAATCATGTGGATCCAATGTCAATTCTACAAACTAACCACATACCAACCTTTTAGTATGTTCTAACAAAAATCTTCACACAAACATAATTCATAATTAAGAAAAGTGGTACTTATTTTCCATATTATTCTTTCCTTACAAACTACATTTCTCAGTCTCTTGAACAATGAGCTATAAAATAAGGTTCCTTCAGTTCTTATCTTGGCTACCCAATCCCTTGGCCTTGATTTTGTATTTGACAAGCTGCCTACCCAGACTGCTTCAATTCCCATTGGTAAAAGTAAAAAAAGCATCGCAAACAGCTCACCAGGTAACTGAGAAGAGTTTCAAATAAAGAACTTCAAGGAGTTTTCTACACTCATATTTGCATGCATTCTAATTAATGCATAGCACTAGGTCTGGCCCAAGGATTAGATTTCAAAAGAGCAATGGAGCAATAGCAGGGGTGAGCAGTGAGCTCCATCTTTGCAAAGGCCTACTTGGGTTGAAAGTTTCCTTAGTCTCAAAAGCCTTAGTGTGAGCACTAGAAACATTACCATGTGTCCTGACTAAGGGAGTCATTATATAAAATCATAGAGGAAGAGAATTCAAAAATAGTAATTTTTTAAAAATCTGGATATAGTAATATTGCATCATGTACATAAAGTATAACAAGCATAATAAGAAAAGAAAATGGAACTGAATAAACAAAAACAAAGTTATTTTGAAAAATAAAGAGTATAATATCAATATAATCTACTTGATAAAATTAATGATGAAAAATATTTATCAATAATATTTTGGCTCCCTTCATTCCTCCATTTAATTTGCATGTATTAATACCTTCCAGTTGCTTACTCCTGGAGGAACAACTGTAATGCTGAGTTGAGGTCCTTACCGTAGTGGAATGTACTTGCAAGTAAAAGAAACAGCTCATTTTAGAATTTTAATAAAGAATTTACCAGTTGCTGCCCTAGCTGGTTTGGCTCAGTGGATAGAGTGTCAGCCTGAGGATGGAAGGGTCCTGGGTTTGATCCCAGTCAAGGGCACGTACCCTGATTTCAGGATCCATCCCCTGTCAGTTCAGGGAGCATGCGGGAGGCAACAGATCCATGTGTGTCTCTCACATTGATGTTTCTTCCTCTCCCTTCCATTTTCTCTAAAAATCAATGGGAAAATATCCTCAGGTGAGGATTAACAAATAAATAAGTAAAAAAAAATTATCTGTTGCTAAAAATATTAAATGAAATACACATAAACAGTTCTTACCCTCATCTATTGGGAATCTAAATGAGAAAAGCACATCAACATACAGCATTTTGCTAAAACACACTTAAAAAAAAAATCCTGATTTTCCTCTTTGAGATAAGAGTAAAAGTCCCAAGAAAATCCCAAAAAGGAAAAAGGGTTATCTATTGCAAGAAGTTAGCCCAGGGGATGAGGTGGAATGGATGGTGCCATGGGAGTCAGAGGTCTTCTATGTGAAAGAAGGCAATAAGCATGATGCCTCATGATCCACAACACATGCAGCAATGACAACTGGGAAAAATGCAATCAAAACAAATATGTAGCATGTGAATTAAGAACATGGATTCTGGAGTCAGACTCCCTGGGTCTGAATGCTGACTTGGACACTTAGAATGTACACAACCTTGGGTCACATAAACACTGTATCTCAGTTCCCTCATCTGTCCAACGGAAATAGTTGTGTCCACTTGCGGTACATTGGAATAATGCATATAGTCCTTTATTCCTCCCTATATCCATAGCCATTTTGGTTCCTCTGACCAAAAGGTGCCACCTAACCCTCCTCCCCTTGACTAAAGGCTGGCCTTCTGATTCCTTTGGTGAACAGAATACATTGGAAGTGACATGGCATCACTTAGTTCCAAGGCCAAGCCGAAAGGGAACTTGTTCTCCTCCACCCTCTCCTAAGCCCTTGCACCCCACTTTGGACCATGATGCATCCATCATGTGAACATGCTGTTGGATGATAAGCAATCATATGGACCAGAACAAGTGACTCAGCACAGTGGTCCTCGCTGCTACTCCAGAGATATAACAAAGCTCAGCTGAGATTACCAAAGCTTCCTACCTGACCCACAGCTGACAGCAGACACACCAGTTGAAGCACAGACTAATAAATAATATTTCATGATTACAGCTGGAAGCCACTAAGTTTTGGATGATTTCTTACACATCAAAAGCTAACTGATACACATCAGATAGGATCAATGTGAGAATTAAATAAATCCAAAATAGTGCCTGGCATGTAACAGCACTATATAATTACTTGCTGTTGTTATTAAAAGAAATGAATTTCAAAATTGAGACAATTTGCCTAACCTCTAAATCAAAGCCAGCTGGACTTCTTGCTGGCTTTGCATGTTGGGGATGGACGTTGGTTGGCACAGTGGTTGTGGACATGACATCTAGCAGTCAGGCTCAGATCTTAACTTTTTGTGCAAGTGATTTGCATCAGAGAAGAATGCTTGGCTAAACAGCTTCAAATTCGCTCACTAATTGGCTTGGTGGAAGGAAAAATTAAAAATGCATAAAGTACAGGATCAGGGAATCCAACCAGTTGATCATTTGTACTCATGATTCTTCCCAATGGACTAGTGATTATTTTCACTCCTACTAATCACATATAAGCAACTTCTCAAATCAATCAATTCAGAAGTAAACCTGGGAAGTAACTTTAATTTAGTAGACCCATATTTCTCATCTTCTCAAGACAGCAGCACAAAGACAGTACTGTTTTGGCCAGAAGTTCATGGTATTCTCTTATGTTTAATAAACAATATCATTTTAATAGCTGCTTTAGCTGTGTCACAATTAACTTGTTCTTTGTCTTAAACCTTAATACCAGTAACTTGTATGTCATTTTCAGTCCATTGTGCTGCAGGGGAATTGTCTTACGCATGTGCATGAGATGAGCTGTGAATATCCTGCCCATTCAATTTTATGAATTCCAATATAACATTCTTATTTGTTCTTTGGGAATTGCAAGACCTATTAAAGAGGATCCAAATGCCCTTTGGTAACTGTCACCCACATCTTTTTTTATGACATTAGTACTTTTGGTAAATGTTCTCTTTCATAAGTAAAAAAGTTCATTGAAGAGAGCACTGGTGTTTTTCTCTGTGTGTCTCTCTTTCTCTCAGAAAATGTAAGTGAATTTGAGATATAGTTTCTATTTCTCTATCCAAATTAGTATATATGCTAAATATAGAAATTTCACTTCCAATAGTGAAAGAATGTGTCTCAATGTGGTATAATCATATGGGATTCCAGAGTGAGGATGTGCTGGTTTGTAAATCCCATAACACTAAGTTTTTCAAAAATGTTAAAAAATGAAATTTTATTCTAGTGCTAAAATTATTTGCAATGCTAGTTTTACAAATTGTTCTTACATGCTAGCCCTATAAATTTCCAAATAACATTGTTATTTGGGCAGTAAATATTTTTTGTGTGTGATGACCTGTAGTACACCAAACTTTTAGAAAGATAGAATCTAATCTGCAATAAAATAGCTGTTAGTTCTGTATATTCAAATGATGGTTGATGATATTGACTTTATTTTAAAAAGGGTAACTTTGCTTGTTTTTATGTATACAATTAAATCAAAGTTCATAGGATTTTAGTTCCAAAGAAATATGCAGGTTATTTCTCTTTTCAGTGTCTTAAGGTACCAATATATTTAAGTAATTCTAAGGAGAAAAATCAATTAGCAATCACTATAGTAAAGGATTTAACAACCAGCCTAAAACTACATTGCAGTTATTAATTATAAATTTGATTTTAACAGACTTTTTTTTTTACTAAAAGTAACCAAAATTAAGCTCCTGACACAGCTAGAGGATGAAATGCAAGGCACCTTCTTGTTTTTAAGAGTTTAGAATGTAAAACTACTCTCTAGCTTGGTCTGAGAATAAGGGTCCTATATTTAAAGTATTAGAAGGCACTAAAGTTACATTTGGTGAAATTTAAACTTGGTGATAAGGGACAGAGATGGAATCAAAACCATTATGGAAATTTCCATTTCTCTAGAATCCCAATCATGAACATCCCTTGGCACAGTGCTGCAAGTGCATGGTGGAGCAGAGGGAAGAGTTCTGGTCAACAGAAGTCTAATTGAGTCATCCTCTCAAAGTCTGTCTTGTCAAAGTTGAATAATCTCAATAAATTACACTTTCTTGGGACTTATTTTTCAATCTTTTAATCATCTTTTAAACTGTCCTCTGAACAACTTCCAAATGTTTTTCATTCTCCTCTGGCTTCTTAGTTTTAAGTTACTTGATCAAAAGTCAATGGAGGCTATTATTAGTCTCCAGACTAGAATTTAGAATTTCAGGAATTCATATACTTTTTAAAATCATGATAAATGAAAGCATTTTGCTCTAACACCTCAATGGAATACATTACTAGGATGTATTTCTTTTACCAGTGTTTTATTATTTATAGAAAATTATCTTTACTCAAATACATGTTATAAATTTACTTTATTTATCTAAAATGTTGGGGAAAGCAAAGAAGAAAGTTATTTTAAATGTCCATTGGCTATATTCTCTTGCTTTAGAAACACCAATTAACTTGAATAGGAAAATGCCTATGAAAAAATACAATTTTTTATTCCAACACACATCTATTATTGATATGATCTTTTGATGGGAAGTGTACATATTTTTTGCTAGCACACATAACTATTACTGACATGACATTTTAAAGAGAGGTGTACATATTTTTATTAACAAATATACCTATGATGACATTTTGATATACATGATATTTTGATGGGAGAATCTTTAACCCCACTCTTAGGCCTACCTGACCAGTAAAAAGAATCCAGCTACCCTCCCCCTTTGAGTAGGGTGTCACTTAGTTTATTCTAAAATGGTTGTTTTCCATTCCCAATTCCTAATGCCCTTTCAAATACTCATGGACCAGACTAGAAGCCTGGAGGAATTTCCAAATGCCGTTTAGGGGTGGTGAGGCAGAAATGAAAGGGAGACAGATAGGTTTAATCTACTCAGTCTGGTGACCCATCCAGACCAGCTCAGGTTCATGTCCAGCCTGAAACTTAATGCCCAGATTTAGTTACCTGGTGTCCAATCACATCACTGGCCTTTTGCTGTCCCCAGTCAGGTTAAGCAAAGTATGAAAATGTTAATACATGCTCACAAATTCTTTGAGTCTCCTCCCGTCATAAAGTGGAGTCTTATTCCCAAAGCGATTTACTTCTAAAAGAAATAGATGTGGCATAAATGACCGTGTATGATTTCGGAGCCTAGATGAGAAAATGTCATCCCTGAGCTGCTCTGTAGTAGGTCCAGTTAAGGTGGCGCTGCCTCCTCCCTGCAGTCATGACATGGAGAGACCACAGAGAGCGAGCGAGAGAGAGAGAGAGAGAGAGAGAGAGAGAGAGAGAGAGAGAGATGTGCATTTTCATCTCCAAGTGTTTGAGTCTTCCCAGACAACAGCCAGCATCCACTGCCAGACCTGTGAGTGAACAGTGTTCATCCTAATGGCTACAGGCCAGCTTTCAAGCCACCCTGATAGAGCAGAAACAAGTTGTTCCCACTGAGGCCTGCCCAAACTGCAGCTTTGTGAGAAAACTAAATACCGAAATTGTTTTAAACTACCAAATTTGTGTTTTGTTACATAACAATAGATAAGTGGAACACAGACCGTATCTCTACCCATGGAGAAAATCAACTCCACCTAGAAAAATGGCTAAGTCGGTAGTCTCCAGACTTTTTTGATCACCCACAATAAATGTTTGTTTAGTTATTCAGTGATGTAACACACATATGACTACACTAATGTATTATGCACAAATATAAACTTTTAGAAGGATCAGCTAAAAATAGAAGTTTAATATTTTCTCCCTGGATTACCACATTCGCCCAACTTTAAAAACTCTGGAGTTGGTATGTGAATTGTTTAGATAATAGCTCTGAGGTTCCGGGTGATTAAACAGCCCATTAGTCGGGAACAGATTAAAAGTGCAAGGTTTAAGGAAACATGTTATTTATATGATCTTCTTTTTTTTTTTTTTTTCATCACCTTAGCAAACAGAGACTTTTAGAATAAAAGCAGGCCTTGGAAATTTTAGGTAAAAATTTCTCAACTCTGGTGTCAGCAATGCAAGTAATTTGTTACCAATATAAGTTAAAATACAGCAATTCATGGACCAATTCTCTTTTTAATAAATTAGATCGGATCCCAGAAAATTCCCATAATAAGATGTACCCAGTCACTCACATTCAGTGGTGTTCCCTGAAAGCAGACCACATTGTGCATTGGTCAAGATCACTGCCATGCGAAGACATCTGGCTTGGTGGTTAAAACCTCTGGAGCAGGGGTGGGGAACAGCTGGCTCTCGAGCCTCATAAGGCCTGAGAAATCATTTGGGCTGGCCCTGCCAAGGCATTAGGGGTGAGTTAATTAAATGTTTGACCAAATATAGCAGGCTAATTTTTAAGTTGATAATTTTGTATGGCCCTCAAGTGACATTATAAGTATACAAATGGCCCTTGGCTGAAAAAAGGTTCCTCAGTCCTGCTCTGGAGTAACCCCAGTGCTCCCCCACTTACAGATTGTGTATCCTTAGGCAATTAATTAAGTTCTTTTTTTTTTTTTAAGAATTACATTCTTTTTAAAAAATATATTTCTTTATTGATTTCAAAGAGGAAGGGAGAGGACGAGATAGAAACATTAATGATGAGAGAGTATCATTGATCAGCTGCCTCCTGCACGCCCCCTACTGGGGATCGAGCCCACAACCCGGCCATGTGCCCTTGGCTGGAATCAAACCTGGGACCCTTCAGTCTGCAGGCTGACGCTCTATCCACTCAACCAAACAGGCTAGGGCAACTTAAGTTCTTTAAATATTAGTTTCCACTTCTGCAAATGGGGATAATAATGACATGTAACTCATAGGTTGTTATGAGGATTCAATGAAGGATGTCAAGATTTCAGCACCATGCCTGAACTGGAAGGAGCACTCAATAAATGTTAAACATTTATTTTTGTTATTGTGGCTATAGAAAGAGAAAGAAAGAAATTTTAAATAGTCAAAAATATAGGTCCTGCTTATAAATGTTACTCTTTCAGTCAAGATCAAGGCAGAAAACTAACCCAATCCTAATTCCAATCTTATGCTCCCTAACTCCCCTATACCTCTACCCCAGCCCACCCTCAAATTTTTTATAAAAGGAGTAACTGAGATTTAGAGAAGCAAAATGACTTTTCTCAAATAACAAAGCTTTTTAAGGCTGTACCAAAACTACAGAACTAGATGCATAACGGAAATACCAGTGTATTTTGTAGTAAGATGTGATCCATCATTTCTTATGTAAAATTGGAGTCATGATATGCATCTTAATGTCCGTGTGTAGTGCAAATTAAAATATATGCAACATATTGTATGTTAAATAAATATAAGGTAGAAACATTATTAGAAGCCATAGTTCTTCCTTTCAGTTTTAATATATTTTGCACCAGCATTTTACAAAAATTAAATAGAATAGAATAGGATAGACTAAAAGAGAAAAGTAAATAGTATTTATTTCTAGTAATAAGTTTCAAAATTGTTTTGTGAAAGTTTCAAACAACAATACATATATGATGATATAAAAATGTTTTTTTCACTAGACAAAATGTTTAGAGCCACTGTATCAGTGGTTCACGAACTTCTCTGTGCCTCAAAATCACCCACAGACCTATTAAAAATATAAACAGGCAAGGAAAGCAGGTTCTGTAACAAGCTCTATGGGAGATCCTGATACGTGGAAAATTGAGACTCTCTGCACAGTACTAATTTATGACACAGATAGGTGAGAAAGAGACGTATACATTCATACATTCTCTGTGGGTTCCTAACAATCAAATTTCCATTGCATCAGTAAGATTTAGTCAGAAGACTTTACATATTGAGGAGCGTTTCAAATATCTATTGAATTAACTGAACTGGAAGCTTCTAAATACTTGATTAGGTCACTAACCAAAAGGGGACTGAAGCTGATCAATGAGTCCCTTAAATGCTGTCTATACTACATCACAGGTGCAATCAATAATTTAAAAAATTACTGTTGTCACCAATACACACATCTACAGGAACTTGCATGGAGGCACCACAGTGACATATAAAAGGCCTCTCTGCCACATCTCATGCAAGTGACTCCTATTGGAAAAACCTGAATTGTAGCCAGAGCCTTAGCTGCAAGGGAATCTGGAAAATAGAGTTCTTTGTCTTCTAACACACTAGCATTTCTAATTCCTGGGATATAAGGCAAAGGACATAAAGATGGAAAGAGATGTCATATCAATCAACAATATTCAACACTAACTTTTTTCAGTATCTTTTCTGTGGTTCCCATCCTCCCCGATTCTTCCATTCCCTCTTTAAATCTAACTCTATCTCCATGACGGCGAAACAATCCCTCTTGCAGTGTAGAATGCAATCCTTGACACCTTCTTTCTTTCTTTTTGAGTCAGCACCCCACCTGTTGCCAGATCCACTCCATCTTTGGAATTTAATGAAGCACCACCATTCAGGAAATGAGACCTGTTCTCCTCCACAGTCACTTAGTGGCCAGATGAGGCAACTGGAAATGTAGTAGTTCTCCAAGGAGTGGACCTTGATCAGCCGGAAAAGGGAGGCGGGGAGAAACTATGTGCATAAATTCCCACTTTCTTTCTCTCTTCTGTGTACTACTCCAAGGGTGAGTGCCTCTTTGCAAACCATCTGTAGAATTCTCTCCTACTAGTTGAACAAGCCTGATGAATCAGTTGTTGTGCTGTTTTGTGGCACCCTGTGATGCAGTAGCTAGCATGGTAACACACTGGGTTGCAATGAATCACACTTGCTCTTTACACCAACGTCCTGTGATTATATCTCACAAATAAACTATTAGGATCATAATCACTGCCTCAGGCTCTGAGGGTCTAGGCTAACTGACAGAGATTTGGCACTATTCATATCTGCAAAGTAGGGGGTCCTAAGCAGAGCTGAGCTTCAGAAACACTTGATAAAAGTTACAGATATTCTTGCCTCACTTGAGGTTCATGAAATAAAAATTGTTAGGATTAGGACCTGGGCATGCATGCGTTTCCTTAAGCACCATTTAGAAGTACATCAGCTAGTTCCATCACAGAACCGGAATTCAGGTCCAAAGGTCTGATCTTACACCCATCTACACCCCCCAAAACTCTGAACTATCTACCAAGTGACAAAGAATCTTGTTGACATTATGTATCTAGAAAGGCTTATGACATCATTAAGCAAAAGTCGCAAACTAGGAGAAAATTGCTAAGGAACATGTTTGCGGTGGCACAGCTAAACAGGTGTGATAAGCCTACAGCACAAGAAGACTAATGAACATTTTAGAAGTTATAGAAATTTATTCAGAGTTTTGTAAGAGGTTAGTATGTCTCATTACACTCTTTACCTTTCCTTTCAGACATTTTCTTCGAAATTAAGAAGAAAAAAAATTTTTTTAAGCAGCCAGCTGGTTAGCATGCATTGTCAGTAAGTAGTGACGCAAGTCAGGCTAATTGATCACTTTTTAAAGATTAAGTGGCCCATTCTCTGTAATAGGAGATACCGAAAACAGGTTTAACAGCACTGAAGTGATTTACTGAATTCCGACTGCCAACTGAAAATTTAAATTATGCTTATTTTTCATAAGGTAATCCACTCACAATAGGCAATTTATGTGATCTCATCCTGTAAGAAAAGCTCTGATGCTCTTCCTGAACCTTCTACCTGCTGCATTAGCATGATGCACCTGCCTTTTGGATAGATGGCTGAAAGGAGAGGGGTTGCAGAAGGACCAATTTGTCTTGTGTGTCTCAGGCAGAAATAGACTTTCCCTCTGTAATCTCTGAATGAGTTCTAAAAGCCTTCATGCCTTAGGTACAAGCTCCATCTCTCTATGTCTCATTTTTCTTAAAGAGATAATCATAACACTGTTTTAACCCATCTCAGGATTGTTGTTATTATTAAACATAAAATACAATTATTTTACATTTTTATGCATTATAGGTAATGCCTGCTACAGGGAACTATTGACATTGTATAGCCACTTTTATTCTTAGAGTTCACACTCCCTCAGCTGGGCTGGCCACTGTGTATCCTTTCTCCTGCTCTTAAGTATTGAGGACAGAGAGAAACCATGGCACTGACAATCCACAGCCAAAGGTGAGAGGTGGAGGGCTTGGCAGGTTAGAAAAAGAGAGCAAAAACGGGATTCCAAGACATGCCTTGGAATCTTCCCTCTTCTCCATTCCAGCTGGATGACTGATCCTTCATAGATTCCATTTTCTACTCAGTGAAGTGGGGAATATAATTGCTATCACTATTGTATTTGGCAATTAAGGAAGATGATGTATGTAGAATGCTAGGCATCCTCGCACAGAGTAAGAACTCAACAAATGTCAGGTCTCTTCCTCTAGTTAGCCTCCAAAGATCATACAATACAGGATAAAAACCAAACAAACCAAAAACCTTATTATAGAGACATAACCCTGGTGTGCACATGCTCTTTCTGGTATAAGTAATATTAATAGTTATCCTTTCTCAGAAATGAGGAAATGGTATCTCTTTATAAACTCTTCTTTGATAGATATACTAAAGTGGCTCTTAAAACCTTAAGTTGATTCAGAACCCCCAAACCTACTTTCTTTATAATGGGACCATTATATGAAATTCTCAGTACTTTTTATGAAATATAGGGTGTACCAATATTTTTAATTGTATACACACTTTGAATGATTATAAAGTCAGTGTTTATTAACATACAGTTCATTTTCAAAAGTGTTATCTGCTTATACACACTTTGAATGATTATAGAGTCAGTGTTTATTAACATACAGTTCATTTTCAAAATTAAGTGAGTTATCAACTGTTCCAGTGTGCATACATTTTGGGGGACACCTTATATATCTTATTGTTTCACTTTTCTCGATCAAGCTCCTTTCCAAACTCTCTTCTTTTGAGAATTGCCATGGCCTAAGTGGGTTAGGACTAAGGACAAGATCCAGAGAATTCAAGTTGGTTTTAATGTATACAAGTGGAAATAAAGAGTTTGAAACTAATTTTTAAGCAATTTTTTTAAGTAGGGGATCCTTATTGCACCAAATATCTAACTTAGCAATTATAAAATGGCCCCTAAAATCAGAAACCTTACTGTGACATTATGCAACAACATGGCAGGCACAGAGTCTGACCACAGGACAAAATTTTGAAGATGGGACACTCCTGAAAAATCAATAACAAATAGTCACAACAGGTACTAGTATAATGCCCCAGGGCAACACTGTTGGTTCTGTGAGGCTTGACCAGCTAGGAGTGCCAGTGGACATGCTGATTGTCTCTTTTGAGAAAGAGCTGATGAGCAGACCACCCACTATACATTTGCCTTCTTCCAACAGCAAAGTGCACTTCCCACCTAATAACCTCTACCCTTACCTAAAATATGAGGCAGACCTCCGTCCTTGTGCTCATTTTCCTGAAAACTTCTCTCAGGGATTCCCTAGTTTTGAGTGATGTAGCAGGTGATGAAAAAGAGAGAGAAGAGAGAGAGAAAGAGAGAGAGAGAGAGAGAGAGAGAGAGAGAGAGAGAGAGAGAGAGAGAGAGAGATCACTGCCCAGGACCACTATACTCTTTAATTTATTTACCAGGCTGCCAGGTTTGGTTTGGAACAGAGACCAGACCCATGGGCGCTGAAAGATGTGCTTCCTATTACTCTTGTCCCTAAGTACCATGCCACACAAATGCTGTCAACACCAGCTGTCCCACTGTCCCCAGGTGCTCAAGCTCAGGAACCAATACTCTTACCCTAAACATGCCCTCTGAGGCCATCTCTCTCCTAAATTGCTGGAACCCACCTGGGTTTTCCTCTGTGCTCCTTCAATGAGCAGACGATCTCTGAGATCCTTCTCTTATTTTTAACTGTTCCTGGTCCACTCTTCACTCTTTTTACATAATCTTTAATACTTTCCCAATTAAATATTTGACCTCACCTCTGACTTGAACCAAATGGAATGCATTCATTCATTTACTAACCCAAATGTAACAAGTACCTCTTATGTAGCAGGCACTACCTCAGACACTAAGAACATAATAGGAGATTAGACCACGTTCTTGCCCTTATGGAATTTCATTCTATGAGGACAAATAAACCATAAATAAAGAAACAAATCAATTTATAATACAATTTCAGATAGTGACAAGTGTAATGGTAATACACATCTAAAATCAGGATAAAGTCTTAGCAATAACTTGGTAAAAATGTTGGGGGGAAACTATTTTAAGTAGGAAGATCAGGAAAGATCGCTCTGAGAAAGTAACATTTAACCAAGAACTAATAATAATAACAATGATGATAATAAAGTGAGGGAACAAGTGATGCAAAAATTTGGAATAAGAGTTTTCCAAGGAGATGCAACAACCAGCAGATGCTCTTAAGTGGGAACCAGCTTGACCACTCATATTTTGGCAAAATGAATTGACCAATAAAATAAGACCCGAATCATGGATGCATGGAATGGACTGACATACTTGATGTGGGGTTGGAGGGAGAAGAGAGAAACCAAAGAACTTATATACTTATATGCATAGTCCATGAACATGGGCAATAGGGTGGTGAAGACCTGGGCGTGGGTGGGTAGGGGCTGGGACAATGGGGGTAAACGGGGGGGGGGTAAATGAGAAATATCTGTAATATGATCAACAATAAAAAATATACATAAAAATTATTAATTTCACTGCCGCTTTGTGTTTTATTTGTTCATACTTTTTGTAAATATTCACACAGCATCAAACCAAGGGCATAAGAAAGTGTATATTAAATGTTTTGGTGATGGTGAAAGCTATGGATTTCTTCTACCCCATGCAGTCATGGAGAGCACATAAATAATCAGGACAGTTATAAATGCTCTTTAAATAAGATCTCTACCTTGACTAACTAAATTGCTAGGCTGAACACAACTGGTTTTATACACATTAGGCAGGGTAAAAGTCTATGGTGCATTTGATTCATTTGAAGTATCTGAGAAAGAAACTTTTTTTTTACACAATTTGGGAGCAGGTAAGGTTTGGGGTGCATTAACTGCATGGTGCATTTGGTGCATTTGAAGCATCTGAGAAAGGGACTTATCCAGCTCTGGAAAAAAGAAGGGAAGACTAAATTGTAATAATTTCAAATGACATTTAACCAGAAGTGGTTACATAAGAAACATTCAAGGAAATTTTAATGTGCTGCAGCAAACAGGATTATAAGGCAATAACATTTCAAGGTGCATTCTAGTTAAGTCCTAAACATGTTTGCAGTGGTTTTGAAAAGAGAACGTATCTGTCCAGAAGCTCAGGGAGAATTTTGCTTCCCTCAGCAGAAAATGCAGTACTCATCTACCCTTATCCTTCCTTACAAATGGCCAGTGCCTATCTATACTGGGGCTACCTGTGGGGAGCTCTGCCTGTAAAAGCTCCCAAGAAGGCACATTTCAAGGACTATTACCCTTGTGCAGACTCTCCACTAGTCTACAGGGCTCTTTGTGGTGCCCCATGCAGAGCTAAGCCTCATGAGTAACTAACCCCAGGGTAGCTGAAAAACTAATCTTCAGCAAGTAAGTTCTACTTGCAAGTGGAACCTTCTAAAGAACAACGGACCAGGCCTTTCACTTCTTTGGGCCTCAGAGTCTAGCACAAGGCTAAACACATAAAAGATACTCAGCAAATATTTAATGAATGAACCATGTCTCAAAAAGGTTGCTACTATGGTTACTCTATGTGAATGCAGTGTCTAGTAGTACCTAAAGTTAAATATTAACAAGTTATAAACTGCTCTTGAATCAAATTATAATAGGAAACCTTTTCAGCCTTATTTTGTAATCCTATATAGGTTATACGACTGCCTGATAAAATATAGGACTTCCAGTCAAACTTGAATTTCAGATTAATACAGACAAATTTTAGTACAAGTATGTCCAATATATTGCATGGGGCATACTTATACTTAAAAAAAAAATCATTGTTTATCTGAATATCAAATTTAACTGGGCATCCTATATTTTTATTTGCTCAGTCTAGCAACTAATTCAGCAATTAGGCCTCTAAACTGATTGAATTTGTTTCTCTCCTTTTTTTCTGATAATTGGACTTTAAAATCAAGATATGTTAATCGTTTTTAATTATTCCCCCATTAAAATGAAGAACATATGAACCATGATCTTCTTGACCTTATTTGAAGAGATCTTGAGAAACTCCAGAGCATATGCAATTCATGACACAGAATAGCATTATCCATAGCACCTACTAGTGTAGTTCATTAGGTTGAATTTTTCTAAAAGAAGAAAAAAATAAAAGAATAGGGTTTCAGCCGTTTTCTAATGACATGGCCAGATGATGCCACAAAATCTTGGCATTACTGATAAGTACACACTGTGCTGGAAAATTAATAGTTTCTGAAGGGGATCCTGAAGGGAACTTTCCATTATGGAGCTTAGAAATAATTTAGCCCCCTATGCATATATTCTTGAAGTTCAGGGTGCCCCATGACCCTAAGCTGAAATTATTGCTTTTAAAAATTACAAAGGATATCTAATTTTCAAAACTGCATTTTGAATTATTCCTAATGCCAGTGATTGAGTTGAGGAAGTCAATACAGAAACAGGTGTCCCTTCATTTTAAGAAAACCTGATATGCTGAACAAGAAACTTGGGTAGGCAGGTAAATGATGGAAGTGGTTATTTGCATTGAATAATAATTCATTTCAACACTCCACTAAATATTAGTCTCCCATAGCATTAATTTTTTAAAAACATCATTTACTCCCTCACAGAGTTCCTGAACAACTTTCTAGGGTTCCCTGAATATTTGGGCTACAAAAGTTTAGCTCCTTGCCGAAACCGGTTTGGCTCAGTGGATAGAGCGTCGGCCTGCGGACCGAAGGGTCCTGGGTTCGATTCCGGTCAAGGGCATGTACCTTGGTTGCGGGCACATCCCCAGTGGGGGGTGTGCAGGAGGCAGCTGTTCGATGTTTCTCTCTCATCGACGTTTCTAGCTCTCTGTCCCTCTCCCTTCCTCTCTGTAAAAAATCAATAAAATATATTTAAAAAAAAAGTTTAGCTCCTTGCTCACTTGAGTACTCCATGTTTACAAATTATATCTACACAATAGTTTACAGTTACATGTAATGTTCCCTTTCCATAAAAATCTAAGGTAATGTGAATTCCTCCTACTATTCTATAGGCAAACATTGTCTACAACTCAGTTTCTCTTCGACCCCCTCCCCTTTCCCTAAAACTGGGAGGTAAAGCTTCCCTGAAACTTTGGAGTCACTCTTTCATATGCTCTCTAACACTTTAGATACAGAAGACATTACAAAATAAAATTAACTATTCACTATATTATTTTTCTAGGGAGTCACTTCCCTGGAAATAGTGAGGAAGGTTCACTCAGTCTTCTATTTTTAAATGAACTTTTTATTTGAGAATAGTTTTAGATTTGCAACAACAAAAAGAGTGAGGATAATACAGAGCTACCATGTATTCCGCAGCCACTTTCCCCATTGTTAACGTCCTACATTAGTATGGTACATCTGTCGTAACTAATGAACCAACACTTATTTCAATAACACTTATTCAGAATTTCATAGGCTTTACCTAATGTCCTTTTCTATGCCAGGATCCCACTTAGGACACCACATTATATTTAGTCGTCATGTCTCCTTGGGCTCCCCTTGGCTGTGGCAGTTTTCAGATTTTCCTGGTTTTGATGATTTAAAGAGAACTCATTCAGTATTTTATGGAATGCCCTCAATTTAGATTTGTCTGATGCTTTTCTCATAATTAGACAGAGATTGTGGGTTTGGGAAAGAAAGAGTACAGAAGAGAAGTGCCATTTTCATCACATCATAACAATGACACATGCTATCTTCATGGTTTATCACTGTTCATATCGATCATGATCATCTGCAGTTTGTCAGGGTTCTCCAGTGAGGTACGGTTACTCTTTTTCACCCTTTTCCATATTGTATGTACTCTGTGGAAGTCACTATGCATAACCCACACTTAAGAGGTAGAATGTGCCCAGGTGGTGTGGCTCACAGTTTGAGCATCGACCTATGAACCAGAAGGTCACGGTTCGATTCCCAGTCAGGGCACATGCCTGGGTTGCGGGTTCAATCCCCAGTGTGGGGTGTGCAGAAGACAGTCGATCAATGATTCTATCTCATCATTGATATTTCTCTCTCTCTCTCTCTCTCTCTCCCCCTCTCCCTTCCTCTCTGAAATCAATAAAAATGTATTTTTTAAAAGAGGTAGAGAATTAAGGTCCACCTCTTTGAGAGGGCAGCATCTAGAGATTTGGAATTCTGCACAGGAAATTTGTCTCTTTGCCCCCATTTATTTATAAATGCAATCATCCATCTCTATTTATGTGGACTTGTGGATATTTATTACTTTGGGTTATAATCCAATGCCACTTATTTTGTTGCTCAAATTCTTCAAGCTTTGGCCATCGGAGCTCTTTCAGTTGGCACCTCTGTCCTTTTGACATGCTCCTCACCATTGTGGTTTCTTGTTTTGTTTTTTAACACATCTTTGCTTTCTGAATTACAAGAGATCCACGATCCTCTGGTATATTCCCTGCCCCAGCCCTAGATTTATCCTTTTCTCCAAGGAGACCTGGTTCCAGAGTTTTTTGGAGCATTAATGGCTGAAAGCCATTGTCATTTAAAAAGGATTTGCTATTAAGCTGAAGAGCATTCATGCTATTTATTTCAAACTTGGTTCTAAGAAGAAAGGTACAGTTTAATTTCTGAAGTATTTGATTTTAACAATTCTTGTTCTACTTTAAAGGAACTGAATGTTTAGGGAATGAGGTTCCTAAGGAAAGGAAGGGTGAGTTGCTTCTCTTAAGGCTTAGCTAAGTGCAACCTGGTAATTCAACTAGAAATAACAGGTTGTATCTAAGTCTAGGAGGGGCTTAAAATATACTGCCCTATTCAAACCTTGCTTAAAAAGAATTATGATGACCACATATGAGGAACTGGTTGTAGGAGGATGAAGAGTATAACACACACCACTATGAAAACCAAATAACCACCTTGTATTTTTATGATGTATATGTGAGGGAAGCTGGCTTTAAATACCAGGAGTGGCTCTTTTATAGATATAGTGTCAAGCACAGATTCTATGCAACATCAGGACTTATTAATGGTTTTAAAAATCACAAATATGTCTTATAACAGCCTAGGCTTACCAAATTCTCATACTACTACTATTGAGAAAGTCTCCAAAATTACACAAATAAAACACTTAATAAATAAATAAATGTATGCCCCCTGGCAATCTGAACAGGTGAGATTATGGTAACTGCTAGTCAAAGGGTGATTTCTTTGCACCCAGTACACATTCACAGACAGTACAACATATTAGATCCTATGATTGCTCTTCTTTCCACTTCACCTTCAAATAACACTATAGAACCCCAAACAGATTATATATAACCACTGATAACTAAATCACAGCAATTGAGCTACTCATGAAAACCAAGGACCACTCAGGGTTACTAGAGCCCCCGTAGTCCAAATACATGAGTCTCTACTGACACTGGAAAATAGCTCTGACTTCTGAGTTTCTTCACACTAAGTTAATGCCTAGATTTAAAAAATTTCCACCCATTAGCTAGACTCTTCTGGAACTAACTGAGACAGTCAGAGATGAGCTGGCTAAAAGTTGGACATTTTAACTTCAATCAGAAAGTTGATGAGGGCTGTTCTTCTACTCCAAATACTGCTTGTCTTTTCTCATGGATACCGGTTGAGAGTTAGAGGACATGGTCTCTTAGCCAGCACAGACACCAAAGATAACAGACACAAATAAATAGAAAAAAATAACTTCTTTTTATTTACAAAAAAGAAAATCCAAATATTGGATGCTGTAAACAAAATTCACAATCTGTTCCTTCTAGCACTGATTCAAATATGTCAGTTTTTAAGAGTCCATTCTCCATCAACTCCTTTTCTGCCTGTGACATAGTCTAATGTCAAAAACATTCCAAAGAGTGACCCTAGGTGCAGCTTGCTGCAATAGGACATCTCAGAGCAGGCAATGGTTGGAGAGAGGCTGGAGAAACAGCCAGCGGGCAGAGCCTCCTCCATTCCACAAGGCTTTGCAGCAAATCTTGCCAAGTTACCTTGACACCTTCCAACTTAAGTACTTTTACCACACACTTTGTTAGCAAGCCATTATTACAACAAAATATTACAGAGATTCTTTCTTAGCACTGAAAAGGCTATGCTATAAGAAATCTTAAAGAAAGATTATATTCAATTAGGTGCTATATATGAAATTACTTTTTTTTGGCTTTTTGGTTTCATCTAACACACTTTGTCTTCAAATAACGAAAAAGCATATTTTTGAACTGCTGATAGCTTTCAACATAATACATTTGATTTACAGGATAGTTCACAATATTTACTTGACAAGTATTGCACTGAAAACAACTTATGCACAGTAAAGCAACCAACAATAAGCAAACATAAAGGGGTGGCAAAAAACAGTATGTTCACTTTTCTTTGCATTTCCTCCTTGGCTTGGTTTACAGATAGTCTTCCATCTTGCATTTTTTGGGAGCCATGCTAAAATAGTACACCTAATACCTAAGTGAATGGATACTTGACCCCATTTCTGGAAGGGAAAAGACTTCTTGAGGCAACCATATTTACTGCTAACGAAGTAAACGTTTTAAAAGGGCATTGTCACATATTAAGTGTTCGCTGACATACCAGACTGGACAGATGAGAAGAGCCTTCAGAAGATAAAACTTCTTCCTATTTAAAATAACAGCACACTAGGCCAGATAAACACAAAAGCAAGCAAATCACAGGCACTAATCAGGAGTTGAGAGCTGTTCTTTTCTCTGACCTATGCACACGGATCTTTTTCAGCAGACATTCAAATTTTTAGGCCACACATCCACAAAGAGAGACATATATTCCACTGTTGGTTGAACTACATATGAACAAGACTATAGTACATACAAAAGAGAAATAAATTATATAAGCTTTAAAGTAAATACTGAAGGTTGTCTTGAGCACAACCTGTTCTATCTGAAAGCCAGGTGCTGGCACTTCCAATTATGCTACCAACCCTGGAGTAAGCAAGAAAAGAACATAAATATTTGAGAAAATAAATGAAAAGTGTATTTTCAGAGAAGGCCCCTCTAAACAAAAATCTGTCATAAATTAACAACAGGTTGTTGCTATAGAAGAGCCAGAGATCTCCAGATTCTTTTAAAAACAGTGGACAACTCACTTTTCAAGAGTTAGGATGAGAAGGAAGATGGCAGATTACCAGCTGCTCTGACATTACCAAGCATTCCCTAGTATTCTTTCAGAAAACTTCCCAACAGGGAAGCAGGCAGAGCTCTGGTTTCTGATAGTTAAGTATCAGGCTTATTCTGGAAATGGAATATTTCCTGGGAATTCACAATTAATTTTTCAAACCCAGGGCTGGAGATAGGGAGACTGAGCCAACATGGGAGAAGGAAGAGTCCCCTAGGAAACTGTAAGTGGCAGTGCAGTAGCTGTTACAGCTTTGTCAAATTCACAGGGAAGCTGCTACAGCAAACCCATCAAGTTCCGGTTAAGGCTTCAAAGAAAGATGTGTGAAAGGTAGTTTGGATGGATTAATTTGGCATCTGAGTGATGCCCAGAAAACCATAAACAAATTACACTGCCATATAGGATGATGCTATGCTTTTCCCCAGTCCCTCTTTAACAGATCAGATTTTAAAAATCTGGTTGTTTCTTCATAGAAATTATCATAGTAAGCAGTCATCCACTAGAGTTGACAGGGATTATGTGGCTGTTTCACAATACAAAGGGAAGATTTTTTATGTGTTAGTTTTGTTTTTAATAAATTCATTTTCAGAGACCAGTGTCCAAAGGAATTTAGAGCTGAGAGAAGGAATGGTGTTAGGATTAGCTGACATTGAACTGAAATAGTAATGCCAATTCATTTCACAAAGCTATAAATGGCTTCTTGGGAAAGAGAAAATAAAGTTGTATTTGATTCAATGCAAAGTGACTGAATTTAAAGTACAGTACTAACTATTTAAATGCAGTGTGACAACCAGATCAAAGATGTTTCATATTGGCATGAATTTATAAAATTTTATATATAATATATATATATATATCTCATATATAAATTTTATGCAATTGTGCAAATACTCTTTAAAAGGGATCATTTCACATTTACTAAATTCTAGTGGTCTTAGAATGCAGAAGGCATTCATTAAAATTTTCATTTAAATATTAATAAGTAGTGTTCAGATCACCAGAAATTCTTTTTAGGGATTTAAATAGACTATCATGGATCCAGGATCTACTGGATTATACACCATGGAAACATGCAAGTAATATAAAAAACAATAAAAGGGTTCAAACTGTCAAAATGGCAGTTAAATATAAAAAAAGAGTGCTCTGCCAAACAAACATTCTCCCATTTTCGGAATTCTATGGCTCACAAAGAAAAGGGAAAAGACACTCCTAAAAATGTATAATCTCTGTACTTCCTATCAAATATATTACTTGTTTTCCTCCTTCATTTGCTTTAACATTTTTAGATGTGGGTTTTAATTCATCACTGCAATATGCCCACGTCTCATGTCATCCTGTTGAAACATAAAAGCACACAGTATTTAAACATTTCCTATATGCTACATTATTCTAGACCATAGTCAATGTGTTGTGTGAATATATTCATATCCCAAATATGTCTATATACACACATAATATACATACACATATACCTATGATAATATCACACCAACAATGTTAGCTTTATACAAGTATTTGCCAAGAAAAAATAGGGCATTTCTTCCACCATTCACAAGCTTATGCTGTTTTATTTCTTTAGTCCCTGATAAAACAAAATAATCATTAAACCATAAAAAATTTTCACTTCAAATTTTCAGAAGGCAACAGGCACTTTGATGTATATTGGTGTGTAACAAATATAGTAACTCTTTATATATTCTACTGTATCTCTTCTATTTGGGTATTTTTATCTGTTAAATCTTTGGTCCTTGAACATACTTTCCTTTCTACAGCTGTTTTTGCTTGCATTTTCACATTTTAAAAATGCAAGCTAAACACGCAGCTGGAAATAATGGATTGTGTCATCGTAAGTTCTGCTGTTTGTTATGAAAACTGCATCAACCTACTACTGTTCATTTGGAGTAAGCCATTTCTGTTAGCGCAACAGGAGTTTCACAAAAAGCACTTGAGACAAGCTTCAGATAATACTCCCAATGTTAGAGTTTCCCTTCTTCCTGTATTATTACTATCTAAACTCCTGATATGATAATTAATATGGGGTGAGATCTTTTTTCCTCTGTATTTTCCCTTTTGTGAATTCCACCTTATAAGAAACTCCACCTCCCCCCCCCCCCCCCCCCGCCCTCCCCATGGCAAAGCTATGGGAGCAAGGTACTGCAAACCCATATTGTCATCAAGCATTTTTTTCCCCCTTGTTATTTTAGGAGAACCTGGTTGTTTTCAATGACCGGTCTCTTTTGTTTCAGAATAGAATCTTATTGGG
The DNA here is from genome assembly GCF_027574615.1 of Eptesicus fuscus. Classification (NCBI taxonomy): domain Eukaryota; kingdom Metazoa; phylum Chordata; class Mammalia; order Chiroptera; family Vespertilionidae; genus Eptesicus; species Eptesicus fuscus. Next base: position 40,523,602 of record NC_072482.1, read on the forward strand.
TAGGAGGATTTGGTGCATGGGTTGATGGTGGGTGGGGATCATTTTAAGATCATGCTCCCATATCTATGAAAGGATCCACAAACTTTGCCAAGCTTAAAATCAGGAGCAGATCATCATTGTACAAAACATATCCCTAATCAGGGCTGGGTCCCTCAGCCTTTTTTTTTCCTTCTTTTTATTTTTCTCTATCTTATCTGAAATGGCTTCCCCACAGGATATTTTTAAATGATTTTTAATTGCAGGGTAGCCAAGTAGAGTACGTCTGTTGCTGGCATGTGAATACTGGCTGGACTTGTGCAATGTAGTAATTGCTAAAGTTGGCATCTGCTACATAGGGGGCCGGCTGGTAATAGCAAGTGACGTTAGCCACGTTAGGGATGACATTTTGGTCAGCTAGCACCCGGATAGCCAGCATTGTGATAAGGTTTAAAGTCTGTCTTCTTTCATGTCCCATCAGGCACACTGTACTCTCATTCACCACTCCATGAAGGGTCATGAGATAGTCATACTTGCGGTCTTCCAATCCCACGAAGTGGTTCTGTAAATAGGACTCCAGTTTTCTCTGCTGCTCTCCAATGTCTGAGAAGTCGATGAAAAACCTGGAACACATATACCTCTGAAGGGTCTTGATCTCATCAGAGGCGGGCCTAAAGCCCCTTACTAAAAGGTTGCAGTACTTCAGTAGGCCTCCCCCTCTGATTTCCTCTGGGTTCCTGGTGGCAATGATCTTATTACAAAGGTGATCAAAGGCTTCGTGGAAATCGCCATAGACGCTCTCACCGATTATTGTAGGGTGAAATGTTTCAGTCATCGGGTTCTCTGAACATTCGTAAAAGAGGAGAAGAGAGTCTAATTTGATTTGGAAAGAATCTACACTAAATTCAAACTGCCTCCGGAGGGAATCCACAAATTTCAGTTCCATATTTTTGCCACTGTTGTTTGATAGGGATATAAGACTCCATCGGTCAGAGTCATTGCACACTTTAACCATTTTCTGCACATAAGCTTCCTATAATTCAAAAGATAAAACAAGATGAGCACAACTAGCAAAAATAATAAATAAACACATCCTCCTCACAGAAGACATTTACTTTGCTCCTTCCCTTTTGTTTTGTCAAGTTTCAGCAAAACACTACCTACAGGCTTAAACAGTCTTCTGAAAACAGAAAAAAAAAATACATTTAACGAGTGGTTTTACTGTCTGGGAAAGAGACGAGAAATAATAGTTTGAGGCTTTTGGCAGATGTAGCACAGTACTAAAAGGTTCTGTTGTCATGTCTGACTTCTGAAATGTTATTTTTTGAAAATGGTCTTATAGATACAACATTCACATAATATTCAAAAGAAAGAAGAGCATTCAGAGGAAAGTTGGTCTGCCTCTCATTCTTGTCTCTAGTCACTCAGTTCTGCCCCCCCCCCCCCCACCCCCCACCCCTGAGACAACAGATGAGATCAGTATCTTGTCTGTCCCTCTAGGGGTGTTTGGCAGTTACAATAAAAATGAACTATATTAGGACATTCTGGGAGGCTGATTCCTCAGACAATTTTAACTAAATGTGTAAAATGCGCTTTGAACCAGAGAGAGGAGGGGAGACACACTATATCCTTAACACATGAACAAACCCAGAGAAGCACCACGTATATCTTGAACACAGGGAGTCAGCTGAATGCAGCTGGGAAATCTATTCACATTTTCCAATACAATAAGCTCACTGGCTTGGTTCTGCTTCAGGTTGCTATTTTCCCAATGACTAGAACATATAATGACTCAAAAAAAAAAAATGATTTAGATCATTTCATTCTTCCACTTAGAACCGACTCTGGAGAAGACTCAAGCAAGGAATGCCAAGAGTTAAAAAATAAGGGGAAGGAATGGGGGGCGGGGGGGGCATAGGAGGAAGCAGGAGAGTTGTGGCGCTGAAGCACCAAGTTAAGTAAAACACTGGGCATCCTCCACGCACCTTAGATTACTCATTGTCAAGACTCAAAAGCAAAATACACAAGCGCACCCAAAAACCTGTCAGGGCCATAGATTTCTGGCATCTTTCCTTTTCCCCTGGCCCTGAGAACCCCCTGCCCCGGAGTGGACCCCCCAGCCCTGGTCGGGTGACTTTACCTTGAGCGTGAGTGGTGTGATCTTCTCTTTGTTCACCCCTTCGGGTAAGAAGTCCAACAGGCAGTCCAGCACGACGTCCTTCACAGTCTGAAACTCCTCTTCCCCTCGCAGGTCGGCGCAGAAGATGAGGTCCAGGTCCTTGTAGCCCAGGCCGCTGTCCTGGTGCAGGACGTGGCTGGCCGCCGAGCCGTTGAGGCGCACGTCGCGGACGCAGATGCCCTGCTCCGCCAGGCGCCGCCGCACCACCTTCACGATCAGGCTCGGCTGCAGCTCGAGCGTGGGGAAGTTGCCGCGGCCGTGGATCGGGATGGTCTCGCTCAGGATGCCGTCCAGCCGCTGCACTTGCTCCCAGTTGAGCACGTTGCAGTGCGCCGTGGGGCTTTCGCAGTAGTCCGAGCAGGGCTCGTCGAAACCGCAGCCGCCAACCACGTCGCTGCTGCCGCCGCTAAAGTCGCAGCCCAGGGGGATGTAGGCGCCGCCGGCCAGCTCGTCCTCGGCCATGGCAAAGTACCCTTCACCTTCCGCCATGAAGTGCCCGCCGAATGCCACTTGGCCCTGGTCAGTCCTAAAAGAAAAAAAAAAAAAAAGGGGGGGTGGGGGAAAGGAGCTCCGTGAGGCGGCTGGCGGCCACAGGCGCCCAACGAGGAAAGGAGCGCGCCCCCTCCCCGGGGAACCCCTTCCCCGGGCTCGTCCCGGGGCTCGGCTCGGAGGTTCCTCAGAGACTCCCCCTCCCCAGGCCCCCCGCTGTCCCCCGCCGCGCGCGCCGCGCCCCGCAGAGCAGCCCCGCACCAAAAGTATCTCTGATGCATCTGGAAAGCGCAAGCGGGAGTCCCGTCTGTGTCACCTGGAGGCGGCCGCCCCTTCTAGGAGCGCGGCGAGCAAAGGAACCGCGAAGCCGCCAAACACTTCCCAGGAGCGGCGAGTGCGCTCCCGGCCGTCGGCGAGCGACTTCGTCCTTCCCAGACCCCAGCCGCCCGCGCCGGCCAGTCCCGCCCCTCGCCCCCCTCCCACGCCGCTGCCGCCTCAGCTGCGGTGGTCCCGGAGGTGGCGGCTCCCTGCTGCCGCCCCGCCGCGCACGCTCCCGTCTCCGGAGCTTTAGCAGTTGTGCGGGGAGAAATGTCCTCAGTACTTTTTTTATACCGGGCCTCTCCGCGCTTCCGGGGCCCGGCGCGGCGCGCTGGCCACGCCCTCCTCATCTGCATAGGGCGCCGCCCCCTCCCGGCGGACGGTTCCGGCCGCCAGCGCTGAGCGAGCGGTCCGCGGAGCTGCGGGCCGGCGGCCGTGTGCGAGTGTGTGTATTTACACACCTGTGACTTACGGACAGCTCCCCGCCCACACTCTTTCCCCACGAGGAGACCCCGCACATGCCCAGAGTCCCAAGTGGCCCTCAAAACAGGATCGCAACTAAAACCCCCGCAACTGTGGAAACTTCCCGAACCTAAAACCCTCGCCGGATACAGCGCGCTGGTCACAGCCTCCCTCACGACGGGGCTCCGGAGGTTCCTCAGGACCCGGGGAGGATCGCTGGACCCGGACCGTTTACTTGACGAGGAAACCCGGTCCCCTGCACCAGCCGGGGCCTCGTGCCCTCCAGCGTCCGCTGGTCCGTGCAAATCCGCCTCCTCCGCACCCGAGGGGAAGGGCTCGCCCGCTGGGTTTGGCTCCCTGGGTTTCGTTTCTCGTTTCTCGAAACCTCGGGAAGCGCGGGGAGCCCGAGGCGCGCCCGTGGAAGCGCGGGGGGCGGGGCCGAGGACAGCGCGTCCGACTCCAGCGCCCCAGCGGCTCCGGGCGCCGGGAGCGGGCGCCGGCCAGCGCGCGTCCCTGAGCGCCGCCCCGGGGGCTCCGGGGCTCCGGCCGGGGCGGGGCGGGGCGGGGCGGGCGGCGCGGCCCTGGGGGCGCTGAGGGACCCTCGCGGAGGAGGCGCCCGGCGGCGGTTCTCTCCCCGGGAACCCGAGGAGGCGGAGCGCGTTCCTCACGCCAGGCGAAGGTTTGTCTTTTTCACGTGAATGTCAGTGTGAAAGGCTGTCGTTTCTACCAAACGTGAAAGAACCGGGTGAAGGAGTGAAGGAGTGCCTCCCCCCAGCTCCCGTCGCTTCAGCAGCGCGGAAGGCGTGCCGTGGGTACCCCCACCGTACTCGCACCTTCTTTTCTGGAAAGCTCCCCCCTTTCACCTGGCCTTCCGTTCCGGCCGCTCCCCGCCTCTTCCCCAGCCGGCAGGAACTTTCTTTCCCGCGGCGTGGAGGCCGGGAGGCCGACGCTGAGGTGCGGGCCGAGGGCAGCGCGCCTGGGGAGGGGAAGCGGGGAACTGCCGCCCGCGGCCCTCGCCACCCCCGCGGCCCGGTCGGAGGAAGGACTGTCCGCCCCTCTGCACTGGGGGAGCCAGGGCCCCCCCTCCCGCCAGAGCTGCGCGCCTCGAGGGGGCGGGGCCGGGCACCCGGGGAGCTTCCAGCTGCGTGACAACGCCGCCCCCTGCCGGTGCCCCGCAGAGCTGTGTCCCAAAGCAGAGAGACCACTGGACCTGGATCTTAGACGGAGGCCATTATCCTTCAGCTGGGGGGGAGGGGGGGGGGGTGGGAGCGGGGGCGGGGTTAGGAGGGGAGTCGGGGAAAGGACGCTAAGACAACCACCCAATTCTCATAGACCATTGCCTCCCCCAAAGCACACTGTCCAGCCACCCACGCATGAATCCATCCATCCATTCTATACGGACATTCAGAAAAGTTACATCTCTGTGTGTATAACGGCTTGACTACCTCTTGCCTGCCAGGCACCAAGCTAAGTGCCGAGGCTTTAAGAATGACTGTACTTCACGTCGTCTAATGGGCATGATAGACAAGTACATAATGATGGCTCAACTGCACATGTTCCGACACAGGAGCAGTGGGCTGAGCTAGGATTAAGGGAACTGGGAGAGAAGAGCGGAAGAGAGAGAGGCGTTATTTGGATTTCCTTCCATAGCCGAGGAAGAGGGAGAAGGGGATAATCAACAAAGGGAGGAGTACAAGAGAGCTGGAAAATGCTTGAGGAAGGGTGAATACACCACCACGGTAAGAAATGAGATTGGTAGTGCATTTAAATAAGGTTTGTGTAGGTTTCAGGACCTTATTGATCACCTCTGGGCCATACCCTACTTAACTCTTTACACATAAAACCACATATACTCTTCAATTCAAGAAGAAGATATTCGGTGTCATAGGGATTTGGAAATAGAGGAACCTAGAAGTACAGAGATTTGCCCAAGTTTCATGGCTAATGTGGGGTCAGGCCTTAAACCCAACTCATTTGGCTGTGACTGCTGTTTAGCCATTATTTTCAGGAACGTGATGCTTGTAGCTTGCCAGTACCTTCCAGTTGTAAGGCAAGAACAGCACAAATAGGAAAAAGATTTAAACGAAAAAGAAAAGGCCTGTTCAAAATGTTTTTTGGTGTTTTTTTTTTTTTTTTCCTGCCCACCACAGTGGCTCAATGGTTGAGCAACGACCTATGAACTAGAAGGTCACAGTTCGATTCCTGGACAGGGCACGTGCCCAGTTTGCAGGCTCATCCCCAGTGGGGAGCGTGCAGGAGGCAGCCTCTCTCATCATTGATGTTTCTATTTCTCCCTCTCTATTCCTCTTTGACATATAAAATATGTTTAAAAATTTTTTTTCTCCTAAAAATAAGGCCAAAGAGGTGACTCGTGAATTAGGTACATTGAAAAAAAAATTCAAGGGGTTAGCCCCACTGCCATTATTTTGTACTGTATTTTAACCCTTTCTCAAAGAAAAGTATCTCAGAACTGGTGAGCATCTGTGCTTCATGCATGCCCAAGGTTTTGTTCTATGGGGCTAAAAGAAACTACATTTTAGTAAGATGTCCATGAGGTCCTGAACACAAGTGCCCAGCCTTACTTTGTACTACACTGAAAACAGCCACTGCAGCTTGGTTCTCTAGGTTGGGACCCTTTCCCAAGCAGAGGCTATTCTTCTCTGACCAGTTGCTCTTAAGGACTCTATCAAGAATGAATGGCATGGCTGAGAGGCAGATGTAGAATGTAGATGTAGAGGCCAGACATAGAGGGTCTGCTATGCACCAGACCCTTTGCTGGGGAAAAGATGAGTCCCAGCAGTGGTGGGGCAAGACCCCTTCTCCTAAGCTGCCAGGGACACGTCTTTAACAAAGCATTCTCGGCTCTCCAACCGGGTTCTCTCCTTACCACAACCTTCCACATCTCCATAATCCAGACCCTGCTACCTCTTACACTAGGATATCTGGGATACTTTACTTTTAGCAGTGCTTTGGTGGTGCTTTGACTGGATTCATATGTGCCTGATTCATAGTGGCCACTTTATGCAGATTGTTGGTTGGAAGCATCTGCTGTTGTTTTTACCACCCCTCTTTTCTCTGTATTCAAACTGAGATAATATTTATGTACATTCTGGGGGTGGGGGAGGAATGTTCATCTTTACATGAAATTGCAAATTTTGCAATTGGCAAACATTTTTTTTTTCTTAGTGAACCAAGATAATTATCAAATGAGAAAGTTTATGCTTTCCAAACACATTCACAGCCCAGACATCTCTCAACACAGATACTCTTAGATTAAATTTAGATACAGAGTTGCAGGTTTTTTCAGGCTTTAGCTTCTGAACTTATTTGGTAAATATTTACTTTTCCCTATTTAAAAGGGTTAGAAATATGTGATAATATGATGTTCTGAATTTCTATTTGAAATTTTTACAAGAAAACTTTACATACATTTTTTTAGAAAAAAACACACTCATAATTAAAAGTTGATCTTGATTTAAAAGTTGTAGTAACAATTATCTTGATTTAGCACCATAAGAAGAAATTCCATTTTAGCCTTAATAATAGTTACCATTATTTATCTATATATATAAAAGCCCAGCAACCAGAACGACCAGTGGCTATGACACGCACTTGTGGCAGCCAACTGGCCTGATCCAGGCCCTGATCAGCCCCTTGCCCAACTGCCCATGGCCCCTCCCCCCATCAAGCCACACCTCCCATCGCCCCTCCCCCCACCTGATCGAGGGCGGGGCTGGCTGGCCAACTTCCCACAGCCCCTCCACTCTACTGGCCTAGTCAATGGGCCCCCATTGGGGCATGCCGGCCGGACCCAACTCGTACATGAATTCATGCACTGGGCCTCCAGTTTTGTCATAATGTGCCAGGCAGTGTGCTCAGTATTTCACATACATTATTTCTTTTAAACTTTTTTCAAATATCAAAGCTTTACATATTACATTCCCATTTTCCAGACAGGGGAAATAAGGCAGAGGAAAGTGAAGTAACTTACGGAAGTGGTTGCTCTCCTTTTCCCTTTCATTCTTGAGTCTGGCTTCTCCCAGGCTTCTCATTTTCCTTTTAGATTTAAAACTAAACTGGACTGCACTCTGTTCCTTCTTTCTTTTTAAAAAAATCTTTATTGTTGAAAGTATTACATATGTCCCCTTTTTCCCCCCATTGACCTCTTTTAGCCTGCCCCCGTCATTTTCCCTTCCCCACACCTCCCGCCCCTCAACCAAAGAATTTGTATGCATATATGCTCCTTCTTCCTTCTTTCTTTACAGGTTCTGAAAGTTCAACTTGGATTTAACATTGAGAACCAAGGTGTTTTATCCTGAAACAACTGTTGAGGGCCAGAATGCAGTTACCTAACTGGGCTCATGGGAGTTTCTTCCCAAGCCGTGAATAGTGGTAGAGAGCTAGGAAGCTCAGCAGCCTTACAGGGAGCTTGCAAGAAACACCACTAACAATGAAGCACAGAGTGAGATTTGGAGACTGCCACAAGTTTACTTACCTGTGTCACTACCTTTCCCATTTTGCTTTGTTGGCTTCCTATCTTCTCAAAAATAGTTTTAGGAAGCTAACAAATAAGAAATGATTTTCACAAACTCAAACCCAGAAGGAGAGAGGGAAGAGCCCAGAAAACTGCTGTTAAGCCTATAACTTCTTTCTCCCACAGCACTCTAGCTAATCTCTCCTCATATTCCTATCTCCCCATTGATCTTTCCACACCAGCCCTCCCCACTCTCTCCATTGATTTACCACCTTTCATTGCTTCTGCTCTTTGATCCTTTTCATATAAAGCAATATGAACCTGCAGAAGCACCTTGCAGCCTGGGCAGAACAGTGGCAAAGTGAGGAATTTGAGTCACCCTCCACCCCTTTGCCATTCACTGTCTTTATAGGGCAACTCCCACTGATCCTGGAGGCCATTGGGGGACAGACAGGCATCCTTTTTGAAGAAGCATGTGCATGCAGGTGTCTACATTGCAGAGTAAATTAAAGATCTCCCTGCTGTCCAGTTAGTATTAAGAAGCAATAAATCAAAGTGCTTCATGTAAAAATTAAAATTTACTTTGAAACTAAATTACAGTAGCCCTTCTTTATCCTTGGATTCTCTTTCTGTGGTTTCAGTTACCCGTTGTCCAAAAATATTAAATGGAAATTCCGGAAATAAACAATTCATAAGTTTTAAATTGTTCACTGTTCTAAGTAGTGTGATGAAATTTCCTGTGGTCTCACTCTGTGGGATGTAAATCATCCCTATGTCCAGTGACTCCACCTGTTTGTCACATGCAGATACCACCACCTATTTGTTACATAGTATAGCTTCTTGATAATCACAGTGCTTGTGTTCAAGTCACCCTTATTTTACTTAATAATAGCCCCAAACTGCAAGAGTAGTGATGCTGGCAATTCGGACATACCAACAAAAAGCCATAAATTGTATGTATGTATGTATGTATGTATGTATGTATAGGGGGGAAGTATTATGTAGGATTCAGTACTATATGTGGTTTCAGGCATCCATTGGGAGTCTTGGAACATGTACTAGTCAATGTGCCCAGTCCCATGGATAAGAGGGACTGTTGTACCTGTTTCCATAGCTAAATTGTACTTGTGAAATTACCCATGTTTCTTCATGGAAATAACAATTATTCAGGATTTATTGAAGGCCAGAAACACCCCAAGTTATACAACTTCTAGGTTAGTTTGGAGATAGTATTTCAACTTTTTATTACTTGTGTGGTTATTACCAATCAAGAGGTTAACTTTTATAGTTTTAAACTTTTCAATCATTTTTATTCTATACTAGAGGCCTGGTGCATGAAAATTCATGCACTGGAGGGCGGTCCCTCAGCCCAGCCTGCCCCCTCTCACAGTCTGGGAGTCCTCAGAGGCGAGAGGTGACCCAGAGATCAGGGGAAGGCGATGCCCCCATCACACCTCTGCTGCTGCCACTGCCAGCAGCGCAAGCTTTGGCTGGCCCTGGTTTCCTGAGCCTCGGGTGGCCCTGGGTATCTGGGAAGTTGCCATCCGAGGCTTGCCTGCTCCTCAGGCCGGCACTGGGCAGCTGGGGGGCTGAGGGGACTGGGGGACTCTTGAGGCAGGCACACGGAGTGGCCGGACCCTCCTGAGGGTGGGCCTGGCTGTGCCGTGTGCCTGCCGCCCTGGTGGGGCTGAGGGGACTGGGCGCCGCCATCTTTGAGGGTGTGACAGTCAATTAGCATATTCCATCCTTATTGGTTGTTGGCGCCACCATCTTTGTGAGGGTGTGACGGTCATTAGCATATCCCCTCTTTATTAGGATTGTCTCATTTTATCTTCAACAATATTCTGACCAAGGTGCAGTCCAAATTTTAGAGATGAAGAAAGGCTAGATGACTTTTCCCAAGTTAATATAACTAGTTATAGAAAAGTTAGTTAAACTCAGCTGCTCTCAATAATGGGCTAGCACCCCTTTCTCTTGACCCCACTGTTTCATCTTACATCTGTGTGAGTGGATTAAAATGATCAGCAACAAACAGTTCAGTTTGAAGGAATCCTTTAGCTATATACAGGATTATTTGTGTAGATTAAATTCTCAGATGTGAACATCTTATAAAGCATTGCTATTCTACCATTAAGAATCTTGTAAGTGTAATTTCCTAAGGTGTTATTTTTAAGAATATTTACTTGAAGTTTATGACCACATAAAACTAATTCTATTAATTGTCACAGGTCAGTGAGCTTAGGAAATTAATTCAATATGCAAGCTACAAATATGGTAGACAGACCTACATCATCACTCTTAAAATCAAGCTCGATGTAGATTGTCCTTTAGTAAGAGTTTTGCATCAGTAAGACTAGCCAGTATTTTCTTATCCTACTATCAGTGCTGATTATGCCAGAAGTTTTTCCTGTTTTGACATCTTGGTGAAATGTTTGCCGTTTCAATCAATGTTGCAAGTCCCATGGACCAGACTGTTTTGCTTACTCCAAACAAAAGAGACATTCAAAAGTTACATTAATTTGGCAAAATATAAACTGGAAATACACATATATTTTCAAAAACTACTAAATATGAATAAGTAAATTCCTTTTCCCCAAAGTAATATTTGTAGTGTGAGTTTTTCCTTCTGCAAGTTTGTACTGGAAGGATGTTTAACTTCTCTGAAGAAAATGTTAATGTTTATTTACTTATGGTGCTTGTAAAACTTTGAGAAGGGTAAAAGGGGGGTATAATAAATTATTCCTCTTTTCTAAAAGAATTTGGCCAAAATTATTCATGTCCCTTGTGAAAAAAGACCATCTTGTATGGGTATATCCAGCTCATTCTGAGCTATTTAAAAATCATATATACCCACTTTGCTAGCACCGTTTTATATGCCAGATTCAGAAATTGCATAACTACTATATGAGTTTGTAGCAGCGACAGAAAGTATATTTACTCATTGATTCAATAGTAACATTTCTACCATTTCTTTGTTTCAGAAGACTTTTTTTAATTAACTTCCCTTACCTTAGATTATTTGTTGCCAAAGAAAGAAATAACAAAATAAATAAATAAATAGTACAATTGATATTACCTTGATGTTTGGGAGAAATTACTATGGAATATAGCAAACAACCAAAAACATATTGTCATAGAAAGTCTGAGAAACAGAATACAATAAATAATACTTAAACAAAGATGTTTTCTTAAAGCTACTAGGATGATGAGTGCTTTTAAAAGACAAGGTTTTGTTATTTTTTTAACTGTGAAAGTGACTCTGAGAAGAGAAATCTAACCTACCCTTGACAATCCTGGGCTCCTTAAGTAAAATATGAATTGGGAAACTAGGTAGGGACTCTCTGGGGTGAGGGTGATGGGGAGACACTAAGACACCTGAATTTATTCTAGCAATATGTGATAAAAGAGATTCAAATTTTAACTTTCTAATAAAAAGCAAGCCTTTAGGATGCTAGTTAATTAGGCATTAATTGAGATGGAGTAAGGGGAAAAAGAGATATTAAAGTTCTGATATTTGGCCCGACCAGTGTGGCTCAGTGGTTGAGCGTTGACCTATGAACCAGGAGATCATGGTTCGATTCCTGGTGGGGGCACATGCCCTGTTTGTGGGCTCGATCCCTGAGGGGGGCGTGCAGGAGGCAGCTGATCAATGATTTTCTCTCATCGTTGATGTTTCTCTGTCTCTCCTTACTCTCTGAAATCAATAAAAAATATTTTAAAAATGTTTTGATATTTGTACCTGAGAAGATGGATTTCTAATAAGCCACAACTCCAACAGAGGTACTAGGTATTAAAAGGGAGTTTGGACTAACACATGATTAAATAGTTTAGATAAGTTAGATATCTCTAAAGGGCAATAGAAGAACTGCTCTTCAAGTTTCGAAATTTGTAATTAGTCAATGAAGTGAGTAATTGTTTAGCATAAAAGAAGTGATCCTCTTAATCTTTCTTAGCAGAAAGCCAGGTTAGAATGTTAAAAGAGGGGGGAAAATGGTGCCTATGTTTCTTTGCCTCAAACCTCTCCCTAGTGTTTATTAAAATTCTGAAGATACTTGTTTTTTTCACTGACATTAATTTGGCAGCCACATCCCATTCCATCTACTTAACATGAGTTCTGTGTGAGCGATAAGTTAACATCCTCCCACTGACCAGGAATATATGGCTTTGCTGGGTGTTAAAAAATAAATGCTGCTTGCAAGCACTTGTAACTTGTTTAACGTCTTCCACTCTATTACTAACATGTCTTGGAATGTAATTGATGTGCTTTACAGGGCTGTTGAGGAAGCGAGTGTACTCAGACGTGACACAGGCAGCTTGAACACTCCTGAGCACTGGAGACACCTGCAAGGTGAGTCCATTTCAGAGTAGTGCATTTGTTTTTTAATTTGTTATTCAACAAATAAAATCAACAATCCTAACAAGATAAAGTCAAGGATATTCATTATATTTTACTTTACATTTTATTATAACTGAATATTATATTTATGTAGTACATTGCAATGTGTTCTATTTTATGTAACTCTAGACCAAGTGAAGAGATGACTTTAAAATATATCTGGCATAAAAGTAATTACCCTTTGTGTATTGGATAGGTCATTATTTTGAGTCACACTTTCTTTATAAGTCACAGAAAATGAGTTATCATGACTAATTCTTAATCCACTTTACATCTAAAGATAGCAAACATTTTGATTAAAAAATTGAAAAACAAGCGAATTATTTAGATGTTTTATCTACATGATATTAAACAGCCAGATATCTGGTTAAAGTTCTTTTTTTTTCATAGAACAAAATGGAAATTTCAGTTATCTTCTAAATTTAATTAAAGACCAATTTGATAAAAACATTTACTCTGGAACTTGCATTATCGATTTTAAGTGCCTCAATTGATCAAATTAGCCAGAGGCTTTACAAATGGTGCTTTATGTTACACTAAAAAGTGGGTAGGGTGATGGGCACATGGTGCAATAAACAGATCTTGAAACAGGGAAACCCATACCAGAAACCTATATGTTCATGTTGACCAATTTTACCCCAATAAATTAAGAAAAAATAATAAGTAAATAAAAATGTTTTTAAAAAGTGGGTAGCCCGAGCCTTCAGCTCCCCTCAAATTCTAATGTTATGGGTTGATATGGGTGTTACTACACCCATATCTGTGATTGGCAGAAGATTTGGAAGCATTAGATGCAGTCTCAGTGGGAGGTGAGACTATGTGTGTACACATGTGCTTATATCTCCCCTAATTTTTTGCCTAGATATTTGTTCTTTCACACATCCTTCTTCATTTCCTATTTATATTTTTAAAATTTCTTTTATTGATTGATTTTAGAGAGAAAAAGGGAAGAAAGAGAAAAAGAGAGAGAGAGAGATAGAAACATCGATTTGCTGTTCCACTTTTTTATGCATTCATTGGTTGTTTCTTGTATGTGTCTTGACCTAATCAGGGATTGAACCCACAACCTTGGCATATTGGGACGACACTCTAACCAACTAAGCTACTTGGCCAGGGCCTCATTTTTATTTATTAACACAGATAAATGGCTATTAAATCAATCTAGTGCTATCACCCACTATTAAGCTAGCTTTTGTAAATCCTTTAGGTCTGATCACAATGGTTACTTAAAAATCACCTGGCAAAAAATCTAAATTAAATAGCTTAAATATGATCTGTGTATCTATAGTAACACTTACCTATTTAGGAAGATAACATTTTCAGTTGGAATATGGTCAATTTTAAAGTTTTAAGAAATATACTCAATGCTATTATAAAGCAGTTTCCAATTTTATGACATTTGCTGACTCATTTTTCTGAAGCCCCACTTATATGTAATTAATGGGATTTTATTTCAGATTTAACTTTGTCTTGTTTATTTTTCAATGCTTCTTGAAATACTTTAGAAGCTTCCATCACTGTTCCGTTTTTCTAATCAAGTAATGTATGAAAAATAATCAGTTTTAGATTTCAAATTGTGATTTCATGCATGGATAAACAAATATACCATTTACTTTTTTTTTTTAAATATATTTTATTGATTTTTTACAGAGAGGAAGAGAGAGGGATAGAGAGTCAGAAACATCGATGAGAGAGAAACAGCGATCAGCTGCTTCCTGCACACCCCCCACTGGGGATGTGCCCGCAACCATGGTACATGCCCTTGACCGGAATCGAACCTGGGACCTTTCAGTCCGCAGGCCGACGCTCTATCCACTGAGCCAAACCGGTTTCGGCTATGCCATTTACTTTTATTAGAATATTATTACTCAAATTCTATAGTGATAAGCATTTTGACTAAAACTTTTCTTCATACATTCTTAGAATATTTAAGTATTATGACTGTATATCTCAAAACAAAAATCAAAGTATGTGGTTTAAAAATACTAATATGGTTATGAGGACAAAGGAACTGTATATTTTAAATCTGTTTAATTCTTCAAATATCTAAGCTGTATGGTTGTCATCCATCCACCATACAGAATTATGATTCCATCTTCAGTTTATTCCTCTTAAATAGTAACATTTCTCACATTAGGTTATAACAGAAATGAACTACAAGGAATTTGATTCAACATTCACGAAGTCACAGAGATAACACTATACCCTTCCACTTAAAATTAAAAGGCTTTTGCACACCTACTTGGAAGCTCTGACCATAAATGTTGGTTATATAAAATTGAAATAGAAGTTATTTTCCCAAAGCCAGTAGACAGCATGGTGAATCCCTGAAGAGCATTGTAGTCTTTTTAAACACAGGGGTCCTCAGCTTTAAGTCTCTTGCTGTGATGTCTTATCTATTCATATGGTTCCCTTCATCTTTGGCCTTAGTCCAATTTTCTTTCATTTGGGGATGATGCCACTTTGTTTTCTTTAATCAGTTTGGCTAATAAATGCCTTAAATATATTTTATTATATTTAATTGCACTAAGAAATTGAACTTTGATTACAATTAAGTAGAAAATATCAAATATGATATCATTATAGCATAAGTTGGTCCAGCATCTGTGTTATATTACATTATCCAAACACATGAAACAATCAAATTTCTGACTTGGCCATCCCTTGCAGGCAATGACATGCTGTTTCTTGCCAGTCGAAATCTGTTTTATTGTTATTGTTCTCATTGTCCATGGATCACCATCCTTACAATTCCACAAATGCTGGTGAACTCCCAGTGATTTCCTATATTTCTTATTTGTTACATTATTCCAGAAAAATATATTACAAAAAGGAAGGAAGGAAGGAAGGAAGGAAGGAAGGAAGGAAGGAAGGAAGGAAGGAAGGAAGGAAGGAAGGAAGGAAGGAAGGAGGGAAGGCCTCACAAACTATTTTAAGTCAGGATTTAGGTAATAGCTCAAACCCTAGCCCAAAAATAGCCAGTTCATTTTTTTTAAATGACCTGTTCTTTTTTTGAAGGTAATAAATTTATTGTTTCAACTTGACTATGGAAAACAGATTAGGATACATAATTTTGACATTTACCCTAATTGTAAAAGTTTCCCATTCCCATTTCTCTTTATTTTTTATCACCAATTTTAATTAAGATTATATTGAAATGCTTCTTGTATTCTTTTATTTTTCTTTATTGATTAAGGTATTACATATGTGTCCTTATCCCTCCTTTCCACCCCCCCCCCTTCCAGGCTCATGCCCTCACCCCCCCCTGGTGTCTGCTTATATGCATTGGTTATGCTTATATGCATTGGTTATGCTTATATGCATGCATACAAGTCCTTTGGTTGATCTCTCCCCCTTACCTGCACCCTCCCCTACCTTCCCTCTGAGGTTTGACAGTCTGATTGATGCTTTTCTGTCTCTGGATCTGTTTTTGTTCATCAGTTTATGTTGTTCCTTATACTCCACAAATGAGTGAGATCATGTGATATTTATATTTCTCTGACTGACTTATTTTGCTTAGCATAATGCTTTCCAGGTCCATCCATTCTTTTTCAAATGGTAGGAGTTCCTTCCTTTTTATAGCAGCGTAGTATTCCATTATGTAGATGTACCACAGTTTCTTAATCCACTCATCTGCTGACGGGCACTTAGGCTGTTTCCAAATCTCAGCTATGGTAAATTGTGTTGCTATGAACATAGGGGGGTGCATATATACTTTTTGATTGTTGTTTCTAGTTTCTTGGGATAGATTCCTAGAAGTGGGATCACTGGGTCAAATGGGAGTTCCATTTTTAGTTTTTTGAAAACTGTTCTCCACAGTGGCTGCACCAGTCTGCATTCCCACCAGCAGTGCACGAGGGTTCCTTTTTCTCTGCATCCTCACCAGCACTTGTCCTTTGTTGATTTGTTGATGATAGCCGTTCTGATTTGTTAATGATAGCCATTGTGAGATGCTACCTCATTGTTGTTTTGATTTGCATCTCTCATATGATTAGTGATTTTGAGCATATTTTCATGTTTCTTGGCCTTCCTTACGTTCTCTTTCAAAAAGTATCTATTTTGGTCTGGTGTCCATTTTTTGATTGGGTTGTTTATTTTACTTTTGTTAAGTTGTATGAGTTCCCTGTAAATGTTGGAGATTAAACCCTTATTGATGATAACATTGGCAAATATGTTCTTCTGTGCAGTGGGATTTCTTGTTGTTTTGTTGATGGTTTCTTTTGCTGCGCAGAAGCTTTTTATTTTGATGTAGTACCATTTGTTATTTTCTCTTTAGTTTCCATTGCCCTAGGAGCTGTATTGGTGAAGATACTGCTTCAGCATATGTCTGAGATTTTTCTGCCTGTGGATTCCTCTGAGATTTTTATGGTTTCCCATCTTATGTTTAAGTCCTTTAACCATTTTGTGTTTATTTTTGTGTATAGTGTAAGTTGGTGGTCTAGTTTCATTTTTTTGCATGTATCTGTCCAATTTTCCCAACACCATTTATTCTTCACTCCATTGTATGCTCTTGCCTCTTTTGTCAAATATTAATTGAGCATAGTGGTTTGGGTCAATTTCTGGGTTCTCTCTTCTATTCCGTTGGTCTATATGTCTGTTCTTGTGCCAGTACCAGACAGTTTTGAGAACAGTGGTTTTATAATACAGCTTGATATCTGATGTTGAGATCCCTCCTACTTTGTTTTTCTTTCTCGGGATTGCTGCAGCTATTCAAGGTTCATTTTGTTTTTAATAAATTGTAATTCAAGGCAACTTGGCCGTAGGAAGAAACTGGATTTGTTTCAAAGGTTTATAGGTGCTAGAGATTAGCTACTCATGTTCCTTTAACCTTATGGCAAGGCCACATCTTCCCTATTATTCATTGCTTGAGAAAAGTCAGTGACTGACATGGAAACAGCTGAGT
Source organism: Eptesicus fuscus (assembly GCF_027574615.1). Taxonomy (NCBI): domain Eukaryota; kingdom Metazoa; phylum Chordata; class Mammalia; order Chiroptera; family Vespertilionidae; genus Eptesicus; species Eptesicus fuscus. Next base: position 40,540,799 of record NC_072482.1, read on the forward strand.
GTATTATTCTAAAATGATGTAACTAAATCATGAGTTTGAAGGTTGGATGCAGGAATCCTAGGGATGGATTGATATAATATATATTAGTTTTGACATGGAGTCTTCCTATGAGAACTTAGAACAATTAGTCCCTTTAAAAGCATCCATACTTCATTAGATATGGCCATAGTAGCCACTCTTCCAGGTTAAGCCTTAGTGGGGAGAAAATGGTAAATAGTTAGCACAAATCTTTACTGAGGAATTATAGGGGATAGGAAAGATGGGGAACAACATACCACAGTACTGGTCCCCTAGGCTGAGCTGAGAAGAAATAAATATAATATTGTGATAAAGGACCAGGCTGGGAGAGCATACTGGGCAATATTAAGTGAGAAAATACAAGTAAATATATTTTAGAGAAAGCCTGGCGCTTTGTAAGCTAACTCTTCTTCAGGAGCTGGAGTGCACCCTAATGCTTAAGAGTAGAAGACAGCAGTGGCAAGAGGGAGGAGCCAGGAACCAGGTTGTGCTCCTCCTAAGCATCAGACCCCCTGACAGTTCAAATGATTCTCCCAATCTCAGGCTTCAGGGAATCCTCCCTCGGGTCACCTACCTTGAGACTCAGGCAAATTTAGTTGATTCCAAGTCCCACCTGAACTCAAACGCAGGTATATTCTGCATCTCCTTCCTCCAGCTGACTACTAGTGAGGGCTGACACCATGTACAAACATCTGTAAATCTGAAACTGCTGGAATAGAAATAGGGACTTTTAGTCTCTAGGACAAAGAAGCTTACAATGCCCCTTCAACAGGACTGTCTGTGTACAAAGTTGGCAAGTTATCCATGATTTCCATGACGGGAAAGATCTCTGAAGTTAGAAAAGGGATAGTATAAGGATTGAAATATTTTTCTAATTAAGACACCACAAAAAAAACACCTATAAATAAGTTCTGAGTCAAGAAGAGATCTAACAGAGAACCCTCAGCTGGCAAAAGCTGGCCTAGCAGCCTCTGACTCTTTCACCTGAGTACAGCCTTTCTATAGGGCCCATCACTTTGATTACCTCTGCCAACACTAAATTCTGAGACCGGGTAGTCTGTCTTTAGATTGTTGGCCTATGTGTAACTACACCTTTCTATTCCTTCATTCTTTGTAGTGAAATAGCATTTTCAAAATTAATGTGACTCAATACCAAACAAAAATTAAAAGGCAGTAATTAAAAGCAAGACACCTCAAATGAAGTCACTTCTAAAATCCAATTTCTTGATCTTAAAATGAATATGACCCAGCCCCAAAACTGAAATTTTCTGCTCTGGGTCTTCCTCCCACCACCCCATCCTGCCTGTTACTTGATCAAAGTTTCTAGCTGCTATGTTTTTCTCCCTCATTTTTCCAAATGTTGTAAATGTTCAAACAATAGACTGACATAGAAAACAAATACGGATGGCCTTACTTCTACTACGGTAGTCAAGAAAAGCCTCTCTGTAGAGAAAATAATTTAGCCAAGAGCTAAAGAAGTTGGGGAAAGATTGTTCCTGGAAAAGGGAACAGCTTGTACCCCGATAGGCAAGAATCTGGTGCTGTGGAGGAACTGAAACAAGTTCTAAGGGGCCAAAGCATATTGAGGAAGGGAGAGGGGCCATAAGATTAGGCTGCAGAGAAGTCAGGTGTTAGATCATGTAGGCCTTGTCAGGATTTTATTGTAATTGCAAGAAGCCAAAGAAAGCTTTGAGCAGAGAATTACATTATCTGATTTATCTTTGAGTCCTTCATGCTGCTATATAGAATAGGGAATCAAAAGGGGAAAAACAGAAAAAGGGAAACCAGTTAATAAGTTTTTGCAGATATCTGGGCATATAATGATGCTGGCTTAGACTACTGTTTTTCAAACTGTGGGTCAGAACCCATAAGGATCACATAATCATTTTGGTTATGTGACCAGTATTAGTGAAATAAAATTATGTACAATAAAAATATCAGAGGCCATGGTACAGTTTCATGACATTTGCTTTCAGTTTTTTATGCATATACATGTAGATATGCAAGTACTAGATTGCAGTTTGAAGTGGATTTATCACTAAGCATAGTAGTCATAGAAACCACTAAAGTGGTGAATGGAGGTGGAAAGAAGAGGGATTTCATCCACATAAAAGTATCTTTAAATGCTTGAAGATGGAAGAGGTCATCTTGGAAAGGACATGAAGGGAGATGAGACAGAGTTCAGTGGTATATTTTATTTCAAGTATTATATCCCTCTATTTATATCCTGCATATTCTTTAAGAAACTACACTAATAAAAGAGAAAGATGCAAATTGACTATACCTTTGCAACACCCACCAGCCAATTAGGAGTGAGTATTCAAATTAACCCAAAAATATGGTGAGTTAATTTGCATATGCAGGCGCTGAGTGGCTGGGGGTGGGGCGTTCTGCACTGCCCCAGCAGCTCCGGGCCTCTAGGCAGCGTGGGAAGGTGGAAAGGCGGCTCCGGCCTGAGTGAAGGCGGTGCCGGCAGCCAGGGGAAGGAAGGCCCATTCTTGCATGAATCTGCATGCATCAGGCCTCTAGTTATTTATAATAACCTATACAGAGTAAAAATATAAGAAGATAGTACCATTAACCTTTTGCACTCAGATGTCGAGTGTGACTTGACACAGCATCGGTAGCAGCTCTTTTTATACTCTTTGAATGTATCAATAATTTGAAATATAAAAAAATCCAGATAAATAAGTTTGTATGAAAAGAAACTCCAGTTTTTTTATTCTACTGCTGTGCTTTGTAAAATCTGGGGTATTTAAAAAATTAAATCCCGAGTAGAATAAAGGAATCGAAAAAAAAGCAAGCAAGTGCAAAGGGTTAATAATAGAGGAAAATTACAGATAACCAACCAGTTTTTTAAGAGTACATAAAAATATTGGAACGTAACCTGATGGTCACCAGTAAGTATTTCTCTCAACTTTTGGCTAGGCATTCCTTTTCTGGGTCATTTATATTCTCTAGGGGAGTTTATAAACAAGTGTAGAATATTTACAAAAAAAGTTGCATTCAGGGGAGGAAATATTGAACTCAAGGTCTATTAAGTACCCATTCCTTCTGAGAGGGAATGTCCCTTGGTCTTCTGAGGTAACAAGTCTAGCTTTGCTGAACTTTTTCACAATGTAATCTGATCTTTAAAGTTTAAAGCAGGCGTCCTCAAACTATGGCCTGTGGGCCACATGCGGGTGTTTTTGCTGTTTTGTTTTTTTACTTCAAAATAAGATATGTGCAGTGTGCATAGGAATTTGTTCATAGTTTTTTTTAAACTATAGTCTGGCTCTCCAATGGTCTGAGGGACAGTGAACTGGCCCCCTGTTTAAATAGTTTGAGGACCCCTGGTATAAAGTCACCACCATCAACTAACTGTTCAAAAACTTTCGTCATCACCACAATGAGTAATAAAAATTATAGTACCTTGGGTCAAATGTTATGTTTATGTTTTATTTTATCTAATATCCTATCTAATAAAGAGGGAATATGCTAATTTACCATCACACCCTCACAAATGGTGGCACCCACAGCCAATAAGGAGGGAATATGCTAATTGACTGCCACACCCTCAAAGATGGTGGTGCCCACAGCTGCAAGATGGCGGTGCCCAGTCCCCTCAGCCCTGCTGGGGCGGCAGGTGCACAACACAGCCGGGCCCACCCCCAGGCAGGTCTGGCCACTCCACGCACCTGCCTCTGGAGTCCCCCAGTCCCCTCAGCCCCCCAGCCGCCCAGGGCCAGCCCAAGGCACAGGCAAGCCTCAGATGGTGGCTGCCCAGCCTCCCAGGGTCGCCTGAGGCTCAGGTAACCAGGGCCAGCAGAGGCTTGTGCTTCTGACAATGGCAGCAGCAGAGGTGCGATGGGGGCATCGCCTTCCCCTGATCACTGGGTCACCTCTCACCCTTGAGGGTTCCCAGACTGTGAGAGGGAGCAGGCCAGGCTGAGGGACCACCCCCCTCCAGTGCATGAATTTTCATGCACCAGGCCTCTAATAGGATATAGTGACCTCCCTTAGGGAAGGTTATCTTAATCTCTCTATCCATATCTGCTTGAGCAGCTTAAATTTAAACTGTTATTTGGGATAAGTCTCTAACCTGATGAGAAATAGATTTATAATAAATCATCACAAATTCAAAACTTATCTTAGAAAATAAAAGGATAGATGTGCTGGGCAATTAGCAGTTGCAGAAACTCTTTAATTATAAATCACACCCTTACCTGAGGAACTTTATGCCATGCTGACGAGAGGCAGACTCTAATAATAAGCCTTTTCATTTTACACACACATATGCACACACCCACAATCTCTGAACATGTTAAGATCCATATGTTCAAACAACCCATTTACAAATTGCTAGATGAGACCAGCAGTAATTCCCTACTCCCTCTGCCATTTAAAGAAAACAAATTTAGTATTCATCATCTTTCTTCCTCCTAGAATCCATTGCATCAGTTGTAAAACCATGCCTTTCCCCTCCTACCATCAGATACTTGTCTTGCTTTGGGGTAGGTGGCAATCAAAGGCTGCAATTGTATTTTAATAGTAAACTCTTAAATATTTTCAGAGTCAAAGAAATGGGTCTCTAATTGTAGAAAATTAACTTCCAATGTCAGCTACTTTGGTTGCTATGTGAGATGCCTCACCCATTGCTTCTCAAAATAGACCACCCAAGTAACTAACTGCATATGCTAAATGTCCATACATTTTGATAAAGCCACCCAGAGAGCCACTCCTGACCTGACTAGCTGTGCTGCTGACTACTGTAAAAGCCATTTTTGTGCTGGATGAACCAAAGATGTTCAGCAAGCATGGAGCTGAACACGGAGGGGTGGGAGGGTGAGGGGTAGCATCATAATTTTCAATCTGTTTCTTCATTCTCAAACCTCACAATGTTGGACCTTTCTGCAGAACTTTAGTGTGGTTTTATTCAACAAGGAAAAGTCTGGTACAATAAAAGCTTCCTCTTAGCACAGATAAGTCTAACAGGCTAACAGTTCTTTGGGTAAGTAGGATTAATTATCAGGAAGCTGTTGATAGTTCATTGCCGACATATAAAAACCTAGTAAGAATGAGGTCAACTAAAATAATGGGTCCATTTATAAGTTTGGGTCATGTAATACCTTATTAAAGATCACATTATTTCAGCAAAGAAAATATTGCAGAGAGCTCTCCTCTAAAAAGAAAATAGCTTTTTTTGTGTGCTGGAGAGCTTCCAAACCACACCATTGCAAAACCTAAACACTTCAAACCATTGAAAGTTAATGTTTAACTGTCTGGTTCCAGTTATCTTAAAAACCCTTTCCCCCTTGGTAATTGATTTTTGTTGAAATCCTGGTGTCATTTGGCTTTTAATCCCAATTATGTTCTTTATGCTGGGTGAACATACTTTCATTGCCCACGGGTTATATTTTTATACCATACATAATGTAGAGTATATTCTACTTTGCTTTGTGTGATTAGGAGAAGTAATAATTAGCATTTTACTAGAGTTAGGGAAAACAGTAAAGTGCAGGGCTGGCCCAAGGCATGATTGTGAAATGCCTGAAATTTTTAAAGCCCTTGTCTCCTAATTTGTCATTTAACTCTTTTTGTGTCCTAATCTTTGTGAAATGTTGTTCAGCCAAGAGCTGTGTTGTGACCCCTCTAAGCATCAGTTTTCCTCCTCTGTTGGAGGATGGACTGAGACCATACAAAATATCAGGTACAACATATGGCCTAATACATAGTGGATGTTCAGAATTGTTAGATCATCATTCTCATCTTCATCAACCTCTCCTAAGCCTCAGGACTAAGGTATACTTAATACGCATTTACAATAAGATTGCTTGTAAGAATGTTTGCTTTTAATAATTTCTTGGAAAACAAACAAAATAATAATAATTTATTGAAAACTGGAAAGCTTTCCAAACTCAAAGAAATGTGTCTCTACCTCTGACATTTTAGTTTCCATAGGAGGTGGAGAAGAGATGTGGTAGCAGGTTGGGGGAGGCTTTACTGCCCTGCAGTGATGTGACAGCTGCCTGATTATTAGAGAGACCTTACTGAGAAAAAAGCGGATCATGTGAGTCTGGCATGGAGCCAGGCAATATGTGGGACCTGATCTCTCACACCACAGCCAGAGAGCCTATGTCCCAGTTCAGTTCCAAAACTACTCCAGAGCAAGCCCACCTCTCTCCTGCCATCAACCATTCACTGAAGGGTATGATTAGTTAGTGCATTTTTAAATGCTGTAGTGGCTGAGGCAATTATAGGATCTGTGAGATCTGAAGCTTGCAATTATAGAGGCCATCTTTAATAGAAAGAATGCAAAATAATAGATATAAGTGAATATTTAATTAGAATAAGTTAAGAAATCACTATGAAGTATATATTTAATAAACTGACAAATACTACTATAATATTCATGTTTTTAATTGCCTTCCTGACATACCTTGTACTGTTTTTTTCTCCTGTTTCTTTTTTGTTGTTGTTGTGGTTGCATATTCTGATTGTTTCCTCCTATATTTCCTAATAGAAGATAATTTCTGAGTTAAGATGGCATCAATGAGAATTAAAACCTTTGCTTATAATTTTATATGCAGGATGGTTTGAAGAACTTCCCACAAATGAGTTTCTGGCTCTGAACATTACAAACGTTTTTTCTCCTCTGTCATCCACATACTTTTGGCATTGTAGAACAGGCTTTATTCATTGCAGACTCTAACCCTGTGTCTTCATGCCATGTGCCCAAGTGAGTAGACAGTGGGAGTATTTCTGAAAGTATTTCTTCATGAGGGCAGGCAGCAATAGTTTAGCTATACCTAGAAGTAAATGCAAGCCACATAAGTACATTTCACTAAACCCAAACTAAAAGGATCCCCAATTCAATTTCCTATTAGCCAAATACCCAAAATGTCCACAGCCAATCTGACACCACCCAGCATGAAGAGATATGGAGAGAAATTTAATATGGGAAGAGATAGCAGTCTTAACTGATTGTGACTAAAATGTTTTTTATTTTATTTTTATTTTTTAATATATTTTTATTGATTTCAGAGAAGAAGGGAGAGGGAGAGAGAGATAGAAACATCAATGATAAGAGAGTATCATTGATCAGCTACCTCCTGCACACCCCCTACTGGGGATCAAGCCTGCAACCCATGCGTGTGCCCTTGACTGGAATCGAACCCGGAACCCTACAGTCTGCAGGCCGACGCTGAGCCAAACCAGCTAGGGCTAAAATTTTTTTTAAATCTTACAAAAGCCTATTCCTAAGTAAATGAGAGTCCCTGAACATTTAAACTTCTGAGCTTCATAGAAAATCCAGCTCTGTCCAGAGAGGTTAGCCCAATACAGAAATCGGAGGATAAAAGGGAGATGATCTACCCTTCCACATTTATGGAGAGAGCTCTTTTATGCAGAAGTGCTTGGTAACATATAAAGAGTTATACATATGTGATGAAGTAATATCAGTATTATTATTAAAGTCCATTGTGCCCAAGTGTGAGGCAATATCAGAGGCAGGAATGGCAAAATCTGGTTCCTTGGGGAATGGAGAAGGAATTTGAGTTGGCCTCTTCCTGAGTCATGAAGACCCTGGTTCTCTCCTGCCCCTTTCTTCAGCCCTGCTCAAGGTGACCTGAAGAAGCAAATTAGAGCTTGGACACATTAGTTTGCCTCTCTAAGCCTCAGTTTCTCATGTATAAAATGGCAGTGATAATACTCTCTTATAGAATTGTGGAAAGGATTAAATGGACAGTATACTACTTGGCTCCTCATAGATAATTAAGATATTATAGCTATAATTCTTATTGTCAACATTTTAAGTGATAGTTATAGGGAAGAATCAGAAGGGGAATGTTGGATAGCTATGAGTCCAGGGATTCCAGATGGAGAAAACAGCCTGGAAGGTCAAACTCTATAAATGCTAAAAGGGATGCTTTCAGTTCCAGCTTTTCCACTTTGCCTCAGGGCCCAGTAGCAACATAGTGAAAGTGACTATGGCAACATCACAGCCACAGTATTCTGTGAACAGAATTTATCAATAACCATGAGGCTTTTAATAGTCAACAGTAATTCGTATCTGACCCAGATCTTCCTCCTGATGTAGGCTCTAACTCTAAAATTGCATGAGATTTGGGAAGCGTTTGATACTTGAATAAGATCGCCAAACTGCCCCTGATAATGGTTGCAAAGAACTGACACTGAGCACCCAGCAGGTAATAGGGGATCTGTAAAGGTTTTTTTGGATTCAGCTAAAGTAGTCTATCCTCAGGAATCCTGGACACTGCTGCTTGGGCATGGCACAGGCTCTGAGTAGCCTGAGAGTTTAGGCAAGCGAGGCAACAGCACACTGCCATTAGTGATCGTCTCTGAAGTCAGACTATCCGAGGTCCCAAATTCCAGCTCTAGCACTTAACACCTTTAAAAACTGGGAAAACTACTTAAATTATCTGTGCCCCAGTTTCCTCTTTCTAAAGTGAGGATAATAAAGTACCCCATAGGGTCATAGTGAGTGTTAAAATAAGGATTAAATGAGATATTTCTAAAGCACTTTAGAACAGTGCCTGACAAATACTCATTGCAAGTGCTTAATAATAGCTAGCTCTAATGCTAAATGGGAAATCTGGTGATGGGAAGCAGGTATTTGGTTTTGTGGATCTGGCACTCAAGAAGTACATAGTAATTTAAGATAGCTTTTAGAGAAAGGCAGCAAAGCAAGTAGAAAGCAAGGCAGTAGAGAAGTGACAACAGCAACAGCATCTGTTAATCTAAAAGTGAGTCCTAAAAGAGGACTACCTGCAGCTACAGAAATCAAGATTCCAAAACCAAGAGGCATTCCCAAAATGATAAAACAGACCTGCCCTTCACAGAGTGACATATAACTAAAGAAAACAAAAGTGTCCTGGCTGGTTTGACTCAGTGGTTAGAGCATCATCCTGCAGACTAAAGGGTCTCGGGTTTGATTCTGGTCAAGGGCACATACGCCGGTTGCAGGCTTGATCCCCAGACCCAGTTAGGGCATGTGCAGGAGGCAACCAATCAATGTTATTCTCTCACATCGATGTTTCTCTCTCTGTCTTACCCCCTCCCTCCCACTATCTCTAAACATCAATGGAAAAAATATTCTTAGCTGAGGACTAACAACAACAACAAAAATACAAAAATAAGAAAAGGGGCAAGAGGAGAACAACCTATAAAACAGCTTAAAAAAGGATGAAGAGGGCCAGAAGAAAGAAAATAAGCCAAGAGTCAGACAAAAAGGAGGTGAAGAAAGAAATTGAATCAAAAAGGAAAAAAGTTATTTAAAAGTTTACATCAACCTCTGATTCTGAAGAAGGAGATGATCAAGGTGAAGAAGAAAGGGGGAAGAAATTTTCAGACTGCTCAGAGAAGGAATATACCCAAAGGCCAACATGAGAAAGAAACAGCAGATAGAAAACAAAAGCAAGAGGAACAAATGGAAGCTGGGCAGCAGAATAAAGATGAAGGAAAGAAGTCAGAAGTTAAGAAAGTGGAAAAGAAGTGTGAAACATCAATGGGTTCTTGACTTCAAAGGAGACATGCTGAAATAAAAAATTCACTCAAAATTGATAATCTTGATATGAGCAGATGTACTGAGGCCATGAATGAACTTGCTTTACTTCATTCAGGTCACAATGCAACAAGCTCAGAAACACACAGATTACCACACTGAAAAAAATAAAGAGATCCAAAGTGAGTTAGATTATCATGGAAAAGTCTGCAATGTTGTTTAACAAGTTTAAAAACATGTTTCTGGTTGGTGTAGGAGATTCTATAATCACACGAGTGCTGAATAAATCTCTTGCTGAACAAAGACAGCATGAGGGAGCAAATAAAACCAAAGATCAAAGGAAGAAGAGGCCAAACAAAAGCTAGGAAAGGAAAAGCAGGTTCAAAGACTCTAAATGGAGGATCTGAGGTTCAAGACAGTAATCAACCACAATATAAGAAAGCAAAGACAAGGCCAGCAGCAAGAAAAAGTCATCCAATGAAGAGAGAGAGACTGAAATATCTCTGAAGGATTCTAGGTTGACATATCTGGAATATAAAGAACATTTGAGAAGTTTTTAATGGATTTTATTTGAAATATTTAGATAGCTGAAAGTTTTAAATTTTTATAAGCATATGTTTTGATATTTAAAACTTGTTTTGAGGGAGAAAATATCTTTATCTTTGTTTAAAAGTAATTGAACATTGCTTAATTATACAGAATAGATTTTAGATTTTCTAGTGTACTTTGTGATATACTTTGTGCATAGGCACAGGTGGAAGGGGATAAGGTGCAAATACACATCTTAACAAGCCACTGTGCCACCTCACTCTCAGTTGTATTTGCTTTGGATTCCTGACCACAAAAGCTTATCAAAGGCCTTGAACTTGCCAAAGTGGATATGGCCCATGACGAGAAGGGGAAGGCACTGCCTCCTTGCCTTATAAATATGTTTGCACTCGAGGTCAAGAATAGTTTAAACTTTTTTCTAATATATAAACATTATATAATCACCTGGCGATCATTATAGATCACAGACAATATGCTAAGCATTATATTGGGGATAATAGAAGACATATTAGGAATAATATAAGGTTACTATAATCTACATATTTAAAAAGCCAGGGGCCCTCACGACTGAAACAACTGGACAGATGACCGAACAGGCTGCGTGGGGCGACCAGGCCAGCAGAGGGGGCAGTGAGGGGCGACCAGGTTGGCAGAGGGGGGGGGCAGTTGGAGACAACCAGGCTGGTGGGGGGGCAGTTAGGGGCAACCAGGCCAGCGGGGCGTGGGGGGACAGTTGGGGGTGATCAGGCCAGCAGTCAGAGGTAGTTAGGGGTGATCAGGCAAGCAGGGGGGGCAGTTAGGGCCGACCAGGATGATGGGAGGCAGTGAGGGGCAATCAGGCAGGCAGGCAGGCAGGTGTGCGGTTAGGAGCCAGCGGTCCAGGATTGTGAGAGGGATGTCTGACTGCCAGTTTAGGCCCGATCCCCAGGATTAGGCCTATACCGGCAGTTGGACATCCCCTGAGGGATCCTGGATTGGAGAGGGTACAAGCTGGGCTGAGGGGACCCAGGCTGGGGGACCTGTGCACGAATTTTGTGCACCCGGTCTCTAGTCTCTATATATAAAACCCTAATATGCAAATAGACTGAATGGCAGAACAACCGATCAACCGATCACTATGACATTCACTGACCACCAGCGGGCGCGCACAGAACATAGCAGGCATCGGCCACAACGGGATGGTGGAGCAGGTGAGCAGGAGAGCCAGATCAAGGCGTGGCACCAGTCGCTGTCATCCAGGCGAGCCTCTGATGGTGACTGAAAATTCTTTGCTCCCATGCACCACGGTCCTACCTGGTGCTTGCACCTGCTGCAGGCGCCAGCTCCTCTCACACCCACTGCCGGCATCCAGCGCCTGCCCCAATTGCTTGGCACCATCAACAGGTGCGAGCAGCGGCTGCCAGCCCCGATTGGCCCTGAGGGCATCTCTAACTCCCCCTGCTCCTGAGGGGCAATCGGGGCAGCAGCCGCCACTCGCATCTGCTGCTGGCACTGGCCCCAATTGTTTCACGCCATCAATGGATGCGAGCGGGGCCAGCACCATTATCATGTGGGAGCAGCGGTGGTGGGAGCAGGGATGCTGGCAGAGAGGGGACCAGAGGCCATAGCAGGAGGAGCCAGGCGGGGGTGTGGAGGATGGGCCCAGACCTGCCCCTGTGCCCACCACAGCCTCATGGCCCACAGTTCCTTTCAAGGTGCATGAATTCATGCACTGGGCACCTAGTATTAAATAATAGCTAGCATTCCAGTGCCTGGTATGTGACAAGCACTGATCTAAATGATCTATATATCAACTGATTTAAAAATTTTGATGAGAAAAGAAACACTAGTATGATACTAGAATAATTGACTCTGTTTTATAGAAGAGGTTCAAAGATAAGGAAAAGTCACATGACTAGAAAGTGTGAAGTGAGGCCTATTTTCTGAACCACTATGACATACATTTTTTTCAGCATCTGCAAGAAAACATCTCTAACATATTTACTTGGAGAAGAAGCATACAGATAAGCATTATTTCATAGTGATGTAACCAAAATCAATTTTTGACTTTAAGAAAACCTCAAATATTGCAAATCCTTATCCATTATTCATATTCATATTTACTGAGTACTAACTATGTTCTAAGCATTGTTATAGAAACTGAACTTTCAAAAATGAACAAAATGGACAAAAACCTCTGCCCTCATGTCCAAGCGAGCTGGCTCTATCTTTCAATTTCCTACAATACTCAACATTACCACCATCATCCCAAAGCTGAGATGAAGCCAATGCTTCCCTGTGTATAAAAGAACAACACTGAATCATTAGAAAGAGAATTACATTGTATTGCAGAAACTACCACTACCCACTCTTGAAATTATCCTTTTGGAGAAAACTCTGCTATACTTGACCATGGGTGAAAAATTACATAGGGGGGAAAAAAGAAAAATTATATATGGGAATTTTTTTCTTTCAGTTTACTGATCTTTTGAGCATCTAAATCAATAATACAGGTTCAGAGAGGCACTACTCACGATATTGAGCAACTCATTGGAAACTTCTCCATCTGTTTCCTAAAGATTGTATGAGCTGACATCTAAAATCATTTTAAGTCTGTCTTAAAGGTAATAAATATTAGGAGTTAGGAGGAAGCCATAGAGTTCTACATGTTTCATTTCCCACCCAATCACAGGCAGGAATCTAGAGAAATCTCACAACATCAAGTGCTAATCAGAATAGGATACCGTGGCCCAGACCTCAACAGCAGTGCAAATAGAGTCCCAGAGCTCTGTGATCTTCTTCCTTTCACAGTTTGTGATACCCTATTCCCATCAGAATTTATCATTGAAACTTATTTGACCTTTATCCTATCTAGTAAAGAGGGAATATGCTAATTGACCATCACTCCATCACAAAGATGGCTGCACCCACAGCTGAGGCCAAGTTCCCATAAGGAGCCTTAATGAGCAATCAGGAGGGACCTGAGGCTACGCCCTCCCCCGCCCCCGTGGGGCTTGATAGGGGACGTCAGACCGTGTCCCCCACCCGGCAGGGCTTGATGGGGGACCTCAAGGTGCACTTCCCATCCTGGTGCTGGCCTAGGGGACCTCAGGCTGCTCCCCCCACTCCAGCGCCAGGCTGAGGGACCTCAGGTCATGCCCCCCACCAGGTGGGGCTTGACAAGGGAGTCAGGCCATGCCCCCCACCGGCACCAGGCCAGGGGACTTCAGACCGCACCCCCCGCCTGGGTGGAGCTTGACAGGGGACCTCAGGCCATGCCTCCCACCTTGGCACCAGGCCAGGTGACCTCAGGCTGTGACCCCCCACCTGGTGCCAGGCCAGGGGACCTGAGGCCACACCCCCCGTCCGGCGGGGCTTGATGAGGGACCTCAAGGTGTGCTTCCCGTCCTGGTGCTGGGCTAGCGGACCTCAGGCTGCGTCCCCCACCAGGTGGGGCTTGACAGGGGACTTCAGGCTGCGCCCCCAACCCCGGCACCAGGCCAGGGGACCTCAGGCTGCATCCCCTGCCCCAGCACCAGGCCAGGGGACCTGAGGCTGCACCCCCCTGCCTGGCGGGGCTTGACAGGGTACCTCAGGCCGTGCTCCCCACCCACCGGGGCTTGATGGGGGACCTCAAGTTGCACCCCCAGTGCTGGGTCGGGGGAACTCAGGCCACACCCCCTGCCCAGCAGGGCTTGACAGGGGACCTGAGGCTGCACCCCCCTGCTAGTGGGGCTTGACGGGGGACTTGAGGCTGTGCCCCCCCTCCCAGTGCCAGGCCGGGGGACCTGAGGCTGCGCCCCCCCCCCTCCTGGCGGGGCTTGACGGGGGACCTCAGGCCATGCCCCCTACCCAGCGGGGCTTGACGGGATCTCAGGCAGTGTCCCCCACCTGGCAGGGCTTGACGGGGGACCTCAAGGCACGCCCCCTGCCCCAGTCTGGGCTGGGGGACCTCAGGCCACGCCCCCCATCCTGGCACCAGGCCAAGGGACCTGAGGCTACATCCCCTGCCTGGTGGGGCTTGACAAGGGTGGGACTGGCTGGGTCTGGATCTAGCCCAATGGTGGGGAGGGGGCAGTCAGGTCTGGGTCTCATGTAATTTTGAGGCACATGTGGGTGGGCAGGGACTTGACTCTGGGTCCCATGGTGAGCCCCAGACTCTGACAGGAGGAAGGTTTTCATATACACTAAACTAATTTTCTTTCATCTCTGACACTTCTATTATAGAGAAAGGGCAAATAGCAATATTAAATTATTTCCTCTAATTAATCCCCTTTTAATGTGCACGAATTCTGTGCACTGGGCTACCAGTTCCAAAATAAAACTCATCCTTCAGTCTCAGACGTTGTTGCCAAATAAAATACAGGATGCTCAGTGGACTTTAACTAGACTTCTGTATTTTTATGTGCTAAATCTGACAACATAGCTCAGATCTCTCAACCCCTTAGGAGAGAAGTCCACCACATCTAGGAAGACCTCATGATCACCCAGCCTATTGTAATCTCTTGTCTCACAGTACTCTATATTTTACTCCTGTTTTCATTTTCCCCAAATCTGACATATCTTACATTTTATTTGATTGCATGTTGTTGTTGTATTTTCTGTTCTCCCATCCTCCCAACAGGATGAAAATACCACAAGACTAGATAATTATCTACTTTGTTTATGCTATCCAGTGACTATAGTAATGCTTGGCACAGAAAATATTTGTGAATTGTCTATTCATTGCATATCAAAAGTGATATTGCCATTATGATAAAGATCATAGGTAAATTGGATAATCATATTATAAAAGTAGCTGATATGTATTGAGCATATAATATGCACCAGGCAAGATGATAAATAGCTTATAGGAATTAACTCAATGCTCACAAAAATCCAATGATGTAGAACTGTTACCCCATTTTACAGCTGAACTAACTGATACTGAGACAAAAAGTAACTTGCCCAAGGTCACATAGGGTAACACTGAGACTTAAACCCAGAAGCCTAATTCTAGAGTCTGAGTTCTTTAACTGGGTCTTTCCTAATGGATGCTTGTACCTGCTGAGAAATAGAACCGGGATATGGACAAAGACATTCTTACGTAATTGACACACTTGTCATGTTAATAGAACATTTGGTTGGAGAGAAAGATAAAGGAGTGACGTCATGGCTCAGTTATCTTTTTTTCTTCACTTTGAAGCTCAGTCTTGATTACAATAGGCACCAATCTGTCCAAAATACCATATACACATGTAGGATGTTTCTTAAGACTTTTGAAAGGATTTGTAGGTAAGAACTGAAGCCACACAGATTCTAGAATAAAAATGACATCCATTTTACTAACAATTAATTTGAACACAAATAAGTACCATTTGAGTAGATCTGATTTAAATTTCTGGTTCCTCCTCACTTAAGGAACAAGCTTATAATGTTTATCACTCACAAGAAATAATCCCCTCCATCTTACCCATTCTGAAAGTCCTTTCTTCCCCTTTCTGTGTTGGCTGCTCACACTGTTCTGTGCTGGGTTCCTTTTCTTATATCATGTATTTACTATCATTTTCATATTACTGTCTCAGCTAAAAGATTCCAAGTTTATGTTAAGGACTCCTTATATTTGGTTTGCAGACTAGTGCACTATCCCGGTACCAGGACCCAGTAATGACACATGGAAAACAGTAACCAAGGTTACTGGTTAACTATTACTTGCTCTTTTATGGACAGTGCTTTGACTAGTCTTTTTCCAAGCATCTAACCCAATGATCAGCAATCTGTTGCCAGTGGGCAAAAACCAGTCAACAGCCTGTTTTTGTGTGGTCCCAGTAGCAAGAATGATTTTTACAGAAAAACATTTGCAGTAAGTTGGATGAGAGAGAACACTAATGTTGAGCTTCAATTAAATAACAAAAAAAATATTTTTATTACTAGACTTGTATTTAAAAAGTATACTCAATTATTAATATATTTTTAATTTCATCAACAAAATTGTGGAAATTTATTTGCTTATATGAGTACCTACTTATTGGCTTAATATTCAAAATTTATAAGAACTTATAAAACTGAACACCAAAAACCAAACAATTCAATTAAGAAATGAGCAAAGGACCTGAATAGACACTTCTCCAAAGAGGACAAACAGATGGCCAATAGACATAGGAAATGATGCTTATGGTCACTAATCATCATAGAAATGCAGATTAAAACCAAAACTGTCAGAATGGATATCATCAATAAATCCACAAAAAAGTGTTGATGAGGATGCAGAGAAAAGGAACCCTGGTTCATTGTTGGTGGGAATGCAGACTGTGGAAAGGAGTATGGAGTTACCTAAAAAAACTAAAAATGGAACTGCCTTATAATCCAGCAATTCCACTTCTGGGAATATATCCAAAGAAACCAGGAACACTAATTCAAAAGAATAGTTTCACACCTAAATTCATGCAGCGTTATTTACAGTAACTAAAATTTAGAAGCATTCCAAGTGCCCATTAGTAGATGAGAGGCTAAAAAAGCTGTGGTACATTTACACAATAGAATACTACTCAGCCATTTAAAAAGAAAGAAATCTTACATTTTGTAACAGCATGGATGAATCTGGAGAGTATTATGCTAAGTGAAATAAGCCAGTCAGAGAAAGACAGATATCATATGATATGTGGATTCTAATGAGCAAAATAAACTAACAAAGTGGAGACAGACTCATGGATATAGAGAACAGACTGACAGCTGTCAGAGGGGAGGGGGTTGGAGGCTGGGTGAGAAAGGTGAAGGGATTAAGCAAAGAAAAAAATAAAGACTCATGGACACAAAAAACAGTATGATGATTGCCAGAGGAAAGGAGGGCTGGGGAGGTAAAAGAAGGTAAAAGGGGGATAAATGGTGATCTAAAGAGACTTGGCTTGGGGTGGTGAACACACAATGCAGTATACAGATAATATATTGTAGAATTGTATAACTGAAACCTGTATAACTTTATTAACCAATGTCATCCCAATAAATTCAATAAAAAATAAAATGAAAGCTTAAAGGAAAAAACAGTATCTACTTATACTCAGTTTGGTTTCTTGGCACACAGTGATCAATTGGTATTACTTTAAAAAATGGAGCAATTATTGTTTCACCTGTTTTAACTTTATATACTAGTGGCCTGGTGCATGAATTCATGCACATTGAAAGGAAATTAATTAGGAGAAATATTTTAATATTGCTGTTCACCCTTTCTCTATAAAGAAGTGTCAACCAAATTCACAATTGACAATGACAGATGGAAACACACACACGTGCAATTGGTGCCAGCGAGAGCTTTATATATATAGATAAGCTTGCTTATTTATACCTGCTTTCTGATTTAGCTAAACTTTTTCCAGACCAGTGAAGCACCCCAACTTCTCTTTCAGGTAGTTGTCAGCAACACAGCAGTAAATATCAATACGACGCAGATTATTATTGTAGATCATGCAGGGAGAACAAAGGGTAAAATATTTAACTGCACCAGTGTTTGACTGTATTCTGCGCAGTGAGAAAACCTGAAGTCATTTTCAAAGTCCACCATTTCTTCTTTTAAGTCGGGTCAAGTTTCTAAGCTTTCTAAATCTTTGTTTTTCATCTAATGAAAAGAAAATAGGATTTCACCAAGTCTCCTATCTACCTACCCAGGACTTCAGTGAGGATCAAATGAGATGAGGCACAGGAAAATGCTTCACAAACATTTGGTTAAACTGTAAAATGTTTGCACCTGGCTATAAAGCAAGTCATGTTCCTGGGCTGAAGAAACTACAAGGTGGTTAGTTGCTAGGGAGAGAAAGCCAGGCGTTGCTATGTAGTGTCATTACCTAGCGCCCACAGCGACCTTTTCCGGGCTGGGCTGGGCTGTGGCCTGCATTTTGTGCCATGGGGTTTCAGCAGCATCGGCTGTGATTTGGTGGGGTGTTGCTTGGGGTGGTGGCGGAGCCTGTGTCCCACTTGTGGGAAGCCAAGTGTTGCTTTGTGGGGGCCAGGTCCGCAGTGCCGTTTCTCTGTAAATGGCCAGTGTGCATCACAGCAGCTCCTGCGTTGAGCATCTGCCCCCTGATGGTCAGTGTGTGTCATAGCAACCGTTTGGACAGTCGGACACTTAGCATATTAGCCTTTTATACAGATAGATAACTTAAGTATACTATTTTGTGGAATCATTTTTGAAATTTATATTTATTCACCACACAGGTGTTTTGTTTTCATTGTTGATACTTTTCATTTCCATAAAAAGCTCATGTTTTTAGCCTGTTGCATTCTTTTATCATAACTGACTAACTGCTATTTATTTTTAGTGGGTGCCAAATTAATAGCAGCTCAGTGTTAAAAGATAATTCAGCTCTGGTGGGGGTGGTGGAGCAAAAAAAGGAAAAAGAGAGTACTTATGGATATGGACAAAAGGGTGGTGATGTCAGAGGGGAGGGATGTGGAATAGGGCATAGAGGGGATAAATGGTGATGGAAAAAATTAAATTACATTAAAATTTTAAAAGAATAATTCAGATCAACTCAATAAACACAATCTAGAAAGGCTTTTCCTGTGGGATCACTGCTTGCTCTCCACATCAATAAAGATGTTAAGATGTAAGAAAATTAGAAAATTAGCATGAGTATATACTTATACATCAAAGAAATCCCTTCAGCCCACCCCAAGAAAAGTATGGAGCACCCCTAATGGAACTATAAAGAAACAATTATGATTTGCTCCATATTAAACGTTTTTAATGCCTTCCTTTTCTTTCTTGGTGGACCTTGAATCAGCAAGGGGAAGAAAAACACATGAGAGAGCCTCCATCGCTGAAGCCTTCTCTAAACACCATCATTGTGTTTAGATTTATGGAGCAAATAAGTTCAGCCTGGACTTTGGGCTGTTTATTCATCATTGAACACTAGGACAACAGTTTTCTGCTTCAAAGGAATTTGTTAATTTTATCATGTTCTGCCAAGGTTAAGCCTAGGAGAAACTACAACTTAGGTAAATATAGTTAGTTGTCTCACTTTGCTCACCTATATTGCCTTCACCTTTTAAAGTTGCCCCTCAGTTACCAAAGATATGTAGCATAGCCCTGCCATTCCTGCCTTAGTTTCTGAAAATCAGAACCTACTTCCTGGACTACCATCACAGCTTTCCTATAGTCAGTAAAATGTCAGACAAAATTTCTCCTAGCAATATTCTTTTCTGATATATCTCCTCAGGCGAGGAAAATAAAGGAAAAAAAAAAAACATGTGGGACTACATCAAACTAAAAGTTTTCTGCCAAGCAAAGGAAACCATCAAGAAAACAAAACAAACAACAACAACAACAACAAAAACTACTGAATGGGAGAACATATTCACCAATGATACAGCCAATAAGGGATTAATGTCCAAAATTTATAAAGAACTCAGACAACTCCAAGTTTGTTTTTCTTTCTCAAAATTGCTGTGGCTATTCAGGGTCTTTTGTGGTTCCATATAAATTATTGGATTATTCTAATTCTGCAAAATACACCATTGGCATTTTGATAGGAATTGCTTTGAATCTATAGATTGCTTTGTGTAGTGGATCTCTCATGTGGGGCGGGGCAGGCAACTCTAGTCAGGCTCACGGGGTGTGGGGTGAAGGGCCCCCACCCCAAAGCTACACAACTCAGTCTTTGAAATCCCAATATCCCCTGAATCTGCCCAGACCTCTACACCAGGGCCCAGGCAGCAGACTTCTCTGCAGGGCCTGGCAACAGGGAGTCAGGAGGGTGGGGCTATTTCATTCTCCAAGGCTGACACTGTATGGAGAGGAGTGCTTGACCCAGGAAAAAATGGCATCTGTAGGCAGCTGGGGAGCCTGGCATGGGGTTAAGACCCCATGCTCATCAAGAGGGACGTTTGCAGTTAAACTATCCCTCCAGATTCTCAGCCACAGCACATGGATGCAGGGCCAGCCTTTTTCATGTCTCTGCCTTCCTGCTGTCTCAATGTGGCTTCTTCTGTAAACCCTTGGTTATAAGACTTTTGTTCAGCTAATCTTCAGTTGGTTATTCAGGTTGATTGTTCTATAATTTAATTGTAGGTCCTGGGCAGAGGTGAGTGAAACTTCTACCTATTCTATTTGCCATCTTGGATTCTGCCCTACATAGTCTTTATTCTGTTATTGATGGACACAGGTTTGTTTTCATATCTTGACGATTGTGAGTAATGTTAAAATGAACACGGGAGTGCAGATAGCTCTTCAGTATCTTGGTTTCATTTTCGTTTTATATACCCAGAAGTGGAATCACTGGACACATGGCAGGTCTATTTTTTCACTTTTTGAGAAACCTCCATACTCTTTTCCATAGTGCCTGCACAAATTTACATTTCCTCCAAGAGTACCTAAGGATTCCCTTTTCTTCACATCTTTGCCAATGCTTGTTTCTCCTCTCTCCTCTCTCTCTCTCTCTCTCTCTCTCTCTCTCTCTCTCTCTCTCTCTTTTGAATTTTAGAGACATATATAATTTTAAATTTTCTATTAGCCATATTTTTAAAATTAAAAAGAAACACATGAACACATTGATGTTGTTAATATAATTGATTTCACTCAATATATCCACATATTATTATTTCAATATGTAATCAATATGCAACTTATTAATGATAGTTTAAATTCTTTTATTTTCATACTGTCTTTGAATGTGTGTGTGTGTGTGTGTGTGTGTGTGTGTGTGTGTGTGTGTGTTTCACTCAAAGCACAACTCAGTTCAGACTAGATATATTTCAAGTACTTAATTGTCATATGTGGTTAGTGTCTACTGTATTGGACAGCACACTCAGATTATTCCAACCTCCCTCAAACCATGGACTCTTTCCAGCTGAGTACCAGACAATGTAGAGGACTCTCCATAACTCTGACTCACAGACACATATTTTAAGCTGCTAAGTTTTGGGGTAATATGGTAAGCACTGATAGTAGAACATAGGTATCATTAGAAGTGTTGGTTATGAGAACAGATGTGTTTTTGCCCTCTTAGTAATTTTGGAGAAAGATTAAACCATAGAATCTTAGAGGCCCTGAGAAAAGCCCTTAAAGTCCATTTATTCCAGCCTCCTTACCCAGTACCAAAGCCATAATGACATCATCCACACTGAATAATCTCCCATCTTTGCTTGAAAATTTACAAGTTATACCTCACAATAAATATACTGTCTTTTTGAGCAACTTTGATTTTTTTTAAATTTGTCTTTATATTGACTAAAAAATGACCTTGAAAATTTCTTTTCATCAATCTCTTCTGGTCTTTGGATCTACATATCTAATCCCTCTGATGTAACAGCTGCTCAGAGCTTTAGAGACAATATACCAGTACTTTCCCTGCACATATCACCCCATCTTCCACTACCACCACCAATGTTGCTTTTTCAATACTGAAAATCCCAAATTCCTCAGTTGCTCCTTCTAAGGCATGGTTTTCAGAACTTTAACTACTAGAAAAAAGTTCCTGGCAACTCTCCACTTTATGACTCTTCATAAATCTCAAACTTTTTAATATAGTACTCAGATTAGAATATATACTCCAGATATGGCCTGACCAGTACACAATAGTTTTGTTCTATATGATCTATTTTCATAAAGGTAAGTTAAGATTGCTGCTCTCCAAAGGTATTTTAATGAAGGCAGGGCTCCTGCCCTCTAAACGCACATCATCTCTTAGCTTCATACAGCACCTTAATATACTTAGGAGAAACAGAGGATTTAGCATCAGAAGGCCTGATCTTAAGTTCAGTCAACAATTTACTAGACATGTGACTTTGGGCAAGATTTTTATACTGGCTGTATCACAGTTTATTTATTAAAAAGTGAAGATATAGGAAAGCAGCATTTTGGGTAGGTTTAATTGTAACAGTATGTATAAATGATTTATAATCTGTGAAAATATATATATAAACATTAGGCCCTTTTATTATTAATATCAACCTAAGAATAGTACTTGATGTTTATTTCTATTAAACTTTATATTCCTGGTTTTGGCTCACCATGGAGAACTCTCTGTAAAACGTTATTCAGTCTGGATTACTAATTCAGTAAACATTTATAAAGCATTTATTCGGTCTAATGCATAACATTATCAGTTCTCCTTAATGCCTTATAAAGTCCATCAATATTTAAAAGTTCCTAGGTCATCCATCAACTGCACAGGTATGTCAGAGTCTATTAAATTTTATAAATTAAGACTTAAAATGCTATTGTTTGTACCTGCTGATTTAGAACTCTGAGTTAGGCTATAGTAGCAATAGGTAGACTTTATTGTTTTTCACCTAAATCACTCTGTAAAATCAAAGCAAGTACTTACTTTTAATTACCCTGTCAGAAATTCTATAGACTGTATATTTATTAGCATTTCACAGTACATACATACACAGATATTCAATTGCCTGAGGTCACTCAGCATTTAGGTCAGTGCTAGAGTACAGACCCAGGTTCTAAATCCAAGTCAACTTCTCTCCCAATTGAACCATTAAAGAAATAATAGTGGGCATCTTCTTGGGTCAGTCATCTCTGGAACAGAGTCTTCCCTGCAGAAGAGATTTCTGTTTAGGTGAAAGAGACATTTCCTATCCACTCTAAAGAGTTAAATATTAGACCAGAGGCTTCTCTAAAAAACACTTTTTAACCTGTCTGTATATTCAAATGAGAAAATCTGCCATAAACATCAGGGCAATGGGTCATATGATTGCAAAGTATATGTATGTACGAATTTGGAATTTTTAGGATTCTCTAAGTGGATTGAAATGGAAACTTGAAGTATTGGTTTAATATGACATATAGAAATTTTGATCTTTAAATTTTTTGGGAAGATGAGCTATGTGGGCAACAAAATGTTTGGATTTACTTTTTAATTGGCTCTTCTAGGATAATTAATCTGACTTTTGCATTTAATCTTCAGAAACTGCTTTGTTGACTATACTTTTAAGGGTTTACATTTCCTGAAACAGAGCAGTTATTAAGATATCCACTGATGCTTTATATGTTAGTGATTTAGTTTCAGTTTCACTTTTAGTGAATTGATAATATAGTTTTTTTAATCCTTACCCAAGAATATTTCTTCCATTGATTTCTAGGGAGAGTGGAAGGGAAGGAGGAAGGGGAAAGAGAGAAACATTCATGTGAGAGAGACACCTAGATTGGTTGTCTCCCGCACGTGTCCCCACCAGGACTGGGGAACCTGCAACGGAGGTACATGCCCTTGACCAGGAATGGAGCCTCTAACCACTGAGAAAACCAGCCACGGCATTTTTTTTAACTGATAATATTTTTAAGTATATACTAGAGCCACTTTGTCCAGTACTGTGTCAATGCTATTTCCTTCTTCTTTTTACTTTATTTACTTCATGTGAGATGCTTTTTGCTTTGTTTACTCACATACATCCTTGTTTAATTTTTTGGTTCTTTCTGATACAATTTTTTCTTGCCTATTGGCTATTTCTATTTTGCCTTTTTAAAAATTCACTGTCAGTTTTAAGTAGATTTTTTTAAAAAAAAATCACGTATTTGTTTAAACTCCTGATATTTCACTAAGTAAGTGGTGTCCTACCACTTATCTAATTTGCTCAGTTACCTAGGTTGTTTTCTCTTAGTCCCCCCAAATCAGGTTTTCTTCAGGATTTAATTTTGCTTCAAAGAATCAGAAGTGACTAGACATAAATATTAGCAGGAAAAGAAAATGGTCATTATGTAACTCCTTTTAAAGCACCAATAAATTGCATTAGGGGCAGTTTAAGAAAAAGTCTGTTGATGATGATGTTAGCATACTGAGTGTTACCATTGTGATCAACACTACTACTAGACAGGTACAAGTCCCAGAAACTGGAATTCTCAGTCCCAGAAACTAAAATTCTCAGGGTGAATATGGAAATAAAAATCTAAAAGGTCTGTCAATTTTTAATTTTCTAAATTCTAAGGCTTATGTTTAAAAAAAAACACAAACATTGAAAGAAGTAATTGGTGTTTGACAGTAGGACTATAGTTCCTACTATAATACTAGAGGCCCAGTGCATGAAATTTGTGCACTGGGAGGGGCGGGGCCTCAGCCCGGATTGCAAGAGGGCATAGGCCAGGCCAAGGGACCACACCTGTGCAGGATCAGGGCTGGGGAGGAACTCAGGAGATTGGCAAGCTGGGGAGGGACTGTGGAAGGGCTCCAGGGTGTGTCCAGCCCATCTTGCTCAGTCCCAAATGGCTGGACCCCAGCAGCAAGCTAACCTACCAGTCAGAGCATCTGCCCCTTGGTGGTCAGTGCACATCATAGTGACTGGTCCACCGGTCGACTGTCTGCCCCCTGGTGGTCAGTGCATGTCACAGTGAGTGGTTGAGCAGCCTTAGCATATCATTAGCATATTACACTTTGAATGGCCGACCGGACGACCGGACACTTAGCATATTAGGCTTTTATTATATAGGACTAGAGGCCCAGTGCATGAATTTGTGCATGGGTGGGATCCCTTGGACTGACTGGCAATTGGGGCTGATCAGGGCCAGCTGGCCTGGGGGAGGGACAATGGGAGGTTGGCCAGCCATGGGAGGTTGGCTGTGGGAGCACACTGACCATCGGGGGCAGCTCCTGTGTTGAGCATCTTCCCCCTGGTGGTCAGTGTGCATCATGGCTACCGGCCGGTCATCCAGTCGCAATGGTCGCTTAGGCTTTTATATATATATAGATAGTTCCACTTAGAGAAATAAGAGGACAACACTGAGCTTAGCTATTTAATGTCTGTAATATCCTGTACTTGTACGGCACTGTTTAGTTTACAAATATTACTTTGATACTGGCAGCAACCTTAAGAGTTTGCAGAGAGTACACACTATTAATCCTAGTTTAGAGCTGAGAGAAGTGGAGGTCAGGGGTCTGAACAACTCGCCAAAGTACAAACAGCTGATTAGAGGAAGATCCAGGTCTCCAAGTTCCTAGATCATGTTATTTCTACTATTTGGGTTGAACCATTTGTAAATTGCTGATACTGTAACCCTTTTCAACCAATCAAAAGGGCAAGTTCATATGCTCTGTCAAGTGTGCTTCTTACAATTAACATTAGCTGTTGGTGTTTTGTTGTTGTTTTTTTAATGGGGGGGGGGAGTAGAAAGAAATAGATTTGAATTTTGTATGATTGCTAATTAGATTGAAAATATTGGGCAACCATGTAACTTAATTTAATGTGATTTTCCTCTTACAAAACAGGAATTCAATTACCTATTTGTAATAATTATTAAAACTGAGAAGTAATTATTTCTTTCCATAAGTAAGGTCTGGATGTTTGCAGTATGTGTGCTGTGTTGTAGCTATACGCAATAATAGAGAGTAAAGTATTTTAATGAAGGTTCAACCCTAGGCAGATTTTACAACATTTTTCGGACCCATTTATTCCTGACCATGATCAGCTATCCATCTTTCAGAGTACTAGTAGGTCTGTACCACTTCAGAAAAAATATCAGAGGATCAATGTCACTTCTAGATAGCACTCGATCTAAAATGTGATTACGAGGAAGTAAAATCATCATATTTTTTGGTCAGACTTCATTATCCTAAAGCAGTTCATGCTATGCTAGAAAATTTCAAAACTTAGAATGAAGATAAAATTCTGCAGTATTTTTAGTAGAAGGGTGGTAACATTCTTGTGGTTGGCTTATCAGTGTGTTTTTATGGCCACCTGGTTCCTTGGAGTCAGGTAAGTGACAGCAGGATTATAGCAGCTCTGTGGTTTTTGTTGTTCAGAGTCCTAGGTTTCAGGCTGGGTCCAGGTTTCTATGCTGTTTCATTGCCCCCCTGAAATATTTTATCTTCCTTATTCTTAAGGGATTAAGGTCAGAGATCTCTTTTTCTGTAGCTGCTTTCTGCTGAACAAGGGCATTGTTTGTATATTTGGGAGGGATAAGTTCTCTCCTTGTCCGATCTAAAGAGCAGTAAGGACCTGGGTTTTTGTCTGAGATTGGTGGGAAGCTCTGAATGACCATTAGCTTGACATGCAACTATTGTAATCTGTAAGAGACAAACTTTAGGAAAAGATTAAAGAGACAAGGACCAAATAATAGTAAGAGTAGAAGGGCTACAAGGAGCCCCAAAAGCGGAAGAAACCAGGTAAGTTGGGTAGGAAATGTTGAATGGTTTCCCAGATTTGATTTGGATTTCCAGAGTATACTCCTTTTAACCAGGTTGTGATAATTACTTTCTCTTTTTTAAAACAAAATTTACATTATGTCATCTAGTTATAGTCCGTAATTGCAAGGCTCAGAAAAAAAAAAGTTTTAGTTTTCAATAATTCCAAGGTAAAGGATGGGAGAAAAATTGAAAACTTAGTTTAGAGGACTGCAGCCAAACACTTTTATGAGACAAATTCAGGACCCAGTGTAGTCCACAGTTGAAAAATAATTAACCAGACTAGAATCTGTTCTCGACAATTGTGCATTATGGTTTTTACTAAAACAATTTTTCTCTCTAAAATAAACCTCATTTTATCAAAGATAGCCAAGTTAAGACTAATATATTGTATAAACCCAGTTTTAATAAATTTGGCCTGTTTTCTTTGCGTAAGTATAACAAGAACAGCAATTGATCATAAAAACTCTTTTTAAGTCTGCTTTGCTGGAATTTCATAAGGAATCTCCAAATTGAGCCTTAATTAGCCTCTCAGGGCTAAGAAGCCAAGCCACATAGTCGCCATCAGCATTTGCCTGTAACACCTATCGATGTGGGTGAATTTCTCAGGTTCTCAAAGTTCCCCAAAATGTCTTGAGATTCTTCTTTTACCTGGGAAGACTGCTGTGAGCCATGAAAGCAAGATACCAGGCTATTTTTCCAAGGGGCTTTATGAGCCTCCTAAGTCAACTTTAATTACTTGGAGCTCTCTGGTGACATCCAAAGTCTACTAGTACACATGTCTCTTTCAAACATTACATTCCAGTTAAAGCCTCATCAAGAGTTTTCAACTGTGTCCTATTATAAAAATAACAAATTCCTATCAAATTTATGCAAACAACCATATTGTCATGAAAATAATAATATTTATTCAGTCTCCAAATTTCTAGAGGGATCGAGGAGGGAAAAAATATAAATATTTTGATATTGCTTACAAATGTATAATTTACCAAATTGCTCTAAAAAAAAGTGTTCTTATATCTGGAAAACAAAAACATTTAAAGAGATCATCAATACTTCAAACAAAAAAAGTTATAAAAATAATAATTACCCTCAGTTCACTTAGTCCCATATACTTAATTCTTGTCTATCTTGAGCCTTTGTCATCATTTCATGAATCCACTTATTCTTTAGAGCTTTCAAACCTTCATCTAGTTTAAAGGTATGATCTGAAAGATTATTCTCAGAAAACTCTATTTTAGAATAAGAGTCCTTATCAGGGATCTTTCTGAAGATGAAACATACTTACAAAAGCATCAGAGTAAAATAATTACTGTAAATGACAAAACTTAAAATGACATGGTTATAGATCTGATTATAATGCAATTGACAAAGAACTTTGTTTTTCTGTAAAGACAGCAAGAAGTACAAATGAGTATTGTATCAGGATTTGTAGATTCCTGGAGATTTTTATATAATCTCTAGAATATCTGTTATTAAATACTAAGAATATATACATACAAACAACAAAATTATTTCCTTTGTTGACAAAGCTTCCCAGATAATTTAAGCATATCAAATAGGCCTAATTGGTTTAAGATTTTCCTTTTTGTAACGAGAGAAAACAATTTTTTTCAGGTGTTCTAGGGACCCATTGGAACAATCCAAAGCCATTTCCAGATTAAGAAAAACATCTCCTTTTAAAATTTAAATTCTGGGAAAGTTGTCAAACATACTTGACCAAAAAGATCATATACATTATGAAATAATATTAAATTATTTATTTACTCAAAGTGACAATAAAAAGTACCAAACACACAGGTTACAAAACATTAGTTCTTAGGACTGAGAAGATTTTTTTTTTAAGTAATTAAGGGTCTGATTAAGACAACACTGAAAACTGTTTTAATGAAACATAAAATCTTTGTTTTCCAGATAGAAAAATGTCATATCTTATCTGGAGCAGAACAATAATACAGGAAAATTTTCTTTTTAAAAGACCAAAATATAACCAAACTCCAATTCTATATCAGATTGATTTTTATATTTAAACATATTTACTTAATTATATTCATTCTAATCTTATTCAGCTTAATCATATATAAAATTTCCTTTATTATAATTTTTCTTAATAAACCTTTCGCAACTTTCCTAGTACCTTTTAATTTGCCTCTTAACAAACTACTTTCCCTTAGCTGCCTTCAAAAAAATGTACTAGTATCTCCGTACCTTATACCTTTTATTTCCAAAAACAGTTTTATTCCATCTTAATTAGAATTCTTAGCATTTAAAAACCTTAATTTTAGTAATGACAAAAGTAAACAATTAGCATTCTTTAGATTGGCAAATTCATGATACAATTCATAACTTCTAGGAACATAGGGAACCTGTTCCCCAGGTTGTCACAGACATTAGCCCAGGAAATGAATGAGTGAGCTCACTATTGCAATTGGTTGCTCTGTCGTGGGAGATCTGAGGGGGTTAGAAATCATGGAGGAGAGCACAGGCTCCTGGTTAGCTAGCCAGAGATCTGTTACAAAAAAATAAAATAAAAAAATTTAGCAGTTGGCTGCTTGGAAGCCAGTACTTAAGAGACAAGTGTTGGGTGAAAAGGAAAGTTTCTTTATTCAGGAAGCTGGCAGCCTGGGAAGATGGGAGACTAATGTCCAAAGACCGTTTCAGAATTGTCAGACCAAGCAGAAGAATTTTAAAGGGAAGGGAAGGGGAGAGGGAGTTCTAGGAAGCTGAGATTTGAACAAGACAAAACACAAACAGAAAAAATCAGAACCAGAAAAGGGGACTAGAACCCCACGGTGGGGTCTTGGGTCTTTAACCTGAGACACTCAGGGTGGGGTAGAGGGAAGCAATCAGTCTGCCCACCAGCTGGCCACTCCAGGACAGTACAATTGCAGTGAGACTCGAACCCAACTGTGATGGGACTCCAGCCACTTTCAGGGACACAATGACAAGACAGAAAAAAAATGAACATGACAGGGAATAAAATCTGTTGGGGTAGGAGGAGAGAACTGCGAAGGTTGGAGGAGGACTTACCAGTCACATCCACTGAATCAGAAGTTCAGGTGGCCACCAGGCCCGGCATGGTGAGACTGACTCATCTCCCCCACATTGTCCTGCTGCTGTAAGGACACAAGGGGTTCCATCTGAGTCCCCACAAAATGTTACCAGTGTTAGGGTTCTTGTATAGAAATTGAAAGGAAGCCCAGAGAAATTTCCAGACAGATTTTTATTAAGCGTTTGCTCAAGCACAGGAAGGCAGCACAGAGGAAAGAAAAGTTCTCTGAACTGACTCAGGGACCAGCTCTGCTTAGCTGCTTTTATAACCTGAGGACAAAGTGGGCTTGCATGAAAAGACAGGCGTTTTGAAGAAGGTGGGCTTGTGGAATTTTCCATGTCAAGGCAAGAAAAGAGAGCAGTTAGACGGGAGATAAAATTCTGCAATTTTTTGAGCAGGGAAATAGAGGTGTGGTGACGTTTTTGTGGGTTTTTATCTGGCCATCTGGTGTGCTTGGGATCAGGCAAGGGGCAGCCGGGTGGCCCAAGCTCTGCAGTGTTTCTATTACGTGTCCTTGGGATCCCAGGCCCATGTCCTTATGCTGTCTCAGTATGGGGCTTAAAGAATGGGAATGAGGAAGATATGTAATCAACCTGTGTTACCAAATGAAATATTTCATCCAAATATCCAATTTGCACATCAATCTTCCTGAAGGCATTTTAATTCTTTTTACATTTGAGATTCTGCATTTTTCTGGATTCTATGTCTCATTTATTTTAAAAGAAACTTTAGTACTAATCAGAATGGAAAGTCAATAACTCAAACTTAATGGAATTGAGGAGAATCTAGGAAGAGCTCTAGCTTAGGAAATTGTCCCAGTCAAAAAAAATAGGGAGCTGTTGACCTAAAGGGGATGCTTGCTCTCACTAAGGTGAGAGAGATTTTGTTGCTCTGCTGCTTGATACTCTCCCAGTGCAGTACCTTTCTGCTAGCCCAACTGGAATAAAACACTCTGGCCTGCATGGAGGAGCAGAGAAGCCATTTCTCTTCAATCAATTATTTAGTGTGTCATAATCCCAGACCAGCAAGATCCACATACTCTCCACTCTCTTAATGCCAGAAAGATGTCTTTATTTGTAAACAACATGTTCCAGGAAGTTCCATACACCTGCCATCAATAAACCACTGTTCAGTGCTTCGGAAGGAGTGGTGACTCAATAATGTTTGTTCTGTTTCTTTCATTGCCACTGATGGAGGACCATTGTACAAAGGAAATTAGAGCCTGAAAAAGCAACAAATTTGCCAATACAACATTGTTGAAAGCTGCACTACCGATTCCCATTTGCCTCACAATTCACCCATAATTCTTACCTATTTCATCTCAAAGGAAACTCTCTGATTTGGTATTTTGCCTCATGGCCAGAGCAAACAGAACAGCATTGATGATTAAAATGAGGGCTTTAGACTAGACTGCCTGGGTTTGGATCCTGCTTCACAGTTTACTAGTTCTGTGACCATGTGCAAATTCCCTAACATCTGTGCCTCAAATTCCCCATCAAATGGAGTGTTAATATCTACTTAATAAGGATTGTTTGATAATATGGATTAATAAATGTTAAGCTCTAAAATAGTACATAGCATATGGAAAGTGCCTATTATGGATCTGTCCCTATCATCAGTTCAGGTGCCCAACCATCCAAGTGATGATATATTTATCTTCAGAGAGACAACACTCCTATGTAACCATACCTCCTCTCACAGATCATAGCTAGATGTTATAAATCAAAGGTCACCTCAGTTCCTTAGAGTGGGAGCAGCACAATGTACCGAAAGAGTTTTATTCTGCAAGTGAAAAGACCAGATTTTAGTCCATGTTTGCTTTTCACTCACTATGTCTTGGGCAGGTTTCTTTACCTTTCTGTCTTCAGGTTTTTGAACTATCAAAAGTAAGGGGGGGAGGGGGGCGCGGAATAAGGGAATTTTCCCAAGACCTATGCAGACTGGCTGTACTACAATTACTTTGTCTTTGAGGGGTAAAGGGGAAACCTGAATGGTTGGATAAATTGGAAACAATTTATTAGGTGACCATTTGTGTGCATATTCAGTTGTGGGTCCTGGCTGGGGATATGGATCTAAACAAGACAGACAAGAATGCTATCTCCACCCCCCCACCCCCGCCCCTCCGCCGTTTTAAATTCTAGAGAAGAGAGTCTATCAATGAATAGTATAAAAACAGATAAATTAGAAAATTCCAGGTCAATAAATGCTATGAGGAAATTAACACAGGGCAAAGGGGTATGGAGGGATACTTTAGTTTGGGTGGTCTGGAAAGTTATCTTCAAGATGTCATTTGAGAGCTGAAGGCCAAGAAGACAGCCATGTGAAGACAAGGAGAAGAGTATTCCAAGCAGAGGGAACAGTGGTTCAAACCACATGGCAGGAATATTTGGAAACAAGAGAAAGACAAAGACTATGGGAGAGAGTGGAAAGAGATGAGGCCCAGAGGTGAAGCAGACACCTGTTATCTTCATAGCCATGATAAGGAATTAACGTTTTATTGTAAATGTAGTTGGAATCAATGGAAAATTTTAAACAGGAGGACTTGATGACTTATTCTAATTAGTGGTTTATAGTGGATATTTTTAAATGAGGACTGGTTCCAGAAACATCACTGAATGGAGGTAAGGCATTCATGATTTTCTGACCAGAGGGATGTATTGTTTACCTTATTAACTCACTGGTTCTGAGTGCTTGCTTCAGTTTAGTTTTTAATTGGGAGGACATTCAGGCAAGTCATATAATTCATAATTGCCTTCTTTAGTATAGGAAAAATAAGAATTGAAGTATTTTCTCACCCTAAATTTGGAGGTATGACAAGAAGAACTGAGATTACAGATAAGAAAACCCTTTGGTTGCTTTAGTGTGTCATACCCATTTTCTAGTAAATATTTTAAAGTGTTCCATATTCCTATGAGAATTGGAAGAAAAAAAATGCAAAGATGGGATACAGAGCAGACATCTGCAGTAGGAGGACATTAAAAATATAGACTCGGGAGCCAAACTAGCAAGTTGGTATCTCTGCAATCCTGAATTTACCTTAACCCCATTTGTAAAATGGGAATAATAATAGTGATGATAATACTTAAATCATAGCATTAGTGTGGCTATGAAATGGAATAATGCCCAAATAAAGTGCTTAAAGCAGTACTTTGTACTTAGTAAATAGCCAGTTAATAACAATTTATCTCTTTGGGCTCTCCATCATCTATCCTTCCCACTCCATTTCCATTTTGGAGGACTCCCATAGGACTATGTTTACAGATGCCCTGCTTTCATTAAGGACACTTTTACTAAACTCCTCCTCCTCCAAGAAACAGGAAGACAGATATTCCCACCACATATGGTTAGGATATCAAGAATAGCCCTGGCCACACTTCGTTATTCAAATAGAATTATTTGAATACTAGAGGCCCAGTGCACAAAATTTGTGCACAGCAGGAGTGGGGGGGGTCCCTCAGCCCAGCCTGCACCCTCTGCAATCTGGGACCCCTCGAGGGATGTCCGACTGCTCGTTTAGGCCCAATCCTACTGGGATCGATTGGACATCTGGCAGTTGGACATCTGGCAGTTGGACAACTGGCAGTTGGACATCACTCTCACAATCTAGGACTGCTGGCTCCCAACTGCTCGCCTGCCTGCCTTCCTGATTGCCCCTAACCGCTTCTGCCTGCCAGCCTGATCACCCCCTAACCACTCCCCTGCCAGCATGATTGATGCCTAACTGCTCCCCTGCCAGCCTGTTTGCCCCTAACTGCCCTCCCCTGCAGGCCTGGTCACCCCTAACTGCCCTCCTCTGCCTGCCTGGTCACCCCTAACTGCCCTCCCCTGCAGGCTTGGTCGCCCCCAACTGCCCTCCTCTGCCGGCCTGGTCACCCCTAACTGCCCTCCCCTGCAGGCTTGATCACCCCCAACTGCCCTCCCTTGCAGGCCTGGTCCCTCCCAACTTCCCTCCCCTGCTGGCCATCTTGTGGTGGCCATCTTGTGTCCACATGGGGGCAGCCATCATTGACCACATGGGGGCAGCAATCTTGTGTGTTGGAGTGATGGTCAATTTGCATATTGCTCTTTTATTATATAGAATAGAGGCCTGGTTCATGGGTGGGGGCCAGTTGGTTTGCCCTGAAGGGTGTCCTGGATCAGGGTGGGGGTTCTCTTGGGGTGTGGGGCGGCCTGGGCGAGGGACCTTTAGTGGTTTGCAGGCCAGCCACGCCCCCTAGCAACCCAAGCAGAGGCCCTGGTATCTGGGATTTATTTATCTTCTATAATTGAAACTTTGTAGCCTTGAGCAGAGCCAAGCCTACTGCTTGCTCTGTGGCCGCAGCCATTTTTATTGGGATTTATTTATCTTCTATAATTGAAACTTTGTAGCCTTGAGTGGAGGCCTAGGCCAGCCAGGTTGTGCAGATAGCTTTGCTTCCTCCATTACTGGGGAAACTCAAGCCTCTTGCTCACTCCGTGGCTGCAGCCATCTTGGTTGGGTTAATTTGCATACTTGCTCCCGATTGGCTGGTGGGTGTGGCTTGTGTGTCATGGAGGTACGGTCAATGTGCATATTACTCTTTTATTAGATAGGATATACCATTTCTCCTCTTATTGCTAGCTCTTGGAAAGTAGGAATAATGTATTACTTTTAAATTTCTATTTGATATATATTTAATTCATTAATATAATCTCCTTTAAGAATGAAAACATTGTAGATAATAGCTAAAGCTACGTTTAACAACTACCTTTAATCCTGATCCCCTTTACTCCCTGAAGTTAACTAGCATCATCGGGTTGGTATAGGGCATTGGTCGGCAAACTGCGGCTCACGAGCCACATGCGGCTCTTTGGCCCCTTGAGTGTGGCTCGCTGTTAGAACCACTTCTTCAAAATAGACTCGCCCAGGCCGAAAACCAACTTCTGCGCATGGGCCACGAAGTTTCAATCGCACTGTACGTGCATGCCCACACGTGGTATTTTGTGGAAGAGTCACACTCAAGGGGCCAAAGAGCCACATGTGGCTCGCGAGCCGCGGTTTGCCAACCACTGGAATAGGGTCATCAAGGATCACTGCTAGATTGTCATCAAATAACCCATCTCCAATGTGAATAGTACTACTGCCATTATGCAGTAGGAGGGCCTATTTTGGAGGGCATTCTTTCAGGGTGATTTGCTGTGCATCTGATGAGTATGGAGAAAATATATCATATTATGTGTGTTTACATGGAAGTACCATACCAGATGTATCACTTTGTATATTGACATCATGTCTTAGAGATCTTTCCACATACAAATCTATCTCCCTTTTTATAAATAACGGATACTTTTCCCATTGTATGGATATCTTGTAGTTTATTTTGCCAGTCTTTTATTAATGGCATTTGGGTCATTTCTGAATTTTCACTATTATAAACAACACCTCAGTGAACATTTTGGTACATTTCCCATTGGGTTCAAGTATACTTTCCAAACTGGATAAGAATCACTGGCTTTCTCATTTATGGTGTGTGCCCTTCACACATTGCCTAACACAAAACCTGGCTTGCAGTAAGCCCTTAGTAGATACTTTTAGACTCATATGAATGATGCTAGCTCATGCCACCCTCTTCCATTATATGTTCTCCAAATGGGAATCTAGTGCAGAGACAACGTGAGCTAAGACCCATGCTTCCTGTGATGAGAACAGAGGCCCTTCATCAATTCTAAAAAAGTCAGGGAAGTCTTCACATTAGAGGACAAAATCAGATCCAATATTAGCCATCATTTTTAAAAGACCCCCTTGGAACAGGAAGAAAACAAATTTAAATTAATCCCAAAGAGGTGTCACTTCTAATAGAAGCAATAGAGCTCTTTCTTCTTACAGCAACCAAATTTATAAACATGTCCTTTTCTGGAATCCAGATGCCTCCTATTTGAAGATGAGAAAATGATTGTCTCTATCATGAACACCAAATGATATTTATGTAGCCCATCTGCTCCACAATTTCCATACATTTCATATGACTTTATTCATTCACAGCTGTAGCATGTTAATAGAAAACGCTGAATGATGGGTCATTGCTCATGGGAAACATAGTGAATTTCACTGACCCCTGTGGTCATGATTCAATGCATCACCCTGTATGAGGAAGCAGACCTGTGGAGAGGAAACCACAAAGACGACAAATTAATGCAAAGCTCTGTGATCCAAAGCTAAGGTCATTTTTAATGGAATAAAAAGGCACTCCAGGGTTTTAGTTATTATACTACAATCACATGCCACTGTGCCCTCAACTGTAATTAGAACACAATAATACACATCCTGGGATGTTTTCCTTAAGTGGTACTGAAAGCTAACGGAGGGATTAAAAGGGGCTATTTGTCAAGTAAGTACTAAGTTGTGTTTTTTTTAAACAGTAAAATGCAACATTGATGAAAAAAAAATCCATTTTGTTTTTTCATTACAATTTCTAGTTTTACTTTGATTGTCCCTACATCTGCTGGTCACTAGGCCCAAAGAATCCTTCCCCTAAATAATAGTATTAATGAGCTTCTTTCTGTGCGATTTCAGACAGTTTCATGGGGCCATTTCTTATTTTAGAGGCCAGATAGTTTTACTATAAGCTCCTTGGTGGTAGAGATCATATCATGCTTTTCTTGGATAGGACAGCAGAGGAAGTGTTCATGGAACTAACTGGGTCCCTTACTCAAGGTTTGCCATTTCTGGGAACATGTGAGAACAATGTATACACAAGTTCTCTAACTGCTCCAGCTTCTAGTGATTTTCAAGTTATGCTATGATGTACATTTTCATGAAGCATCTTTTTTTTTAAGTGACTTGAATCATGTTTTTTTCCTCATATCCCAATATCCCCAACTTGAAGATTGAAGTGTCCAGATTTATTATAACCTATCATAAAGAATGAGCAAGTATATTCTTTGGACTCTGGGGTCTTCTCTGTGAATATAGATTCTGTACATTAGCATTATCATCCTTCATTCTAAGTTACTTTTTCTTGTCCATACTTCTTAAGCTAAACATAATTGAAGCTAGAAGACAGAAGAGCCTCTATAGATACTTCTTATAAGTAATCTTATTCCACTCAGCCACTGTCTAGAAGCAAGGCTACTCCTGACATACGTGACTGTCTAAAAGGTTCCTACTTAGCCAGACTATAAAGTTCTTAGAAATTACATACTCTGTTTCTTCACAGGAAATTATGATTTGCCCAGGTGGTGAGGAATAGATTAACTGAAGCATTTGGGGATATGTTATTCTGAATTTTTTCTCAGTTATAATTGTTTGTTTGTTTTTGTTTGTTTGTTTGTTTGTTTGAAGGATGAGAGGAAGGAAAAAAGGCTGGACATAAGTCAGGTTGAAAGGGACTAGAAAAGAGAGGATATGAGAAATTACAGTAAAGAGAGAGAACAGAGTCTATGGAAACATATGAGTTAAATGTTTCCTCTCTGGAGGAAAATAAAGAAATGGGAAAAGAAAGGGGAAAAATTTTACTAAGTTTAAGATAAAATTATTTCAATTTTTATTTCTATTTGCATAATAGTATAGTCAGAAAGAATTCAGTTAGTGGCTGTAATTTTTTCATTAAAAATGTAAATTGCTAAGTCATAATTAGAAGGCTTTGTAGAGTTCTCCAGCAATAAAGTTGACAATCCCAAGGAAAACTGATTATTTTTTAAGAGAATATAAACAAAACAGAAAAGTGGACTAAAGAAGAGATTGGAAGTTCCAATAAACAAACAATTATGAAGAGAGCTATCGCCTCACTCTAGGTACCTGATCCAGTTGGATGTGTGAATAGTTTTTTTTTTCCCAAAAATATTCCCTGAACAAATAATTCTCAAGCTAGTTAATTGGTTTAGGATAATAGAGAATGAAGGAAAGCTTTGTAGTGCCTCCTATATAATAAGAGAGAAATATGCTAATTATCCATTATGCCCTGAGGCTTAACGACCAACCTCGTAATGACCTGATCACAGATCTGCAGGAGGGTGGGGCAGCAAACTACAAGCAGGCAGCGGAGAGCTACAGGAGGGGGCAGGGCAGCAAGCAAGCAGGAGGTGGAGAGCTACATGAAGGGGGGTGGGGGGCGATACAGGAGGGCAGGGCAGTGGGCGGAGAGCTACAGGAGGGCAGCAGCGACCTACTGGTGCACAGATTCGTGCACAGGGCTACTAGTTGATATATAATTAGCAAAACCTCATTATAGTATGCTTCACATATGAATTAATGTAAAAATAATAAAAAATTAGCATTGATGTGACAAAATAAAATAATATCGGACTATGTATTTATTCTCTAAATCCAAGGATTTTATATTAGGACATCTTTTATTGTAAATATCTATATCAGTGGTCGCCAACCTTTTGGACCTCATGGACCACCAGTGGTCCACGGACCACCAGTTGGCAACTGCTGCTCAAAGGTTTCCTTAAACCAGCAGTCAGTCGCCAACCTTTTGGACCTCATGGACCACCAGTGGTCTGCAGACCACCGGTTGGCGACTGCTGATCTATATATATAAAAGCCTAAGCTACTGTTATGGTGGAACAACTGGAAAGACCGGTTGCTATGATGCTCACTGAGCAGGGAGGCAGGCGAGTTGTTAGGGGTGAGTGGTCCCATATTGCGAGAGGGCACAGGCCAGGCTGAGGGACCACTCCCCATCCCGTGCACGAATTTCATGCACCAGGCCTCTAGTTAATATATCATTATATTGCTTCTCTTACCTACAATTATTCTATATATGATTAACTATGCATTCAGAGGAGAACATGATATAGGAGGTCTAAAATTGGAAAAGTGAAGATTAAATTATCAGTAATTACATATGGAATGATTATTTTCCCTTCCTGGAAAACCTATATGAAGTGGCCTTTAAAAATATGCTAGAACTGTTAAGAAAATTCAGCCTGGCTGTCATGGCTCAATGGCTGAGCGTCAACCTATGAACCAGGAGGTCACGATTCAATTTTTGATCAGGGCACATGCCCAGGTTGTGGGCTTGATCCCCAGTGGGGGGTGTGCAGGAGCAGTTGATCAATGATTCTCTCTCATCATTGATATTTCTAGCTCTCTCTCCCTCTCCCTTACTCTCTGAAACCAATAAAAGTATATTTGAAAAAGAAAATTCAGCATGGTGACTTGTTACAAATTTAATACATTTTCCCATAACCAGACAGAAAACATAAAATGAAGAATTATTAGTTCATAATAGCACACCAAAATAAAGTGAATTTAACAAGTAATATACAATACTTCTTTCCTGAGACACTAAATGGAATTTTTCATATTAAAAACAGGTTATTTCCAAACAAATTTAAACATTTTGCTAATTGTAATAAAAGTCCTCATATCCCAATGTGACTTTTTGATACTTGATCAAATAGTGATGGTAGATTTAACTTACAGGTTATAAAAATGTATCTCAAAGCCAATATTTAATAAAATATAATGATATTTGTACAGGAATAGAAAAAGAGACCATTGAAAGAGAAAATTAAATTCAAAACATATTCAAATGTAAGAATTTGGTATATGAAAAAGGTAGTAGTTCAGTGGGGAAAGACAACATATTCTATTATGGAGTTAGGACCACTGGCTAATCTTGGTGAAGAATATGGTTAGTTCTTTACCTCACCTATTTTCTTACTTTGAAATGAATTCCAAATGCATAATTATGTGATTGAAAGAAAGAAAAAAGAAAAGAAAGGTTATAAAAATTAGTATATAAAAACACTGGTAAATTATATAATTTTCACATGCAGAAAACCTTTATAAACACAAAGTTTAGTGCTAAAACCATAAAGAGAAAATGGGTGTTAGATTTGCCTGTATAACAGTTTGAAATGTATGTATGTCAAAAGCATTTTTTTAATTTGTTAAAAGGCAAATCACTAGTTATGAACATTTTTGCAACATACTTGACAATATTACTTTCTTTTATATGTATAAATAACACACACAAACACAAATATTTTGGATCAGTAAGAACAATAAAAATCCCCATACAAATATGGGAAAAGTCATACATAAGAAATTAATGAGGAAATATATATAGTCAAAATGTAAGTTAAAACAAGATACCAGTTTGGACTTTCAGGTTGGTAATAATTAAAAAGGATGATACTTATGTTATTGCAAGATTGGAGAATGGGCCTGCTCACATAATTCTGGTATGAATGACTGGAATTAGCATGCCTTTTCTTGAGAATGAAATATGTAATAAAAGCATTTAAAAGCCTATTCACATTGAGACAGCAATTCTAATTCTCAAATAAATAATTTAAAAATTAACAACAATGCTTATACAAGGAAGTTTATAGTGTTAGTGACTATAAATTTATTAAAATTTCACCTCTAAATGTACACTTACCAAACAAACCAGCAATCATACTCTGGGAAGAGAAATAAAAATTTATATTAATACACAAAATCTTGTATACATTCAAAGCAGCTTTTCTTATAATAACCAAGAAGTGGAAACACCCCATATTCATTTCAGCTGGAGAATGGATGAATAAATTGTGGTATATCCATTTAGTTCAGCACTAAAAGAGATTAACTGTTGATCCATGTAATGACTTAGATGAATCTTTAGTGTATTATGCTTCATTTTTAAAAAGCCAAATAAAACAAAAGGTTGCATATTGTTTGATTCTACATATGTAATATTCTTGAAATTGCAAAATAGAAAGATGGAGAATTGATCAGTGATTTCCAGGGTTAGAATTAAAGAGGTGTGACTGTTAAAAGGGTAATACGAGGTATTTTCTTTGTGGTGGTGGGTGGAACAGATTTATGTCCTTGCTGTGGTGATACCTACATAAATATATACATGTGATAAAATTTTGAAGAACTACACACACACACACACACACACACACACACACACAGGAGTGCATATAAACACTGTGAAATCCTAATAAAGTCTATAGTTTAGTTAACAGTATTTTACAAATACCAATTTCCTGGTTTTGATAATAATGTACCATGATTATGGAAGGTGCTGTCATTAGTGAAAGTTGCACGAAAGGTATATGACAACTATGTACTATTTCTGCACTTCTTGTGAGCCTAAAACTACTGTAAAATAAAAAGCTAAAAACATTAAAAGCTACTGAACCTTCAAGATTCTTATCAAATGGTTTTAGTTACTTGAACCTTTCCTACCACTTGGCCCATTTTTCCATTCAAATTCTGATTTTATCTCTATCTATGTATCTATCTCCCTCTCCTTTGAAGCACTTCATTCTTCTTGTAAGATACTTAAAATATCCTGCTTCCTAGTTAGTATGATTTTTTCTTATTACCTTACTAGATTTTAAAGTTTTGAGAACAGAGACTATACCATTTGAATCTTAGTATCTCTGTATATTTGCCATTTACATTGAATGTGAAAAACACTATCTCCAGCATAGTTTACATTCAATAAAATTTGTTCATTTAATTTTATTTAATTAAAATTATTAAATATTTTTCTCATTGTAGAAGAGTAAAAAGGGCTAAAATACTTGCTCCACTACTTCCACTTTGGTGAATGTGCTGAAGTACCCTGAGCATATAAAATAAAAACAAAAGTATTAAAACATACACAAAACAATTAGCAAATTGTAAAGTTTCCAGTATTTACTAGATTAAGTTAAAACTAAGATTCACTTTTTGTATGAAAAAAGAAAAGTAAGATTTTTTCCATATGAAATTCATCTAAAATTTCTCTGGATTCTTTAACTGTTGATATTATGAAGAGGTTTCTTATATAAATTGAACTTTGATGTTGAATATTGGTGTGTTTTTGCTATAGCAGTTCCAAATATCAAAAGAAGAGAATCAGATTTCCAAATGTCTAAATGGTGCTCCATAATTTTATTGATTTTTTGAGGCATAAGATACAAGATAAACCTGTTTGAAACTTTCCTTTGTATGCA
The DNA here is from genome assembly GCF_027574615.1 of Eptesicus fuscus. Classification (NCBI taxonomy): domain Eukaryota; kingdom Metazoa; phylum Chordata; class Mammalia; order Chiroptera; family Vespertilionidae; genus Eptesicus; species Eptesicus fuscus. The sequence goes on from NC_072482.1 coordinate 40,581,903, forward strand.
GCCATATAAGAGTTGCTTTGGAAGAAGTCAAGGACATTTATGTTCTCCAATGCTTCTCAAACCTGGTAGTGTATTGGGATGGATGTGAAAGTTTCATGCAGCCATCTTCTCATATCCTTAGTTAAAAAAATTACCCCTCATACTTTGTTATTTTGGTGGATTAAAAGGAGAGACAAGAATATTCTCTTATTTACAGTTAAAATAAAATTGTTTTCTTTCATAAGGAAAAAGAAGCAACTTTATATAGTAATTTTCTGTCAGAAGGTTTTTCAGGAGCGATCAGATAAATTTATATTAGTAGCATTTTGTAAAACTGCATGGAATTTGACCTCAACTATATTCAACATTCTATGACAAGTGAATGACAAAAAGTCATAGTTTTATTGTGCTCTTTTCTTAGAGTGTGTGTATGGATAAAACTGAATTACTGTTTATAAGTTATTGGTAGGGCCAAATCCAACCATGCTTTAAAGACCAATGCTATAAAGGTTTTCCTCCAGTTTAGCTTCCTTTCATGCTGCATGCTGGGTTCCTTTTATGAAAAATAACAGAATGAGGAATGAACATAAAAATCTGGTTTCTTCCATCTTGGAAGTCTTAACTTGATTTTTGACTCTGTTTTCCCTTGGACAGCAGAGAGTTCTAGAAACAACAACTTGAGGTAATTGGTCTGTGACTTTACCTCATTTTGCTAACTGGTATAAGTGCAACTTGGGGGTAACAGTATGGAATGTGTGCCTAGATAGGAATCCAAAATTCTATACTAAAGGTCTTATTAATATGAGCTGTGGAGCAAAATAAGGACAGTTGACAGTTGATTAGATAGCATGATATTAGTTCAATGCAAGTTTACTTTCCATGATCCCATCACTAAGAAGGCAGGTTGATTGTTCATTCATTCAAGATACCTAACATCACAAAAGAATTAGATGCCAAGTTTTGTGTGCAGTAGCATTTCTCAGAACTTTATTGATGTAACTAGAGGCCTGATGCATGAAATTGGTGCAAGAGTAGGCCTTCCTTCCCCTGGCTGCCAGCACCAGCTTCCCTCTGGCACCGGGACCCGGCTTCCCTCGCAGCCCTGGCTTTGTCCAGAAGATTCATCTGGAAGGATGTCCAGAAGGACATCTGGTCTAATTAGCATATTGCATTTTTATTATTATAGATGATGCTGTATGATGTCTAAGCATAAAACTATCAGAGGAAGCTCCATGAAAAAGATGTTGTATGTTAAGTGAAAATTTTACAGATGAAAGAGATTATATAGAATTCTATGAAATTGGAATATTTCAAGACTTTAAATGGAAGGCAACCCTATCAAAATAGAATAATAATTATTAAACTACTAACTACAATTTCTAAAACACTTTTTATTTTTAAATCTCTTGTACATACAATAGTCCATTGTCTTTCCCTAATAACCCAAGGAGTGTTTTGTGTCACCCTGAAAAAATTTTAGCACCATGCAACACTGTAAATTATTGGCCTTTAAAATGCTGGAATCCACTTCTACATGTCAGTTTTCAGGGATGACTAAATGTAATTAATAAAGTTACAGGCTATGGTGAACTGAATACTGTTCAGGAAAACTTTGTATAAAGAGGGGCATTATAATAGAAATGTTTCAACTGCTTTGTAGTTCACTCTATTTTTTGTAAGAGCAGATTTCATTCATTATTACCCATTAAAAGAGTTAGCAAATAATTAGGAACAAGTGGGGATTAGAAAATAAATCAGAAATGTGAGAGTAAAAGATAAAGCAAGAGCTGGTCATCCTGACCTAATTAATATGGTACCGATTCCTGGAACTTAACTGTTGTATAATCAGTGCTTTTTAATCTCAAATTTTATTCCAAGATAAGTGTATTGTAAGGTATGATGAACCAGAATACCTGACATTTTCTCCAGCCCAATCATTCTGACACACTCTTCTATATCTGCTTCAAATATTTAAATTTTGTTTAAAAAATAGATATTTGTTATAAAAAGTAAAACATAAAAGTTAGAATAAGTAGAAAAGTCAAAACTTTCCCATTGTCCCACACCAAACCTATTCCTCTGGTGTACCCACTATTAAAAAGTAGTTTGATGTGTATTGCTCCCCATGATTTTATGTGGGCATGTGTGTGTATGCTCCTTTGTTCCTTTCCACACACAAAACAATCATATTATTCATAGTGTTTTGTAACCCAGGTTTTAAAAAGATAATAGATCTATTTCATTTTTTCTGCCCCACCAAATTTATCAGTTAAAATTACATAAATCATTCTTATTATATATTTTTAAAAAATTGTTTCAGTTTTCACTGCTATCTATCCAGGACATACATGATGAAAGCTCATATTAATCAAACACTCCACCCTATGACCCAAATTTTCCCTCCTTCCTCTATTTCCCCGCCTATATTTCCTCCTTTCCTTGTGTATCACACCCCAGCACAATCACAATCGGCAAGTACAAATGCATGGCTTGACTAACTCTGTGTAGCATGGATTTCTAGGCATAAGCAATGCACTGTTCAGACTAAATTTCACAAGAGTTCTACTGTTTGATTGGCACAGATATGAAACATTCTGGGAGCTGCCCACTTCCTGCCATTGTCTCCTCATTCATTTTTCTCCTCACAAGTGTCTCTCATTAAAATCACTTACAGAGCTAGAGCAAGCTCTTTAGTTAGAACCCTAAGCATAGGGAAGGTTATGGGATTCCGCACTACTCCATTATGCAACTAAAAATAAAGCAAAAATAAAATAAATAAACCACTAAATAAATACTATGTATTTTTTCTGGATTTTGTAAAGTTTATCGTACTTTTCTGCCTTTTTAAAGTTTGTAATTTATTGTGATTTATTTTTTAATTCCAAAGAAATGTCTTTATATCTAATTTTGTATTCATGATTTTGCCCTTTTTTCTTTAAAAAAGATGCCACAATATGCATAAGTTTTAGACTCCATAAAACCTGGATATGTCTCTGGTTATTCTTTTTCTTATAGCTATACATAATTTATAAATATTTTCAGATTTATTGAATATTTAATAAAAGTAATATAATTTTAGAAAAAGAAACAAAAAGGGAAGCTTTTGCCTTAGAACTGCTGATCCTGTCCTGTAGTTCTATTCCATTTCTAGTTTTATGATTTCCTCCATATGATTCAGTCTTATTTTAATACTGATCTCTAGTATCTGTGTTTGTATCTTATTTCTCTTTCTCACTTCTCACCTGTATTCCAGCACATCTTCCAATACATGATCTTCCTTCATCTTATTTTCCCTTAAGTCCCATTTTTCTATTCCTCTAGAAAAGCATCTTTTGTTAAAGTTTTACTCCTGTTTATGAAACTTGGCTATTGCTTAACTCGCCCTCTGTTTGCAACCTGGGTCCTTCTGTTGCTTCATGCAGATGCCACACCTTCACCCTCCAGGGCTGACCCAGATGCCTATGATGGGATCTCCCTGGCTCCAGCTCTCCTGCCACATTGCCCAATGGGGAGCACTCACCTCACCACTAGTCTCATCCCAGTAGAGACTCCAGGACTTTTATGTGACCTTGCTTGTGTCTGACCGGGTCTTGGGGAGAATATCAGACCCTTCCCAGAGACAGTAAGTACAGTGGAAAGATGACTTGCTTCTCTTCTACCTGCCTTATTCTCCATGAATACTAATGGTATTATCTGCTTTCTCAGGTTCTACACCAAGAATCTGCTTTGATGTTGCCTCCTCTTTTGCTTCCTGCATCGAGTCTAGTCTTGCCAATTATTTATTTTCCTCCCAGTTTTATTTCCACTTGCATCACTTGGTGTCAAACTTTTATTACCAACAATATAATAAGGATGATAATTATTGTATTCCTAGAGGCCCGGTGCATGAAATTCATGCACGGAGGGGGATTGTCCTTCAGCCCAGCCTGTACCCTCTCCAATCTGGGACCCCTCAAGGGATGTCCGACTGCCCGTTTAGGCCCGATCCCTGGGATCAGGCCTAAACGGGCAGTCGGACATCCCTTTCACAATCCAGGACTGTTGGCTCCCAACTGCTTGCCTGCCTGCCTTCCTGATTGCCCCTAACCACTTCTGCCTGCCTCTCACAATCAGGACTGCTGGCTCCCAACTGCTTGCCTGCCTGCCTTCCTGATTGCCCCTAACTGCTTCTGCCTGCCAGCCTGATCACCCCCTAACCACTCTGCTGCCAGCCTGTTTGCCCCCAACTTCCCTCCTCTGCCGGCCTGGTCACCCCTAACTGCCCTCTCCTGCAGGGTTGATCACCTCCAACTGCCCTCCCTTGCAGGCTTGGTCCCTCTCAACTGCTCTCCCTTGCAGGCCAGGTGCCTCCCAACTGCCCTCTCCTGCTGCTGTGGTGGCCATCCTGTGTCCACATGGAGGCAGGATCTTTGACCACATGGGGGCAGCTATATTGTGTGTTGCAGTGATGATCAATCTGCATAGTACTCTTTTATTAGATAGGATAGAGGCCTGGTACAGGGGTGGGGGCCAGCTGGTTTGCCCTGAAGGGTGTCCCTGATCAGGGTGGGGTACCCTTGGGGTGTGGGGCGACCTGAGCGAGGGGCCCATGGTGGTTTGCAGGCCGGCCACACCCCCTGGCAACCCAAGCGGAGGCCCTGGTATCTGGAATTTATTTTCCTTCTACAATTGAAACTTTGTAGCCTGGAGTGGAGCCAAGCCTGGGGCTCCCTCCGAGGCCGGCAGCCATTTGTGTTGGGGTTATAATTGAAACTTTGTTGCCTTAAGCGGGTGGGCCTGGCCAGGGTATGCAGAAAGCTTTGCTTCCCCTGTTGCTGGCGGCAACCCTGGCCTGCTCTCTCAAGCTCCATTCTGTCGCCATTTGTTTGAATTTGTTTACCTTCTATAATTGAAACTTTGTAGCTTGAGTGGAGGCTTAGGCCTGCAACGGCTGGTAGAAAGATTGGCTTCCTCTGTTACCTAGGAAACCTTGCTTTCTGTGGCTGTAGCCATCTTGGTTTGGGTTAATTTGCATGCTCGCTCTGATTGGATGGCGGGTGTGGCTTGTGGGTGTGGCTTGTGGGTGTGTCGGAGGTATGGTCAATTTGCATATTTGTCTATTATTATATAGGATAATGTTCTTTTGTCCAGGTACTGTGCTAAGTGTTTTGTCTTTATAATCACTTAATTGTCACAAAACCATGCCGAGGAAGATGCTATTATACTCCTGTTTCTTGGCATGAGAAATTAAGGTTTACAGATGTGCACAATGGCCAAAGGTCATTCAGCTTATAAATGGCAGTGCTAAACTTCAAATTCATATTCTGCAAGGGTGTCCTAACTGCAGCTTTGTCATTCTACTACTCATCTTTTCTGCCTAAACTGTCACTTCCATATTTCTACATATTAACTCTTTAAGGCTTTCCAGTGCTTAAAGCATAAAGTCAAAACTTTATTACATTAATAAATAACAGCCAAATTCTCTTTGGGTACTTTGTGGACCCATGCTCTCCTCCTTTATCTAAACTTAAATTCTCATCCATTCTTCAAAGCATTGCTCAGTTCTCACCCACTTTATGAGGCTATTCCCAAGCCTCCAATCTATAAATATCTCCAGTTCCCTAACAATAATTATCATATGCTACTTTTTTTTATTGCTTCTTTATTGACTTTCTTTTTCCTTTTTCTCTCTCACATGGTAAAAGAGCTAGGAATTTCTGTGGGTTTTGTTTTTTAAGGCACTAATCTCATCCTTGAGAATGCCACCTCATCATTTAAGCACTTCCTAAAGGCCCTGTCTCCTAATACTATCATCTTTAGGGATTAGGATTTCAACATATGCATTTTGGGATGATACAAACACACACTAGGTGAGCAGGCTAGAGACTCAGGAAGAGTTGCAATTCAAGTCCAAAGGCATTTTGCTGGGAGACTTCTCTTTCCCTTGGGGGAGGTTATTCTCTTCATTAAGCTTTCAACTGATTGGATAAAACCCACTCACATATGGAGAGCAATCTGCTTTACTCAAAGTCTACTGGTTTAAATGTTAATACCATCCAAAAAAAAATACTGTCACAGAAACATCTAAAATAGTGTTTGACCAAAAATCTGGATACTGTGGTCTAGCCACGTTAACACATACTAAGGCTGCTCTTTGAACTCTCCAAGGCTTTGAGTTGCCCAAAGAGCTCATATTGATCAGTTACATTCTGGCTTTACTTCTTTGCCTTTCTAGGCTGCACATGTCTACTTTGTGATCACTCTCCAGGCCCCTTATCTCAGGGTTTATCTGCTCTACATTAACTCTCCATCTTCACTGATATCACTTGCTTATACTCACTTCCATTCCAACTTCCATCAACTTCACACCACTTTTTTGCCAGTCATACCTTCTCAAAAAGGTACCTACTCATTCAGCTGATATATCTTAGTAGAGACGTCAGCAAATCCCCAGTCTCCCTTCCCAAGCACCATTTATGCCTCCCTCTTTTAAGTAGCCTTACATCTTTATTCAAACCACCACCACCAAAAAAAAAAAAAAGCTATTGTTCTCATTGCTAAATTCTGAGCCTTGTTAGGATATTGATTTTATCTTTATAGGCACAATGAATTTGTGATAAATGTGTCTATCTTTGGGAGAGGAAGTTGTAGTTTTATAAAACTTAGACAAGCTAAATAACCTCTATATGCTTCCATTTCTTCATTTGTAAAATAGAAATAGAAATAATAATATCTACCTCACAGAGCCATTATGAGGAATAAATGAGATTGTGAATCTAAACTACTTTGAATAATACCTGGGATCTAGTGAAAACTAGATGCATGAGCACTATTATTGTTACAACTAGAACACCCAGTGTTTCCAGCATCCTTCAGCAGGGCTGTGCTAGAACCAGATCATTTGATTGTTAGTATTTTTAGGAATTTAGTGAGTCAATTGTTAAACATGCCTATCATTAAATATTTAATTTTATAAATTTGTAGTTCAATATGTTATATTAAAAATGAAGTTCATAAATATTCAAAATTCATCATATCTCAGTTATTTTACTCTATTTTAATATTTTATGATCTTGAGGTTATTTTACTCTCTTGTATCAGCATGATGGAAATACTATATGATGGTATGCTACTGTGTAGTTCTTCCCAATTCCATTTTAGTGATGTTACATTGGTAGCTTGAAAATGGTTATGATGGCAATGTTTCACTACAGAAAGTAGCTAACATTACAGATCAGGGCATGACTTATTGTTTTATTGATTGTTTTGACTAAAGAGAGTGATAGAGAAAATGTTAATAATGCAAATTACACTTAACAGTAATTTGAATACTAATGTGTTGTGCCTAGTGCTGGAGATGAAAGAGGTTACTATTTAATGAATATAACTTTTGTATAAGAGTTATAACTAGTTTAACAATAAATGTATGTCAGATTTAATGATAAAAACATTATTGGGAAAAGTGGTAGCAGATTGGGATGTAACTTCATTTGTCAAATCATGGTTCAATTGCATGCAACAGTTTTGCAAAAACTAATAGCAGTATTCTGTGAAAATCAATTGGATATATAGAATTTATAAATAGCATTTATAATTATTTATAAATTGTATGCTACACAAATATTTTATATGTGTAAAATTTATAATAAAAATATATATGCATGTACATATATGTGTATATATACATATATACACACACTTTTTATTCCTCAGAGCTTTGCTGTGAAACATTTACTAGCATACCACAGCCTTCAGATTTATTTACCAATCAAAGGGTAAACAAAGAAAAACATATAAAAAGAAAAATATGCAATTTAAAATCTATGTATTTACAAAGGGTAAGTAAATAAATGTGTAAAGGGAAAAACAAATAAGAGGTGAAAATGAATTACCTTACTCCCAATAGAAAGCCTAAGGTTATAGGAAGGAACTAATTGTGATAACATCCTCTTCTTTGAATGCCCTTACCAAAATTTATGATTACATATTTATTTGTTGATTGGATGTTTTGTTGATTTCTATGTTCTTTGCACCTAATACAGTGTCTGGTACTGTAAATAATTAAATATTGAATTAATGCCTGAATGAGTGAGATGATAATGATATTCTTAGAAAAAATGAAAATCATATATGCATCTCAGTAACATTCTCCTTTTTAAAATCACTACCTACATAGTCTTCAAAAGTAAGACAGTAGAAAAGAAGGGCCTTTATAAATATTTGAAGATGGCCATAGTTCTTTCCTTTTGAAGTCTTCAGAAGAATTTTATTACTAATATTAACATTTTTTTTGCTTTTAAACTCATGTTTCCACCTGCTATTATTTTCTTTTTGTTTTATTTTAATTTCTTAATCATCAATTATCCCCTCTATGGCCTCTTCCACCCCCCTATCACCACACTGTTGTCCATGTACATGAGTTCTCTCTTTTTTTTTTTTCTCTTTCCCTCAATTCCTCTACCCCCAACCCCCACCCCTGACCACTCCCCACACACACACCAGAACCTGCTCTCTATGAGTCTGTCTCTATTTTGCCTGGCAGTTCAGTTTCCAACATTAACATTTTTTTTCAAACTAATTAGCCCTGTTCCCTCAGTACAGCATCGTAATTATCTATACTAATAAAAGCCTAGGTGGCCCTCATGCGTGATGTTGTCACAAGATGGCCACCACAAGATGGCCGTCACAAGATGGGCACTGCAAAGATGGCCACCACAATATGGCCACCACAAAGATGGCCACCATAAGATGGCTGCCACAAGATGGCTGCCACAAGATGGCCGTGTACACAGCAGAAGCGGGGCCTGGCAGCCGCCCCGCATGGTGAGGCATGGGGGTCCTGTGGCTCTGCACTGCGTGGAGGAGGCTGGTCCCAGTGTCTCCGCCACCTCATGCAGAGGAGGCAGGTCCCGGCGGAGGAGATGGGTCACAGCAGGGGAGGGCAGTTGGGGACGATCAGGCCGGCAGGGGAGGGCCTTTGGGGGCGATATCAGGCCAGCAGGGAAGGGCAGTTGGGGGATACCAGGCCAGCAGAGGAGAGCAGTTAGGGGCAATCAGGCAGGCAGGCAGGTGAGCAGTTAGGAGCCAGCGGTCCCAGATTGAGAGAGGGAAGTCTGACTACCGGTCCCATATTGAGAAAGGGCCTAAACCAGCAGTCGGACATCCCCCAAGGGGTCCACAATTGGAGAGGGTGCAGGCTGGGCTGCGGGAACCCTCCCTCCAAGCACGAATTTCGTGCACTGGGCCTTTAGTATATAATAATCCTACCCACTAATTCAGAAAAGAATTACAGAAGAAAGGAGAAAGGAAAATATTTAATATCCATTGAGTGATTAAGTGCCAGGTCCAATGCCAGAGACCATGAATACATGATCTAATATAATTCTCTAAAAAAGTTCTTCAAGTATTATAATCCCCTTCTTATATTTTATAGTTATAAGTGAAATGACAGGTGTGGGAGTTGGATTCCAGTATGTCTGTCTGACTCTAGAGCGTTTGTTCTTTTTATCATCTAATTATATTAATTTTATCTGCTTTTTCTCAATCAAGATGGATCCATATCCTGCTTTTAAATTTATCTTTATTGTTGAAAATATTACAGATGTCCTCCTCCCCCCATTGACCCTCTCTACCCCATCCCCATCCCCAGGCCTTCACTACTCTATTGTCTGACCCATGGGTTATGCCTATATGCATATAACTTCTTTGATTCCATATTCTTTATTTTAATTTTAATTAGGAAGAAGCTTTATAATTTTTAGTGGAAATGTAATAGAAAAATAACTCCAAAGCATCTTCTTTCATTGATGGGGCTCCTGGAAAGCCCTATGAGCCAAAAGTAGGCTGTTTGAGCCCTCAGAAATGAACATTCTTACCAGCTGTGGTTCATGCTGTCTCAGAATTCTGTTACCCATGACTAAAATATGCTTCTTCTTCTTCTGCTAATGAAGATCCCAAATCTTGCTTTACCCCTGGTATCAATTCTGGTTGGCACTGGTCCATAGCTGCACTCCCAGAACTAGTATATTCCCAAGCCAAACCATTCTTCTAGTTCATATTATGTCTGCTTCCATGAACGGAGTCTCAGAGAAAAGGAAACAGATTTAGGCTGTGTAAATAGAGCATATTGTAGGTTGGTAGTGAAGTAATTTTAGAGGAAGTTTGAAATTTTGCTAAGTAATAGCAATTATAAAGTTTAACCACAATTGCATGCAACCACCATACATAATATGAAAGAGAAAGATACTCTAAGCAAGCAGTAAAAGAGAAGACAGGCAGACCTAAGTGTGCACACAGGGAGAAGAGTCTAAGGAGAATTAGTATAATTTCTCTGGGAGGAAAGCACAAGGCATTTTAATTCCACTAACACTTCTATTTGACTAACTTACTTTTATGATCTCTTCTCTTCCTAGCCAAATATTCTCTAATCCTGTGCTTCTCAGACTTGAATTGCATGAAAATCATCCATAGTGCTTGGTAAAATGCAGGTTCTGATCCAGTAGCTCTGCAGTGGGGTCTGAGATCCTTTATTTCTGACAAGCTCCCAAGTGATGTCCATGCTGCTGACTTGGAACCTTACTTTGAGGAGCAAGGCTTCCATAAAACACTCTTTTGGGAGTATGGGTGAGGAAAGGAGTAAGAAAATATAGTACCTTAGAAAATGAGTTAAAAAAGAACACACACTTTACATTTTTAAAACGTCTCCACTTTGGACAATGAACATTGACAGTACATATCAGACTGATTTCAGAAACCTGTCAGGCTTGTCTTTTAAAAATAAACATTTCTTATTATGCTAATATCTGGGATATGAAATCAGTTAGTTCCTCTATGTTGTCTGTGTTTATGTAAGTGAAAATGAATCTAGACCTTTACTTTCAAGAGTCCAATAAGATTATTTTTTATTATGTGGATGAATTTGTGAAGCCACAAAAATAAATATCAATTCTATTCATTTGTAAGGGTTTACATGCCAGTTAAATAAAAATCATGGCCTTTAAGATAAAAAGATATATAATAAAATAATTTGGAGGGTTGGTTTTATTTTGTTTGGTTTGGTTTTGTTTTATTTGAGAAGCAGTAATAAATTTTAGTCTCGCCAGAGATAACTTAGTCTAAGAACAGGCTCCATAAATCTATGAGGACACAGATTTGTTCCCTCTCTTACAGAAGCTTCAGAATAGAGAAAAAAATAGTCCTGTATAAGATTTCTATTTATAAAATAAAGCAATGTCTTTATCAAAGATGCAGTCACTTTTGATGCTTCTCATTTCCCAGTTTAGAACAACAGGGCACAGAGAGATTAGTCAACTTGTTCAAGATGGCACAGTCATCAGCTCCAGGGGAGGTCTGAGGATGAAAGTCAACTCACCAACATAGACAGCAGAGTTCCCTGCCTTACCCCATGCTGCCGGTGCACTTAGAGTAATCATCTTGGCTTTTCAGTCCCCTTGACTTTTCGCCCTCATAGATATCATTGGCCCCTTGGCAATTCTCTTTTATCATTGATATGCTGGAATTTTCCTGAGAAGTGTCTAAATTCATTTTGTTATGAGATGTTGAGATCTAAGTCTCAGAAAAAGCAACTATCTTATTTTTCATCCTTTTTTTTTTTTTTTTACCCTGATTACTGGTATTCATAGTGAAGTTTTTTTTGTTTTTTCTATAGCTCCTCCATAATGAGGGTTTGAGAAATTTCCAATCTTCCCCTTCCAGCTCTCTCCCACTCCTTTCCTGTCACTATTCTTTGCCCTAGTGCACCAAAGCACATAATTCTACTACTTGCCCAGTTGAGTTATTCAGAAAGTCAAGAAGGAAAGAAAAGTGAACTTATTTTGGAGAATCTTCTCCATTCACAATACAAACACTTGCTCTGTCCTTCACAGCTATGGTGAGCAACTAATTTAGATTAAATATCAGGACACTTTTGAAAATGAAAGGGGTGATATTAAAATTGGGCCCAGAAATAAGCATGGTTTTCATGGGTCCCTTACGTGGATTCCTCTTAGATACCACTAGAAAAGATCTTGAATGCCAGGATGTTTGGTGGCCCTTGGGTACTTACCTGTGAGGTTGAGCCTATAGATAGATACATTATAACCTTCAGGTACCAATTGGTTTTAAAAATCCTATATAACAAAGAGGCAATATGCAAATTGACCCTCACACCCTCACAAGACGGCTGCCTATAACCAGGCCAGCAGGGGGGTTAGTGAGGGACAACCAAACGACTGAACAAGCAGGCTGCATGGGGCAACTAGGCTGGCAGGAGGGTTAGTGAGGGAAGACCAAACAACTGAACAAGCAGTCTACGTGGGGCAACCAGGCTGGCGGAGGAGGGGGGCAGTTGGGGGGTGACCAGGCCAGCGGGGGGGCAGTTGGTGACCAGACCAGCCGGGGGGGGGCAGTTGGGGGTGACCAGGCCAGCAAGGGGGGCAGTAAGGGATGGCCAGGCCGGTGGGGGGGCAGTTGGGGGCAACCAGGCAGGCAGACAGGTGAGCGATTAGGAGCCAGTGGTCCAGGATTGTGAGAGGGATGTCCAACATCCCCCAAGGGGTCCGGGATTGGAGAGGGTGCAGGCTGGGCTGAGGGGACCCTCCCCCCCATGCACGAATTTCGTGCACCGGGCCCCTAGTTTAAATTATAATGAACACATGAAGAGATATGCACCAAGCAATGGATTGAAGAAAGAACTAAGACTTATTTTAATCTTAAATGTTTGTTCTTTCTAGCTGATTTAAGACCTCTTACTGTTGGATATAAAACTTTTTTATGGCCCTAGCTGGTTTGGATCAGTGGATAGAGTGTCGGCCTGTGGACTGAAGGGTCTCGGGTTCGATTCCAGTCAAGGGCATGTACCTTGGTTGCAGCCACATCCCCAGTAGGGGGTGTGCAGAAGGCAGCTGATTGATGTTTCTCTCTCATCAATGTTTCTAACTCTCTATCTGTCTCCCTTCCTCTCTGTAAAAAATCAATAAAATATATTTAAAAATAAATAAATAAAACTTTTTTATGATTTCTAAACACTTACATAAGAAACCAGAGTTGGGCAGGGGGAGAAAACCAGTAAAGTTTATATTTAATTACCTTGAATTCTCACTCCTATTCTTTGTGTAAGAGCCAAGGCTTGTGTTTAAAAAGAAAACAAGAATTAAAAGTGATCAAATTGTGCTATCTAAGTAGGTGTAAAAATGCTTTTATTTTACAACACATTTTAAAATACAGAGTGATATCTAATTCCCTCTTGGACAAAGGCAACAGTGCAGAGGAATAGAGTGCTTTATCAGTCTAAGATGCCTTATAGATTCCACTTCTAAAATATTTACCATCTACTCCACAACTCCAGTCTTTGTCTCCAGTGGTCTCTTAACTCTTAGTTCTCTTCAGTTCAACTGTAGCCCCTGTTATCTTTTGCAAATGTTATTCTGAACCTGTAACTCTTTTAGTTTATATCCTTTCAAGGGCACTCCACAAAGAAATTCTAAGATCCTTAACTAATTTTACAAATCCCTACATCATCTCTACCACCAGTCTTTCCACTGAACAAGTAATTTTCTCTCATTTGTTGAATGTTTATAACTGAAGATAAAAAAGACCTCTCCCTCAAAGGGCTTACCGTCTTTGAACAGGTAACTACCCTACTAGTGTAGAGATACGCTGAAGCTCCTCAGGGCTGAACTTGTTTTGCTGAACTTGGTGGTAACTGGGGAAGCAAATAGGAGGAACCGAGAGGGGACTGAAAGTGTTTTAGTCTAGAAAGCAGGGGAGGAACTGGATCCTAAACTGTGGAGAAGAGCAGAAAACTGGAGAAGGGTGGAAACATTGCAAAGGAAGGGAGAAGAGAGACCAAAAATGTAGGAGAACTTCTTGAACTATTTTTAAATCTCTTTCAGGTTCTAAGAACTCATTCAAGCAATAGAAGGCTACGTTTTGTACCATAGGTGTGGAACCTCTGACTCAGTGATTTTCAATTTTGGCTGCACATTAGAATTACAAGGGCTCTTTAAAATTCTGACTCCTAGGATTTCTTTCCAGATGTTCTGATGTAGTTGGTCTCAGGTGGAGCTGAAAAGTGTAGTGTTTAAAAGCCCCCAGATGACCCTTGTGAAGATTAAATGAAATTACACATGCAGATACACTTTACAAGGGTTAAGTTTTATTGATGGGATTACTAAATCAATAGGCTCTGAATTTGAAAACAAAGAGAACAGCACAAATTCAGTTCAGAATAAATCTTTGTATTGAATCTTAAAGCCAAGTTAGGTGGAAAAGGGGTCATGCAGCCCAGGAGTAGGAAGATCCAATACAAAGGCAGAAAGGTGAGAAATAACATATTTTGTGCAGGATACAAATTTCATTTTTCTGATTGATTCAACCACCATTTATTGCATATTTATCCATGCTTTATACCACCTCATTCATTGGGAACATAAAGGTACCTTTATGCCACTGAAACTGTACCATAAGACAATCAAGAATTGATAGGAGGCCCTAGCCAGTTTGGCTCAGTGGATAGAGAGTTGGCCTTTGTACTGAAGGGTCCCAGGTTTGATTCCCATCAAGGACACATGCCCAGGTTGTGGGCTCAGTCCCCAGGAGGGTGCATGCAGGAGGCAGCTGGTCAACTAAAAATAAAAAATAGAAAGAATTGATAGAAGTTGGAGACTCAAGGAATAACAACTACAACACATAATAAATTAGTGCAGTGGTTTGCAAATACATATGGTTTTAGGACTAGCTGCATCAGCATCACCTGGAAATGTGATAGAAATACAAATTATCAGTTCCACTCAGGATATACTGAATCAGAAATTCTAAGGTTTGGATTTAGCAGCCTGTTGTGTGTTTTGTTTTGTTTTAATATATTTCTATTGATTTCAGAGAGGAAGGGAGTGGGAGAGAGAGAGAGAGAAACATCAGTGATGAGAGAGAATCACTGATCAGCTGCCTCCTGCATGCCCCACAATGGGGATCAAGCCCACAATCTGGAATCAAACTATGACCTCCTGGTTCATAGGTCAATGCTCAATCACTGAGCCACACTGGCTGGGCCAGCAACCTGTTTTAACATGGCCTCCAGGTGAATTGAAGAAGGCTAAAAATTTAGAACCAGAAGAGTAGTGGTTCCCACTCCTGGCTACTTATTGAATCTATCTAAAGACTATATTAACAGTCCTAATTTGCTAGGACTGCTATAACAAATACCACAGACTGGGTGGCTTAAACAACAAAAATTATTTTCTCACATTTCTGGAAGCTAGAAGTCTGAGATCAAGGTATCAGCAGGGTTGGTGTCTTCTCAGGTCTCTCTCCTTGTTTTATAGATGGACTTCTTCTCCTGCATCTGAACACGGACTTCCCTCTGTGTGTCTGTGTCCTAATTTCCTCTTCTTATAAAGTCACAAGTCATATTGGATTCTGACCCACCTAAAGACCTCATTTTACCTTAATTACCTATAAAAAGACCCTACCTCCAAATACATTCACATTTGAGGAGTTAGACCTTCAACTTATGAATTGGGGGTGGGGAGTGGGCATAATTCAGCCTATAACAAAGGCCTTTAATTTAAAAACCAATGGCCCTCATGAGACCAACTAAATCTGATTTCCTAGGGGTGGGGCTCAGACATAAGTATTTCTTAAAAGTTCACTTGTGGTTCAAATTTTCAGCCAGACTATAATTAAAAGGCCAAACAGGTGGGCACACATTAGGAGATCTGGTCATCATCATTAGTCACATGCTGCGCAGTCAGGTTCAGGCAGGCAGACCCTAGCAAGGATGGAGAGATTGTTACATGGCTGCAAGAACTCAACCTGGTTTCTTGAGAAGCCTGGTTTAGGGCAGCATATCCAGTTAAGCCCTGAGGCAAGCCTAGACAGGTTGAGAATTCAGATAATAGAATTGAGGTGTAGGTGAGGACCAATTTATAAGAAATTAATGTCAGAATGGGTGCAAGATATTAGAACTCAGCTGTGACCTACACAGCTGACTTGACTCTGGGAGCACAGGGGACAGGAAGTTATTCCCAGGGTTAATACCTCCAATATATATCTTTAGAGGATTTAGAGAAAAAAGAAAATAAGACAAATGGCAACAAAAAACAAACCCCTATCCTGAAGATATAATGTGTGCATGGACTACTGATATATCAAGAGCTATACAATTTTAGTGAGTTCCTGGACTTTATTTCATGTTGATGATGGTGGCGTCTTACAGAGTGGCTGATTAAGCTTCTAACAATCTTTGTCAAAGTCAATAATCTCCACTTTGTTCTCCCTCACAGAGAGGAAGCCAATCTTGTTCAAACTGTCATTTATTAGCTCCTTTTCCAATACCACAAAGTTAAAGAAACAAATAGAATCCAGGAAGAGTACACAATGTCTTTGAAAGAGCTCACCTTCTCATCCTCATCCACCCACCTGGCCCAGAGATGGAAGAATTACAGGGAGCCCAGCTAAATGATAATGTTATTGATTCCCTGTCAATTGGATTTTTCTCGAGTCCAGCAACAGTCAAGTGTTTACCAGGCTTCTTTTTTCAAAACAACTCAAAAGTCATTCCTAGCAGAGAAGCTAGGAACCAGAAAATCAATAATACAGGAAAGGTTACTAAGGATTTTCATCTACCCAGTGAGGAGGATATTTATTTATAGAAAAACTGGTCACTCCAGTTTAGTGTGGTAATAACATGGTACAGCTAGTTCAAAGAGTGGCATGGTTGAACACAGCCTTGTATTATGCCCACTGTAAATGGTCTCTATGAGGAAAAACCTATAATTTAGAGAGATTTGCCATGAATGGTAAAGCCTGGGTCATTGTAACAGATACTTTTTTAACAGCTGTATTTGTGGAGAGGACATGTAAAAAGGAAGGAAACAGGCTAGCTTCAGGAAACATGGAAGGGGAAAGTGAGCTTCATTTGCTTTTACGTACATGAAAGCTATATTACACACAAACTGAATCCTTGAATACTTACTACAGAGACATTCTAGAATTTTAAAAAATGGAATATATGTGTTTTGCTCCTTAAAGAATCATTTTCCCATGGTCCTACTTAAAATTTTATCTCTGTTTACATGCTCCTCAAACTCTAGGAAAAACTATGTAGTCTTTTCAATTGCATTTTTATAATAAGGTTTAACATTGGGTGGAAGACAGAAAATACTGACTCAAAATGTCAACCTGTTTTCCAGAGAACTCCTTGGAACATGATTCTGTTGACCTTTTGTGGTACATGCAGACATTCTTTGTAGTTGCTGCTGGAAAAGCAAGAGGTACAAATTGTAGGTATGGCTTTTCCAAAGCCGGTCTCTGAAAATTCATGCAGCAATCTTTTAGACATTTTAAAAAAATAATTATCAAGTAAATATTCTCGGAAATTAGGGAATAGTGGGCCTGAACTTTAATCTCTACATGCCTGTCTACCAATGTCATTTCCAGTTTCTATCAGTCAGCTGTGATAGGATGCCATTTGCATAGTGGTATGCTGATAAAGTTTTAAAACTGGCTGTCCTGCAAAAATATCCATGATTTGTATTGTTTGACAATTTCCATGGTATTAATATCCTACATGGGCCATTTAGAGCTACCAACACGAAGTCATTGAAAGCAGAATTAGGAAGAAAACGTATCATATGTAGTATTTCCAGAATACAGATAAAATTGAAATATAAAAAAACAAACACCTCAGAAGTACACACAATAATAAAATATAGTAACATAATTAGGAAGTTATAGGATTTGAGTATTTATTATCTTGCTTTTAATATAATTTATGTAATTATAATTTAATTTTAATCACTGCATTTATGAACTAGCTTATGAAATTCTAGAAAATCTAAAATTGGTTCTCATGAGCCAGTAGAAGCTAGTTCTGGCACAATACTGGTCCCCCAGAAGGTGAAGCCTGGATTTATGAATTAAAGGAGAACCCAGACCCACAACATCAAACACTAGGTATTATGTAAAATCTAAACTTATAGCAGAGACTGATCAAATAGTATGAGAGGGTTGGGAATAAATCCAGAATCAAATATCCAGATTCTACTTGTAGGGCAGAGGTCACCAACTAGTGGCCTGGAAATATATTTTGTTGGGGAATTATGGTATACATTTTTCCTGGCAGGAAATAGCTAGATCTGAGAGATAGCTGCCAACTTTGGGCAAGATGTGTGAACTCTGGTTTACCACTGTCCAAACACTCACCATTGTCTCTTTCCCATGGTTTGCTTCATTCATGTACATTACTTCTGAAGGTTGTAGCACTTCAGAATCAGCACTTCACTAAATACACTCACTCAGAAGGCTTCTGCTCATGGTCTTAAGTAACATCTTCATGCTGATGACTGCCACATTTATACCTCCAGTCAGACTTCTTCCCTGAGCTATAGACTCTCTACTCACCATCTCTATTTATATGTTAACTAGAGGCCCAGTGCACGAAATTCATGCACGGAGGGGGGTTGTCCCTCAGCCCAGCCTGTACCCTCTCCAATATGGGACCCCTCAAGGGATGTCCAACTGTCCAACTGTCCAACTGTCTAAACAGGCAGTCGGACATCCCTCTCACAATCCAGGACTGCTGGCTCCCAACTGCTTGCCTGCCTGCCTTCCTGATTGCCCCTAACCGCTTCTGCCTGCCAGCTTGATCACCCCCTAACCACTCTGCTGCCAGCCTGTTTGCCCCCAACTTCCCTCCTCTGCCGGCCTGGTCACCCCTAAACTGCCCTCTCCTGTAGGGTTAATCACCTCCAACTGCCCTACCCTGCAGGCCTGGTCCTTCTCAACTGCCCTCCCTTGCAGGCAGGGTGCCTCCCAACTGCCCTCTCCTGCTGGCCATCTTGTGGTGGCCATCTTGTGTCCACATGGGGGCAGGATCTTTGACCACATGGGGGAAGCCATATTGTGTGTTGCAGTGATGATCAATCTGCATATTACTCTTTTATTAGATAGGATAGAGGCCTGGTACAGGGGTGGGGGCCAGCTGGTTTGCCCTGAAGGGCGTCCCGGATCAGGTGAGGGTTCCCTTGGGGTGTGGGGCAGCCTGAGTGAGGGGCATGTGGTGGTTTGCAGGCCGGCCACGCCCCCTGGCAACCCAAGCGGAGGCCCTGGTATCTGGAATTTATTTTCCTTCTACAATTGAAACTTTGTAGCCTGGAGTGGAGCCAAGCCTGGGGCTCCCTCCGAGGCCGGCAGCCATTTGTGTTGGGGTTATAATTGAAACTTTGTTGCCTTAAGCGGGTGGGCCCGGCCAGGGTGTGCAGAAAGCTTTGCTTCCCCTGTTGCCGGTGGCAACCCTGGCCTGCTCTCTCAAGCTCCATTCTGCCGCCATTTGTTTGAATTTCTTTACCTTCTATAATTGAAACTTTGTAGCTTGAGTAGAGGCTTAGGCCTGGCAAGGGCAGGCAGAAAACTTGGCTTGCTCTGTTACCTAGGAAACCTTGCTCTCTGTGGCTGTAGCCATCTTGGTTTGGGTTAATTTGCATGCTCGCTCTGATTGGATGGTGGGTGTGGCTTTGTGGGCATGGCTTGTGGGTGTGTTGGAGGTATGGTCAATTTGCATATTTGTCTATTATTAGGTAGGATAGCCATCTCAAACCAAACATTTTCAAAACTTAATTGCCCCTGCCATGGTTTTCAACAGCTCAGAAAATAGCTACTTCATCCTTCTGGCTTCCTGGCCCAAGATCATGACCCTATCTTTGATTCTCCTGTTTCCCTTTGTCTCACATCCTATCCATCCGTAAATCTTCTCAGCTCTACCTTCAAATTCATGCAGAAACTGACCTTTTCTTCTTTTAACCACATCCAACTTTGCATTCATAATATCTCCCCCATGTTATCACAATTGCCTCTTAACTGGTCTCCCACTTCGATCCTTGTCCACCTACAGCCCATTCTCACAGCAACCAGTATGAGCCATTTGTTGTTTAATTTGAGTCATGTATTTTTTTCTACTAAAAAAAACTAAGTCTTCCTATTTTACTTAATAAAAGCCAGTCTTCAAGTTTTTCTTTTGATGTTGCCTAACTGGATGTTTCTTCCCCAGATGTCCCCACAGCCTTTTATCCCATCTCACAGACCTTTCCCAAATGCCATCTCTTGGCAACTTCCATCAAAATTATCCTTTTTTACTTTTTTTCCTCCATATCATTTATCACTAGCTGAAATGCAATAAATCTTATTTGTTTTCTCACACTAAAAGTTAAGCTTCTTGAAGGCAGATATTTTGTCTGTTTTTTTTCATATCCCCATGCTAGAAACAATGCCTAGCATGGTAGGGATTCAATAAATGTCAGTTGAAGGAATGGTTAACTTGCCATTGGCATTAAAGATATTTCAATACAATTAGAGAAGGGTCATAGGATGGGAAAAGGGAAAGTAAGAAGGGCGTGGGAGAGTAGTAGGAAAATAGATCATTTCATTGGGCAACCAGAAAACTAACATCTTCAGGTTCCCTGCTGAGAGTTAGTGAAGGTCATGGAACTCTAGAAAACTCTAACTCTTGTGGTGTGGAATAGGGGAGTACATAGGGAAAGGCTGCATGCTGTCCTAGAATGTTCATTACTTTTGAAGTCAGATAAATGCTGTTGCTGTTGCTGTTCCTGACTGTTGTTATTTTCTTGAATTTGTGATTTAATCTCTCTGAGCCTCTCCTGGTTGTCCTTTCTTTGAATTTTCTTCTTCCTTTTATGCCGTTGGCTTCTCTGGCATCCTTTAACACTTTGGTCTCTTAAATGCTATACTATCACCCTCTTCTCTTCTGACTCTCTGGCCTGATTGGACTATTCTTTTCACCTCCATGCTTTGCTCATGCTATTCCCTCAGCCTGAAGAAAACAGATAATGCAAATTCATCCATCTCTCTTATAATTGTAAGATGTCATGGATAAGTTAAAGAAGAGCTGAGTTCATCACAAAATCATCATTTCATAGCCATGTTGATTTGAACCAATCGCTTAACTTTCTATGATGCAGTTTTGCATGTGAAAAATAGGCAGGTAGAAAGACCTAGTGGTTCTGACAGACTTTTAAGGCCATATTGTAGCCCTGCTACTTATAGTTGGATAAAAGAGCAAAAGACTATCTCTAATCCTTGGTGGCTTTCTCAATAAAATTGTGACTAATGGTACCCACTTCATAGTTATTGTGAGGATCTGATGAGGTATAAAGCATTGATATACTGCCTGACAAATGGGAAGCAACCAATCCAGGTAGTTTTTAACTTTACTATGGGGCTATTGTATGTGTGCTGGATATCTGATTGCCTCTCTAAATCTACTCCCCAAATTTTTGCATCCTACTCTGTGCCCCATGAGGTTAAGCTGGGGCCTCTATCAAAGGATTTCTTTGTCCTCTAGCTCTGGTCAGGCCAGTGGAGGCAATAGCAAGAGATGGGCTCCCTCCCGGGAAGGCTCCATTGGTCTCTCTACTAAAGGCCACATCTCCTCTCAGGTGGCTCTCTCCACATGGTTCTTTACTTCCTCTCTGGGAACTGGGAACTACTCTCTACTCTTGATAATGCCTTCTTACTATAATGAGCTCTGGGGTACTACACTATCTTGGTTTTCCTTCACCCTCTCTGCTTCCTCATGATAGTCCCTTTATTAAACTCTACTGAATTTGAGCATGCTAAGTGCTTCCTGCCTAAAACCCAATAGAGATGGTATAGACCTGAGTATTTTGTGAAGTTACAACATATGTCTTTCGCCTAGAAGCTTTTCTAAATCCTGCATCTCTAGGAATTAGCAGTGTCAAGCACTTGCAAGAATTCAAAAACAAAGTTCACTCTTTCAGATAAAAATATTCACGTCTTACCAGACATCTAGATATCCCAGAGGAAACTCCAACTCAGCATATCTATTGCTGACTAATCATCTATCACCTCATCAACTGCTTCTCTTTTTGTATTCCTAAATAATTGTTCTTAAGAATATCACCACCATGCTGACTGCCCATGTGAAAAGCTCGTGTCATTGAGATCTCTCCCTAGGACATCATATCCAATCTGTTCAAGGGAAACAAGGAATAAGGCAAATATCAACAAAGCTGGACTAAGTGATATTGATCTGGGTACCATTTATTTCTTTACTACTATTTCCTGTGTGACACTTTTCCAACACCTTCCACAGTTCTGGTCACAGATCACTATATCTGAAAAATATCTTACTACTCTGTTTTACCTCTGCAGACAATAAAGTGTAAAGATACACCCTCAAGAGAGTAAATATTTTTGAGGATAAAAATGTGTGTTATATACTGTTTATCCTGCGCACTCGGCAGAGCTTCTGACACATAGTAGATATTAAATGAAGGAGTAGTAATATGTAGAAAGAATTAACTTTTTCTAAGAAAAGAATTGACTTTTTCTGAAAAACAATATTGGAAGCAAGTTACTTTAAAAGGGACTTTTATTTTGTAGAATGACACTTCTCCATCTTCTTAGGCATTATTTGCTGAGTCTTTTATAAGAAGTATTTCTCATCAGTACCAATGGATGAAAAGCATTACCAGGTGCTAAGTGCCTTTGCAAAGTGAACACCTCAGAGCCAGTTGAGAACTGGGGATGCCTACATTGCTTCACAAGACTTTGCTTCTATGACCTCATTCCAACATCCCTAGTCTCAGGCCTTTCTCTAAGCTTCCGGGTTAAAGTCCCTTTACTGTTTTCATTTGTTTGCTTTAACTATAGTTGATTCCATCTGTTAGCTGTGGTTCTGTAACTATTCAAACGTCTATCATACTTCCTCCTAGAGATAATTGATGCAAATGCAAATGAGGCATTAAAAAAACTATTTGAGTAACTGGTAGAGAAGTTTCAGTTTCTTTTCCTGGAAAACAAACCCTCAAACTTGATCAGGTGTGAAAGTAAGCCATTATAATGAAAGGAACTGATTTTAAAAAATAGTCTTTTGTCATGAAACTAGCTGAACAGAAAGGGTGGTTGGGCCAAAGCAGCATAATGGAGATTTGTGATTATTATTTCCTTGGTCCTGCTCTAATGGGTTTATGAGAATTGACAATAATGAACAAACAATGGTTATGATGATGAGTTTATTGGTTAATTCATAAAACATATGGTAGGCTTCCTTCTGCCAGAAGTTTTTGGGCAAATGAAAATCAAGAATAAATAAATGGTATGACATCAAAACAGTGTTTTTAAGCAGATCAGAAAAATCAACTAATTAGTGTTTTATTGATCTGGAAAAAGGGAAATCCCAGTTCTGTTTTAGGCACTATTGCACCAAGCTTAGATTCAAATTGGAGATGAAGACTGTGTTTTTAAACCCCAGTGGATGTTGCTCCCAATTCTCACAACCAGCTATATGTTATCACAGTTTTGCTCTATAAAAATTATGCTGCAAAATTAATGAATGCTCTACACAAGAAGCAGTTACTACACTTATATTAGTCTGGATAGGTAGGACTATGCTATGGTGTCAAAAAACTCCAAAATCACAGAGGTTTAACTCAACAAAAGTTTATTTTTTTTTTGCCTTTCGCAAAGTGTACTGCTAGTCCAGGTAACTCTCCAGGGGAGGCTCTTTCATCTTGTTTTGCTTCCATTTCAACATGTACTTTCAAGATGTCTGATTACTTGACCAGAGAAGAGTGTGCTGAAGTGCCTTCTATGAACAATTAAATAAATATTCCAGTCAGAAAGTACCTGCCATCCAAGAATCATTACCATAACACAGAAGTGCTATAGAGCTGCAGTCAGCATTGCCCCAATCCCCTCATCTTCAAAGATCATATGCAAGCCTCTCCTTAGCTTATGTCTTCTACCCGGAAGAATGCTACACTTTTATCTGAAGATCATGGTAGAGGGAACTCAGTTTGATACATGAATGCACCAATTCCAAGGTGAATGACCTTTGAACAAGTATTGAACTTCTCCAAGTTTCACTTCCCTCATTTTTCAGAGGGGGATAATAGTAATGTTGACTGTGACATGAAAAGGAATAATATAAGAAAAGTGGCTGGTATTGAATAAAAAGTTAATAAATGCTTGGCCATCCCAGAAAGTGTAATCAGGCCCAAATCTGCACTTCCTGCTCATGTTATACCTTCCCCATTCACTGGGAAATGCCTGTGAGAAAAAGATTAAGCAGCATTGGCCAGAGAAGGCTAAACTGGGGGACAATTAAATGTCTGGATTTAAAATATCTGTGTGGAGATTATAAAGTGTCTGTGTCACTAGAATGAAAATTGTTTCCGATTCCTGTAAATCCTGCCCTACAAATGGATTTCAGTGAGAACTTTGTAAGTTCTCCAGAAATGATCGTGACAGACAATAGGCAGCCTAATTCTCTGGACCATTTCAATGATAATCTAATATAATCAAATATAAAAATGATCAGTATAAGCCTTGTATATAAAGCCTACATAAGACTTACAAGTACACTTTACCTTCTAAATTTACTTTTAGGAACAAATGTAGATAATAACTCTTTAAATAAAACCCACATTAAAATTTGAATTTATGGAAAATAATTACAGATATAATTCCTCAATTTACAATGGGATTCATGATAGAATAAATAGCAGTCCTTTGCACTTTAAAGTGGTCTGATTTGCCAACAAACTTTTAAGAATACAACTCTAATTATATAGGGTTTCTATGAGGAATATGGATCATCACAAAAGGACTTCATTTATCTTCCTTTCTGAAGCTTTCCAAAAGAATTATGTCAATATCCAAGTGAGCATGATCATGGCAATTTAAATTATGATTTCCAACTCCTAGAGAATAGAGGATTTTTATTTACAGATTTCCATAATTGCTGCATTATAGTATATTACTGAAAATGTCCAGTTTACAACAAAAATTATGAGATGTGCAAAAAACAAAATACATATGGCCCACACACAGGTAAAAAACAATCCTAGAAACTGGTGTTGAGGAAGCCCT
This sequence comes from Eptesicus fuscus, assembly GCF_027574615.1. NCBI lineage: Eukaryota > Metazoa > Chordata > Mammalia > Chiroptera > Vespertilionidae > Eptesicus > Eptesicus fuscus. The sequence continues at coordinate 40,606,770 of NC_072482.1, forward strand.
GATGTCAGATTTATAGGACAAAGACTTTAAATCAGTTAGATATGTTCAAAGTACTAAAGGAACCATGTCTGAAGAATGAAAGTATGAGAACAATAGCACTAAATTAGAATATCCGTAAAGAGATAGAAAGTATTTTAAAAAGCCAAACAAATTCTAGAGTTGAAAAGTACAATATCTGAAATGAAAAATTCTGTAGGGACACTCAATAGTAGATTTGTGCTAACAAAAAGAGAGAAGGAGTGAACTTTAAAATAGGTCAATTAAATCTTTACTTAGTCTGTGGAACAGAAAGTTAAAAGCATGAATAAAAATTAAGAGCCTCAGAAAACTGTGGGACACCATTGAATATATCAACATAGGTTTAATGGGAATCTAAGAAGGCCAGGACAGAAAAGATCAGAAAGAACAGTTGGAGAAAAAATGGTTGAAAAGTTTCTAAATTTGATGTAAAAACTTTAATCTACATGTCCAAGAGGCTAATGAACTCAAAGGATAAACTCAAAGACCTCCACACTGAGACTCATCATAATAAAACTGTTGAGTGTCAAAGACAAAGATAAAAATATTGAAAGCAGCAAGAGAAGGAATTCATTACATATATGCAAGGGATCCTCAAAAGTCAACAGTTGATTTCTTACCAGAAACTATGGATGTCAGAAGATAGTGGGATGACATATTTAAAGAAAAATTGTCAACCAAGAAAAAATATTCTTAAATTATAAAGTATAAATTAAGAGATTCCCAGATACACAAAACCAGAGAATTTATTGGTAGCAGACTGTCCTGCAAGAAATTACTATGAATAAGTATGCTAAAATAATGAGATGATCTAGACAAAATGAGCAAATTCTTAGAAAGTCACAATTATCAAAACTTTGTAAGAAGAAACAGAATGTGTGAATAGACCTATACTATGTAAAGATACAGAATTAGCAATAAAAATTTATTCACAAAGAAAATCTTGGAATCAGATGACTTTACTGGTGAATTCTACCAAATTTTTTAAAAAATACCAATCCTCCAAAAACTCTTCCAAAACTAGAAAACACTTCAAACACTTCTGTGAGATCAAGATAACTCTGACACCAAACCTAGAAAAAAACAGATGCCACAAGAATGGAAGAGTATAGATGAATATTTTTTATAAATATAGACACAAAAATCTTTTAAAAAATCTAGTAACATATAACAAGGATTATACAGCATGACCAAATAGAATGTATTCGAGGAATGCAAAATTGGTTTAAATACAACAAACAATTAATTAATGTAATACATGAGGAGTCTGGCTCCAGGCTGAAACCCCATGTGTGATCTTTCAAGCCTGACCAAGGCCAATTGCAAAGGCTCTATCTGACAAGTGTCATGGGAGCAGGGGGAAGCTGCCCCCAAAACACACACACAGCAGATTTGGTGCATGGCCATTGTATTGCAATCTCTAGTGGGAGTTGCAGTAAGGACTCATGTCTTCCTGACTAGCTTTGCTCTTATGAACATCTGCATTCTTAGCTCAAGAACCTTTGTTGAGAGGTTTTCTTATCAGAGGACACTCAGCCAAGGCCTCTCTTAGGTGCACTCTGCCTATTCCACTTTCTCTGGGAGGCCTTCAAGACATTTTCTTCACTTTGACTCAGCATTAATTATTTTTCCACTATTAAGCCTTCTCCCTCCATCTTCCCTGAACCTCTGGGTCCACAAAACAGCACGACCCTTTGGTTTGGAGATCCCTCAGCAGTGAGGTGATCTCCCTGTGTGCACTGATACATCTGACCTCCTGGCACCCTTTCTTGGAGGGAAAAAAATGGAACACTGGCGGAGCTGAAATTTTTTCCTTTTTAGCCTCTTGCTTATACTATTACCATAAATGATTTACGGCATCTCTGTTACTTTCATTTTGGCTTATTGTGTGTTTTTTTTTAAATATTTTTAAAATTGATTTCAGAGAGAAAGGGAGAGGGAGAGAGAGATAGAAACATCAATGATGAGAGAGAATCATTGACCAGCTGCTTTCTGTGTGCCGCCTACTGGGGATGGAGCCCACAACCCAGGCATATTCCCTAACTGGAATATCGAGCCAGCAACCCTTTGGTTCACAGGCTGACACTCTATCCACTGAGCCAAACCGGCTAGGGCAGTGGTCGGCAAACTGTGAGCCACATGCGGCTCTTTGGCCCCTTGAGTGTGGCTCTTCCACAAAATACCATGTGTGGGCGCGCACGTACAGTGCGATTGAAACTTCTTGGCCCATGCGCAGAAATTGGTTTTCGGCCCGGGCCAGTCTATTTTGAAGAAGTGGTTCTAATGCCGAGCCACACTCAAGGGACCAAAGAGCCACATGTGGCTCGCGAGCCATGGTTTGCTGACCACTGGGCTAGGGCAGTGGTCAGCAAACTCATTAGTCAACAGAGCCAAATATCAACAGTATAACGATTGAAATTACTTTTGAGAGCTGAAAACCGACTTCTGCGCATGGGCCACGAAGTTTCAATCACACTGTACGTGCGGGCCCGCACGTGGTATTTTGTGGAAGAGCCACACTCAAGGGGCCAAAGAGCCGCATGTTGCTTGCAAGCCGCAGTTTGCTGACCACTGGGCTAGGGCATTGGCTTATTGTTTTAATTGACCAACTAGAATCTATATCTAGCAGCTAAGCTCTCTAACACAACTCTGGACATTATAATATATTAAAGGACAGAGACCACATGATCATATCAATAGATGCAAAATAAAAAAAGCATTTGACAAAATCTAACAGCATTTTATGATAAACACACACACACACAAAACAAGAACAGAAGGAAATTTCTGAACCTGATAAAGAATATCTAAAAAATGCACTATTGACATCATACTTAATGGCAAAAGACGGAAAGCTTTCCCCTTAAGATCAGGAGCAAGACAGGGAAATCTACTCTCACCACTTCTTTTAAACATTGTACTTGATGTTTTAGTCAGGACAATTAGGCAAAAAAAATAAATAAATAAAAAGCATCCAGATTGTAAAGAAAGAAGTAAAGCTGTATCCATTTTCAGATGATATGATCTTTTATATAGAAAATTCTAAGGAAGCCACCAAAAACTATTAAACTAATAAATAAGTTCATCAAGGTTGTAATAAATAAAAATCAACATACAAAAAGCAACTGTATTTCTACACACTAGCAATGAACAATCTGAAAATTAAATTAGGAAAATAGTTGCATTTAAAGGGTGTGCAAAAGTATGTTTACAGTTCATTGGAAAATATTATGATAATCCTAATATATAAAAACCCAGGGTCCATAACGACCAACCGAAGGCTCGACTGAACAATGGAAGTCAGCACTGACTGCTAAGGGGGCTGCAGATCAGGCCCGGAGAGAGGCAGGGTCTGATCCATAGCCTCCATGGCAGCTGTTCATCAGCCCTGCCTCTCTGATCAGGCCCGGAGACACTGACTGGAATAGAAACCAACCAATCAGAACCAAATCTGGGTGGACTGTAAGGAACCAATGGCTGCCTAAGAGGCGGAGCTTTTGACACTGACTGGCATAGAAACTGACCAATCAGAACCAAATCAGGGTGAACTATGAGGAGCCAATGGCTGCCTAGGAGGCAGAGCTTTTTTAAAAAATATTTCTTTATTGATTTCAGAGAGGAAGGGAGAAGGAGAGAGAGATAGAAACATCAATGATGAGAGAGAATCACTGATTGGCTGCCTCCTGCATGCCCCCTACTGGAGATCAAGCCCACAACCCAGGCATGTGCCCTTGGCCAGAATCAAACCTGGGACCCTTCAGTCCACAGGCTGATGCTCTATCCACTGAGCCAAGCCAGCTAGGGTGGAGGTGGAGCTTTTGACACTGGCATAGAAACCAACCAATCAGAACCAAATTGGCCAACAGGGGTGGGCAGTTAGGGGCAAGATCAGGCCAATCAGGGGAGGGCAGTTGGGGACGAGATCAGGCTGGCAGAGGCAGTTAGGGGCGATCAGGCCAGCAGGGGAGAGCAGTTGAGGGCAAGATCAGGCCGGCAGGGGAGGGCAGTTGGGGGCGAGATCACATCAACAGGGGAGGGCAGTTAGGGGTGATCAGGCAGGCAGGCAGGCAGGCAGGGGTTAGGGGCAATCAGGCAGGCAGGCAGAGGTAGTTAGAAGCAATCAGGCAGTCAGGCAGGTGAGTGGTTAGGAGCCAGCAATCCAAGATTGTGAGAGGGATGTCCAACTATTGGGATTGGGCCTAAACCGGCAGTCAGACATCCCCCAAGGGGTCCCCAATTGGAGAGGGTGCAGTATGGGCTGAGGGAACTCCCCCAACCCTGTCCATGCACAAATTTCGTGTACCAGGCCACTAGTTAGTAAATAATACTACAAGAATAAACTGTTTCTTGTACTCACAACTGTAAACCTTATTTTGCTCCCCTTATACTAATATCCACAATAAAATATTTACTAATAAATTTGACAAAAGAAATACAAAATTTCTACACATAAAGTACAAAATATTTTTAAAAAGCATTTAAAGACATAAATAAATGAAAATGCATCCATGTTAATGGATTGGAAGTCTTAGTATGGTTAAGATGGCAATACTTTCCAAATTGATCCACAAGTTCAATGCAATCCCCATCAAAATCCCAGTTTTCCTTTTTGGAGAAATTGACAAGCTGATCCTAAAATTCATATGAAGTTTAAAGGGCCCAGGATAGCCAAAACCACCTTAGGGAAAAAAGTACCAAAGTTGGAGAATCACTCTTCCTGATTTCAAATCTTGCAATAAAACCACAGTAATCAACACAGTGTGATACTGGCCTAGGATATAAATATGGATTGATGGAATAGAATTGAGTGTCTAAAAAGAAACATATTTACAGTTAACTCATTTTTAACAAATGTGCCAAGACAATTGAATAGAAGAAAGAACAATTATTTTAACAAATTTTTCTGTGACAATTGGATATCCACATGCAAAATAATGAAGTTAGATCCCTATCTCACACCATATAAAAAGTAATTCAAAACTTTATATGTAAAATATAAAACTATAAATTTTTAAAAGAAACCATAGACACAAATCTTTATTACCATAGATTAAGCAATGATTTACTAGCTATAACTCTAAAAGCATAATCAACATCATTTAAAAAAATAAATTGATTTTATCAAAATTAAAAACTGTCGTCCTTCAAAAGACACATTCAGGAAAGTGGAAAAACCCACATAATGGAAAAGCCCACATTTGCAAATCATATATCTGATAGGGGACTTGTATTTAGAAATATAGAGAACTCTTACAACTTAAAAACAAAAGGACAAGTAAACCAATTTTTAAAATGGGTAAAGTATCCAAATAGACATTTCTCAAATTAATAAATACAATAAGCACATTAAAAGATGCTCAGCATTATTAGCCATTCAGATAAATGCAAATCAAAACCACAATGTGTACAACTTTACACCCAACAGGATGCCTGGAATAAAAAAGACAAATACAACTCTTGGTGAAGATATGGAGAATTTGGTACCCTTAAATATTCCTGATGGGAATGTACTAGTAAAATTATGTAACTACAGTGTGTAAAACAATATGGCAGTTACTAAAAAATTAAACATTGAGGTATCATAAGATCTAGTAATTTCACTCCTAGGTATATACCCAAGAGAATTGAAAGTACCTGTCCATGCAAAAAAATATACATGAATGCACATAACATTATTCATAATAACCAATAATTAGAAACAGCCCAAATGTCTATCAACTAATGAGTGGATAAACAAAATGTGGTACATTTGTATAATTGAATATTATTCAGCCATAAAAAAATGATACATGATACAACATAGATGAACCTTGAAAATATTATGCTAAGGGAAAGAAAAGAGACACAAAAGATCACATATTATATGATTCCATTTATATGAAATGTCCAGAATAGGCAACTTCATAGAGAAAACTGCTTAGTGGTTGCCAGGGTTTAGGGGCAGGGAGGAATATGGAATTACTAGAGGACTGGTGCATGAAATTCGTGCATGGGGGCGGGGAGGGGGTAAAGGGGCTCCTCGGTCCGGCCTGCACCTTCTTCAATCCGGGACCCCTCAGGGAATGTCCGACTGCCAGTTTGTGCCCACACTTTTAACAGATGACAGCTCCATTGTTGTTTCTTTTCATGCCTAAACCCATTGGAATTAGTAGGTATTCAAAGTGTGTATACATTTTGGGGGGACACCCTGTATATCTCTAGTCAGCGGTAAAAGGAACCAACGGCGGATTTGGAACCCCCAGACCGGGAACCTTGTTCACTCCCCACATGACTCCCCACTCCACTTTCCACTTTTGCAGGCCATGGGAGAATCAATGTTTTCTCTCATTAACTCGGAAAAGCACGTCCTGTCATCCGATGCTTGGCAGGAGTGCGCTAGGCTCCAATTGAGCGAGGCTCAGTCAGGGCAGACTTCACTCATGGGTGCCGGCACCCAAAGTGCACATTCCTCCTCTGCAGTCGCCCCTATTATCCCACCGTTTCACTGGGAGGACGAAACTCCTCGCCTCCTCTGGGTTTCTGATCTTGAATGCTGACTGAAGGCACCTCAGTGAGGGCCGCCCATGCCCATGCACACCAGATGTGTCTGTCCACACCTGCTCCCTCCTCAGCACCTGCATTAGCCCCACGGAGGTGATCTCATCGCTGCACTGGCCTCCGCAGGAACAGGGCATCACCTCTCGGCCCTCTCACTGTCATCTCACAGGCACCCACCCTCAGCACCCAGAACACCCAGACACTCTCCAAAGGACGTGAGTGTACCGGAGGAGACGTGCACATGTCCTGTGGGGGATGTAGGCATGCTGGGGTTGATGGAAGTGCGGGGGGGAACTGGCACGCACCATGGTCCGGGACTGTTGCGGGTGCACATGGGTGACAGCACGCTTGGGGACGATCGCATGCCAAGGGGTGGAGGAGAGGATGCACACACTGGAGGCCTGTGGCTGCGCAGATCTGCAAACCCCCATGGTGCAGCCAGGAGGACATCAATCTGGCCCCCCACGGTGGCTGTCCCTGCAATCGCGCACCTTCTGGGCCAGGAGGCAGGACTTGCACAGCCACTCCTCGGTACTGATGGCCTGCAGGTGCTACTTCAGCTCGGCCCGCAGGCTCTGCTTGGAAAGCTCACAGCTGCCTCTGCCGCCATGTGGGGAATACAGGCTGCCCTCGCCGGCCCACCTCCCTCACCCAGAGCCTCTCCACACGTGCTGCCCACGGGCCCGGAGCGCGCTGCCTACCGGCACTGTGCCTAAACACGCTGCCCACCCACCCGGAGCGCACTGCCAAGGCAACAAAGGCAGGTGTCCCGCCCCACCCACCAGCCACTCCGTGCCTCCATGTGCTGCCCACAGGCCCTCCATGGGCAGGGCAGGGCGGAACACCTGCATTGTTACTGTGGTGATGACACAAGCCTACCACCCCGGCTGCCGCCATCTTTGTCGCAGAGTGACCCTCAATTTGCATATTCCCTCCTTATCGGCTGTGGGCACCAGCTTTGTCATGGAGTTGTGGTCAGTTTGCATATACCCTCTTTATTAGATAGGATTACTAATGAGCAGAGAGTCTCTTTTGAGTGTGATTAAAATATTTTGGAATTAGAAGGTAAATCTTCATGTTCAAAATGATTTTGAAAAATAGCAAAATTGAGTAACAAGATTTACTAAATACCAAGATGATGTAGGAAAATGATTGAACATAGTATTTTTGTAAAACTATTTCTCCCTCAACATTCCCTCCTTTCATAAATATCCCTGTTTTTGATTATAGGTCTATAGTCAAAGACTATATGCTGGCTAATAATTAACCAGCTTCCCTGATTATTTGCCAAGGTAATGTTGTACAGGAATATTGCATGTTGAATGATAAAAACCTTGGATACCACACATTAACTCTGGTACAATATGTATTTTAAATTCCCCTATTTGAGTAGGAAAGTTCAGTACATTTTAAGTGCTGTGTTTTTTTTCCTGTTTGCATTTCACTCAGTGACTAAAAAACACACACACACAATGCTTTCCTCAATGTACAAACAGCTCCCGTGTCCTAATTTAGGAATAAAAATTAGAAATAGATTGTTGTTTTCTAGGCCTTTGACAATAATTAACACGTTATCAGTTACAGCATAATAATGGCCCATTTATTAGAAAAAGGCAGTTGAGATGTTTGTTTTATAATTTGCTCAAAGCCTCCCAGAGACACAATAGCAGCTTAGAAGACCTTGTTCTTTAACTTTAGGCCTGATTCTAATGCAGCTGGGTCGCAAGACCTTTATAATAGAGCTTATAAAACCACATTTAATGTGAGGCAAGTAGTTAGAAGGAAAAAAATGACCTTTCAAATTATATCACTACTAAAGGCCCGGTGCACGAAATTCGTGCACGGAGGGGGGTTGTCCCTCAGCCCAGCCTGTACCCTCTCCAATCTGGGACCCCTCGAGGGATGTCCGACTGCCCTCTCACAATCCAGGACTACTGGCTCCCAACTGCTTGCCTGCCTGCCTTCCTGATTGCCCCTAACCACTTCTGCCTGCCAGCCTGGTCACCCCCTAACCACTCCGCTACCAGCCTGTTTGCCCCCAACTTCCCTCCTCTGCCGGCCTGGTCACTCCTAACTGCCCTCTCCTGCAGGGTTGATCACCTCCAACTTCCCTCCCTTGCAGGCCTGGTCCCTCTCAACTGCCCTCCCTTGCAGGCCGGGTGCCTCCCAACTGCCCTCTCCTGCTGGCCATCTTGTGGTGGCCATCCTGTGTCCACATGGGGGCAGGATCTTTGACCACATGGGGGCAGCTATATTGTGTGTTGCAGTGATGATCAATCTGCATATTACTCTTTTATTAGATAGGATAGAGGCCTGGTACAGGGGTGGGGGCCAGCTGGTTTGCCCTGAAGGGTGTCCCTGATCAGGGTGGGGTTCCCTTGGGGCATGGGGTGGCCTGAGCGAGGGGCATGTGGTGGTTTGCAGGCCGGCCACACCCCCTGGCAACCCAAGCGGAGGCCCTGGTATCTGGAATTTATTTTCCTTCTACAATTGAAACTTTGTAGCCTGGGGCGGAGCCAAGCCTGGGGCTCCCTCTGAGGCCGGCAGCCATTTGTGTTGGGGTTATAATTGAAACTTTGTTGCCTTAATCGGGTGGGCCCGGCCAGGGTGTGCAGAAAGCTTTGCTTCCCCTGTTGCCGGGAGCAACCCTGGCCTGCTCTCTCAAGCTCCATTCTGCTGCCATTTCTGTTTGAATTTGTTTACCTTCTATAATTGAAACTTTGTAGCTTGAGTGGAGGCTTAGGCCTGGCAAGGGCAGGCAGAAAGCTTGGCTTCCTCTGTTACCTAGGAAACCTTGTTCTCTGTGGCTGTAGCTATCTTGGTTGGGTTAATTTGCATACTTGCTCTGATTGGATGGTGGGCGTGGCTTGTGGACGTGGCTTGTGGGTGTGTCGGAGGTATGGTCAATTTGCATATTTGTCTGTTATTAAGTAGGATTTCCCACATAAAAACTTCCGTCAGCCTCTTAATTCATATGACCTTTGGAAGCTCTAAAATTATTTCACAGGAAGAGTTGATGTAAATTTTATTGGAATCCTATTCCTTTTGACCCAGAGTGGGTAGGAGCGAGCCACCCACAGCAATGCCTGGGAAATAGCAAAATCCACTCAGCACAAGAGAAATTTGCTGCCTGAGGAAGATTCATCTGAAACCTGCAACAGCAGACTTCCTAAAGACAGTTTGTTAAGCCGGCCTGCTAAAGGTTTATTTAATCTTTATCTCTTGATTGCAAACCAAAGAAAACCTTCAGACTTGCCAATTGCCTAGAGAGGAATGTTTTAGAAATTTTAAAAATGAAATGAAAATGCTAAGAGTATTTATGCATAAAAATTGAAGTCATAATAAAAAGGAAGTGCTGCCTGATAGAAAATTGGTATATTTAATGGAATTTTTATATTTTGAAACTTGGTGATTAGCTGATGAAAGCAGGAGAGCAGAGGGCTTAGAAATTTTATATTTTAATATCTTAAAAAGGTATCCTGAGTTTAATATAAAGCCTTCTTTATAATATAGTTACATGATAAGAAATACTAAAGAGTCGAATGAGTGGGAAAATATACAACTAAACTTTTTTGAATTCATGTTCAGTAACTTTTTAAACATACAGACGTATGTACATAGAAGAGATCTTACTTTGCATGTATTTATTAATCTAATTTTGTTCATAGAACATTGTAATATAGCATTTTCCTTATATGATTACAAATTCAATGAGAACATCATTTTAAACTCTATTTAATATTCCATCATGATTTACCATAATTTATTAAAATATTTCATTATTGATGAACATTTAGACAGTTTTCAATTTTTTGTGTTATAAATAACAACTCAGTGAACATCTTTGTGGATAAAAGGTTTTCATGCATTTGAGCTTCTGTTTTCAGGATAGGTGAACTGCTAATCCCCTACCTTTATCACTGAAGAAGATCACCAACAGAATGACTTGTTTTTACAGGCATATTAGTTTTATTTTTGCATTTATAGTCTTTGAATTTGGACTATAAGCCAAGGAACCAGATTTAATAGTATATATTTTTTTTCCTATAGGCCACTGATATTCCATAAATTTTTTTGGATGATAACCACTCTGCCATGAATAACACCACAAACCCATTTAGGCTGTGAAAGTGAACCTTGAAGAAGAGATAACTAGAATTACATAAGAAAAAGAAAGACAAAGTGATACTCACCTCTGGTGATTTTTAAGCTACTCCGAAAATGTTTTTATCTTTTATGTTTTATTGCCATGAAACTTAAAACCCTACAGGGGTCTCAGGGCATAGTTTTCAAGTACAGTTTTTCTTGTGTAGCTTCCCCATTGAAACTACATTTCTAACTACTTTTGAAAATTCACTGGTTTAGGACATGTAGCAGCATGTGGACTTTCATACCCGGCTGAACAAAGAGTTCTTTTCTGTTTCAGGGAAAATTGTAAATGCTAAGTAAGGCTTGCTATCCTCAGAGGCAATATTGGCACACTAAGACAATTTAGGCCATCTGATTCCCGAGTGTTTGGTCAGCAGCTGTGGCCAAACTGATAATTGTGCCTGGTTAAATTTAGTTCTCTCTGACATCACAAATCATTGAGGAAAGCAGCCCCACACATTTTCCTTTAAGGAGGGTGGAGAATTGGTATAGATGATTTAGAATAAGGAATGAAAATGACAATGAACATTCAAATGCAACCTTATAAACAGAAATCTGTCCCAGTTTGTTGGCTAAAGGGACAATAGAAAATTCTGAGTGAAACTGCAAGCTGTGACTCCTGTGGTTAGAGGCAAGCAGCCACGTGAGGCCCATCAGGAAGTAAAGGAGAGGCTACACAGCAAGGCCCTGTTACCTGTTACGTCTATTTGCCTAGTTCTTACAGCTTCACCAACCATCTTGTAGTGTTTTTGTGGAAACTAGATAAACAGCCTGCGTCACTGTGGCTATTTCACTTTATCGGAGTGGTAAAAGGAAGAATTCCATGAACTGAAGATATCATGCAGGTATATGGGTCTCTACAAGCAAATATTATACACAAAGAAGAAAGAAATTGAAATGTATTCTGCCAACGACTGATTTTTTTTAAAAAATCAAACTGAAAAATAATTCTAAATATTTACCAACTGTTTCCAGAGGCATGCATGTGGCTGTGACATCCACCCTATCAGCCCTTCATGTTAGGGGGTTTTTAGGCCAAAGAGACAAAACATCTACTTTCTATCCCCAACTCAGAGACACTGCTAGGAACTCTAGTCCTCCAACATTTAAAATGTCTTCACCTCTATCCCACATCATAGTCTTGTGCTGCAGGCATCTAAAGGCGAGAGGAACAAGGGAAGCGGACTTCTGCCCTCTCTCCATTCCACCTTCCCCCTATCTTTGCTTATCAGCACTGACTGATTGAGGGGGTGATATCATGATTTTACCTCTTTCTTGCACTCACTAAATTTTGATGGACCTTACCCTTTCTCCTTACCCCCTCTCCTTTAGGATCTTAAGTTACTTAATAGGACCCTACCCTGATGGGTCTGGGGTGTACTGGGAGGAACATAGTATCATATGCATAATGTGAAACAAGCCTATGCACTATTTATCTGCAGTTAGTCTTATCTAACTAGTATATTTAATTTAGAAGGCATTATCTATCTGGCTCAGAAAAAGTTTGGCATAAGCCCAACCTTCCCCTTTCTCTTACTCCCTTCCTATACTGTTTTCTATGTATGTTTTTTGTACTCCAAAGAAAGACCCTTTTGACTTCTCCCACTTTTCCATTTGTCTCAGACTCTGACAAAGTTAAATTGTTGGCCTGAGAATGTTGTCAAAGGGCACAGTGATTATTGTGCTCAGTGATGTACCTGATTAAGAAAAAGGGAGAAAACTCTTTCATTGAGTATCTGACACAAAGACAAACCTCAATAAATAGCCGTTGACTGAATGAACTGTTGTGAGCATGCTAGTACGACCTTGTTTGCAAAGTGTGTATAATGAAATCTCTTTGTGGCCAGCCCAAATTCTTGCTATACATATGGACTTCCTTAGAACTTCAGAATTCTACAGTTGGACAGTGAGTGGGATACAGGTAAAGATCAATGCTATCTTTGTTTTTTATGTACATCAATATATAGAACTCTGCACATCAAGTAGATATTTACATTGGGTAGATTTGTACAAATTTCCTATTTCTAGAAAGGGTTTCCCACATTATACTCTTCCGAACTTACTAGGAAGGTCTAAAATAGTGGTGGCTCTGCCAACTGCCCATCTTATTTCCCTCCATTCCCTTCCAGTAACTCCAGCAATTCCTAAATTATCCTATATAATAAAGAGCTAATATGCTAATTAGACCGAACAGCAAAACGACCGTCCAGATGTCCTTCTGGACGAAGCCAGGGCTGCGAGGGCCAAGCTCCTTGCACGAATTTCATGCATCAGGCCTCTAGTATTTTAAATAATTCAAAAGTACTGCTACCTCCTCAGTGCCTCTTTGAGAGACTTTGCCTTCATTAGACTCAATCTCCCCTCAATCCTTCAATCCACATTCTATTAACTAATCTTTAGTTCAACTGTTACTTCTGGGAAGCTTTTCCTAATCCCACCATTCTACCCCACCCTCATGGTTATTTGGACTTTTCCATTTACCAAATTTGTAATTTTATTCTCTGCTCATTTGTTTGCTGACTTCCCCTCTAACTTCTCATCTTCCTGAGACATCAGTCACATCTCTTTTGATTTCTTCTGTATTCCTATAGGACACCGTAGTTCCTGGCACATAGTAGGTGCTTAAAAAATATTTGTTGAAGGAATGAATGAAGAGGAGACAGTACTTCACTAATTTACATTTGCTCCTCTTCAAGCAATAGTCCTCTCTGTGGGAAATGGTTAGATACCTTTCCTACAAAGTCATTTTATATAATTTGGGAAACTTGAAAATGATTTTATTTCTATCTGAATCTCTGGCATTCAATATTGTTAAAACAGGTTTCTTGTTATAAAATGTAATCAAACTTCCACTGGGCAAAGAAAATACAGGAAGAAACACCCGTTTTAAACAGGCAAGCTCTTCAGGTCATTCATTTCTAATGAGTAGCAGAAGAAATTTTATTTATTGGCTACTATTCCATTAACATCTATAGCAAGAGGGAAAGGAGAATATGCCTCAAAATGATAAACATGGTTCTTTTAATTTGAAAAATTTCAAATATCTGAAGAATCCATAAAGTAAAGAAACAAACCCTTGGACTCATCATCTGCCTTAAACAAATATCATTTTGCCAATCCTGTTTTATCTCCCCCTTAACTTTACTTTGAGTATTTAAATGTAGATAAAATATATCACATCTTTTTTTTTTTTTCAATAAGGATGCAATCACACACCTCTGACTTCCTTCTTAGAATCTGTGTGACAATGTAGATGCAGGTATACTCCTTCAGCAAGTACAAAATGATTCATAAGGTATATAACATCACAAAAGCATTGAAAGAAAACAAAAGGTAACTACGGTACAATTGCTTGACATGTTACTAGGTTACTATCCAGTAAACCTCCCACTTATCTTGGGCTTCTGGTGTTTTCAATTCCATTTAGAAAGGATTGGAGCTATCTTGATGTGTCTAATCCTGTAATTTATTAAGAGCCTGGCCAGAAAGGTGGTTATTCATAATAACAGGAAGCTTAATGTTTCTTTAAAACAATAAAATCTCTACAGTTAGAGAAATGGACCAAATTATTGAGAAGGATAGTGACAGGAAGCTTTGATTAACTTATTTCGATTAAAATTTATTTTCATATTTTCTGACTGCATGCAACTTTTCATAAGACTTATCCTACCAATATAAATTGGTAAATTGGTGCCTACAAATGGTATTAACATTCTGACCTGTTAGACACATATATTCTGCCCCTAAATATTGTCTTTTAGCACAGGTGGGAGAAAATTAGAATAGTTGTTCAAGTTCAGCACTTCACATTTATAAAAATGGAGTAACAGCAACATTGCTTTCCCAGAAATGTAAGAAGAAACATCCACAGACCATAAAGAATGAGTATTGAGTGAGATCATTGGGAAATAAGAAATAGCTGTGGACTTTAATCTTTTAGGCCTATCAGAGCTGTCAAAAATAAAAAAAGAAAGGAAACTCTGAATAAATAAGAAGGGCCACTCATTCAGGTAGGAATCTTCATATATGTTTTAAGCAGCTATTATGAGCCAGGGATAGTACCAGGAGCAATGGGGAAAAGGATTGAAAGTCCTGAAAAACAGACAAGGTGCTAAACTCTGGGAGTCAGACCCCAAATTAAATACTAACAATAATGTTGGGTAAGTGCTTTCATATATAAACAAAGTGCTGGGAGAACACAAAAGAGGAAATTTTAATGTTTCCTGGAGGAGTTCAGAGAGGCTTTAGAGAGGAGGTAACCCTTGAACAGGAGTTCACAGATGGATACATATTTCCCCACCAAAATCTCCAATAGAATACTGAGGAAATCCAGTGAATTGCTGAGCAGAAGGAAAATCAAACACACCTGAGAACAGATTGCTATTATGAATTTCCTTGGGAAAAAAAAAAAAAGCCCTTCATAGATCTTAGGTACACATAACTCCAAGATAATATTAACCGCCACAACAATTCCTAGTACTGCTATTATTAACATTAATTTACAGTCTTTTATTAAAAATTATATGTTAAATGTTAAGAATTTATAGCACTTAATGCTAGGTACTAATCTTATTTAATTTCCACAGCCAGGCGATGAAATTACTAGTATTACTCCCACTTTACAGATGAAAAATTTGAGATGAGAGGTTAATTGTCTATGGTTATGCCATCAGGAGGGGTGGAAGGAGGATGCAAATTAGAGTCTGACTTCGAGGTGTATTTTCTACTCTTCTAAGCCAGGGGAGTATTTGAGAAATAAAGTCTGAAGGCATGAGACAGATAAGATGACAAGTTCTCTTCAATTCACAGTGAAAATATGTGATTTGTGGAAGCAAGAGGGAAAGGAGAATATGCCTCAAAATGATAAACATGATTCCTTCAATTTGAAAAATTTCAAATATCTGAAGAATCTATAAGGTAAAGAAACAAACCCTTGGACTCATCATCTGCCTTAAACAAATATCATTTTGCCAATCCTGTTTTATCTCCCCCTTAACTTTACTTTGAGTATTTAAATGCAAATAAAATATATCACATCTTTTTTTTTTCTTGTAAATACTTCAATATGCATCTCTATCTGATAAGGATATTTTCCCTCTATTGTTATCATAGCCATATTTGAAAAGCATTTTCCTCTTTATATAGAAGATATGATACCATTGAATGTTTTCAAAGTTAAAATGTAGCCTCTATAGAAATAAAATAACAAAAAAATTAACTACTGTTTATACATATAATGTCATGTCAGCATCATTAATCAATTCACATGAAAATAAAATTATTCTGAATGATCAACTTTTGATCATTTTAGACCAGTGATTTTCAACCTTTTTATCTCATGGCACACATAAACTAATTACTATCTACGGGACACCAAAAAAATACATTTTTTGCCAATCTGACAACAAATATGTATAATTTTGATTCATTCACACCATTTATTCACACCAGAATGGCTATTGCTGAGCTGGCTGTTGTCTTTTTTTTTTTTTTTTTTTTTTTTTACAATCTAAGGGAAAAAGAGGTCAGTGCCTATTCTTATGGCATACCTGTTGAAAATCACTGTTTTAGACACATTTAGAACAGAATCTATAAGTGCAAGGAAGCAGAAATCCTTCACTGGCTCACAAATGAATGAGGGCATGATCTAGATCCTAGACAATGAGATACAACTTAAAAATGTGTCTCAGGTGAAAATACATAGGGAAGAATTTTAAAGTCCTGATTTTTAAATCCTTTGGACTAGAAGAAAATGTACAAATACAAAGAAATTTGTGCCAGAAAATATAGATATGAGCATTCAGCTATATTTGAAAAAAGAACTCAAGAGCTAGAGTAAATTTAATAAAACATCTATTCTAGTCAATACCTATAGCAAGTATACATGTGTCATTTTGCCTTTCCTCTTTCAAAACACTTCATCTAGAATGCCTGTTTTATTCTCACCCCTCCTCCAGTCTAGATCCAAGTCTTAAGTTAATCAAGGGGCCAAACTCTAACAAATATAATAAAAAGTCATGGTAGAAATTATACTTGGTTAAAAAGTTTACTGGCCCAATTTAAGCACAAGAAGTTAAGCACAAAGAATAACTTTGCCAGAATATTATAACAGAACCTTCATGAAGGAGTATTGAGGCTGGGTCTACAAAATTTAGGTGAATTGGACTTGAAACAAAACAAAAGTTTAACACAAAACAAAGCAAAATGAAAAATTAAGTGTCTGATTAGTGATAACTTAACAATAGCTCCATCAGCAGCTAACACCCCAGAAGCATTTTCCTCCACTGATCCATCTTCTCAAATTGCCCCTAGAAGGCTCCCAGTGAAAGTCAGCTCCTGCAGATGTGTGCTGACTCAAGTCAAGAAAGACCAGCTAAGCGAGATTGAGAGGGAGCTCACCTGGTTGAAGGAGCCACGAGCTGGTCAGTTCACCTCTGATATGAGAAAGAACAGTTCACTTCTTCTCTAATTAGATACTAGCAAACTAAATGAGTAGATTTATAGGAGTAGACTATCATTTTACCACTTGGATGAGAAACAAGAGATGGCAGAGATATGATTCTTCAGCAGACTGGCTACAGCTGCCAAATTGCAGATTCAGGCAGCCCAAGACAATAACTATATAACAGAATATCATGTTAGCCCTAAAATTTTCCTGAAACATGTTTTTATATATCTTGTCAATCATCAAGTGAGGTATATGCTAACAAGTGTGAGTTAGACATCAGTTTTTCTAACTGGATTGAGCTAATGAAAGGGCACAGAAAGGATAGATTCACTTAAGGCTCATGACTTTGACTTCTTTTTGCCACAGACTAATATCTGTCTAAAGGTACCTCCTAGTATTGAGCTGAAAATAACATAAATGAGAAAATGCATTTTAAAGTTAAAAATGCCAAGTATAATTTTTATTAAGGATGATTTTCTTCTTAAAGCTATTTCTTTTATAACTTGTGTTTTCTCCCTACCTTTGTAGAATGAGAATGATTAACACATAAACACACACACAAATTGGTCAGATCTAATAGTAAAAACTGAGTTAGATATTAATCTACAAAAGTGCTTAACTCTTCTAGATCAATAATATTCCAAGTAATAATCTCAAAGAGAACATGTAATTAACGAACAAAAACACTGTAATTTTAAAAAATGAATAATTTGCAAACTTCTTGGCTCTAGTATTTGTAATCTTCTTTGTGGATTTCAGGAAAATTATGCAGCTTAAAAAATTATTGTTATACACATGTTGATTTTAGGCTCCAGTGAAGAATATGATTAGAGTTTGGCTCACAAATTGTTGATAGAAAAATTGTTTTCATATTTTATTTGGTAATTTGAATTAAGTAAAAAGTTTATGGAGGTAAGAAAGATTGTTGTGGGTTTTGTTTTGTTTTTTTCTTCTTTTATTTTCTATTCCTCCTCATTCTGCCTTGTATATTTGTATTAGGGGAGAATGAGGGATGATGGAAGGAAAGTTTTATTAAAAGAGGACTGGTTTGTGTTTTTTCTGGCCAATTTTCAATCTACATCTAAATTCCTAAGAAAAAAAGACAAGTCTTCTGTGGAAATACTCCTTAGTAGACATTAGTTTATGCTGTCATTCCAGAACACCACAGTGATTCAGTGTGTTCACTTCCTGAGTTGGGATCTCTGTTCTGCCACTTACTAGCTATGTGACAGAGAACAAATTATTTAACTATTCTGTCTCTATGATCTGATCCATAGAGTGTGAATAATGCCCGGTTGTTGTGAACATTCAGTAAGTTAATACATATAAAGTGCTTAGAACAATTGAATAATGCTCAGTAAGTTTTATTTATTATTTCCATATATATTGTACATTAAAAAATCCTTTGTTTTTTTGTGAAAGCTACTTTAATTTTTCTTTACTATGTTTGAAAATAAGAGATACTTAACGTAAAATGAGAAAGAGAATTATGCAACTGCAGAACAGACAGATATTAAATTTGACTTAGAATTGAAATGGAAGACTCCTGATAAGGCCCAGTCATGCCAGAAGAAAGAATTGCCCATGAAACTTGAACTGTTGCTAGCAGAGGCACTATGGGAAAGCAGGATCCTGTAGGCACTGTTGAAGGCACGTCTTGGGAACTTAAGCATTAAGAAATTAGTCATGAAGGGAATAATCTCTACCATGTCCATAAAAATGGCTATTGTACTTTTATGTATAATTATGAAATCATATATATAATTAGCAATATGAAAAATAAGATTTAATATTAAGAGAAGAAGGGCTTTAAAAGTACTTATTACTGCAGCTTTTTGAAAACATTTATCACTGAAGCTTTTTGAAAACATATTTATAATGTTTTATGAAATTATATAGACAATAAGGGAACTGGGAGAAAACAATAGGCTTTTATCTGGAGCAATCATGAGTAAAATCTGCACTAATAAAAGAGAAATATGCAAATTGACCGTACCTTCACGGCGCCCACCAGCCAATTACGAGTTAGTATGCAAATTAACCCACCAACAAAGATGGCGGGTTAATTTGCATACACAGGCACTGAGCAGTTGGGGCTGAACGCAGGCTTTCCGCACCACCCCAGCCAGTCTGGGCCTCTGGGCAGCGTGGGAAGGCGGAAAGGTGGCTCTGGGACTGAGCGAAGGCGGTGCCGGCAGCCAGGGGAAGAAAGGCCCATTCTTGCATGAATCTTCGTGCACTGGGCCTCTCATATTTTATAATGTTCTATATTGATGTTGAAAGAATAAATACAAAACTAAAACACACACCTATGAATTACAATGCTAAAACTAGTCAAGCATTTAAGTTTTAACAAACTGAAAGTTTAAATTACTGTTGGATTTTATATATTCTTAGAGGATATTTCTGCTGGTACTGGCACTACTAAACAATGTACATTTTTACATGCATGAGAGGAAACCTGATATGTCATAACTTGGCAGGTTTGAGGTGAGAAAACATTTCATTGATTTTTTTTTCCACTTAAGAAGTAAATGGATTACAGTAACTATGTATGGTGCCAGATGGGTACTAGAATTTTCAGGGGGATCACTTCATAAATTATACCTTTTCTAATCACTATGCTGTGCACCTGAAACAAATATAAAACAAGATTGAACATCAACTGTCATATAAAAATAAAAAATTAATTCATTTAAAAAACATTTTATAGTTTAATGTGTACAACTGATACACTTAATAAATTGTCAAATGATAAAAAAGAAGTAAAAAGTAAATAGAAAATAGTTAATTGTTCAACAGTTAATTACTATAAAGACTGGGAGAGTAGAAACCAATATATATACTGAATATCTACTATGCAATACATAGGCTTTTAACAAACGTATGACTTCTTAGTGAAAATTCTATGATAAAATTACAAAAATTTACCCAATACCACTATGGTCAGGCATCATGCTGGCCTTGAGAAATTCCATTAAACCACAAATATAGACTGGAAGGGATGTGTGTCCAGTCTTGAGTAGATCATCACTTCTCTTGCTGCTGACTTCAGCAGGAGATTTCAACCTCATGCTCAGAAACATGATCCCACAAAGCACTCCTGAGCTGGGTGGACCCAAGAATTGCACCAGCTACTCCATGAGAGAAACCAATAAAAGACCCCCATGAAACTAAATGACCTCCCAATGCCAAGGGAATCATAAGAGCTAACAAGCACCATCTTGGTAAGGAAGAATGGAAAGGGAGAAGCTACATGATAAGAACTTGAACTTAGAATTAATGGGAACATTTATTAAAAAGATATATTGTACATTAAAACTGAAATCAAAACAGACTGTTGAAACTGGAGGAGGAAGAGAAACCATGAGCTGGCAATACTTTTTCTTGTTACCCAGAAGGGTGATGTAGGGGTGTGGAGAGGAGAGCTTGAGTTTATAGGAACATTAGATAGAAATGAGGCTAATTGTCTTTGCTTATCTAAGCAATTTATGAATACCTTTCAACATTGTGGGTTCTCTTAAAGCAGAAATTAGATTTTATTCTTCTATTTATCCTCCATTAGAAATTAGCACAGTTTAGAGAAGTGTTCTAATCCATCATCCTGATTTCAAGTTGGCTCACATTATTCAGCACAGAAACCTTTTTCTTGGGGACCTGGAGTATTTATGGTGGGATTTGCTCTTGGCCTATTGTAGTGAGAAGGCAGAACTAGTCAATCTCTCCCAGGCTTACATTTACTTTCTTCCATTTCTTCCTTTCATTTTGACTTGTAGACTTTTTTTTCTTTTTCTTTTTTTGAATTGGGTGTGATATTGGTTAATGAAATTATATAGAATTCAAGGGTATAATTCTATAATACATCATCTGTATATTGTATTGTGTGTTCACCACCCCAAGTCAAGTTTCCTTTCATCACCATTTATCCTCCCTTTACACTCTTTTGCTTCCCCACTGCCATTTTCCTCAGGTAATTAGCATACTGTTGTCAGCATTTTTATTTTTTACTTAGTATTAAATTTCTGCCCTTTATCTCCCCACTCCTCATATTACCTTATATTTCCAACTAACAAAATACCAGTCTTTTAAACCATTTAGAACAAATGTTAGAGCAAAATAGCAAAAGAATATTTTAATCAAGAAGAACTTGTAACAAAGTTAAATTACCACCCTTGATTATTTGGATTTTTCAAAAGAACTTTAATTTTTTTTTCTCTTATGAAAGGTGTCTTCAGATTACCTTTTAATATTTGAATCCTCCTGATGTATTACCAAATTTTGTATAGTAATCAAACTGTAAACTACACCATATACACAATTTTCCAGCTTCTCCAAGTTTTGGGTTGTTTTTGTTTTGTTTTGTCTCATTTATTTGCTGGTCCCCTCCCCCCCCCCCTTTTTTTTTTTCTTTAAAGAGAAGGAAGAGCCTTTTCTAGTTACATCTACTTTGGGAGAATTTATTGGGACTGAAATAAGAATGACTTGTAATTATAGTTTAATGCCTCAAAATAGAAAAATGCGCCAAATTGCTTAACCAATGCAGATTTGGTTGGGATTCAGGAGTTACTTCTAAGGCAAGGCCTTGGAAAGTCTGAACCATTGCTTATCTTTAATTTATGGTTCTCTGCTAAGAGCAGCACTAAACTGATTGCTCACCAGGTTAAAATTTTGACTTAGAAAAGTTGTACATCACAGATCAGACTCCGAGACAGATTCACATTGTGTTCTTTTTCTTAGTTGTGGCATCTGTTTCTCTCAGTTAAAACTCTTTCATTTAGGTATATCCAATTCTGATTAAAGGAACCATATACAAAAGTGATCTAAGAAAAAGGCAGAGTGTTGGATGAGCTCTCCTTAGATTTCTGAGCTCTTTCATTTCCTTCTTTCTTGTTTAGGCCTGAAAAAAATATTGCTTGTGGCCTCCCATTAGAAAGGACCTGAAAGATTTCAGCTTTCTAACCTGCATAATTTAAGATTCATATATCTTCAACTTCCTATCTAATAAATGGGTAAGATGCAAATTGACCGTCACTCCAACACACAAGATGTCCGCCCCCATGTGGTCAAAGATGGCCACCTCCATGTGGACACAAGATGGCCACTACAAGATGGCCTGCAATGGAGGGCAGTTGGGGGTGACCAGGACTGCAGGGGAGGGCATTTAGTGGGGGGGCCCAGGCCTGCAGGGGAGGGCAGTTAGAGGTGACCGGGCCTGAGGGGAGAGCAGTTAGAGGCAACCAGACTAGCAGGGGAGGACAGTTAAGCGTGACCAAGCCAGCGTAGGAGGGCAGTTGTGGGGGGGCCAGGCCTGCAGGGGAGGATAGTTGGGGGTGGGGGGACCCAGGCCTACAGGGGAGGGCAATTGGGGGGGGACCAGGCTGGCAGCAGAGGGCAGTTGGGGGGCCAGGCCTGCAGGGGAGGGCAGTTAAGGGTGACAAGACTGGCCCGGGAGGGCAGTTGGGGGCAATTGGGCCGGCCGGGGAGCAGTTAGGCATCAATCAGGCTGGCAGTGGAGTGGTTAAGCGGTGATCAGGCCGGCAGGCAGAAGCGGTTAGGGGCAATCAGGCAGAGGCAAGTGAGCAGTTGGGATCTAGCAGTCCTGGATTGTGAGAGGGATCCCAGATTGGAGAGGGTGCAGGCTGGGCTGAGGGACATCCCCCCAACCCCGCCTCCATGCATGAATTTCATGCACTGGGCCTCTAGTCTTTAACATAATTGCTATGGAAATATATTTTATTATCTATTATAAAAATTATATTTGCCTTTGTACATATTGCCTCCTCTGAGTGGACACCTACCCAGAGTATCCTTTTTATGACCACAGTTGGATTTTCTTTAGGGTATTTGCATATTTTGCATTTAACTTTGTTGCACACAAGTGTGAAGGTATAATTTAATAACATTAGAGACATTGCTGTAAGAAATCAAACAATACAAACTGAACTTTAGCAACTCAGGAATTCTGTTCATTTTAACTGAAACTGAGGAACCTAGAGTCCAAAAGTAGATCAAAATTTGGCAGCCCCTCAATGGAGGAAAAAGGAGACATATGTAATACTTTACACAATAAATAATTAAAGAAAAAATAAATAAAATAAAAATGTGGCAGCCCTAATCTGTGTAGTGATCAGAGCTTGCCTAAATTAACTCTTAACAACAGCCAGTTTCCCTGAATGTATTCTTGACCTCTTCAAAACTCCCCTCCACATCACCCTCAATGAGTTGATGGGCATTCCCCTCTTTGGGGAAGGACTGGTACATAATAAGACCTCAATAGACCTTTGTCTCCCTGCCTTACAGTTTACTTTCAAGCATCTTTTTGTGCAATTCTTTTTTCTATACATGTCTTTCCTACATTGCTACCCTCTCCCTGAAATGTTTTCTCAGCCTCTCCTCAATAAGCTTCCCAGTTTTACTCAGGCTTAAGGCTTTGTCACCTGGCACCCTAGGAAAGCTTCTTCCCATTTTACTCTTATGGCAGTTGCTCTATTTTTAGTTCTGCAATCCTGCAATCCGCTATGATTATATTTTTATGCGTGGACTTATCCACTAGACTGAACTTCATGACAACAGGGACAATGTCTTATCCCCCTTTGTATTCCCATCAGAGAGAGAGCAGGCACTTAAGGGATTCTGCATACCAAAGAACATTTTTATCTCCTTATCCAAGTAAGAAACTCCCAAACATTGAATTTAATCTCATAAAATATGGCTGAGTCAATTGAGCAATTAGTTTGTATTCAAGTTAAAATTCTTTATGAGCTGTGAGTGGGTTTGCCAAATATCAATTTAAATAAAAATTTCAATTAACATTTAAAACTGGAAGTACCATTTTGTTTTTCTAGATAACATCATAAACGGTTTCTTCTGGTAGCACATTTCAAATAATTTGGGCTACTATTGTTATGGTACCTACAAAAACAACAGCAAAGGCAAAAACAAAAAACAACTAGTACAAAGCACACTTTAAAAATCTATCATACAAAAAATTGTGGGTGAAAAAGATTAATTCCAAATTTTGAGGGACCTTATTCCAGTTGCTTGAGGATCTCCTCTCTGTTGGGCAGATATAACAAGAGAAATTTAAAAGTGGAGTTAGAAACTTGTCATGAAACTCTATCTTCCTTTTTGAAATCATGGAATGAATATAATTTGCTTATACAAGGGTTTTGACCCAGTAGGCAAGGAGATTTCCTATCACCAAAAGCTATGATGACAGAGCAGACTGGGCACTGAACCAAAATGAGTGTCCACTGTGAAGCCAGCTGTGGCACATAGTCATTGTGTGGGGACCATGCAGTACAGCAGACAGGTGCAGTTGATCAGCTTGACTAGGGAGATATGACCAGAAGGCTATTAACCTTTCAGGAAAGGTTCGGGTTATTTTTATGATCCAGGAAGCCTGTTGCTGGCCTTACAGTGTAGCTGACCCTGTACATGGGTGAAGAGCACAGTATCTGACTGAGAGAAAGCAATGCATGTTAGCTGTGGCAGAGAACATTTTCAAGAGTAAAGACTCTTATTATTTTTAATAACTAGACATTAGTGCAAATATTGGCAGCCCAAGAGGCCCCATAACCAATTGGCAGAGACTAACTTGAGAGTCAAGAGAAGAATGTTGAAGGCTGGACCACTGAGGCAAAAGAATGCAGGAACCAAGACTGCCTATAGTCACCGTGGGCCACAGGGTTGAGGGCAGAGACATTGGAGATTGACCATACCACATTCTCTACTCTGATAAGTTATATGTATGTCCAGGATCACATGCATATTTTACCTGGAATGCCACTTGAATTCTTTTCAAGTAATTACCTTTTTACTTCTAGAACCCCATATTAAAGGTACTAGAAACTGTTCATTAAGAGAGAAAAAAGTTCCAATTTAATTATGACATATTGTCAATTGTATGATACAAATTGATTATAGAGATGTTTTCTAAAAAAATATTAGAACCTGGAACCTATAAAATATGGTATCTGGATTCAGTCAGTTCATTTTGACACTATTTGGATAAGTATTAGGTTGAATGAGTTGTCTAGGATGCCATGTACCCTAAGGGTGCGCCTACTGGTGCCTAAACAGGCATCAGCCCAGATTGGACACTGTCATATCAATGAGGTATATAATATGATGTCAAGCAGGCAGAACCTTTTCTAAAATGAATATGGGATATTGTTTTTATTCAAGTATCCACAATGTTTAATCCTTACCTCTCAATAGCATCAAACCTGAGAAAACGGAATTTGAATAAAGTTTATCTGACTTATTCCCTATCCCTTCCTGTGCTACTCACTACTGTGCTACTCACTGCTACCACCACCACCCACCATCACCTTATTCTGCAGTCTCTTAGCATTGCTGGCAATATAGGCCAATGATTTTCAACCTTACTACGTATCAGAATTACTTTAGAGTATATTTTTGAAGAAAAACTAATTCCTAAATTTCAAAATCTTGGTAACACACTCTGTTGGCCAGACTATGGAGACGCACCCAAACATAGCTGGTAGGAATGCAAAATTCATATAGTCCCTATGGAGAAAGTTTGGCAATATCTATCAAATGCCTTTTAACCCAGAAATCTTACTTTTAAGAATTTACCCCAAGGGATAAACTGCTGCAAATACCCCCCCCCAAAAAAAATCATATTCTAAATGATATTTACTGTGGCATTATTTGTCATGGCAAAACAAGAATGAGGATCATCTCTCAGAATGGCTATGGAGTGAAAAAAAGGCACGGTGCAACAGAGTATGTATATATTTAATTGTTTGTTTTGACAAAAAAAATAGGAAGGATAAACCAGAAACAAATATAAATGGTTCTCTATCTTGAGTCAGAAAGAGAAGGGATGGAGTGGTGACAGGAACTGGAAGTATATGAAGCTTCTCTGAGCGCTTCTTTTCATAGTTTTGAGAGTTTTTAAGCCATGTAAATATTTCATAGCTTCAAAAATAAAATTATATTATCATTGGTAAAAAAAAATTCCTAAACTGTAATTCAAGGAGAAACAAATGAATCTAATTTTATATTACAATAACACACGCACACATTTTAATGAAATATTCAAATAAACATTTTTTCCCAAAAAATAATTATTGAATGCATTTCTCTAATTGTATACCTTTAATGAGATATTTTCTCAGGATAAAAAAAGAGCAAAAATTATCATGGACATGACTTAGTAGGTTTTTTTATTGATTCTCAAAACTATTGTGGATTACAGGATAAAACAAATGAGTAAATAATTGGTGGTGTTAGGATTCAGGTGGTGTTAGGATTCTCATTGTGTGATAAGGAAGGTAAGGAGGGGCTCTGAGGTGTGAATATGAAGTGGAATTATTAGCATGAACTCATGAGTCTAAAAATATATGCATTCCTAGTTTTATTCACTGAAGCGGCCCAGAAGCAATATCACCCAGAGGAAATGAACATACTAGTGCCAAGATCTTGGTTTCACCTGGTGGGGTGGCGGGGGGGGGAAGGGGGGGAAGGGGCGGGGGGCGTGGGAAGAGGAACAGTGTTCCCTGGAGAAATGGCTGGTTCCAGATCCTAGACGGAGCATGTAACCGTATAAGGTGAGCCTGGAACATCCTATGTCAGAAAACAAAGGAAGGGCCCAGAGAATATAAGTACATGTCAAAAGGACAAAGCAGCAAACATGAACGGCCAAATATGAGATGATTAGGACAACTGGAGAATATTAAAAATTGGGGGGGAGAGGGAAAGAGTCACATTTTTAAAAATCTATATAAGTCCTTAGAGAATACCAGCTAATAAATGTAGAAGGAATAATAAAATTAGGAAATTACTTGAAGATGAGGTATGGGACACTAAGCCATAAAAAATATGAAATATTGCAACATGAATGGATCTTGAGAGTATCATGCTAAATGAAATAAGTTAGATAGAAAAGAAAAAGAACCGTATGCTATCACTCATATGTGAGATATAAAACAAAAAGCAACAAATAAACAAAACAAGCAAACAAAACAAACAGGGATACAAACAGAATGGTGTTTGCCAGAGGAGAAAGGAATGTGGGGAGGACTGAGAGGGTAAAGGAGGTCAGATATATGGTGACAGAAGAGTAGACTTGGGGTAGTGAGCACAAAATGGAGTATACAGATGACATTTTATAAGGTTATACAACTGAAACTTATATGATCTCATTAACCAATGTTACCCCAATGCATTTAATTTTTAAAAATTAGGAGATCACTATTTTGCAGTATCCAATGTGACTCAGACAAGGATCATCAATGCATGCTAAAACTACTGGGTGATGGTGTCTTGGGGAATATAATATTCACCTAGTATCAAGATGTCATCTCATAGATTATTTACTAATTTTAAAGGAAGAACATACCTTCTCCTGAAAAAAAAAAAAATCAGCAGACATAATCTTAACAACTTGACTAAATTTGGCACAAGCTAGCATACTGTGTCTCCCGAAGTGATGAAATGGAATGTACACAACAGCACCTGATTAAAATAAAATATTTAACCTGATTCTAATCATGAGAACATAATCAGACAGATACAGAAACATTCCACAAAACAATTCATCTGAACTCTTTAAAAATGGCAATTTGCCCTGCCAGGGCAGCTCAGTGATTGAGCCGAATTATGAGACCTATGAACCAGAAGGTCACAGTTCAATTCCAGATCAGGGCACATATCTGGGTTAGGGGTTGGATCCCCAATTGTGGGGCCTGCAGGAGGCAGCTGATCAACGATTCTCTCTCATCATTGATGTTTCTATATCTCTCAGCCTCTCCCTTCCTCTCTGAAATTAATAAAAATATATTTTAAAAAATAAAAATGGTAATTTCATGAAAGGCAAAACTAGGACTAAAGAAGTATTAAAAAACCCACAAAGAACAGGGCCCTGTTTAGTGTGTGTAAGATATGTAATCCTTGATTGGATTGAGATTTCTTTAGTTAAAAAGTACTAAAAAAATTACTGGAAGAATTGGAAACATTTAATATAAACCAGTCATCTTATTCTCTGTACTATGTAGCATTTAAAAAAAAAAATACCCCTTACTCCAGTAGCTTAAATAATATGATTTGTATGCAGTGGTTGTCAAAGTTTCAATGACCAAACATTACTAGTACTTAAGCATACAGGTCTTCTAAAGCATTTCATTTAATACTTTAAAACAGGTTAGAGTATTTTATGCCATCACCAAAATCTCAAATGCAGAGATTGTTTTACATTTGGTAACGATAAATGCTCAGGCTTGTATGAATTTTTTTTCTTCCTTGCCTAACCAACTTAGAATAATTGTTTTACAGCTAGTTGACCCACATACAAACCCACCATAGAAAGCAAATTGAAAAGTAACCAAAAGAACAAAATAAATGAACAAACAAAATAGAAACAGACTCATTGTTGCAAAGAACAGACTGATCATTGCCAGAGGGGTTTAGGGAGTTCAGTGAAAAAGGTGAAGGGATTAATACATACAAATTGGTAGTTACAAAATATACATGGGGATGTAAAGTACAGCATAGGGAATATACACTGAGTGGCCAGATTATTATGATCTTTGAATGCATAATAATTTGGCCACTCAGTGTATATCCTAAATAATAAAAGGCTAATATGCAAATTGTCCCCTCGACCAGGAGTTTGACCAGCAGGTGGGCTGGCCAACTGCCCATGTCCCTTCCCCCTGGCCAGGCTGGCCGGACCCCACCCATGCACAAATTTATGCACCAGGCCTCTAATATATATATATATATATATATATATATACACACACACACACACACACACACACACACACACACACACTGAGTGGCCAGATTATTATGCGTTCAGAGATCATAATAATCTGGCCACTCAGTGTAGTCAATAATATTGTAATACTAGAGGCCCAGCATGCGAAATCCTGCGAGACCCAGACCCGCTGTGCCTGCGGGACCCCGGACTCACTGCGCCAGTGGGACCCCAGACCCACCGTGCACAAGTAGCTCACCGCTGCAAGCCACTGTGCTGTGCAAACCGCAAGCCATGGTGCCACGTGAACCATGAGCCCAGCCCCACCGCTGCAAGTGGCTCGTAGGTATGGAGCACCTCCTGGTGACTGGTCATTTGGTCGAATCAGTGTTATGGTGTTAATGGCCACTGGTCTTTTATAATATAGATTAGTGGCCCGGTGTACGAAATTCATGCATGGGGGGGGGGTTCCCTCAGCTCAGCCTGCACCCTCTCCAATTGGGGACTCCAGTTTAGGCCTGATCCCACAGTGATCGGGCCTAAACCAGCAGTTGGACATCCCTCTCACAATCTGGGACTGCTGGCCCCTAACCGCTCACCTGCCTGCTTTTCCGATTGCCCCTAACTGCCTCTGCCTGCTTTTCTGATTACCCCTAATCCCTCTGCCTGCCTGCCTGATCGCCCCTAACTGCCTCTCCCTGCCTGATCACTGCTAACTGCCCTCCCCTGCTGGCCTGATCTCTCCCCCAACTGCCCTCCCCTGCTGGCCTGATCTCGCCCCCACCTGCTCTCCCCTGCTGGCCTGATCACCCCTAACTGCCTCTGCCTGCCAGATTGTCCCTAACTGCCCTGCTCTGCCAGCTTGATCTCACCCCCAACTGCCTTAAACCCCTCTTCAGCCCCCACCTTAGGTTCTGCCTTCACAGTTCACCCAGATTAGGTTGTGATTGGTTGGTTTCTATGCCAGTCAGCATCAAAAGCTCCACCTCCTAGGCAGCCATTGGCTCCTCACAGATTGGTCGGTTTCTATGCCAGTCAGTGTCTCTGTGTCTATCTCTGGGCCTGATCAGAGAGGCAGGGCTGATCAGCAGCCCCTGCAGAGGCCCGGAGAGAAATAGAGGCACATTGCTGGCCAGGCCCGGAGAGAAAGAGAGAGGCAAGGGCTGATCAACAGCTGCCAAGGAGGCTATGGATCAGACCCTGCTTCTCTCTCCAGGCCTCTCTCTGAGCCTGATCTGAAGCCCCCTCAGCAGTCAGTGCTGGGTCGCCACAGCAATCCAGCACTGACTACAGGACTGCCGGTGTTCAGTCGAGCCTTCAGTCATTATGGTCACTGCCTTTTTATATATATCGATGGTACCAGGTGGGTACTTGAAATATTATGGGGATAACTTTGTAGAATATACCATTGTATAACCACTGCTGTACACCTGAAACTGGTACAAATAATACTGAATGTAAACTATAATTGAAAAAGAAAAGTAACCACAATAAGTAAACCAAAGGAAAAATAAATTTGAAACAATTCATGCAATGGATAGGGATCTTAGCTTTTAATCTTTTCTTCTCTCATAATAATGAACATAAGGCCTTTTTTATGGAAGGTGCTTGTCATAGCTCAAGACTCAGCCAGTTGACTAAAGATAATGACTCACAAACAGGCACAATGTGGGAAAAACATCTCCAGAACCTGGAACAAGACAGAAAAGCACAGGTGATCATTAGGACACAGGAATATAGCTTCCAATGTAGTGGAGCTCTGTACTGCCTCCCAAAGTGTAGGTCAGCAGTGGGCATGGTGAATACCTGGTGCCCCTCTTCTTTCTGCACCCATGGCAAACATCAATTTTTCATGAATAAAGTTCCATTAGGTTGGAACTTTACCTCACTGTCTTTTTCAACCCAGTGCTCAAATTGAACACCACCAGTCAATTGAAATGCATTTCATGTGAAATACAGACTACAATTTTAAAATTGCAAGCATAAGAAGGACCATATCCCCACAGCTTTGAAAGGAAGCTTGCCAGGCTAACAACTGGGCAGGGATGAACAATGCACAATAACTCTTATATTAGAAAGAGAACTAAAGTATGAAAGAACAGCAAAAAAAAATTTTTTTTTCCTTCTACATTGCAATATGCATCATGTCCTCAAAATATATGGAAATGTTTCTCTGGTTGCAAACTAAGCAAAAGCAAAAGGGCTGCCCCATTGTATAAAGGCAAGTTGCTGATGGGGATATCAGAAAGCAAGTTTGCACCAGATGACTATAAATATGTTATTTTAGGGTTTTTGTGGGGCTGGTGGTATCTGCTAACCTGTAGTATTTGAAATAGAGTCAAGGGAATTTCCCTATCTGACTCCTTTATAAATAACACTCCTACTTTTCCACTCTTTGAAATTCTACTGTAATCAATTTTTTTTGGTCAAAACTATGCTTTCAGGTACAAAATAGGATATGCCATAAAGAAGTTTGAAATGATATGTTTTTTGAGAAGTTTTTGTGTAGCATTTCTCATTTGCAAAATATTTTTATTGCAAACATACTAATTAATTACCCATCCCAGTTATTCAAGGGCTGGCTCACCTTACAATACATATGTGAAAAACAAGACAGAGAGATAAGTTTAACTTGAGTTAACTAATCAAATTATATAGTAAATCAATCATTCAACAATGATTAAAACCTTCAGCCTCTGAAACTACAGCTTAGTTTACTGAAGCATTCAGACTTTCATAGGATTTTATTACTTTATAATACATTGATTTTTTTCTTGAAAAATTAGTTTCCTTTCAACTTCCATAGTAAAATGTGCAGTTGTTAAAACTGTAATTATTTACTATTTAGGAAACAAAGATACCATTTATATGTTCTGCATCTTCTCTTTTTCTATTCCCAACTTCACCATCATTTTCTCCAGAGCTTATAGACAGACATGCCGAAGTGTGGAGATTCTTTCCAGTTTTATGAAATCTCCTGACTCTATGACCCCATTGATATAATCTTTTATTATTCCTCTTTTCAGTCAAACTTTTTGACAGAGTAGTTTATATTCATTGTCTTCATTCTGGCACTATCCAATCACTCCTTGATCCACTGAAATTTACTCTCTGCCCCAACCAATCAACTGATAGGTTCTTTTAAATTGTGTCAGTAGATCTTATTCATCTTGCATCATCTTGGAAATTATACAAATTAATGTAAAACGTGGCACCTATAGTATTGTACTATAGTATGAACTTAAAATTTTAATAATAGAGTAAATCTCATGCTGTTTTTAACACACACACACACACACACACACACACACACACACACACGTAAATAAATAGGGACATGAGGAAACATTTGGAAGTGATGAATATGTCCGTTACCTTGATAGCAGTGATGGCTTTACAAGTATACACATATACCAAAACCCATCAAATTATATACATTAAATATGTGAAATTTTTTGTATATCAATAATGTCTCAGTAAAGCTCTTTTAAAAAAGTGTATCAATTCTTCCCAACTCCCTTTAAGACTTTAAGACTATTTCTCTCCAGATCTGACTTTGTTGAGTTCTCTCTGGACTCTGCTTTTGCCTCTACCCATTCATTCTTTATCTCTTTCATGAACTCCCCCTGATTTGTCTCTCTAAAGCTGGAGTTTCTGAGTTCCATTTTTGGTCCACTGCTTTTCTCATGGTAGAGCTTCGCTTTGGACTCCTGATTCAGTCTCAGAACTTTAACTACCTTCTGTATCCTAGTGATTTCCAAAACTAAGTCTGATCCTGTGACCTTTCCTCCAGATATCAGACTCATATTTACAAATAACTATTGGACATGTCCAAACTTGTGAGACCCACAGGCTAATATTCAAAGTACATTTTACCCTCAATCCTGTTCCTTTTATATACCGTATGTAATTTAATGAATTAACCTCTACCAAATCTTTGGTAGAGAGTTTTACTAGTTTTCCCCTTGCCTTCATCCTCCATATTCAATTAATGAACAAGCTCCTTTGATTATGTCTCTTAAATATTTATTTTTCTTATCTTCTCTGCACCTACTATCTCCAACATAGTTTAATCCTGATAATTTTAATTCTCCTCGAGTTCATTTTTTTGTGTCTAGTCTTGACTTCTTCAGATTTATCCACTGCACCAAAGTCATAATAACCTGTGTAAAACAAAATCTGACAATCATTCTCTTTCTTACAGCCCTCAAAGATTTTCTATGGTTTACAGCTTACAAGAGTGGCTACAAGCCCTTTATAACTTGGCTTCTGTCTATGATTGCCAAAAATGCCTGATAATCACTGCTTCACAATTTCTTTAGTAATACCAAATGTTTATAGTTTCCCATCAACACAGAACATTAAAAGCCTTGGCTGTTGGTTCTGTCTGGAACACAATTCTGGTCTCTCCCCTGTGGCAGTCATTAGTACAATTCAACACTATTTCCAAATATTGTCCTCTGACTCATGGTAGGATAGTACTCCCTTTCTTCTTGAAGTTAGCCATGATCATTCGACTTGCCTTAGCAAATGAAAAGCGAGTAAAAGCAATTGTGTCACATTCAAGCAGATGCTTTTAAAAGCAGATATATGATTTTCCATCCTCCTTCCTCACATCACAGCAACTAGCAATATTCCAGATAGTAGAGTATCTGTCGGCCTCAGTCCCTGAGTAAGGACAACATCCTGAGGCAGACATGAAGTGTAAGGGAGAAATAACCCTGTATTGTTTTAAGCCCTTAAGAATTTTGAGATGTTTTTTACTGGAGCATATTCTAACCTATCCTTATTCTAATCTTTTTATCTGACTAATTACTACTTATGCTCCAAATTTTACTTGGTTATTATCTTCTCTCAGAAAGTTTTCCTTGAATTTCTAGAGTATTTCCTCAACTGCAAAATGGAGATAATAGGATTAAAAGAGTTAATTCGCTTAGAATGGTATGTATTTAGGTATTGCTTAATAAAATGTACCTGTTTATGTGGTCATTCTTATATGTCAGTTACCTGATTCTCTTCTCTGAATTTTGCATTTATCTCATACATAATTCATATCCTTTATAAAAGATTAAACTAGCCAATATATTTCCCAAAATAGCTCTCTTTATCAAAATGCCAGCATTATAATTGCCAGTTTGGGGACTGGAAATTTCCAGAATAAGGAAAGAGAGGGTGATGATACTACAGCACGGCGCCAGCTACACTGAGTGGTCATTGTTCCTGGGGTTTATGTCTCTGAGCTTCAATTTCCTCAATTGTAATATAGAAATACTATATAGTATTTATAGTAGTAACATGTAAAGTTTTTTTTCAGGATTGAAGTAAGTAGCACACATAAAGAGTTTAGCATTATATCTGGCACACAGTAAGTGTTTTCATTTCTAGTTACAGTTATGCTTATCAACTAAGCATATGAATCCTGAAGAAAGACTGTCACTCTAGGGCTGTGAATAGTTTGTAACTTTGTCTTGCCTTCACTATAATTTATAATACTAGAGGCTACACAAGGGCAGGTATTCCCATTGCATTTTATTTATCCAAAATGCCAAATATAGTGCTCAGTAAATATTTATTGGATTAAACTGAAGTTTTAATCGAATATCTTGCTTAATAACCCAAACCCATGGGTCATGGTGGTGTGTTGAGGACAAAGTTAGGGTTATCCTTGGAGAAGGCAAGAATTCCAGTCCTCTCTCAGTTGGAGAGTGCCTCCATTGGCATGATACTGATCAAGGAAATTTCCCTTCCATCTGAACTATTGGAGCTGCCACCTATGATATGGGTCATTGTTCACAGATATTAAGCACAGACTTGTATCAGAGAACAATAGCTGCATCTTCTGGACAATGAGATACCAAGTACATTATCTTCAAGCTTCAGCTGTCTGGAGTATTCAAAACATCTGGGGGTAGAAGTCTCTGCTCCTCTTTAAATGCGGCAGCCGTGGCATTGTGCTGGTGCAGAACACACGCAAAGTGCCTAAAAGTATTTGTTGAGCTTCCACAGGAAGGCAACCAGTGGAGCGACTGACAGATTATATTATAAATAGAAGAATTCTGTCATTCCTTGTAGAAAACCTCATGGAAATAATTAGCATCAAACCTTGACAATTTTGGAATCTCACTATAAAGTATAATATATTTTGTCGGTATTTCATGATTTGATCAACTTTCAGCAGAGAATGAGAGCATGGGAATTCTAAAACAATCTATGGAAACAAGATAACCTGCAGAACAACCATGACCAAGAGGGAAAAAAAAAAACAGAAATGAAACTTCTCAGAATATTGGGTGCAGTTTAATAAGCCACATAGCCAAACTCATCAGTAGGTTCTGATGAACTAGTATTGAACAGAGATAATTTGTAATTCTTTTTCCCAGCCACATGGTTTTCAATAAATGCCTAGGACTAAGGGCACAAAAATATCATGACAGTCAATTGGGAAACAGACTCTTTTTCTTTCTTTCTTTCTTTTTTTTTTTATGTGATTCCTGACTTGTTCAAGTTTGCCCTTGGGTGCTGTAATCATTGCTAGCATCTCAAATGATCACAAGAGTGAAAACCAAAGACCAGCTTTCATCCTATATAGTGAAGATTTGCCATATGACAGTTCACCTGCCCCCCTGACACACTTTAGGTATATTAGCACCAAGGACAATGCTGTCAGCAACAAGCAGCAGAGCATCATTCAGAGGAGTCCCATGGGATCTTTGTGTTCTGCTTCCTTGTGAAAATGCATTTCTCTCCAACCTACCTGTTCACAGGCAGATTTCAATTAAAGTAGTCAGTATAAAGCTTTTGGATTTTATGTAAATGTTTTCATTAGCCAAAATAAATACATTTGTGCAGTAATTTTTTAAAGTAGATTATTCTTTGTCTAGTTTGCATTTTGCTTATTTTGTCAGGCACAAGAAAAATTCTTTCTGGCCAAAAAGAGAATTCAAAAAGAAAACATAGAAGAAAAAGAAACAGTTGCTAGAACATTTTATTCAGACCTCTTCCTGAAACTTTATCTGAAAAGTCATTTTAGAAAACATAACACATAGTCTACTAAAAATTTAAAAAGTAACTGGGAATTTTTATTATCAATCTCAATGTTCTGACCAAAACTTTCACTTCTAGCTCTAAGGGCCAAATTTTGCACTGACAATTGCTTTTCTTCCCACAGCTTCTCTGAATTTCATGCTAGATAAAGTGATTCCAAGATTTTAGAAATACAGTGACTTTTGGTTCATAATGATTTTGTGAAAAATGATATTCCATGAAGAAAAGTGGACTGAGAGCTAATTTCTCCAGTAACTTTTCTTTTTCTGTCCAAAATAATTAATAAATTTTGTTGGAGCCATAGGAAAGTTTGTTTGCTATCTGCATTACTTAGTGTAGCAGAATGAAAGAGCGGGGGCGGGAGGTGGGAGGGGGGAGCAGGTTTTGCAATTAAACTGGGAATTGAGTTCTAACTCAACCTCTTACTAGTTGCTTAAAAGCTACATAAATTACTCTAAAATCTAGTTTTCTTTCTTTTCCACCTCTGTCCTCTCCTCCCCTTCCCTCTCTTCCCCTCTTCCTTCCTTACCTATCCTTTCTTTTTCCTTCTCTTTCCCCTCCCTTCTTTTTCATTCCTTCATTCCTTTCTCTCTCTGTCTGTCCTTCCCTTGCTCCCTCCCTCTCTCCTTCCCTCCCTCCCTCCCTCTCTCCTTCCCTCCCTCCCTCCCACCTCCCACTTCCCTCCTGTCCTTTCTTCTCTCTCCTCTTCTCTCCCTATCTATCTGTCAATCTATCTGTTATCTATCGTCTAAGTTATCTGTATCTGTCTATATCAGAGGATTATTGGGAAGAATAAGCATATGAGAAGCACCTTGAACAGTGCTTAGAACATAGTAACTCCTTCATAAACATTAGTTTCTATTCATTTCCCCATTTTGCCATCTGAGCAACCCCTGTTTGTTGATGTGCAGAACGTCATAAGTAGGTGTCTCACACTCTGGCATGCATCAGAATCACCTGAAAGTTTTGTTAAACACAGATTCCTGGGCCTCACCTTCAGAAATTCTGATTCAGTGGGTCTTGGGGTAGGCCCGAAAATGTATACTTCTAACAAATACCCAGGTGATGTTAATGCTGCTAGTCCACTGACACATTTTGAGTGCCATTGATTATGTGATCAGATGGCAAACAAATTTCATCTCTTGGGCCAACTCCAATTTATTGGTATCTTCTGTTAGAAGATTTTGAGCCTATGTCAAGCCTGAGTGAGATAGTTGTCTTTTTGAAATGCTGAGTATTTAACATCTCTATCCTCCCTGAAATAACTTTTTTCCCCTCTTTCTTACCATTTTCCCATTTTTCAGCAAAATGCTAAATCAACCTCAAAATCCAACAACCTCAAAGCATATGACCAATCTTCACACACCATCAGGACAGTGCTGAATTGCTCCACCCACTTCCTGTTACCAGACCTCCTTTCAATCCCAAAGATACCAATGGGACAGTCAGAGATGAATACCCATACATATCCATCAACCACAGAGAACTCATAAAGTCCAGAAAAATAAGTAATAACAGCAACTACTTATCTATGTGCCAGACCCTAAAATGTTTGAATATATATTATTTTATTTATATATTATTTTATTTAACCCAACAATTCTATGAAATAAGTATTTGTATCCCCATTTTAGAAATAAATGATGCTTCAGAGAGTTTCCCCAAGTAATTTTTCCAAGGTTATTCAGAAAGTGTATAAAATATTTATAATCCCAAAGACTGTATTTTTTGTGTATTGTTTAATCCTTACCCAAGGACATGGTTTTCTTTTTTGTGTTGTTGGTTTTTAAAAAATATATTTTTTTACTGATTTAAGAAAAAAAAGGAGAGAGAGATTGAAACATCAACAATGAGAATCATTGATTGGCTGCCTCCTGCACACCCCCTACTGGGGATTGAGCCCACAACCCTGGGCATGTGCCCTGACTGGGAATGGAACTATGACCTCCTGGTTCATAAGTCTATGCTCAATCACTGAACCATGTCAGCCAGGCAGGATATGTTTGTCATTGATTCCAGAGAGAGGAAATTAGAAGGAAAGAGAGAGAGAGAGAAACATCGATCGGTTCGTACATGCCCTGACTGGGGGGTCAAACCGACAACTTGGGTATGTGCCCTGATATTGAATTGAACCCATGACACTTGGGTGCATGGGGCAACACTCTAACCAAGTGAGCCACACCAGCCATGGCCCAAAGGCTGTGTTTTTAATCTATACAGAGTAGGAGGTGGAGACACTGAAATACTTTCTCTAGTCGTTAGGAAAAAAACCTGTTGTCCTTTTGAGGTTAGGATTTGTTTATGTTCTTTCATAAAATGGATGAGAACCATCATTCTCATGTGCCATCCAAGTGAAATATTGAACATATAAATGGAGTTCTGTGCAATCCTGGAGTCACCTCTCCTAAATATATAATGTGTGTACATGCTCTGGCTTAGTATTCTTCAATGTTTTGTTGTAAACCTTTTTTATTCATGTAAAATGCAACACACCTTAACTCATGTCTAATGATTTTTGTTCATCCTTAGGTTTTAAATGTAATGCATATCCAGTGCTTTCCTAGGCTTCAATATTAGAAGTCCTTACTTTTTTACTTGTAAGGCACCAGGGTCATTTTTTATTAAAGATTACTTGTTTTTGTATATTCATTATCAAATTAATTTAATTTATGTATATATAGGCATGATTCACTCCTTTTAAGAAAAAAGAATGTTTTATTTTTTAATATATTTTTATTGATTTCAGAGAAGAAGAGAGAGAGAGAGATAGAAACATCAATGATGAAAATCATTGAACGGCTGCCTCCTGCACGCTCCCTATTGGGGATCAAGCCCACAACCTGGGCATGTGCCCTGACTGGGAATGGAACCAGTGACCTCCTGGTTCATAGGTTGACACTCAACCACTGAGCCATGCCAGCTGGGCAGAAAAAAGGAATATTTTAAAGTGAGTCAGTTCATTGGTGAATTACATGTATGCTAGGAATCCTCTCTAATAAAATGGTAATATGCAAATTAACCATCACTCTGCTACATAAGCCATGCCCACCAGCCAATCCACGCCCACCAGCCAATCAGGACGAGTATGCAAATTAACCCCAGCCAAGATGGCTACAGCCACAGAGAGCAAGGTTTCCTAGGTAACAGAGCAAGCCAAGCTTTCCTATAGCTGTTGCAGGCCTAAGCCTCCACTCAAGCTACAAAGTTTCAATTATAGAAGGTAAACAAATTCAAACAGAAATGGGGGCAGAATGGAGCTTAAGAGAGTAAGCCAGGGTTGCCGGCGGCAATAGGGGAAGCAAAGCTTTCTGCACACCCTGGCCGGGCTCACCTGCTTAAGGCAACAAAGTTTCAATTATAACCCCAACACAAATGGCTGTGGGCCTCAGAGGGAGCCCCAGGCTTGGCTCTGCTCCAGGCTACAAAGTTTCAATTATAGAAGGAAAATAAATTCCAGATACCAGGAATACGCTTAGGTTGCCAGGGGGCGTGGCCGGCCTGCAAACCGCCACAGGCCCCTCGCTCAGTCCATCCCACGTCCCAAAGGAACCCCACCCTGATCCGGGACACCCTTCAGGGCAAACCAGCTGGACCCCACCCGTGAGTAATATGCAGATTGACCATCACTCCAACACACAATATGTCTGCCCCCATGTGGTCAAAGATCCTGCCCCCATGTGGACACAAGATGGCCACCACAAGATGGCCAGCAGGAGAGGGCAGTTGGGAGGCACCCGGCCTGCAAGGGAGGGCAGTTGAGAGGGACCAGGCTTGCAAGGGAGGGCAGTTGGAGGTGATCAACTCTGCAGGAGAGGGCAGTTAGGGGTGACCAGGCCAGCAGAGGAGGGAAGTTGGGGGCAAACAGGCTGGCAGGGGAGCAGTTAAGCATCAACTAGGCTGGCAGCAGAGTGGTTAGGGGGTGATCAGGCTGCCAGGCAGAAGCGGTTAGGGGCAATCAGGAAGGCAGGCAGGCAAGCAGTTGGGAGCCAGCAATCCTGGATTGTGAGAGGGATGTCCCATATTGGAGAGGGTATAGGCTGGGCTGAGGGACAACCCCCCTCCGTGCACGAATTTCATGCACTGGGCTTCTAGTAATATAATATGACTGCTTAATAAAGAAAAAACTGCTATAAAAATTATTCTCTCAGAACTCCAGAGAATTTAGTTAGAATTTAGAATTTAGTTAGTGCCACCCCCTCTACCCAGCCCCAGGGTGTTGTTGTGTTTATGAAAATGGATAATCAAAGCCATTTTGAAATGTCATTCTATTCCTTTTATGCTTGGAAAACATTTTTTTTAAATAACATTTGTTTGTGTTGATAGAAATTAATTTGGCACTTGCAAATGTTGATTCAAGGATAAGTTTTTCTTAAACCTTTTTATTCTTTTGGACAACTCATATTGTCATGAGCACCATGTTATTTGTTTTGCTCTGCACCTTACAGAGCAGTCTTTGAGATCAAAGAGATTCCTGTGTGAGAAGCAGGTCCACAGAGTACAGGGTGAACAGGCGACTGAGGCCAAACAAGCAGGGGAGTCTGATTGCGGAGACCAACTTCCAAGTCACCAAAAATATCGTCAGCTGACTTACGGAAACAGGAATCACAGGATTATAGAGTTTTGAAGCCCAATGGTACATTAGAGAAAACCTAGCCTGACATTTTTATTTCACAACTGATTATAGTGAGGGAGAGAGAGCATCCAAGGCCACAAAGCCAATTGCAAAAAAAAAAAAAAAAATGTTTATTAAAATAATCATAAATAATGCTACCAGACAACCCTAATCCTTAGAGTCCTGTTCCAAGCCAGACTTCACCAGAGTAAAAATCAAGTGATTCATTTACCACTAAGCATCCAAGTACAGATGGGGAAGAGCTTCAAGATGCTAAGTGGAGGAAGAAAACCAAGAGTTAAGAGTTCTTGCAAAAAAAATGAAAATTAGATTCATCATCATACTCCTTTTACTTATGTCGATAAGCATCTTAAGAATTAATTAGGGAAACAATCACTGAAGAATTAAAAAAAAAACTTTTTTCTACTGGGACATCTTATGTTCTAATTAAGGACAACTTTGACCAAAGTGTGCCTGGTTTCCATGGTGACTTCCAGGGAGTTAGATTCAGCATAGGACCTATGGAAAGATAACTCTGGTCAGCAGGAGAAAAGAAGCATTAAGATAAGCTCTTTTGTGGAAAGATTGGGAGGAAACAAAAGAGAAATTTTTCAACTTGACCCTTTAGTCCATGGTGTGTTATCCATTATTAGCTGTGGTATCATACCCAGCTTAACCACAAGACTTATAAGTTGAGAACGTTATTCAAAAAAATACCTGATCCTAGCAAATCTATAGAATTTGGGTCTACAAATTCAGGTAAGTATATTAATGTAATGTACAACTATAAGTTAATACACACCTACTGGCAAATAATGACCCCAGAATTGACTCAAAATTCTACAGAAGGAAACTTAAATTGTTATATTTACCTGTACAGGGAGTAAATATTTATCTTCTTGGCTGATTGGTGGTGAAGGTATTAAATAGTATAAGGTACCTGTTTACTTATAAGGCTGGTGTTGATTCCCTCGTTGCTATGGGAGACGAAGTTGATTTCACACTCTAACCAAAGGTTTCATATCTCTACTCTGGGAGGAGTGGATAGTTTCTATTACTGAAAGCCAGGGTGTTCTCTAAGACTATGTGGTCAGGCCCTGCCAATGTTAGTGCTACTCTAGGTAATCAGGAGTTGTTTTCTTTTTTTGGATATCAAACACATTTACACTGGCATGCACACCAGTATTAAAGGGAGAAAATGATAATATAAAATTAGCAACTAGGTGTTTTAGTGTGCATGCTAGGCGAACTATTTACTATTTCCTGACCACCCATGCTCTATGTTAATTGTACACTCCATCCTAGCTGCTTAGTATGCCCTTTATTTCTTCAACAATGCACTCCTCTCTATCCCTGAAGTGTCAGGTTCCTTTATCGTTCCTTTAGCATTAGAAAATTCTATATGTATAGCATTACAAACTGCTTTTCTCATTTAGAAACATATTTACATTGTGTCATACCTTGTCATATTCTATCAGCATATAGAGATGTATTTTTAATCCACTACAAGTTTTCCATTGATACACATAACATTATTTAACCATTCTCTTATTGAAGGATATTAGTTGCGTCTACATTGCAATTATACAAAA
The DNA here is from genome assembly GCF_027574615.1 of Eptesicus fuscus. Taxonomy (NCBI): domain Eukaryota; kingdom Metazoa; phylum Chordata; class Mammalia; order Chiroptera; family Vespertilionidae; genus Eptesicus; species Eptesicus fuscus. Next base: position 40,648,898 of record NC_072482.1, read on the forward strand.
GGCTGGAAAGATTGCAAGCTTTTGCTTATGTATCTTTGAACACATGTGAAAGTATAGCTAGAAACTGCTGGGTTAAAGAGCATATTTATTTTAAATTTTGGTAACAATTTCCAAATAGCTCTATCAAGTGCTTACAACAATAGAAACAAGGATTTAAGAGTGCTTGTTTGCCCACCCAGGACCAACACCCTACTACCAAACTCTGTTTATTTCTGTCCATCTGACAAGTGAAAAAGTGTCATATCTTGCTTTAGTTTGCATTTATTTAAATACTAGAGGCCCGGTGCACAAAATTCGTGCACGGGGGCGGGTGTCCCTCAGCCCAGCCTGCACCCTCTCTAATCTGGGACCCCTTGGGGAATGTCCAACTGCCAGTTTAGAGGAGAATCAATTCCTGCAGGATCGGGCCTAAACTGGCAGTTGGACATCCCTCTCTCAATCTAGGACTGTTGGCTCCTAACCGCTTGCCTGCCTGCTGTTCTGATCCTCCTAACTGCTCTCCCCCGTGGGCCTGATAACCCTAACTGCTCTCCCCTTCTGGCCTGATCACCCTAACTGCTCTCCCCTGCTGGTCTGATCATCCCTAACTGCTGTCCCCTGCCAGCCTGATCACCCCTAACTGCCTCTGCCTTGGTCCTGCCACCATGGCTTTGTCTGGAAGGATGTCCAGTCTAATTAGCATATTGCCCTTTTATTAGTATAGACTAGAGGCCCGTTGCACGAAGATTTGTGCAATAGGCCTTCCTTCCCCTGGCTGCCGGCACTGGTTTTCCTCCGGCACCCGGGACCCAGGCCTTCGCTCTGGCCGCCGCCTTCAGTCTTCGCTCCGGCCAGAGCACCGCTCCTGTAGCTCCCTCTGCCCCCCGTCCTCCCCCTCATAGCAGGCATCCTGCCCCGCCCAGCCACTCCTTGCCTGCTTAAGCAAATTAACCCACCATCTTTGTTGGGTTAATTTGCATACTCACTCCGGATTGGCTGGTGGGTGTCATGGAGGTACAGTCAATTTGAATATTTCTCTTTTCTTAGTGTAGATAGAGGCCTGGTGCACAGGTGGGGGCTGGCTTGCCTGCCCTGAAGGGGGTCCCGGATCAGGGTTGGGGTCCCCTTGGGGGCGGGGCTGGCCTGGGCAAGGAGCCTGGGGTGGTTTGCAGGCCAGCCATACCCTGATCAGGGTGGGGGGGTCCCTGCTGGGGGACTGGCGGCCTGGGCGAGGGGCCGCCGGGGGTTTGCAGGCCAGCCATGCCCCCATCAGGATGGGGCATCTCTGCTGGGGGAAGGACCAATCTGAGCCAGGGGCTGATGGCCATTTGCAGGCTGGCCACTCCCCCATCAGGGTGGGGGTCTCCGCTGGGGGCAGGCCAGCCTGGATGAGGGGCTGAGGACCTTTTGCAGGCCATCCATGCCCCCATCAGGGTAGGGGTCCCCACTGGGGCAGGGGCAGCCTGGGTGAGGGGCCTGGGGCAGTTTGCAGGCCTGCTAGCCCCCTGATGGGGTGGGGGTCTCTCCTGGGGGTGGGGTGGCCTGGGCTGGGGGGCGGGGCAGCCTGGGCGAGAGCCTGGGGGTGGTTTGCAGGCCAGCCAAGCCCCCAGCTTTGTCCAGAAAGATATCTGGAAGGTCTCCAGGTCTAATTAGCATATTACTCTTTTATTAGTATAGATTAGTATAGATGAGTAGAGTTTAACTTAATTTTATAAACTTTATAAGGCATTCATATTTTATTTGAACTTCTCCAAACTCACTTTTTAGAAATTTACATAGAGATGGAGAGGATGAATATTTTTGAATAATAATCTAAATTACAATCAGAATTCTATTCTATTCTATTCTATTCTATTCTATTCTATTCTATTCTATTCTATTCTATTCTATTCTATTCTATTCTGTTCTATTTCTCTCCCCCTACCCCCACCTCCCAGACTGCAGCTTTTATATATATCCTGGCTAAACTTCATCTTGTTCATTTCAACCTTTCTGCCAGCCTGTTTCCTGATGCCATCATTCACTGCATTAAATCCCCTCCCCTCCCAGCTTTGTACTTTCATAAGCTGTCTTGTTCATTCAAGTTTCCGGTTTCAATATGCAATGGCCAGGGCCTGTCTACTTTCGATCCCGTGACCCTGCTCATTCTCATCCTTGTGGCCTCTTAGTGCTGAGCTTTTCCTAGAGGCTCAGTTTCCCACCTCTGAGCTCTGAAACATGTTTGGGAGAATTCTTCTGCATAGGAGCTATAAATGGGGATGTTTCTACTGTATTTTAATGTGTTGTTCACCCCCAACTCTCACCACTCATCCTGCCTCCTCATGGCTGTTTTAGTCAGCTGTATAATCAATCCTGGTGAGTCATATCTTAACTACTGAGGGAAAGAAGATGAAGGAAAAGCTGAGGAAAACAGATTCCTGATTTAGTTTATAAAATCTACTGATTAAATGAATAGAAGTTCAGGTTTGTTTTTCCCCCAACTGATACTTGAATGTTAAGGAGTCATCTGATTTACCAAATACATTCACAAAATGTTTCCTTATTACTTTTATTTAAAGTGGTAACTTCATTTATTGAAAAATAAAATTGATCAATTGAATGAACTTAACCCCCTTTGCCCTCCTCTTCGTTCTTTATTATGCATATCGCATTTCTATCTGCATAGGATTCAAATTATCCTAATTCCTTAGCACATACTCCAAAATCTCTCAATTTTTTTTAATTGGGATGTGCTACCTAAGCATACCCACAGAGCTATGTTCCACAGCAGAAGTTATGTCCAAACCCCTCTCCAGACGGCAAAAGGGTGGGGTAGGCAGGAAGGGTTAGACTGCTTTAAAATCACAGCATGTCTAGACTTATGCCCAAATACATCAGTTCATGATAAAGTAGTAAGTAGGACTTTGGTGGAAAAATATATGGTAGAGAAAACAACACAGAAGCTTACATCCTTTGAAAATTGGACATAGCATAGAGTTCAGGAATTGTCTAGCCGCAGGTTGTTTACATGTGGTCTGAGCATTTTCTTAATGTGATCCTGTACTTAAGTGTATATAGGTTCAGCCAGAAAAGAAAAAGATGAACATCAAAGTTGTTGCAATGCCAAAAGAAAATTACAGGGTGTTTCCATGTTTGAAAGATCACTAGTTTTCACTATTGGTTTAGAGCAATGAATTATCCATAAATAAAAACCTTAGAGCCCTTTGACCAAAAACATATACTGTGTTTACAAAAAGTACAAGTTCAATGACTAGCCACTCCTATCACAAAAGATCAAGTGTACTCAATTAGAAAAAAAAAAAAGAGAGGAACCAAAGGCCTTGAAGTAGCTTTGGAAACATCCTGCCAACACATTCTACAGTTTTCTTTTCAATATTAATTTATTTCTGTCACCAAAAAGAAAAATCTTTTAATAACTAGTTTTATTTATAAAGATCTGTAAATACAAATGGCTTTAGTTTACTGCTTGCTTACTCTGTGTCAGACACTATACTAAGAAGTTTACATGCATCATCCCATACAAGCCTCACAATAATTTCATTCATTGGTCAACATGGGATCAGCAATTGTGACAAATAAACTGGGGCATCTCATTCAATTAACAACACAAAAGTTTATTCTAATCCAATGTGGGTCAGATAAATTTCCAGGGTGGTCATCCTCTGCTTCCAGATCACTCCAACAGGGGACAGCTAAAGATTGCACAGTAGCTATTAAATACTTTGGACTAGAAGTGACACACATCACTTTTATTCATAGCCCACTGCCAGAATTAGTCATATATCTAGGCAAAGGAGCTTGGAAATGTGAAGAAGTGCATGAATATTTAGCGAACAATAAATGCCCTTCTCCTATTCTGTAAGGTAGATGAAGAATTTGAAGCTTACCTATAGATCCTAAGCTAAGGAGAAGTAAATGTTGAATTCAAACCCTGAATTCCAACCAGCTGCTCAAATCTGGGAGCCACCTTTGTTTTGCAAATGGTGGTATTGGTGCCTTATTTATCATTGTGTATTTTATAATAAACTAGCGTTCCCGTTGCAGGAAGAATCCTGCAATAGGGTTTCCTGCTGCACTCTACCCTGCCCCACCTTCTCCGCCAGCCCGCCTGCTTTTCTCCCTTCTCCCCTGGCCCTGCCTGGGCTCCTCCCTTCTCCCCCACCCCGCCTTCTCCCCCAGCCTGCCTGCTCTCCTTCCTTCTCCCCCGGCTCCGCCTCCACTCCTCCCTTCTCCTCCGCCCGGCTTGCTTGCTTCTCTGCAGCTCTTGGCTTCTTTCTACACAGTCTTGATATGCAAATTAACTGCCATCTTGGTTGGGATAATTTGCATACTTGTCCTGATTGGTTGGTGGGCGTGGCTTGGGCGTAGCAAAGGTGTGGTCAATTTGCATATTTGTCTATTATTATGTAGGATTCTGCATAATGAATTGAATGTAGATATAGTATGACTTTTTCATAAATTAAGTCATGTAATTATTTTTAACCCCTCAGTTAGATTATAATTGCTAGAGTCCCATAATTGATATCTGTAAAACTTCAAACACAGAGTTTATGGTAAAGAGTTTATGCTTGATAAATATATTAGCTTATTGAAACAATTTCAGCTTCACATTTTGGCTAGATATTTCTATGTTTATCTTCTGATAGCAGAGGGATAAGTAAAGGTGAAGGCCTTTCCAGAAAAAAAAGACATTTATTTATTTTTTGTTGTTTTAGATTTGCTTGATGATTTTCAGTTTGTGTAAAGAAAACAGCATTTAAAATTATTGATGGTTCACACATATTATAAAGTAGCAGAAAAGGAAACATTCTGCCAGTCATTCATCATGATTTTATATGCCTTAAGCTATTATGTTTTTAAAACACATTATTTTCAGTTTCCATGGTAGTTATGATTTTGATAACAACTTTTTAAACCAGATTTCTTCCTCTGCCTTTGTATATTTTTTATTTTCTATTTTATAATATTCCTCTATCCTCTTATTTTGCTTTTTTACATTTCTTCCACTCTCTTCTACTATATTATTTTTTATCTTTTAAGATAATGTCCAATTGACTATTTATACATGATTTTGTTGTTTTTTTCTTAATTTCTTTTTTTTTTCTGCTTTCCAGGTTTTTTCACTTTACACTTTCAATTGGCCCTCTTTGTACCTCTAATATCCCTAACATTCTTCTTATTGACAGCACATACTTAAGTGATACTTAAGATTTAGAGGATAGTGGCATTAAATTTTTATAACCTCTTTCCCAATCTATATTTTTTTCCAGTTTTTTTCCTATTTTCTCAAAGAGATCATATATTTTCTCTACCATCACATCTTTAATTATGTAATAACTTTAACACCCTGTTCTTCATTGCTTTTTCTATGATGTCTCTTTGCATAAATTCATCTATTGATACTTAAGCACTCTGAATAAAATGACCAGGTAATCAAATCTAGTTGACCATCAATTGTTTTATTGTGATTATGGCGGTGGGGGGCATCCCTTAGCCCAGCTGACACCCTTTCCAATCTGGGACCCCTCGAGGGATGTCCGACTGCCCATTTAGGCTTGATCCCAGTGGGATCGGGCCTAAATGGGCAGTCGGACATCCCTCTCACAATCCAGGACTGCTGGCTGGCTGGCTGCCTGCCTGCCTGATTGCCCCTAACCACTTCTGCCTGCCAGCCTGATCAACTCCTAACCACTCCCCTGCCAGCCTGATTGATGCCTAACTGCTCCCCTGCCAGCCCGATTGCCCCTAACTGCCCTCACCTACTGGCCTGGTTGCCCCTAACTGTCCTCCCCTGCAGGGCTGGTCACCCCTAACTGCCCTCCCCTGCCGGCCTAGTTGCCACCAACTGCCCTCCCCTACAGGCATGGTCTCCCCTAACTGTCCTCCTCTGTAGGCTTCGTGGTCCCAACTGCCCTCCCCTGTTGGCCTAGTCATCCCTAACTTCCCTCACTAGCCAGCCTGATTGCCCCTAACTTCTCTCCCCTGCCAGCCTGGTCTCCCCAACTGCCCTGCCCTGCAGGCCTGGGGTCCCCCCCCCAACTGCCCTCTCTTGCAGGCATGGTCACCCCAAACTGCCCTCCCCTGCAGGCCTGGTGCCCCTAACTGCCCCCCTCTGCTGGCCTGGTCCCACCCAACTGCCCTCGCTGCAGGCCTGGTCCCTCCCAACTGCCCTCCCTAGCAGGCCTGATCCCCCCAACAGCCCTCCCGTGCAGGCCTGGTTGCCCCTAACTGCCCTCCCCTGCCTGCCTGGTCAACCCTAACTGCCCTCTCCTGCCAGCCTGTTCTCCCCCAACTGCCCTCCCCTGCAGGCCTGGTTGCCCCCAACAGCCCTCCCCTGCAAGGCTGGTCACCCCCAACTGCCCTCCCCTGCTGGCCCGGTCAACCCTAACTGCCCTTCTTTGCCAGTCTTGTTGCCCCTAACTGCCCTCCTTTGCCAGCCCAATTGCCCCTAACTGCCCTCCCCTGCAGGCCTTGTCTCTCCCCAACTGCCCTCCCCTGCAGGCCTGGTTGCTCCCAACTGCCCTCCCCTGCTTACCCGGTCACCCCTAACTGCCCTCCTCTGCAGGCCTGGTTGCCCCTAACTTCCCTCCCCTGTAGGCCCAGTCCCCCCCTACTGCCCTCCCCAGCAGGCCTGGTCGCCCCAAACTGCCCTTCTCTGCCGGCCCAGTCACCCCTAACTGCCCTCCCCTGCAGGCCATCTTGTGGCAGCCATTTGTGACCACATGGGGGCGGCCATCTTGTGTGTTGGATTGATGGTCAATTTGCCTATTAGCTCTTATTATATAGGATTGTTTATATATTCAAGCATGATTAAAGTTGAAGGTATCAATGATGTCATAATGAATTTCTTTTAAACAAATTAGTTACTTTTTAAAAATTGGCAAGTTAATTACCTGGAACCTCTGCACTGTCATAATAATGGTTGCCATAAAATAAGTCTTTAACACATTTTTAATACATTTTTATTGGGTGCCTACCAAGCATCAGGTTGTGTGCTGAAGTCACATCTGAGAAAAAATAGACAAAATAAACACTTTCATAGTACTTACATTCTGGTCAAGAAGAAAGAAATTAAAAATAAAGCAAATAGTTGTAAAAGATAACTGAGTCACAAAGTTATGTAATTTATAAAACAAAAACAAAACACTTAAGGCATTTGTACTCTCAATAGTGGAGTCAGTTAAGATTTCCTTGGGGCAGTCACATTAAGCTGCTGTCTAGTAAACAAAATGGTTCTTGAAGTGGGAACAGCATGGGGTCCTGAGAAGGGAAAGAACTCAGTGTGTTTGTATTATTTAGAGTAGTTTGAATTTTATTATGGTGGAAATGGGACATTTTTGGTCTTAAGCAAGGAAGTAGCATGATTCTATGTTTGCACTGTTCTAGCATTGGGGATACAGCAGTGAATAAAATAGACACAAATATCTGGTGGCATGGAGATTTAATTCTAGTACCTAAAAAATATCCTGGTTATTGCTCAGAGAAAGGAGTGGAGCAGACAGGATTATGAAAAGACTAATAAGAAATCTAATAAGGAATCCAGTGGAAAGATGACAAATACAGGAGTCCAGTTGAAAGAGTCACCGACTCTGAGATGATTTTGTGAATAAGATACTTTATATACATATTCACTGTCTTTTAGAATCAAACCAGGGCAAAATTGCAAAGTACAGAGGTACAAAATAATATACAACAAAGAGTGTACACTAATCATTAAATCAAAATACATTTATGCACATATAAAGTCCAGGTGGGTTAAAGATTTTAACATAGATAAATAAAATATAGAGGACTTTTTCCCGACTCCTAAAGTGGGGAAAGCCTTTGTAAGTATAACGTGAAACACATAAACAATAAAGGAAAATATTGAATGGTTTGACTGTTATAGAAGACCAAAGAAAAACCAAGAGAAAAACGCTTTACAGAAATGGAGTTATACGGTTTTATTATGCCGGCGGACTCAGCGGAATAACTTCCCAAGTCTGAGCAAAGTAACATGCAGGGAGCTTGTCTTTTATATTTTTCTGGGGTCTTTGTCCCCCAAATATGGATTGTGCTTCTGGTTCTTTTGTGGGCTTTGCAAAAAAGGCCCCAGGTGTTGGGGGTCTTGAGACCATATCTAATGGTCTGGCCTGGCGCCAGTGCTAATAACCCCTCCCCCCCCCCCAGGGCTGTGCATTGTTTATAGTTTATGGCCTCTGTATTCAGGTAACAGGTCTTGCAAGATCAGTTTCTGGGAGAGAGGCAGTGACTTAATTACAGGTTATCAAGAATGTACCCTGGGCTTACTGGCACAGATTCAGATTACTAGTGCCCCCCCCCCCCCCCCCAAAATATCAGGGTTACATTGGAATTAGCCGTTTAGCCTTCTCATGACTACGTACAAATAAAAACCTTCTGTAAAACAAAAACACCATAAATATAGTTTTAAAATAGCAACAAACGGGAGGAGGAAAGCCGGCAACACACATACAAAGTTAAAATATAATAAAGACCTCAAAAGTCAATACAAATCATGTTTTAGAAACACACTTTAATTTCTGTGAGTGTTAGAAGGATATATTCCATCTAACTTAAATGCTTGCTACTGTGCTCATTCAACAAAGTTCAACAACTATTTATTTCACTCCTAACATGTGCTAAGTGATACAGAAATCAATGTGAACAAAACAGATGTGTACCACTCTTTCATGTAGCTTACAGTTCAGAGTTGATACTTGTATTATAAAAGTATTTAGTAATAATCATAAATTCTATATAAATAACTCTACATCCCCAATAAGAAGAAATGCTCTCAATGTCATTTTTTAACTCATAGTTCTATAATTATTTCCACTGTTTTGGCAAATATAGTTATCACACCATGGAGTTCCAAAATTGAGTTATGGGTATTTTTTAAGAAATACTTCCTATTTCCTGATTAATCACTTTTTAAATAAATTTATTGTGTTCACACTCTGTATCAGGCTGTATGGTTTTTGCTCTCAATGAACTTATAATTTAAGGGTGACACAAATTAATAAATCAGTAAGTATAGAGTGGTAGGTAGAGCACATAGGGGACTGGATAGAAATGTAGAGAAGGGAGAAACCAAGATGGCGGCATAGGTTAAACACCTAACCTGCAGCCGGGCACAACAATTTCAAAGGCACAACTAGAGGTCAGAACGGACATCGTCCAGAACCACAGGAGAGCTGGCGGACTGAAATGCCCACAGCTAGGGGGAAGGAGAAGGCCACGGGGACAATCGGGGGAGCCATAAAAGCCTGAGGTATGGAGAAACTGGCGGAGACACCAGCACGCGCGCCTGCGGGGAGGATGGAGCCGGAGAGGAAGGGGCGGCTGACGGCCTGGCCGGCGTTCACTGGCAGGAAGGAGATAAAGGCTCCGGAGTGCGCTAAGCGCCAGCTCCCACTGCACTGAGCGCCAGTTCCCGGCGAAACCCTGGGAAGCCAGGCGCAGGTTGGGGGAATGAATCTGGGCTGTGGGGCGCAGGCACAGAGGAGCGGTGGAAGGCAGAGTTCCAGAGGCGCGCACGGGAAGGGGCACAAAGGACGGACTGTTGCCTGCGCCACTGAACTGCCCTAGCGGGAAGGAGACATAAGCTCAGGACCGTGCTGAACCCCAGTTCCGACTGCACTGAACCCCAGTTCCGGGCGAAACCCTGGGAAGCCAGGCGCACGCTGGGGGAATGAATTTGGGCTGTGGTGGCGGAGGCACAGAGAAGCGGCGGCTCCAGACGCGCGCACTGGAAGGTGCGCAGAGGACGGACTTTTGCCTGCGCCACTGGGTGGCCCTGCTGGGAAGGAGACAGGGACGCCAGACTGCGCTGAGACCCAGTTCCAACTACACTGAAACCCAGTTCCTGGCGAGAATCTGGGAGTCCAGATTCATTAGGGGAGGGACTGGACTGTTTGGCAGTGGGCGAAACTCCAGGGCGCGTTTCTCTCAGAGGTGTTTGCAAGGAATACAGAGGGACACAGACTCAGGAGCCTCATAGGGCGGGGCTGACAGGAAGCCAAGGTTGTAGGCTCCACCCTGTAGCTCCGCCCCAGCCAAGCTGAGCAGAAGCTTTTTCCTGCTGAGTGCCTCAGGTAGTGGCTGACCCACATTACATTGGAGACCCAGAAACGAGGGCATCTAGTGGTTGGTGTGAGATGACACCAGATTTCAATCACTCGCATAAGGGAGGCATTCTAGAGGCAGACTCAGTGAGCGCCAAGGCATTGCTGCATCAAGACCCGGCCCACAAACATGTCTCCTGCACAGCAACTTTTCCTATATAGACAAAGAGGGTCCTCACGGCCAATTGGCCTGGAGGACAATTCCTCCCAGTGACACCAACAACAATCAAGACTTAACTGTACAAAGGAGGACCAAGATGGAGACATAGGGCGGCAGCCTGATCGTTGCCTACCACAACAATATTGAGACTACGACGTGAGAGCAGAGCAGACACCAGCCAGAAAGACCGGGGGGCTGGCTGAGCAGATGCTCTACAACTAGAATAAAAGAGAGGGGTACGCAGGATGATGCTGATGCCGGTGACCCAAAGTCCACACTTTAAGAACTATGGCTCAGGCGACACAATGGCGGCCTGGAACGTGCTCAGCGCAGTTCCCCCGGCGGTCTCCAGCTGAGGGGACGGCTCCACTCGCTGCCGAGCACAGACGAGCCCCTGGGAGACATGGGGTGGGAGACTCCGTGCTTGCTGACCTCCGAGTCCTTCAAGAATCTCAATGCCCCGAAGTGGCCAGGTGCGCACGCTCAGCGACCGGCCACCGTTGCAGACCCAAGGGCCGACGCAGCGACACCGGACCAGCCCACCGCCGTGCACCGGGCACACCGGAGCCTTGACGAGCCCGCCGCCCAACGAGTTCTGCGGCAGCCGCCCTGGAGCTCTGAGAAAATGACCAAAGGAATTGCTGAGAGGGAATTGACCAACAGGAATTGGGATCAAGAAGACGAAACCCCGCTGAGACCCGAGTCCAGGCGAGCCTGCGAGCCTCTGGGCTCAGATGTGGTCACACGCCTCTGGGTCTAGGTGAGGCCTCACGCCCCTGGGTTTGGATGAGGCCACGCGCCCCTGGGTCCAGGTGAAGCTGGATTCTGGGTTCGGGTGAGGCCATGTGCCCCTGGGTCCGGGCGAATCTGAACCCTGGGTCTGGGTGAGGCCGTGGGCCCCTGGATCCGGGTAAGGCTGGGTCCCGAGTCCGGGTGAGGCCGTGCGCCCCTGGATCTGGGTGAGACCACGCGACCAGGGGTCTGAGAGAGGTAACGCGCCCCTGGGTCCGGGTGGCTTCGTGCACCTAGGTCCAGGTGAGGCCACGTGCCCCTGGGTCTGAGAGAGGCCACGCACCCCTAGGTCCGGGCGAGACCATGTGTCCCTGGATCCGGGTGGGGCCTCGTGCACCTAGGCCCGGGTGGGGCCGCGTGCCCCTGGGTCTGGGGGAGGCCAGGCGTCCCTGGGTCCGGGTGAGACCGTGTGTCCCTGGATCCGGGTGAGGCCTCGTGCGCCTAGGCCCGGGTGAGGCCACGTGCCCGTGGGTCTGGGGGAGGCCAGGCGTCCCTGGGTCCGGGTGAGACCGTGTGTCCCTGGATCCGGGTGAGGCCTCGTGCGCCTAGACCCGGGTGAGGCCACGTGCCCCTGGGGCTGGGAGAGGCCAAGCGTCCCTGGGTCCGGGTGAGACCATGTGTCCCTGGATCCGGGTGAGGCCTCGTGCACCTAGGCCCGGGTGAGGCCACATGCCCCTGGGTCTGGGAGAGGCCAAGCGTCCCTTGGTCCGGGTGAGACCATGTGTCCCTGGATCTGGGTGAGGCCTCATGCACCTAGGCCCGGGTGAGGTCACGTGCCCCTGGGTCTGGAGGAGGCCAAGCGCGCCTGGGTCCGGGTGAGACCATGTGTCCCTGGATCCGGGTGAGGCCTCGTGCACCTAGGCCCGGGTGAGGCCACGTGCCCCTGGGTCTGGGGGAGGCCAAGCGCGCCTGGGTCCGGGTGAGACCATGTGTCCCTGGATCCGGGTGAGGCCTCGTGCACCTAGGCCCGGGTGAGGCCACGTGCCCCTGGGTCTGAGAGAGGCCACGCACCCCTGGGTCCGGGCGAGGCCATGTGTCCCTGGATCCGGGTGAGGCCTCGTTCACCTAGGCCCGGGTGAGGCCATGTGCCCCTGGGTCTGGGAGAGGCCAAGCGTCCCTAGGTCCGGGTGAGACCATGTGTCCCTGGATCCAGGTGAGGCCTCGTGCACCCTTGCCCGGGTGAGGCCACGTGCCCCTGGGTCTGGGAGAGGCCACGCGTCCCTGGGTCCGGGTGAGACCTTGTGTCCCTAGATCCGGGTGAGGCCACGTGCCCCTTAGTCCGGGTGAAGCCGTGCCCCTGGGTCCGGCCAAGACCAAACCAGAGGGAGTCGGACCTCCGTTACCACCATTTGTCCACCATCCAGAGCTGAGGGGTCAGTGCTGACATGTACACATAAGGAACTGGTGGACGTTGAAATTGGGTCTCAAAAGAACTGTTGGTCCAGAAAGAAACTCACTACAGACTGATTCATTTGCCTGTCAGCATAACTATTATTGCTTGTCTCACATTCAGTTCTCATAAGTATATATCTAGTGACATATGATCTCGCTCATCTAGGGGAAATGATGAACAACATAGACTGAGGAACAAGAACAGAACCAGAAGCAAGGAGGCATCGATCGGACTATCGGGCCTCAGAGGGAGGATAGGGGAGGGTGGGGGGAGGGGGAGAGTTCAACCAAAGGACTTGTATGCATGCATATGATCCTATCCAACGGTTAAGTTCAACAGGTAGTTGGGGCATGCGTGGGGAGGGGGGGGATGGGAATGGGGGGATGAGGACAAATATGTGACACATTAATCAATAAAGAAATTTAAAAAGAAAAAAAAAAAAAGAAATGTAGAGAAGGGACATCCAAATCTGACTCAGGGATAAGGAGAAAATCCATGGAGGCTTATGGGTTGAAGGTGGTATAGTTTAATCATAATATTGAAGGACAAGTAGGTTTCAGCCAAGTGAATAAGGGAAGGGGACATTCTCAGCAGAGGGACTAGAATGTGCAGGAGCTCACAATAGTGAAAGATGATGTGTTTGGAAAACTGCTAAACAATAAAGACAATGAGCTCAGTAAATGAGGTTAAAATGTAGACAAAGCTGTGCTGAGGATTTTAAAAAATATTCTGAAGACTACAGGAGTCAGTAAAGAAGTTTAAGCAGGGGGTTATAAATGTAATAATGATTACCCTAGAAGTAATGTGGAAGGCTAATTAAGTGGCAATTGCATAAATCTATCTCAAAATTGATGGGAACTGAATGAAAGTAAGGCTGGATCAACTGTGATGAACATGAGAAAATCTTCAAATATTGATGATCTATTGGATGGGAGGGATAGAAAGATAAGTGGAAGAGAAGGTATCGAAATGATTCCAAGTTTTTTTACCTTGATGCTACAGTGAATAATGGTTCCATTCATGAATAAGAATAGTAAGTTTGGAAGTAAAGAAGATAAATTCCATTTGGTCACACTGAGGTTTAAGGTGACTTGACTATCTAACTGAATATATCCAAGAGGTTATTGAATGTGTGGGTATGGAGCTCAGGAAAGATAACTAGACTGAGCATTCAGAATTGTTATCACACAAATGGTAACTGAAGTCATTGGTTATCACACAAATGGTAACTGAAGATCACCCAATGGAGAATATGTGAATGGGAAGAATGAATATATTAAATGGGAGTCCTAATAAGCCAACTTAGAGAAGGTGGAAGAAAGAGACTGAAAAAGAGTAGCCAGAGGGATATAAGAACAATCAGAAAACTATAATGATACAAAAGCCAGTGGAAGAATTTTGGGATGTGTCACTGATATATTATGAACTAAATGAAAATATAAATTTGTCTCTTCTTCATGATTTCTCTGAGCAATGTCATTTAGTTAATGGATTTAAGATGATTCCCAGATGTTTATCTACATATGGTCCTTACTCTATTCTAAACCTCTATTATGCATTCCAATTACCTTCTAAAATTGTATGTCTATTAGTCCCAAAGCATTCAAAAGCAATATGTCTTAGTAGTAAGACTGTGGACTTAAAATCCAGGCTGCCTTTGTTGTATGCCTTTTTCTTCACTTAATATTATATGGAACTTGGCTCAATTATTTAGCCTTTGTATGCCTTGGTTTCTCATTTGCACAATGGGGATAATTATAGTACCTAATTCACAAGATTGTAATGAGTATTAGATGAGTTAATATATGCAAAATGATTAAAACAGTGCCTAACACAGAGTGCACACACAATAATTATGTGCAAAATTAATATATTAACTTTTCTCTGAAACTTCCTATTTCTACATTTATTCTCTCTGTTAATGGCCTCACCATCTTCCAATCACTCAGGTTGTAGTTTTGGTATTCTCCAGTGGTATATTGGTATTCTCTGTGAAGGTTAGGAGTGTGCTGCTCTGCCTAAAGCTCTGTTGTCACTATCTAGTATGTACCTCACACTGAGTACACAATGAACATCTCTTGAATGGATACTCATAATTGTTCCTTCTTTCCCTTACTCTTAACACCTCAGCTGTTAATATCTATTTTTCTGCTTCTATAATATCAATCACTTTTATATCTTATTCTTTGTCCATCTCTACTCTAATTCAGATTTTTATTACCTTTAGAGTGACTACTATAAAACCTTCTAACTGGCCTCCCTATGTCTATTCTCCCCTTCCCCCTTTTCATCCTTCCCTCTTATTCATGCATACACATCTCCATGGAACACACTAGTTTAATCTTCTTTAGAAAATTTTGATAAAAATACAAACTTGTTACCCTAGAATTCAAGGCCTCTCTCTCCTTCTCTCTCTCTCTCCCTCTCTTCCATTCTCTCTAAAAATCAGTGGAGGAAATTCCTCAAGTGGGTATTTAAAAAAATAAGAAAACAAAAATATGAATAAATAAATAAGTAAAGTGTACTAATTACAATGTATGTTAAATGACAAAATCATAGTAAAGAAATATGTATCATTGTATCTTATGGGAGAGATTCCTGTGGATTGGTACAACTGAGGGATTTTATAATAAAAGATAGTTCTGGGCTGAGCCTTTAGAGAAGGGTAGAACTCAGGTAAGTAGAACTGTAAGAGAAGGGTGTTCTGGGAAAATAGAAAGAATATGCAAATATAGAAATTCCTAGGGTATGTGTATGAACCAGTAGTAGACTTGAGATATTTAAGAAGGCAAGTTAGAAAGCGTGAGGTTTGAACTATGATGGAGTTCAAATAGGAGTTAATTAAAAAACTAAGTAACATATTAGAAGAAGAATTCATTGGTCTTAGTAGTATCAATAAACAGAAGAAAGAAATCTAAAATAATTTTGAGTTATTCAGAGCATCAGTAAATATGGGCCCATGTTGACAAACAGCTGTTTGGCAAAAGAAGATAAGCATAGATTCAGTTACTTTCCAGGAGAACAGGGTCCCAATGGAGATATTCAATGGGGAAGAGCTTGGGTTCAAGTGAATATTATGGACTGAACTAGGAATTTTGAAGACATCTAAATATTAAAACAGATAAGATTCTGAGAAAGAAGTTCAGGAGAAATTTGTAATACAAGGTGTGCCCATATTGAGAACTTACAAGACAAAAGGAATCTATTATGGAAGACAGATCCCTAGCAGTAGAGGGAACATTTTTATCTATATCAATTGGAGAAAAAGAGCTTTTAAAGAAATCATCAACAGTGTCAAAGTTATTGGATAGAGGTGGAGGAGCATAGCATTGGAGAGTTCATAGATTAAGAGCTTAATGGTAATCTTGAAGAGAACAGTGTACACAAAATCTAAATCACATTCATTTATTCCATGAATAACTGTTGAGCATCTACTAAGTGGCAGGCACTGAACTGAATACTAGAATCATAACAGGGAATAAAATAGGTAATATCTCTAACTTAAGAACTCTTACACTGTAGATGGTGACATGAACAAATAACCGGATAATTAGAATACAACATAATAAGTGGAAGTAAAGGCAGGGATAGATTCATGCCTTTGAGAGCCCACAGAAAGGCTCAGGGAAGTTGTTATTGTTGTGTTGTGTTGTGTTGTATTCTTGTTTTTGAAAAAGTGATATCCAAGCCAGACAGTGGAGGATAAATTGGAGTGATGTGAATGCTATGTTGATGGCAGAAAGAAAAAAGTAATCCAGGAAGAGGAAAAGATGTTCAAAGAAACTGAGGCATGAAAGAACAAGATGAGAACATAGAATGGAGAGATAGGACATTAGTTGAAGTCAGATGAACTGAGTTAAGGATTTCAACTGCTTTATCTTAAAACTAATGATAAATCATTAAAAGAGAAGATTGCTACAATTGGGCTTGGGGTTCAAAAATATTACTCTAAATTCAGTGTGGCAAAAGGTCTGTAGAAGTTAAAGACTGGACAGGGGATGAGGAGTGGTGAAAGGAGAGGCCACTGCCTGAAGGCAAATATTGGGTTGGATTGAGAACAGAAGTACATATCCTAAAGACTAAAAGTTTCAAATAATGATGGTGGAGATATCATTATGTTATCAACAAAGATGAACATAGATTTTGTTCTGCTCAATAGTTCCCAACTATTTTAAGGTAACTTGAATGTACAATAGATTATTGAAAAAAATGCTATAAAACTTTATCCAGTAATGTTAAATGACCTAGGAGGATTAAGACTTTAACCAGGCTCTGGAGCTAGGGATTGGTGCAACAGTCAGAGTGGAAGGTTATGAAACCTCAGAGATAAATAATTACATTAGAACAGCCCACCTTTGGCTTCCATTATCCAAGTATGAATTACCTAATAGATTTTTCCTGGAATATGGTCAAAAGCTGATTTTGGGGAGAGAAGTGGTAGAGTAGAGCTAGAACCCCAGAGTTCCAGGATGGAAGTGGAGGTAGACAAGTAGGACAGAACACTGATAATTAGAGTCTGGTCACTTAAATGCATAGAAGATTCTACAACACAAATTGAGGTATCTAGAAATATTATATTAATGCAAAATATGAAGAGGATACAGGGAATTTTGTCTGTTTTGTTCACTGATTTACCCCTAGAGCAGTGGTGGTACACTAGTTTTTAATAAATATTAGTTGAATGATTGAATTTATTGATAACATTTAACAGAACATATCCAGGCAAAGGAATAAAATTACTGGAAAAATGTCCAGAAATAGAAAAGGGTTCCTTAGCTTTAATTTTTAAAGGTATTGTTAATGGAACTTGCTTACAAAAGAACACCTAGTACAGGGTCCAAAAGGAAAATACTTTTTTTGAAACAATATAAGGAATGTGAATACATCCCAAGAACTCACTGTTTATTGTCATATCTTCTCCGGTCTGTTATTGCAATGCACAATACCTACTATATTTAATATGAAAGATTCAAAACAAAGCAGAGTATCTTCCCTGCAGCATCATGTGTGTCTGTAGACTTTGACTCTCATCCTTAGCTTTGTACCTTAGACTACAAGGCCTGTTAGGATACATTTAAATACATACAGTCAAACAAAGATTTAACTTTTAATACTTTCTACATATTAGTAATTGTAAACATTTAACCTATTAAATCCACAAATACTCTTCATTTCTCTTACCTCATTTGCTAGTTGGAATGACTCTCTATAGGCAAGATGCAGGTACATTATAGATGAGTAATGAATGCTTAGGGAGTTTACAGGATTGACTCTGGACCCCCTGATTAGAGGCTAAGCTTGGACTAGAAATTAGTGTGCCCAATTCAAACTAGCAATCCTTCCAGTACCCTACACAGACAAATCTCAAACCACAGTTGAGTCACATTTGAGAGTATAGCCATGGCCCTTGATGTAGAAGCTTTCAGTCTGGTGGTTTCAACACCACTTGGCTTCAGCACAGACCTTCAGCCCAGTGACCCAGTGCCCCGTCTCAGAGTACATTGCATTGTGGAAATTTGGTATGAATTCTAAGTCAAACATTGCTGTTTTCCAGAACAGTAGGCACTGGCATTCCTTAGTGTTCATTTTGTTCAGAGAAAGTAATTGCTCTGAGGTCAAGACAGAGCATCTGAGCCATAGATTTCTACCAGCTTTCTTTTATAGCACTGGTTCTGGTAAGATCATTGGGAGAAACCAAGTGATCTACCTTTAAAGGAACAATATCAAAAAGTGCAAGTAGCCACTTCAAAATTAGTTCATGAAGGACTTAAAAAATACTGTGATACATAAATAAATCTATTTTTCAATCCATCTACTACATATCCCAGAAAACTGTTTCATTGTGATTTTTCTAAAGGGAAATACATTTTATCTTATACCAACAGGTTTGGTTTCTAGTTCTGCTTTGCCACTATGAAACTTTGATCAAGGCACTTGCTTTTCCTTAGCCTTGGTTTTCTTACAAATTAAAAAAAAAAATTCCCTTCCAATTCTGTGATATCATTTCAGTATTTTAAATATTGAGATTTTATTAAAATATCTTTTAAAACTTGGACACTGAAAATATGTAGAGAATAAAAATAAGTCATAGAAACACTGAATTATGGTAATACCTGTCAAAACTGGGAGTTAGTAGAAATACATCGGGAAGTATGATTTTTCATATCTTTTTTATTTCCACTCTGAGGTTTCTTGAGCCCTTATTCATTTACCCAAGAATGCTTAATTTAGAATTGGCCTGATTCAGAGTCTTTAGGATTGGTTAGGAGAGTCTTAAGGGCCACTTAAATGCCACCTTCCATTTCCTGGGCAAGAGTGCCTGGGTTGGCACAACCCCATAGCCCAGCAGGGCAGCAGTGGTTGTGGTAGGAGCTGCAGAGGGGTTGCTGTTTTAGCCCCTGAAATTAGTGCCTAGAGAGCTGGAAATTCCAGTAGTCTCTGATCAAATGGTCCAGAACTGGAAATAACAGGAGTAAGAAGTTCATGAAAGAGAAGGCTACAATCCCAAGGGAGATTTGCACAAGTGCTTTACACTGCTTTTAGCAAAAGGGGTTTCTACTCCCTCCCTGGCTGACAACCTCCAGGTCTTCTGTCTTCTCCTGGCTATTGATATTTATATTAAATCACATGATACTTGTGTCTAGACCCCTCAGAGAGAATACAGACTGTCCTCACTCCACCTCTTTCATTCTCTTCTTTCTCTCCCTCACCTTCTTTCCCTTTGGTTTTCTTTGTCACCCTCCCCCTCTCTGATTGTAATGCCCCTAATACAACATGTAGCAATTCTCCCACACTTTTTGAAATATTGGGCAGGCATAAATACACAAGAAAATGCACAAGCTGAATCTTTAGTTTCTACATTGCCAGAGGAGGGGATATGATTTTTGCATAGCAATTGCTGGTGTCCCATTCTCTATGAAGATCCTCAAATAAACCCTGGCAGATAGAGCAGCCAGGTAGAGAGATCCAATCCCTTAAAAGCTACATGAGACTACTCTCACAGGCACCAACGTATTTTTTCAGGTACCAGCATCTATGTTCATTCATTCAAGTGACTAATTAAGTGACTTGCAAAAGTGCAATTTTCAAGTAAAAGGGGAGAATATATTTGTCGGTATCTTTTATTTTTGGAAGTAAACTAAATTATGAATTTCTAAATTGATATTCAAAACTGACACATAACCAGTTCTATCTTGAACTGGCAGCAAATAATTCTAGAAGGTGAGGCCGTAAGCTGGTACAAATATAGGAGACACTGATAGTGTGAAGCTGAGTAAGAGGAAGGCCTGGGTTATCTACATCAGGATAAAGAGCTTGGGGAGAAGATTAATCCGAGTCAGTGTTTGAGAAAGGGAACATCAGTTAACTGACTTTCTTAACTATCTTGAGACAGTAGGTACTAAGCAAAAGAGTGAAAAGGACAGTAGACATATTCATTTCTACCAGTCTTCAAGCTGGACACATACATTCAGTAAGGCAGAATAACCTATATTTACACAACAGCAGGAAGTTAATAAAATATTTTAGACTCTTTAGTTGTATAGTTTACACTCCAACTACCAATGTTCTTCCCTTCTTCAAACCAGCCTGACTTATTCATGGCCTTTAAGCATTTGAATGCAGTTACCTTTCTTTGTCTGAAAAGCCCTTCTCCTCTTCCAGTTTTGCTATGCTGTTACCCATTCCTCAAAATCAGATCAAATGCCCTTTATGAACCTTTATTTCAACAGAATCCCTAAAGCAGAATTAGAAACTTACAGATGGGTGTGGTTTACAAAATTGATTCCATTCCTCTTAGAGAATTAAGCACATTATATTATAACTAAGTGTGCACGTGAACCCCACCCCCCGCTACTCCTCTCTCCCCACATTATCCCAGAACCTTAGTTTAATTAGAGGAAAGCCATTTATTAGTTATGTTTTTAGTCTCTAGCACAGGTCTGACACACAGTGAGTGCTCAATAGATAATGAAGAATGAGCTGAGAATGCAACTGAGTGGAGTTAAGGAGGGGTTGGAGATCCTGGGGACCCAGCAAATAAATTCCCACCAGTTCATGGAATGGGGAGGCCTTGGAAAAAGCTCTCATCTCTTTGTAATACTATATTAGACAATTTCTGAGAGGTAAGTAGTACGTTTGTTGTGTGAAATTTTGAAATACACCTCAGCAAAATGAGATGAACTTTCTATAACTACAAAAATAAAGGCAAGGAAACAATTCTTGAACATGCTTCAATGAAAAGAAAAGGAAAAATTTACTGTCTGAAGTCTCAGATAAGGACTAATTCACATTTGTAAATTCTGGGTTAATTCAGACCTTCAAGTTTCCAAAATTCAGGAATGGAACATTTACAAGGAAAAAAAAAACTGTAACTGCAAGTGGAGCAGTGATGAGTACCTCACAAACATTAAAGAATTGTAATCTCTAGTTTCTGTCTTTTTAAAGAAAGTTTGCAAATGCCTCCACCCTATGTAATTAATGTAATGATATGAAGAGCTACCACTTCTAACTTCCCATAGTTGACAAGATGGGGAGACGTCAGGAAGGCTGGGAAAAACTTACTGTTACCAGAATGTCAGACATTCTGGGAACAGATCTCTTTAATCTGTATGATTGCACGCACATTGGACTTGAGTCTGAAGAGAAGCCCAAGACAATTTCACAAGAGAGGAAACTCAGAATTTTTCAGAGAAGGGAAAACAAAACATCATCCATGCCTGGGAAAGACCACTGAGTCTTCAACATGTGTTTTTGAACATGGGAATGATGACTTACACATGTTTGGAAGAGGCAGAAATATACATAAATATAATGTGTATATTTATAATTATCCTTATGTATTTTTGAGGTACAGGAATTTGTGAGCTTTGACACAGAAGCAAAAAAAAGAAAGAAAGAAGAAAGAAAGAAAAAGAAAGAAAGAAAGAAAGAAAGAAAGAAAGAAAGAAAGAAAAAGACATCAAGAAAATAGCAAAATTATTCCACAGCCTCCTCTAAGGTGTGATATGTGAGAACCTGAAGGTGAAGGCAGCAGGAGCTGAGTTGTCCACTGAGAGAGGCAGGCATGGCTCTCTGTTCAGCTTAGCCACTCTAACAAGCATCAGGCAGAACTTAAGAGGAAAGACGTCAGTCCTTATATTCAGAAATCCACTCTTGGAAGACACAGCTGCAAACACGCTGGTTCATCAGAGGACAGGAGGAAGAGCAGGTTTGACAGGAATGGCATTGGTGCTGCTGACGGTTCTGTTGTGCTCTGTGCGGTTGCAAAGGCTATAAGAGAAGCAGGACAAAAAGGCATTGATGCTCTTTGGCTATGTCTGAATGAGAAAAACTTGTGTAAGGGGCCAAAAGGCGGGTAGAATGAATGGCATCATTTAGAGCCAGAAGTCAAGCAGCAGGGATGGGGCAGGAACATTTTCATTTGTATGTTCCATCCACACAGTCCCTAGGATTGTTCCCCATATTCTTGGGAACTCAGTCAATATTAATTAGGAAGAAGGAAGAGGCATTTAGAAGCATGAAGTACCATTGAAAAAGACTAAATATGGGTAGAAAGAGACAGAAAAAAATGGGGAAGGCATACTCATTCTGAAAGTTGGAGTAAAATATGTAAGCTTTCAGCCCAATTGAAAAGCTAAATTCAAGCTTCTTACATAAATTCTGTTTTAGGATTTAAAAGCAGACAGGACTCTCAGTGATTGCAGCAAATAATCTTTCTTGGCTTGTTTATTTATTTGTTTGTTTTGTAATGAGAGGAAAGGGAAAAGATAAGGTCCAGAACATCAGGCATTGCTGAAATTCTATGTTATTAATGAACCGGGGGCCTGAAAGGCAAGAGGCTCATTAGTGGCTTCTGTGGAGAAGTCTGGGGCACTCAATGCTAGAAGGAAATGGAAAAGCTGCCAGTTAACAGCAGGAACATCTAAATCATCACACTTAGAAGGGGAACTGGAAAAACAAGACAGCATTTTACCCTCCACAGAAAAATAATAGTGAAAGAAAGCCTTCATTGAGTTTATATATGGAATGTTTTAAGTCAGGCTGCTAAATAAATAGCTGCTGTTGATGAAGGCAAGAAGATAAACAGGCATTCATAACGGTCAGAAGGGCAGGGATCATTGACTGTGGGGTAGAGAGCACCTTCAAGGCTAGATCACTAAGTCAAACATACCCTGGGTACTACTGATTCAGAAATGATTATCCAATTGCCCCTCAGCCTGTGGCAAATACAACGTAACACCATTTGGTAGCCTGGGGCATATAAAACAATCAATATTTTTTAAACATTTACTATGTGCAAGGTGCTATGTTAGTCACTGTGGAGGGACATGAAAGCACACATCTCTCTTCTCAAAGCATCTCCCGTGTGTCTGCAGAAACACGACCTAAACACATGAAAGGATTATAAGCGTAGTGCTGAAATGGCCAAATGATAAATATTTCAGGAGTTGAAAGGAGGGCAAGATTGCCAGGGTGTGAGGTGTTTAAATGGACTGTTCATAAATGCAAAGTACATTTGAGCTGAAAGGGCTCTGAGAAAGCAATGCAGACCCAAGCTTTTTAGAAATGATAAAATGAAGGTTCTAAGAAGTCATAGTTTGCCCACGGTATCACAGTGACTAAAAGTCTTTCAGAAGGACTTAATATTTAAATCCAAGCTCCACCATATATTTCTGGCCAATTACTTAACCTATTTGTACTCAGTTCATGAATAAAATATGGATCATAATACTAAGCCCAAACTAAAGAAAGAACACAATTATTTTTCAGTCATGACATCCTTTTCCTCTAATCTAACCTCAGCCTCAGAACCCTTCTCAACACAGAGCACCAGGCAGTCAGCCATTCCTAAAAGAACAGAATTTCCAGGTATACTAAACATAGTTTTTCATTATATCAAGGAAGTTTTATTGCTATTAATGACAAATTTATATAGACAGATTAACAATTACTATTTTTTAAAGTTTTCAGTCTAACTTCTTTCTTAAATCTAAATTATTTCTTGGTTTGATTTGTAATTTCCAAGCCTCCTTATGTCCATCCATTAGTTCAAACACATTACGCAGAGATTCTCTGCAATACCTGGATAGTTCCCTAGAGGCTGCTTCGAAATGCAATTTACTTTTTTCATATTTAAGTATGACAAACAGCAGTATGGTTTAAGTTTATTATGTGGCATGTCATGGATCTTTATTAACTAATTTGCATTCAATGCCTGGAAGCTGAGCTTCCCCCACCTCAACCTTTCAGATGAGGAGGCTGAGGCCAATTACAGTCATGACCAGTTGTTTTAGATGCTCCCCTCCACCATTGTTTAGCTATTTCTCACTTAATGGACAGAGTAAATCTAGGGATCACCGAATATTAAATATGGGAAAGAACCTGAGAATGAGTTAGTTCACTCTCTCTTTTAGTGCACAGTTCCCTAACAATGAAGGGCATTTTTTGAGGCAAGCTGGATATTCGCCAGCCCCTTTATTCAGCAAGACTGAATTAAAAGCATGTTCATCACATGAAGAAAAGTCAAAATAGATGGAGCAGGGCACCTGGGAAAGATGGCATTCCCACCTGCTCAGTAGCCTTCTATAGGGAAGCCATCACTTTCTTGTGCAATTCCATGCAATATTATATTTGTGTTCAATTCTGTAATACTCTGAGAGGCAGGACTGAAGAAACCCTAATTCTGAGTGAGCCATGTAATAAGTAAAAGGAAGTAGACATGTGAAAATAGTTGAGACTAAACATGCCTGCCTTACATGGCGCAGAGGGCATGTTTGCAACACAGGAACACCCAACTCCAGAAATGGGGAGGTGTTGAGATGGAAACAGGCCTGGATGATGGCTCCCACCCAGACTGTTTAATGGGAAGATTATGTGTTGTATTCAGCTTCATAATGGAGGGAATCTAACGGTCTTGCCAATGAGATGCTGATGGAAGTGCTGGGCTGCAGACCATTATTTATCTCCTTTGATTCACCAAAGTATAAATAATCAAAATGATACATAAATTTAATTGCTGGTGTCATGTAGTTATTTTTGAGGAACAGCCACAAATCTGAGATCTGGTATTTAACAAACAACTCAGGCTACCTACTCAGACTAAACACATAGTGTGTTTTCCAGGCTGTAATTTTATAAAAACAAAATATCTTTAGAGAGAGAACAAGCTAGTACTATTGCTTTAAAAATCACTTTAGGAAAAGTTTTCTTACTAAACTAAAATAAAACATAGACGATCTAATTCATTTTGCTGGCTGGCCCTGATACGCCCTGTTGTGCCATGTTATTACCTTCATTTCATTGACATCCCACATTAATGTCTTCCTTCTAACAGTCCCTGGGAGCAGATTAACTCCTCTCTTTATATGGTGGGGCTTTGTTTCTCCAAAAACAGAGGTTTGCAGATACTTTGGTTCTAGACTAACCTTACACTGTTAAAAATTACCATGACCCCCAAAGACCTTTTGTTATGTGTATTATATCTATCTATATTTAACGTATTGGAAATTAAGCATATTTTTATAAAAATAACTATGTTTCAAAACAAAACCAAATTTAGTGAAAAGAGTAGCACTGTTTTACAGTTTTGCAAATCTCTTTAATATCAGATTAACAGAAGGAAACTGAATTCTCATATTTACATCTATGTTCAATCTGCTGAGATACGTCATTTTAGTTAAAGTATATGAGAAAATTCAGCCTTACACAATGTATAAGATCATACATTGATCACTTACAGTTGTTCTCATACAATATCTAAAAATCACAGACAGTATCACATGATCTCACTCATATGTGGAATCTAATTAACAAAATAAACTGATGAATGGAGTGAATCCAGAGACATGGAAGCATGGAACAGTGTGTGGAATCTCGGAGGGAAGGCGGGGGAGGGTGGTTGGGTGGGAGGTAATCAACCAAAGACCTTTTATGTATATATGCATAACCATGGACATAGACAATTAGATGGTGAAAGTCTGGGGCGGGGGATAGGGGTGGGCTGGAAGGCGTTAATTGGGAGAATAGGGGATGTATGTAATATTTTGAACATTAAAGATTAAAAAGTAAAGAGCATAATAAAGAAAAAATCACATATGTCTACAAGACCACAGTCTTATAAAAAAATTGAAGCATTCAAGCTCATGGTGGTAGATATGTTTTCTAGAATTCTGGGTTATGCAGCAGAAGTGGTTTATGAGTATTGCTCATAGAATATTACAAAGATGTGTACTCAAGTGTCAAGAGAACCAGTAATTTGTACTGTTTCAGCAAGAACAATTTAAGTGAAGCTACTTTTTAAGATTATTTAGCTAGTTATGTACTCAGTTAATTAGTTATTGTAAATATTTGATGGTGAAGAATACAATGACAATGAGTACAGTTTGGAGCCTCTGTCTTGATTTGTGCTAAGGCAATAGCAGTTTTACTCACCACTGCTTTTGCCCCACCAATGCAAATGTAACACAGTGAAAAATGCAAAAAATGTGTTAAGTATTGTTATGAAAATAATTTTGACCTGGAAGACACCCAAAAAGTGTCTCAAGGACCCTCAGGAGTTCAAGACACAAGGTTTGAAAATTCCTGTCCTAGAGAACGTCAACAAATTTTTCAAGCTAATGTAATTAAGTATAAAAGGAAGACTATGCAAATGGTAGCAATTATTAAAATTTGTAAGTGCTTCATAATGAAGCCAATGAAAATCTCAAGATATAGGAATGTTATGTACTCAAAATAAACCCTGTTCCCCTTCCCTCACAATTTTTTGCTTATAACTCTTGATTACTTAAATTTATCTGTGCCTCTGATCTTATAGCTTAAATTGAAATTAATAGTAGTACCTATCTAATAGTATTGTTTGGAAGATAATTTCAAGCAAGGAGAATACTTAGCACAGTATCTGGCACATAGTAAGCGCAAAATAAGTGTCATTGGCTGTTATTTTTTTATAATTCCTCATTAGCCTTAATTTTTCTCATCATTGCTTAAAATTTCTTTTTTGGAAATTACAAACATTTCCATTTTTTTCTTCACAATTGTAAGTTCTTCATTAAGGACATCTCTGACTCATGAGTGTGAAATTACTTGCAATACTTTTTTGATAAAAATATAACTTATTTCTTCTTCTTAAGTGTTCTCACATCACAAAAATGTCTGATAGTTTTTTTCCCAAAAGATTTTAAAAAAATAGACTTCATGCTGTCAAGGAAAAATTTAAAACAAATTGCAAAGAGCCTATACAACTAATGCCTATTATATATTATTTATAGGTAAAAGACAAAGGATAGCTCTAGGCCCTTTTACAGTACGATTGTTAAGCTCAAGACTGATGAAAATTATGGTGAGTTTGTGAGTTTCATTATATAGATCAAGATTGTAATGACTGAATGGCATAAAATATTACTCTTGACATGACATTTTCCTTTATTAGAAAATATTTTTAAATTGTTAAGGAACAACACCATTAGCAAAAATATTTCATTTTGCAGAATATTACCCTGGGTGCCGGCTGGCACAAGATGAGACATACTGCTCAGTACAAATTCCTCAGGCTGAATGAAGGCTTTGAATTTTGAATGAATGTTTACATACTTCACAAAAATGTTGCCTTCCTTCTGGCACAGACTTTGAGAAATACTGTGTTTATACAGTTTTAGGAAAGCTCCATGTTTATGGTCAGATTAGCCTATTTTCCTCCTCGTGCATAGTACTTGAGTCCACATGTGGGAATTCTCCGAGAGCAGTAATAAGTGAAGCCTGTGCTTCAGGAGTTCCTGCAGTCATGAATAATCAAATTCTAATAAAGGCAATCAGTTTGAGAGAGACTCAGTTGGGATCTTATTTTAGCAAGCTAGATGATAGGAAAAAAGACTTGGGTGTTTATACTTAAACAGTATTTGAAAATATATCTTTTTTACCCCAAACCACTCAAAACCAGTAAAATAGCTATATGAGTTTTAGGCAGCAATGGAAATGTTAAAAAGTGAAAGCCAGATATAGGATTGGGGCAGTGCAAAATGTGTCTAAGTCACCTTTTATGTCTCTGCTACATGGTTTAGAGCTGTTTTTGGCTTTGAAATTGAGTAAAAACTGAGCCAATGGGAAGATACCCAGAAGTTTAGTGGTTGTTTGAGTATAGGTGATAATGCGTTATCTAGTCAGTTTATGGATGTTGAGCCACTCAGGAATGTCTTTGGTAGAACAATATGAAGAAGAGTTATGCATAATTGACACAATAGCTAGAAAACATTGGTGGGAACACATTTGTCTAAACACAGCCTATCAAAAAGTCATAATATGCACTTGGCTGTATTCAATGCACTTATACTCTGATTATTGGATGATAATGTTCACTTCAGCAACATTGCTTTGTGCAGATCATGAGGCTAAGAGGAAGCCACTACAAGGGGCAATACAGAGTTGAGCAAACGTAGGTTTACAATTGTTTTGTATGGAAAATAATACAAAAATAAATAATAATACAGGAATACACTCTGTGTTTCACTTACTCACAACTGTAAACCTACTTTTGCCCCACCCTGTATGTATTAAAGGAAGAATTACCAGTGGGCAGGTTGTCTTGGCTACAGGAAGAAAAGAATAGGAAGCTTTGCCATCCATCTTTAGTAGCAGCAACAACATCTCTTCAAATACTAGTATATACATGAAGACAAGTGAATGAGTGAGTGAATAAGTAAATGAATAAACAAAAGGATCATGAGTAATCCATCAGTAGAAAACCCAGGCATCTTCTGCAAGTTGCACAGGTACTGTAATGAATAATTCACTTTCTTATTTAGTTTCTGAAGCCACTTTAGCTCAACTTAATCCTTGCATAAAGTGACAGCTGGAAGTAGTATTTCACTTTTATAACTTTCAGAACATTTCTTGCAGTCAAGTATTTGGTTTTGTGCCCATGTTTGTTTTTGCACCTCCTTGTGCTACACAGCAACCCTGCCTTCTCCAAGCCAAGCCCAGACAGAGTCTGGGAGGCAAGTTCCAAATGGCTGACAATGCCAGATTCCAGATATAAGAAGACATCTCTCCTCTGTCTCTCTCTTTTCTTTTCTGGTGACAGGGAGAGTGATTTCTGTGCAATATGACATTTGAAATTATGCCTGGCTTTTGTTAAAGATAAGCAAGCTGCCAGCCCTGAAATAATTGGGAGGATGCAGAATTCAATAAGTGTTGGGAGGCTTATTCCTCACCCACTGTGTGGTTCTTGTAAGAGCCAACCACTTTCAATCACCATCTCTCTATTTCTAGAACCCCTAGGACATTCCACTGAGGGAATAAGAAGGAGAAGGAGAAGAAGAAATAAAGGCAGAAGTAAAATAAAATAGTCAAGAATGTTTTCTAGAATAAGAGAAGTGGTTAGAATTTCCAGTAAAGAGAGTAAGAAAGAAAACCAAAGACATATTAGGTATAGGCTAAGTACATTAGCTGATTTCATAGATGTCAAAATTAAGACATCATTAATTTTTTTAAAAACTGTGGAAGACTTTGTTAAGATTGAAATTTAAGATATAAAAGTTTACCTCTTCAAATAAGTTGGCTTCCCCTCTGTTGAATTGACAAAGTACTAGTATTTAATAACTCTGTCTTCAACACTATATTAGCATTAAATATAGTAGGTATGAGTTACAGTGAGAATTGTTAAAAATGAAATTCTGGGAATCAAAAACCATAGTCCTACAGCTTCTCATTTCCTTCCCATTCTTACTATCAAAACCAGACTTCACACCATCTCTAGAAAATTTCAAATGACTACTCAATTACTTTCTAATTACCCTCTGCAAGTATCATTTGGTTATTATCACCTTCTGAAATGTCTATAATGACTCCCAAAAGTTCTTCAGTTAAAAGTAAAGCTTATAATCCTGGCCTTCCAGATCCATCAGCTGTTAATTCATTCACCAATCATTTATTGCATACCTAATGTATGTCAGGCATTTGAGAGATGCGAGGAATATAGAGATGAAAGTTGGGCTTATACTGTGGAGCAACACACAGTTTTGGAGGAAAACCTGATATGTATATGGCCTTACACCGATCAGTTTTCAGTGCTATGGGACCATGGAGGCAGACCTCTAAAATCCAGAGCTGAAGAATAGAAAAAGCTTTTTGGGAGAGAAAATGATTAGATTGATTTTAAAATAAAAAGTAGACCTTATCTAGATGAATAAAGTCTATATCCAGGGGACACATATACAAAGACATAGAGGTGAGAGAGAACATGGTTCAGGGAACTAGAAGAGGAACAGCATGTCTGAAGTGTAAAGGATATGTGACAGGCGATGAAACCAGTCAGTTATATAGGGACAGCTAAGAAGGACCCTGCAAAGAGTCTGTATTTTAACTCTAATGTAATGAAATGACATAAAAGATTTTAAGTAAGGGAACATACATATGAAATGTATTGTAGAAAGATTTCTCTAAAGGTCCCATGGAGAATGGATTGATGTAGGAAGACCAATCCATAAGCTATTAAGAAACCTGGTAGATAAACTCTGAGGACTTGGATTATAGAGTTGGTGATGGGAGGAGAATATGAAAAGAAAGATATGGGAAGATGAAATTTATAAACAGAATTAATAACATTTGGTTACAAGTTGTATTAGGGAGCCATCATTGAAAGAGACAGAAATCAAATAAGATTCTCAGTTAATGATTTTGTGACTTTGAAGAATGATAAGGTCTGAGAGGAGAGATGGCCTCAGTTGTGGACATGTTGCCTTTGAATGACCTTTGTATGTACAAGTCTATGCTACAGGGTCTGAACTGGAGCAGGAGGTATGTAATTAATAGTCATCAGCATATTAGCTACATTTATATAGGATGTCCCCCAAAAATGAATGCACATACTTTGAATAATTATAAAGGCAGTATTTATTAAAATACATTTTGTTTTTTAAATTGAGCAATCAGTTGTTAAAGTGTGTGTATACATTTTTGGGACACCCTGTATTAGTTAAAAACTTGGAGAGTAGATGAGATTTATTTTAGTTGTATACCTGAAATCAATAATCCATCATGTCATAAGTGATTTGAAAGAATGATGTCATGGAAGCCAACGCAGAAAAGAGTTTAAGAAAGAAGTGATCAGTGGTGTTAAACACAGCAAAGGTGTGCAGTGAGATAAAGCCTGAAGCCATCATTGTTGTGGCAACTCTGTGACCTTTCTACCACAGCTTCATTTGATGTTAGGGGTAAAGTGTGTAGGGACTTGAGTGAATGAAAGGCCGGATATGGAGAAAATGTGAGTATAACATTTGAATTATCCAGGATAGTCTAGGTTATCCTGCAGGAAGAAATAAATCTCAAATTTCAGTGGCTTAATACAACAAAGGTTTATTTTCCATTGTGCTACATGTCTAATTCAGGGGTCTCTGCTCACCACAGAAGGCTCCACTCAACACAAGCTTTTACAATTACTGCAACAAGAAAAAAGAGAACTGCTGTGTCTCACAACGGCAATTAAGTGTTTTCTCCTGGAAGCAGTACCTGCCACTTCACTCTATTTCACTAGCCAAAGGAAGTCACATGGCCACACAAGGTGGCGAAATACTTTGCTACCATATGTCCAGAAAGAAAACCAGACTTGTGTACTTTGCAGTCCTCAAGAGGGAATTAGGGTACCAGTAGCTACAAAGGGTTAAGTTTGAGAAGAGATTTTTGTCTGGCTGGTTTTAAGATGAAACACACAGTGGTACTGGTGAAATGTATTTCCACAGTTCACACTTGGTGCTCTGGTGTGCAACACACTCAGTAAACATCATGCATATCTTACCTCTCTAAGAAGCATCTTTCTACTATATTGTATTGGGTACAACTTGTTTTACCTTCAAAACTCTACTCAAGAATCACTTCATGCATGAAGCTTCCCTTTGATGAGGGTACCTGTGTCTGATTTTATTTAGGTAAATATATTTTGTTATGTTTCTTTTTTTTTTTTTTTTTTTTAATTTCTTTATTGATTAAGGTGTCACATATTTGTCCTCATCCCCCCATTCCCATCCCACCCCTCTCCCCACGCATGCCCCAATCCCCTGTTGAACTTAACCGTTGGATAGGCTTATATGCATGCATACAGGTCCTTTGGTTGAACTCTCCCCCTCCCCCCACCCTCCCCCTACCCTCCCTTATCCTCCCTCTGAGGCCCGATAGTCCGATCAATGCCTCCTTGCTTCTGGTTCTGTTCTTGTTCCTCAGACTATGTTGTTCATCATTTCCCCTAGATGAGCGAGATCATATGTCACTAGATATATACTAATAAGCACTGAATGTGAGACGAGCAATAATAGTTATGCTGACAGGCAAATGAATCAGTCTGTGGCGAGCTTCCCCCTGGACCACCAGTTCTTTTGAGACCCAATTTCAATGTCCAGTAGTTCCTTATGTGTACATGTCAGCACTGACCCCCCAGCTCTGGATGGTGGACAAATGGCGGTAACGGAGGTCCGACTCCCTCTGGTTTGGTCTCGGCCGAACCCAGGGGCACGGCGTCACCCGGACTAAGGGGCACGTGGCCTCACCCATACCCAAGGGGCGCGTGGTCTCACCCGGGCCTGGGACCCAGCCTCACCCGGATGGATCCAGGGGCACACGGCCTCACCCGGACCCAGGATCTGGCTTCACCCGTACCCAGGGACACTTGGCCTCTCCCAGACCCAGGGGCACGTGGCCTCGCCCGGGCCTAGGCGCACGAGGCCTCACCCGGATCCAGGGACACATGGTCTCACCCGGACCCAGGGACGCTTAGCCTCTCCCAGACCCAGGGGCCCGTGGCCTCACCCGGGCCTAGGGGCACGAGGCCTCACCCGGATCCAGGGACGCATGGTCTCACCCGGACCCAGGGACGCTTGGCCTCTCCCTGACCCAGGGCCACTTGGGCTCACCCGGGCCTAGGTGTACGAGGCCTCACCCGGATCCAGGGACACAAGGTCTCACCCGGACCCAGGGACGCTTGGCCTCTCCCTGACCCAGGGCCACTTGGGCTCACCCGGGCCTAGGTGCACGAGGCCTCACCCGGATCCAGGGACGCATGGTCTCACCCGGACCCAGGGACGCTTGTCCTCTCCCAGACCCAGGGCCACTTGGGCTCACCCGGGCCTAGGTGCACGAGGCCTCACCCGGATCCAGGGACGCATGGTCTCACCCGGACCCAGGGACGCTTGGCCTCTCCCAGACCCAGGGCCACTTGGGCTCACCCGGGCCTAGGTGCACGAGGCCTCACCCGGATCCAGGGACGCATGGTCTCACCCGGACCCAGGGACGCTTGGCCTCTCCCAGACCCAGGGCCACTTGGGCTCACCCGGGCCTAGGTGCACGAGTCCTCACCCGGATCCAGGGACGCATGGTCTCACCCGGACCCAGGGATGCTTGGCCTCTCCCAGACCCAGGGCCACTTGGGCTCACCCGGGCCTAGGTGCACGAGGCCTCACCCGGATCCAGGGACGCATGGTCTCACCCGGACCCAGGGACGCTTGGCCTCTCCCAGACCCAGGGCCACTTGGGCTCACCCGGGCCTAGGTGCACGAGGCCTCAACCGGATCCAGGGACGCATGGTCTCACCCGGACCCAGGGACGCTTGGCCTCTCCCAGACCCAGGGCCACTTGGGCTCACCCGGGCCTAGGTGCACGAGGCCTCACCCGGATCCAGGGACGCATGTTCTCACCCGGACCCAGGGACGCTTGGCCTCTCCCAGACGCAGGGCCACTTGGGCTCACCCGGGCCTAGGTGCACGAGGCCTCACCCGGATCCAGGGACGCATGGTCTCACCCGGACCCAGGGACGCTTGGCCTCTCCCAGACCCAGGGCCACTTGGGCTCACCCGGGCCTAGGTGCACGAGGCCTCACCCAGATCCAGGGACGCATGGTCTCACCCGGACCCAGGGACGCTTGGCCTCTCCCAGACCCAGGGCCACTTGGGCTCACCCGGGCCTAGGTGCACGAGGCCTCACCCGGATCCAGGGACGCATGGTCTCACCCAGACCCAGGGACGCTTGGCCTCTCCCAGACCCAGGGCCACTTGGGCTCACCCGGGCCTAGGTGCACGAGGCCTCACCCGGATC
Source organism: Eptesicus fuscus (assembly GCF_027574615.1). NCBI lineage: Eukaryota > Metazoa > Chordata > Mammalia > Chiroptera > Vespertilionidae > Eptesicus > Eptesicus fuscus. The sequence continues at coordinate 40,682,418 of NC_072482.1, forward strand.
CAGGGACGCATGGTCTCACCCGGACCCAGGGACGCTTGGCCTCTCCCAGACCCAGGGCCACTTGGGCTCACCCGGGCCTAGGTGCACGAGGCCTCACCCGGATCCAGGGACGCATGGTCTCACCCGGACCCAGGGACGCTTGGCCTCTCCCAGACCCAGGGCCACTTGGGCTCACCCGGGCCTAGGTGCACGAGGCCTCACCCGGATCCAGGGACGCATGGTCTCACCCGGACCCAGGGACGCTTGGCCTCTCCCAGACCCAGGGCCACTTGGGCTCACCCGGGCCTAGGTGCACGAGGCCTCACCCGGATCCAGGGACGCATGGTCTCACCCGGACCCAGGGACGCTTGTCCTCTCCCAGACCCAGGGCCACTTGGGCTCACCCGGGCCTAGGTGCACGAGGCCTCACCCGGATCCAGGGACGCATGGTCTCACCCGGACCCAGGGACGCTTGGCCTCTCCCAGACCCAGGGCCACTTGGGCTCACCCGGGCCTAGGTGCACGAGGCCTCACCCGGATCCAGGGACGCATGTTCTCACCCGGACCCAGGGACGCTTGTCCTCTCCCAGACCCAGGGCCACTTGGGCTCACCCGGGCCTAGGTGCACGAGGCCTCACCCGGATCCAGGGACGCATGGTCTCACCCGGACCCAGGGACGCTTGGCCTCTCCCAGACCCAGGGCCACTTGGGCTCACCCGGGCCTAGGTGCACGAGGCCTCACCCGGATCCAGGGACGCATGGTCTCACCCGGACCCAGGGACGCTTGGCCTCTCCCAGACCCAGGGCCACTTGGGCTCACCCGGGCCTAGGTGCACGAGGCCTCACCCGGATCCAGGGACGCATGGTCTCACCCGGACCCAGGGACGCTTGGCCTCTCCCAGACCCAGGGCCACTTGGGCTCACCCGGGCCTAGGTGCACGAGGCCTCACCCGGATCCAGGGACGCATGGTCTCACCCGGACCCAGGGATGCTTGGCCTCTCCCAGACCCAGGGCCACTTGGGCTCACCCGGGCCTAGGTGCACGAGGCCACACCCGGATCCAGGGACGCATGGTCTCACCCGGACCCAGGGACGCTTGGCCTCTCCCAGACCCAGGGCCACTTGGGCTCACCCGGGCCTAGGTGCACGAGTCCTCACCCGGATCCAGGGACGCATGGTCTCACCCGGACCCAGGGACGCTTGGCCTCTCCCAGACCCAGGGCCACTTGGGCTCACCCGGGCCTAGGTGCACGAGGCCTCACCCGGATCCAGGGACGCATGGTCTCACCCGGACCCAGGGACGCTTGGCCTCTCCCAGACCCAGGGCCACTTGGGCTCACCCGGGCCTAGGTGCACGAGGCCTCACCCGGATCCAGGGACGCATGGTCTCACCCGGACCCAGGGACGCTTGGCCTCTCCCAGACCCAGGGCCACTTGGGCTCACCCGGGCCTAGGTGCACGAGGCCTCACCCGGATCCAGGGACGCATGTTCTCACCCGGACCCAGGGACGCTTGGCCTCTCCCAGACCCAGGGCCACTTGGGCTCACCCGGGCCTAGGTGCACGAGGCCTCACCCGGATCCAGGGACGCATGGTCTCACCCGGACCCAGGGACGCTTGGCCTCTCCCAGACCCAGGGCCACTTGGGCTCACCCGGGCCTAGGTGCACGAGGCCTCACCCGGATCCAGGGACGCATGGTCTCACCCGGACCCAGGGACGCTTGGCCTCTCCCAGACCCAGGGCCACTTGGGCTCACCCGGGCCTAGGTGCACGAGGCCTCACCCGGATCCAGGGACGCATGGTCTCACCCGGACCCAGGGACGCTTGGCCTCTCCCAGACCCAGGGCCACTTGGGCTCACCCGGGCCTAGGTGCACGAGGCCTCACCCGGATCCAGGGACGCATGGTCTCACCCGGACCCAGGGACGCTTGGCCTCTCCCAGACCCAGGGCCACTTGGGCTCACCCGGGCCTAGGTGCACGAGGCCTCACCCGGATCCAGGGACGCATGGTCTCACCCGGACCCAGGGACGCTTGTCCTCTCCCAGACCCAGGGCCACTTGGGCTCACCCGGGCCTAGGTGCACGAGGCCTCACCCGGATCCAGGGACGCATGGTCTCACCCGGACCCAGGGACGCTTGGCCTCTCCCAGACCCAGGGCCACTTGGGCTCACCCGGGCCTAGGTGCACGAGGCCTCACCCGGATCCAGGGACGCATGTTCTCACCCGGACCCAGGGACGCTTGTCCTCTCCCAGACCCAGGGCCACTTGGGCTCACCCGGGCCTAGGTGCACGAGGCCTCACCCGGATCCAGGGACGCATGGTCTCACCCGGACCCAGGGACGCTTGGCCTCTCCCAGACCCAGGGCCACTTGGGCTCACCCGGGCCTAGGTGCACGAGGCCTCACCCGGATCCAGGGACGCATGTTCTCACCCGGACCCAGGGACGCTTGTCCTCTCCCAGACCCAGGGCCACTTGGGCTCACCCGGGCCTAGGTGCACGAGGCCTCACCCGGATCCAGGGACGCATGGTCTCACCCGGACCCAGGGACGCTTGGCCTCTCCCAGACCCAGGGCCACTTGGGCTCACCCGGGCCTAGGTGCACGAGGCCTCACCCGGATCCAGGGACGCATGGTCACACCCGGACCCAGGGACGCTTGGCCTCTCCCAGACCCAGGGCCACTTGGGCTCACCCGGGCCTAGGTGCACGAGGCCTCACCCGGATCCAGGGACGCATGGTCTCACCCGGACCCAGGGACGCTTGGCCTCTCCCAGACCCAGGGCCACTTGGGCTCACCCGGGCCTAGGTGCACGAGGCCTCACCCGGATCCAGGGACGCATGGTCTCACCCGGACCCAGTGACGCTTGGCCTCTCCCAGACCCAGGGCCACTTGGGCTCACCCGGGCCTAGGTGCACGAGGCCTCACCCGGATCCAGGGACGCCTGGTCTCACCCGGACCCAGGGACGCTTGGCCTCTCCCAGATCCAGGGCCACTTGGGCTCACCTGGGCCTAGGTGCACGAGGCCTCATCCGGATCCAGGGACACATGGTCTCACCTGGACCCAGGGATGTGTGGCCTCTCCCAGACCCAGGGGCACGTGACCTCTCCCAGACCCAAGGGCACGTGTCCTCACCCGGGCCTAGGTGCGCAAGGCCTCAACTGGATCTATGGACACCTGGCCTCACTCGGACCCAGGGGAGCGCGGCCTCCCCCAGACCCAGGGGCGCTTGGCACCTCCGCAAGAGTCCCGCCTCTCCCCGCAGGCATCTGGGTCTCCCACGGGTCCCCAGAAGCTGGATTTCAGGGTGATGGAGAGCTAATCTCCCCTAGGTTTGGAACAAAAGCCCCTTTCCCCCGCCACCAACCAGACCCACGCCCCTCCACACCTCATCCCCTCCGATTTCGCTGGTTTCCTCTTCCCTCTTAGCTATAAATCTACCATTCAGCCATCTCTCCTGTAGTTCTGGATGGTAGAGGCTCTGACCTCCATTCGTGCCCCTGAAATTGCTGTGCGCGGTGGAGTTCGCAGTTCCTTTGTTTAACTTAGCCGCCTTCTTGATTCTCCTCTGTCAAAATGGCTTAAAGGGCTTGAATGTAAGATGAGAACTCCTAAGAATCCTCCAAATCGGTGTTGGCGGCCTCCGGGGCCTCGAGGATCTCACTGCGCAGTTCGGCCAGGTCGGTGGCGCGGATGCACCCCTCCTGCAGAAAGATGGTCTCTTCCTTTACAGAGAGCTGCTGCGCCGAGTCCGCGGCCGCCGCCACAGCAGCTGCTGCGGCGCCCACGAGCCCATGGCCCCGGCTGCGGTGCTGACTGAGAGGAGCAGCCGCCCGGTCTGGGGAGACGCGAGCAGCAGTCGCCACCCTCACTAGTCCATGTTCCAGTTGTATTTCCGAAACTGCCATGCGAGGCAACACATCAGCCTTCACCTCCGCCGTCATCTTTTTCGAATTCCCCAATTTGTTCTTCTTAATCCCTTGAATTCAGTCAACTCTACTGAGGTCTAGTGGCGCCGGGAGGTGCACGGAGAGGGCGCCCGGGCCTCCGTCCGGTGTGCGGGGCGCGCGGCCCGCGGAACCAGGCGCGCGGGGGCCTCGCGGCGGGGATGTGCGCTGGTCGGCCGCCGGGCTCCGGGCGCCACTGCCGCGGCGGCGTCCCCAGCGCCCCGGGCCGGGCGGCTTGCGGGGGCGGCGCAGTTGCGAAACTGAGTGAGTATCTACAGTTAAGTCTTGATTGTTGTTGGTGTCACTAGGAGGAATTGTCCTCCAGGCCACTTGGCCGTGAGGACCCTCTTTGTCTATATAGGAAGAGTTGCTGTGCAGGAGACATGAGGCTCCTGTGTCTGTGTCCCTCTGTATTCCTTGCAAACACCTCTGAGAGAAACGCGCCCTGGAGTTTCGCCCGCTGCCTGGAACTGGGTTTCAATGTAGTTGGAATTGGGTCTCAGCGCAGTCTGGCGCCTTTGTCTCCTTCCCAGCAGGGCCATTCAGTGGCGCAGGCAACAGTCCGTCCTCTGCGCGCCCTCCCGTGCGCGCCTCTGGAGCCGCCGCTCCTCTGTGCCTCTGCCCCACAGGCCAAATTCATTCCCCCAGCATGCGCCTGGCTTCCCAGGGTTTCGCCCGGAACTGGGGTTCAGTGCAGTCGGAACTGGGGTTCAGCACGGTCCGGAGCCCTTGTCTCCTTCCCGCTAGGGCAGTTCAGTGGCGCAGGCAACAGTCCGTCCTTTGCGCCCCTTCCTGCACGCGCCTCTGGAGCTCTGCCTTCCGCCGCTCCTCTGTGCCTGCGCCCCACAGCCCAGATTCATTCCCCCAGCCTGCGCCTGGCTTCCCAGGGTTTCGCCCGGAACGGGGTTCAGTGCAATCGGAGCCGGCGCTCAGCGCAATCCGGAGCCTTTATCTCCTTCCTGCCAGTGAACGCCGGCCAGGCCGTCAGCCGCCCCTTCCTCTCCGGCTCCATCCTCCCCGCAGGCGCGCGTGCTCGTGTCTCCGCCCGTTTCTCCATACCTCAGGCTTTTGCGGCTCCCCCGACTGTCCCCGTGGCCTTCTCCTTCCCCCCAGCTGTGGGCATTTCAGTCCGCCAGCTTTCCTGTGGTTCTGGACGATGACCGTTCTGACCTCTAGTTGTATTTTTGAAATTGTTGTGCCCGGCTGCGGGTTAGGTGTTTAACCTATGGCGCCATCTTGGTTACTCCCACTATTTTGTTATGTTTCAATTGACTTATTTGTATATTTTCAATAGGTTTTGAAGTCCTTTCCCCTAAGACCTTAAAGGGCAAGAATGTTCCCTTTTGTTTTCTTCCTTTCTATGGGGTAACCAACCAGAAGGTTTGGTTTCTTCATGGACAGAGAAGACATTTCTGCAAAGTGCTTTGGATCTGACTACCCCATGAGCCCAGAGAGTCGTTTATCCAATGGTTTATGAAGAAAATGGCAGCTTGTTTTTTTCCATGGCTGAAGAGGCAGGAAACTGAGCAGCAGTGGCCTAACTCTATGGAAACTCCACCCGTGTACTGGCACCATGGTAATTTTGCTTAATCTGCTTTCTGGGACTAGCCCAAACCTGTCAAGTTTTCACTTTAAAAACTTGCAGATGCATCCACCACATATTTATGCACTTCTATTCATATGCAAGGAAGTTGCTACCAAGATGAAGCACCTCATTACAAAGGCTTACAACTGTGCTGTTTATATGATGACAGATTTATTCTGATTTGCCTTCATTCTCTCATCTGATCCTCCCAGACCATGGTCATACACGTTCTGGGTACCTCTCCAGGTTTAGAGAACAGTCAATTCTGTGGGATATATGTGTGTTAACTGTCACCAAACTAAGCATCAAAATCATAACTTAGGCCTCATTAGCACAATCCAATCTACTGAGCTAAACGACCACAGATATGCAAACTGAGGAGGACTTTGGAAGTGAAACAGGTGCACATGCATTTTGGTAAGGATTTCCATTATGCTCAGAGCTGAAAATTTAGACTTAGTCATTAAATTTTTGAGCCAGAAGGAGTCACAGAAGCCACACACACACGGAGAGAATAAATAGGTCAATACATAACCCAGACAGACCAGAAAGGCTTTTTAAAGAAAAGGAAAAATTTGTTGAGAAGTGTGTTTAATGGGAAGATGAGTTAGGCAGCAAAGACATTATTTGATTAGGGAAAAGCTAAGCAACAGCACTCCGTGGATATGTCCTGAGGAAAACTATCTGTTGTGATCCAATAAAGTTACTAATTACCTTTTCCACAGAGGTGAGAAAATGCAATTTTTTATTCTGCTAATTTCAATTCTTGATTCAGGATAGCAGAAACACTAAAGAAGCCTTGCAGCCAAATTGTAATCATAAATAATTTTCCTCTCAAGTGAATTGACTCCAGTTGGCACTTATCGGCTTACAGGTCAGCACAAATGTTTTTATAATGAGCCATAAAATGGGGAAAGTATAGTCTAGACTGGCAGTCAGAAATTCTGCTGCTTTCTCTCAGCCTCACTCTGGGTAACTGGCCAAAACTGATAATATCAGCTCCCTGACACTTTAGGTGGGGACAGGATCTTACATTTTAAGTGGTGTAAAGTGTTGTAACAATGAACAATGTGTGTACTTAAGGGTTGGCTGATCTGAGCCACTGAGGGGCTCCCAACACAATTGCTAATTGCCCCTCCCTATCCTCACCTCTACTCACTAAGCACACATTTCTTTTTATTCTTTTTATTCTTGTTATTCCCCTTCACTCCTGCCTACTCCTACATTCTAATTCTCTCAATTGTTCTTCATTCTGATACATTTTTTTCCTGTTAGTGGCACCTACTGCTCAGCTTCTTAAAAGGGTTAAAGAGGCCACTGTCCCATTCTCTATAGTGAGGATGCTACTGAAATGGAAGTTCCATGAGAGCAAAAGTCATGTCTGCCTTGCACATAGTAGGCATTCAATGAACATGGGCATGTCGCATTTAATATGTGTGTAGTAGTTGAAACACATTTTTCTTAAGTTCTCTCATGAAAAAATGTATAAGTGTAGTCAAGTTGTATCCCATCTCCATTCCCCAATACTCAAGTAGAAAGAGTGGAAAGCAGCTTGTTACAGACTGAATGTTTGTGTCCCCCCAAAAGTTATATGTTGAAATCTAATCCTCAGTGTGATAGTATTTGTAGTGAGGACTTCAAGAAAATATTATTATGTCATGAGATTGGAATTAGTATTCTTTTAAGAAGAGACCAGAGAGCTTGCTAACTCTCTTTCAACCACATGAGGGTATACTAGTAGAAAGTGAGAAGTCTGCATCCCGGTAGAGGGTCCTCACCCAAACTTGACCGTGCTGGCGCTCTGATCTCAGACTTCCAGCCTCTAGAACTGTGGAACAAATGTCTGTTGTTTATAAACTCTTAGTCTGTGGTACTTTGTCACAACAGCCCAAACAGACTAAGACACTATTTATGGAGTATCAAGACTCTGAGTATTTCCAGCCAGCCTCTCCATCAGTGGTTCTATTTCAGTAGAATCAAGAGAATAAAAATGGAAATAGAACCAGGAAATAGTTTGGATGTCCCAAACTCACTCATTTAGAACCAGACTTCACAGAATTTTGGAAACTCATGTTGTCACTGTTGTCTTTCTAATATTTTCCCCAGCAGCTAAAAATCACATGCCATTAAAAAAAAGGGGGGGCGGGGGTAACTGCAATATGAAGTCTGTAGGAAACTCTGAGACATGTGAGCCTTTTATCAGAGAGGCGCTAGGTTACAGCTCAGCAGACTTGTTGAAAGAGGGTAGGAAGCAGGCAATATTCAGCACTTCTGATCTATAAACAAGGAGAGATGTTTTCCAGTTTTGCTCTTCCAGTACTAAATGTCCTGACGTATCCCTCCAAATTCCATTGACTGGTAACCAGAACAGGCCAGTCAACAACTACTTACTAAGCACTACTATGGCCAGTGAAGTCCTTTAAACCATTATTCAATTTGTTTATTCCATGACATGTTTTCAATTTAGAGACTAAAATACTAAAATCACCTACTATAAATTCAGACTGCTATTTTAAATTTGAGGCTGCTTTTTTGCCAAGACCAACAAAATTTTTAGAGTAAATCATCATTAGGACAACCAGCATTCTACCTTCCAAGTCATCTTGAAGGAAGAGGTCTACAACACTGCTGTTCTTTGAAAACAGAAACACAAACTACTTTTACCCAGGAAGGTCTTTACAGACCATTCCTGCAATTTGGATTTAAGTAGAAGAAAATGACATAGGCAATACAAAGATGTCTTGTAGTTCAAGCAGATGAAACTAAGTCTCACACCACTTACCAATGGGATGAAAAATATTTTAGTTTAATATCACGACTTGATTTTGTGACATATCTTTTGGCTACTACATTTCTACACAGGGTCCAATAGTGGTTGGCCCAGTTCCTATGTTAGCCCAGGATTACTCATCAGAACCTGCCCTGCAGGGAGGGAAGTTAGTATTTTTTAAGGAAAGAGAGCCCAATAGAATGATGTTATGATAACTTTACCCAGTCCCAACATGTCCCCCTAATCAACATTAAATAAACCTTTTAAATCTAGAAATGTAATGACCACATCATACCTTAGCATATTGAGGTATCTCTAAACCCCAAAGGCAAAAATTATAAGGCAGAAAGTAATCTTTAGTACAATAATTTGAAATAATATTTTATGTCCTTCTAGGCACTTTAATTTGAAAAGAAAAACACCTTGAAAAGTAATGAAATACTCTAATCCACAGATAAAACATCACCTAAATCATTAAACTTTTCATAAATATATAGACCCTGAACAAGATAAGTAAAATATTTCATTTTTAGAAAATAAATAAACTGATTACATTTTTAAAAAGTTTTTTGACATTCACTCTGAGAAAGAATATGGAATAACCACTTTTTTTTAAGGTAAGTTCTCTGATTTGGGAAACCTGGAAAATCCTCTCTCTCTCTTTTTTTTCTCTCTCTTGCCCTCTTTATCCTAAATAAATGTTTTTGTTTATTCTTTTGAAGGTTAAAAAATTAATATTTTTATCCTGTTAAAAATTTTATCATTAGTCAATGGAATAAAGGACATGCAACATTGGTTTGAAAATTTCCAGAAAATTTTAAATTATATCTAAGTGGTATATTTTTCAACAAAAGGGAGAACAATGTAAAACAACTGAGAGTCTAGCTGATTATTAAAAATAATCCTATTGAATCTTTAAAATTCTAAAAAAATTATGACACCAAATTATTAATCAAAGTTTATCAACTGTCACATGTGGTTCATGGACACGTTCTGGTCTAAACTAGACAACCTTGTAGTTTCAAATAATAAACAGTAAGACATGAAGGAGACTATATTTGCCATTAACCACAGTGAACACTACAGAATTTCCATCCCAATTAAGGCAAGGCAAATGATGGGTGCTGAAAAAGAAAGAAGGAAATTAACAATTGTGCAAGGCTAAATATGAATTAGGAACACTCTCAAAAAGTATCTCACTTATCTTCAGAGCAAACTTAAAAATACATATTATTATCCCCATGCAAAATAGAAGGAAACCAAAGCTCAACGATGTAAATTAGCCCAAGGTCTGTCACTGAGTGATCAGTGGGGTCCTCACTTACTCGCATGTGAACTGCACTACACAGCCTCCCTATTATATATCTACATTTGTGTTTTAAGATCACACTCTTTCTGAGCCCTCCTTGGGGACACTGATGGCTCTGTTAGCAGTACTGGCATGCTGCAGAAGAGCTCAGTGAGTTTGCATCCAGATCCTGAGGCTCAGTTTTGCATATGTGAGTAATAAAGTTGGTCAGAGGCAAAACTGTGAAGTTGGCAGACAAGGTCTTTACTGCCTCCACCCTCTTTTCCCCTGAGGCACCCTGATGCCTTGCAGATGCCTGGCACCTTCAGTTGGCCCAAGCGCTGAAATGGAGTGAACCCTCCAGCTTTGCTTTCTTATGCAGCACTGCAGATTGTCTTGAGTTATAATCACCTAAGTGCCCATACTCTCCACTAGATTATGAACTTGAAGGATACAGAGAGCATCCTTTTCTAGAGTACTTACCCCAGAGTGGGTGCTCAGTGAATATTTGAAGAAAATATTATGAATGTTGAACTTTGTCTTCCTTCCAACCTAATCAAAATATTCTAGGCCTATATTTCTACCCTACAGTTCTTCAATCTTTACTTCTTAAGGTGACAAGCAACTAATAATATGTGCTGTTAACTTATTAAGAAATGACTCACTTGACTGTTTGACCCTTTCACATCCTATATAGCAGTATTGTTGTGTGTGTGTTTATGTGTTTTAAAGTCTTTGCAGTATATCTAGTAGCTATTTTAAACTTGGCATTTTGACACAGGTTATTAAAGAGAACAATATCTCAATGAGATTGAATATGAAACAATTACACACACATATATGTATATATAAACACACACTACAAATTGATTTCGCAATGTACACAAACTTTTTATGACATGCTGTTGACATGAAATATTTTATGACTATTAAACATTCTTCAAAACCATAATTTCTAATGGTGGCCTCATGTTTCATTTACAAATTTATTTTATTTAACCAATTCTTAACTGGAATTTTTAATTTTGTTGTTAACATTTTTATAATTTTTAATGTCAGTGATCAATATAATTAGAGACATATCTTTGTGCATATTTCTTATTATTTTCTTTGACATATTCTTACATTTGGTAGGGAACACAGAATTCAGATTGTCATGGCTTTTGGTATACATTTTAATATTGTCTCTCACTTATCAATTTTGCTTAAGAAATAACCTATTCTACTTAAATCAACAAACTCTAGGTATTGTGATAAAAAGACCTCCCAGTGTTATAGGTTAAAAGTTGCTAGCAAATTATTACTTTGATTTATACTTCCTTTATAACTTGTGAGTTTGAGTATTTTTCACATATTTATTAAACTTATTTTTTTCTTTTTTAAGAATTATCTCTTCCTAAATATTTCACATAATTCAGTTGGCCTTTTCCATAATTTCAAATGATTTGGAAGAGGTCCTAAAAGACTAAGGGCATAAATCTTTTGGCAGTACCACATATTGTATATATTTTTTTCAATTGGCCACTTGTGTTTTGGTTTTGCTTAAGGTGTTTTGATTTTTGACATCTATATTAAGACATTTTTCATTGGTCAAATGTATTAATCTTTTCAAAAGGAAAGAAAGAAATAACATGATCCAAATAAAGCAGATAGCCTAAAAGGTGGCAGAATAAAACAAATGCACTTCAGTTATGACTCCCCAAAAATGTAAATTGTTTAAACTTCCTTATAAAATTAATAATCACAGTTAGTAAAAAAAAATCTAAATCCAAATTTATAGGTGACAGTTATCAAAAGCACTATATTTAATGTAAAAAAGATAGTAAAAAATGCATTAGTTACCGGCAGATAACAAGCAAATAATGTTTGCAATATTGGTGTAAGAAAAATTAGAATTCAAGGCAAAAAATAAATAAAGAGGACAAAGCAGTACATTTTATATCAATAAGGGAATAATCTATAAGAATCATATAATAGTCACAAAATGCTATGAGTTGAATAGTTAAGGATCAAAATATATAAATAAAAAATGATTAGATTTCAAGGAGAAATCAACAGAAACATAATTTTATTGTAAAGACAGAGCTTACTATCAAGTCTTTGACAGTTCAACTAAGCAAAGAACCAATAATAACAAGAAACCAAAGATGAAGATCTGGAAGATCTGGATTAATAAGGATAAGTAAGTAGATGTATATCAAACTCTGTGGCCAAAATAACATACATCTTTTTCCAATCACGCATTTAAAACTTTAAAAATAGTAGAATTATATTCATGAAGAAAACATAACCTCTAAAAAAGTAGTTTTACTCTATACAGTCTGATCACAAAGCAATAACACTAACAAAGAATAAACAAGTAGAATAAAATGGGTTGGAGTTTTTTACATAAATACTTCTCAACAACTTATGACAAAAAACAAACAAACAAACAAACAAAAAACCCTTAAATTTTATTTACCAATCAGATCCAAACTATTTCCAGAGTCAAATCCAAGGCTTTAAATCTTTAATTATTAACAAGTTACATTAAGCAAAAAGATGAATTTTTAATCCTGAATTTGTGCCACAATGGCAATTGAACAAGCATGGAAATGGATTTTTTTTTTTTCATGGCCACTAGTGGAATCTGCACTATCTAATGGTGGGCAAAGAAACCAATGTAATTTTGGGCTATGTTAATAGGCATTAAATTACCAGTTAAATGCCACAGATGGTCCCCATTCTACTATGCACAATGTCAGCCTTCCTCCTCTTTCATACCCCACCTCAGGGGTAGAAGACATTATGTTGCTCAGTGGGAGGAGAAATAAAGAGGAAATACTAAAAAGATTGGGAAGAGTAAAGCCATTTCTTACTTTCCTTTTTCGGCCCAACTTCCAGGATCAAAACAGCATAAAGTGTAGTGATATGATGCAAAGATGATGGTCATGTTGTCAGAAGGCATAAAGAGAGTAATGCTTTCTTCATCTCTTATTTTAATTTCTCTATGGGATGGTGCTTTTATAGAGATGTGAGTTTGGAGTTGAGGAATGCTGTTTTTTAGGAAGCATTGTTGACTTTAGGCAAAGAGGACAATCATGATAGGGACCTGAGAGAGAATGTAAGGAGGAGCTTGAAAACCTCTTGGAACTGTTTTTAGGAATGACAGGGAGATTCTGCTGAAGTTCCCTTCTAAGTAGTTTAATATGGCAGGGAAGTTAGGAAGGGATTCAAAATAGAAGCATGATCAATTAAGGAAGGAAGAACATGAATATATCTATGATTAACTTGAGCTGCATTTTCTAGGTACCTTGACATCAGTAGTTAGCAGAATGGTAGACCAATGCAGACAAAAAGACCCAAGTCAAAAGGTCAAACCATGTCTAAGAAATGTATTCAGAGCTAAGTGCTACCATTTAATTAGAGAATGTGGTAAATCAGCAAACTTACAGAAGGGGGTAGGGGATGATAAAGGATCTGAAAAACACATTCTATGAGGAAAGGTTGATGTTTATGTTATGTTTAGGCTGCAAAGACGTGAATTGGATCAGAGGATTTCATGTCTACATGCATATAAGAGGCTTCCAGGTCTCCTTGGTTTTAAAAGAATAAAACAAAGGGGAAATGGTGCAAATTAAAGGGTGGCCAAATATACCTCTAAATTAGGAGCATAAAAACAATTCTAAAATTAAAGGGTTGCCTGATGGAGTGAATGAGAGCCCATAACAATTTGTGTCTAAGCAGAGATTAGAAAAGATTATCTTATAATTCATAAAAAGAATTCATGTCATCCCTTTATTCATTCATTTTATGGGGCACCCAGTGTAGTATATGCTGGAGAGACTGAGAGGAATAAAACAGGGTCTGGCCAACAAGGAGTTCCCATCTTCTAGAGGATTTGATGCAGTAAAAGAAGGGTAACAGAAGGAAAACAGTAAGAGGGGAACCCACACAGACTTAAGAGGTAATTCCAGGAGAAGGGGCATGGAAAAGATGCACCAGGTCTTAAAACCAGAATCAGTCCGCCTGCCTTTCCCATGCAATATAACCACTGCATAGATAGTCCCTGAGGGTCCAAAGCCCTGCCAGAGGGAGAGCTCCCCAGGTCCTAAGGGTATTTCTGAAAGTGGTAAGCTTATAGCCCCAAAATATTAATTGAGGTCTTCTTCTGGGCCCCAGTAACATCAACACATAAGTAACCAATTTGGGCATTTAAGTGCTGATGGCCTTATAAAATGTTGAAAATTATATATATAATTTTGCAAACAAAAATATATAATATATATATGTATAAATTTACTATTGGAGCATCTAGGGAAGATCATATTTACATAATTTATATATATATATTTATATATATAAATTTATATATATATAAATTATGTAAATATGATCTTCCCTAGATGCTCCAACAGTTTACATTCACCAAGGTGCCTGGCTGTCATTCCAATAATAGCATCTGCATAGGTGCAAAATGGAAAACAAAGCCTGAATTTATTTTTTTAGCATAAGGAGGGTACTCTAAATGTGTCAGCATCAGCCTCATAAAATAACTGTGGGCATGTGGAGAAGAAAAGGGAAAAAAATGTGGCAGCATGTTAAAGGAAGATAAGGTTAAGTACATATTACCAAACATCTACTTCCAAGACAATATATTATAACTAGAGTCCCGGTGCACGAAATTCATGCTGGGGGGGGGGGGGGCTGTCCCCTCAGCCTAGCCCGCACCCTCTCCAATCTGGGACCCCTTGAGGGATGTCCGACTGCCCATTTAGGCCCAACCAGTGGGATCAGGCCTAAACAGGCAGTCAGACATCCCTCTCACAATCCAGGACTGCTGGCTCCCAACCACTCACCTGCCTGCCTACCTGATTGCCCCTAACAGCTTCTGCCTGCCAGCCTAACCACTCCCCTGCCAGCCTGATCGACACCTAACTGCTCCCCTGCTGGCCCTATTGCCCCCAAATGTCCTCCCCTGCAGGCCTGGTCTCCCCCAACTGCCCTCCTCTACAGGCCTGGTCCCCCCAACTGCCCTCACCTGCAGGTCTGGTCCCTCCCAACTGCCCTGGGTCCCCCCCACCCTAATTGCCCTCCTCTGTCATCCCAGTCACCTCTAACTGTCCTTCTACTTCTAGATATATAATAGACAGATGGTGAATAGATAGCTCAGTAAGTGTTTGTGGCCTCACACCTTTATTCCACTTTTACATCACTTCCTTGGATGCTATTAAAATGTATATTCTTTGAGAAAAGAATGTATTATTCTCAGACATTGATACTCTGTAGGACTAGGGGTGCTAATGGAGTATCACTGCACTTTAAACTTAACTTGAGAGGTATCAAGGAAATGAAATGAGAATCTATGTAAACTGATGAACATAATGGCCATATAGTAAGTGCTCAATGAAAGTTAGCTTCCTCCTTCCACAGCCATATACCTCTTATACCTTGCTTTTCCCCTAAATATAGAGTAAAAGAATCATATTGCTGGAGTCATGCTAATTCTCCAGTTAAATTGTCCAGGCTTAGGGTAGTAATTCTTCATGTTCCTCCATTCTTTGCCATAACACCTTATCTTACCAACTATGTACCATCCCCTTCTTCTTAGCACATGATAAGTCCTCAAAAATGCTGATTCCTTCTGTTTCTCCTTCCAGAGGAAATGAGCTTTCTCTTCAACTTCATTAAATTAACCTCAACAGATATAGTGTCTTTTACATACTATATGTTATGCTGGGCTGAGCTACCTGAAGTTACAAAATGCACACGATGGTGTTCCAAGAACTCCTAATAATTCTGAGAGACTAAAGACAGGCTGAGGGTGGTTGGAGGGTTTCTCATATATGAGTCACACGGCACTGCTAACTTTTACCTTGAGTTTCAGAGGAGATTCTGTGAGTCAACCTTAACCCAGAGGCATTACAGAGTTCTAGCACATGCTCACAATGCTTTTTTCTTCCACAATCTTAGATTTGAAGGAAATAGCAAGCAACATTGCTGCTTTGGAAACCCAGATTCACCCAGTTTTCTGAGACCATGACTAAGCTTATCTGATATCAAAGATTTGGCAATAAGGTTAAAAAGTAGGCACATTCTTTCCTGTAATCATGGAGTGTGGCTGAAGAAATAAACCTGCTTTATTTCTAAACATGACTAGCATTTTGACTAATCAGCTCATGTTTACAAAATTACCAGCTCAAGGAAAATTTTTGTTTTTCAAGCATTTTTCCACTGGCCCCCAACATATCTTAATGAATGCTTCACTATACATCTCTCATTTTGAAATGGCTTAAGACAATAATTATGTTATTAGAAGAGAGGTACAATATATTATCTAGAGTAAATCCAAAAGTCTCAACATTATAATGGATTTATATTCTAATTCAACCTTCAGAGAAGTTAAGAGTTGATAGGTCCACAAGCTGGTGGATTTGGTCCTCATGTGATCACAGACTTCTCTCCCATCACCTAAGGTCTCTAGCCTCTCATTCCTGCAGAGCATTTCTCTAGGAAGAAAATACAACACTGATGCCCTGTCTCCAGACCAATACACTGTGCCTGTCTTAACAGGATATTTACTTAATTAATCCAAAATTATAATCCTAATACCTAACATTTACTGCATCTGTGTCATATGTCTGGCACAATACTAAGCACTTTACAGGAATTATCTTATGTGATATAGATAATATGATGAGGAATATTTTACAGATGAGAAAACTGGGGTTTAGAAAGTCACTGAAGCAATACTGCCAGTGAAAGGCAGATCAGGGATTTGATCAGGCCTCACTGAACCTAGACCCACATTCATAATTGCTCTTCTGGGCTTCTATGAATAGAAGAGACTCTCAAGTTGGAACAGCCAAGACACTCTGCTCTCCTATGTAACCAATCTCTCTTCTTGTGCCATAAGCCAGATTTTTTTTAATCAAGCAGAATATAATGTACTCATACTCTTATACACACACTTTTCACATAGAAATACCTCATGAATGTATACAGAAAGTAAAGATATTTAAGATCAGCCACATATTTGAAAAATAATGTGTATCCCTATACAGGGCTAGTCTAAATGTGAAGTGATATAATTTCTTACAATTTGAAGTATTCTGACATATCTCTTCTCCCTTCTCAGAAAATTTCACATACAGATTTTGGAAAGCAAACACTATGAGGTCTATTCTTTTGCTGAACATTACCCTTTTTGTGCTATCCCTATTTTAAAATGCAAATATTACTGGAAGAGTAACATAGTAAGTCATGAACAATTTTGTGTAAATAGTTTTATTATAACCCTCAGTCCCCATGAGCCAGAGAAGGCACTGGGGATGCATGAATGCACAGTGGGCCTTAGCAAAAATAGAACAAAAAAATCCAATAAGCATCTAGGATTTGTCTCAGAATCAGGGAACAAACTTTCACTGACCAGCATACAAGGGGGTGCTGATATATCTTCTGTTTTATGGGGTGCTAGATTTTTCTGTATGCTAACATAGCAGTAACTTTCTTAATGTGATTTTGATATCTAAGTTATTGCCAAACACTTTTGTGGCCTCTGGGCATTCTTAACATTCTCAGATTCTATGCCTAATGATTACTTTGATTATAATAAAATACTCTAAATTTTCCCAGTGAATAAAAAGATAGACATGGACTTCCACTTCTGGGAAGATGGAGTAGACATGTCTTTCTCTTTTCCTTCCACTAAATACAACAACCAAAACCCATGGATATTATATATAAAACAAACATGAGAAGACTCTGAGAGGTGGAAAGAAGGCTTACTGGCTATGGAAGTCAGGACACACCGGACAACACAGCAGTGAATTCTTTGGATTTTCTTTTTGCTTCAGATATCCCGGACTGGGAGCTAAAAAGGTCAGCAACCCAGAAATGCCAATAGGTACAGAAAGAAAGCCCCCCAAAAGTTTTCTCTCGTTAGTCTAAGGATTTTAAAGATAGCAAAGAAAGAAAGCAAAAAAGAAAGAACTTTCACATGTTGCTCTATTCCAGCCAAACATAAGAGAAAAAAACTCTAGCACCACCTACCCATACCATCAAAGGCCAAGTGGAAGCCTAAACTTCCACCCTCGTGAGTCACCTTAATACCCCCACCAGAATGGTGTCAGAGAAGGTTTAATATCTAGCTGGGATTTTCATCCCCGCCCACCAGTAAGGAGCTACTGAGCCCACAGTGTTCGTGGAGACCATTTGTGAATTGTGGACTGCCACCCTTACATAGCAGTAATGAAGTGCTCCCTCAGGATGGTGGGATGATGTCAAAGGAAGCAAAATGGAAACCCAGGCATTTTACCATTGTCAGTGTAACAAAGACACTAGTGTAACAAAATCCTAAAAATCCCAACTCCAAGCAGAAGTAATGAGGAGCACCCCTCTTCCCCCCACTCCCACCCGCCTCCTCAGTTGAGGAAATGATGCGTGGGAAACCTGGACTTTTACCTCGGAGCAATGTCACGGAAACAAATAAGCAAACAAAACAAGCAAAGTAAAATGTTTATATACAATCCAGAGTCCCATAACACAATTCTGAGAATGTCCAGGTTTCAATGAAAAAAGCCATTCAACGTAGCAATAACTTAGAAGATCTCAAACTAAATTTTAAAAAGATCAGTATATGCCAACACCAAGAAGACAGATGTTAGAATTATCTGACAAAGATTTTAAAACAACTATAATAAAAATGGTTCAATGAGCAATTATCAATACACTTAAGACAAATGAAAAATTAGAAAGCCTCAGCAAAGAAATAAAAACTATAAGGACAAACCAAATATAAATTCTGGACATGAAAAATGTAATAATTAAAATTTTTTTTAAAACTAAGTAGATGCACTCAATATCAAAGAAGGGGAGAGAGGAAAGAACCAGTGAACAATAAGATAGAACAATAGAAGGTACCCAATGTGAACAAAAAGCTTAATTAGAAAAATAATACCCAGAAGCCTCCAAAATAATATAAACATAGTTTATTTGAAAAATATACATTGAGAATTATACCTGTATGCTATTTGACATTTTCTACCAGATCTTTGGAAACTGAGAAATTTAATCATGGGGACTAAATAATTTATATTATTTTTTTTTAAAATTTCATCCTGGAAGCATGAGAGCAAATAGAATTGAACTCGGATGTATTATTGATGGGACAGGATGCTATGGTGAAAGAACAGTGTTTGTCATGGGCAGGTGGGAAGTTGAAGGCTATGTCACATAATCACCATTCCTGCCTGGGAGTTTTAACCTAAAAGTTGATCAGCAGGATATCTGACTACTTGGAAGCTCCAGAGACTGGAACCTCCTGAAACATCACCCATTTTAGATTCATTCAAACCCTAGAATTTAAAAGCTGCAAAATCCCCTGAGCCATCCTTCTGGCCATGCCAAGTGCAATCCCTGGGCTGCAGACTGGGCTGTTTAGCTGATACTCAACAGTGATTATTTGCTGCCCCACAAATACATTATGCAGTCCATCGCTCAGGAAAATTCTCCCTTTGTTTGAGTTACAGGGATTAAAAGCATTACAGCTTAATCCCTTTAATGCATCCAGGTCATTTTGAAATTGAATGTTTTTCTATTAACTCTCCTACTGGGAACCAATTCACTGCCACTGTAGCAACGAGCCAGGCAATCCTGATTAATTACAGAATTTCTGCCTGTCTGCCTCTGAGTCTTTCTAAAATACCCAACAACAAAAGCTCTTAAATAAATCCATGGGGTTAATCAATGTTTCATGTAATTTGGAATAAGAAATTTTAGAGCCTTTTAGTAAAAATAGTTGGGGAGAGAGAGATGAGAACTAGTAGATTAAAGAAACAAGTGTTTAGAAATTCATATGTATTAAGTGCTCAAGCCACATCAACTGTCTAACCAAAAAATGAATCCATGTTAGAAAATCAGCATACATTTGGTTTATTATAATTCTTCAAATGGAGAACATGAGTTTATCAATTAAATTGTATATTCAGTCCTAGCCAGGTGGGTAAGTTGATTGGAACGCCGCCTCATACACCAAAAAGGTTGCGTGTTTGATCCCCAACTGGGGCATGTATGGGAGGCAACCAACCAATGTTTCTCTCTCTCTCTCTGTCTGTCTGTCTCTCTCTTTCTCCCTTTGGGTCTCTCTAAAAATGAATAAAAGTATTCTTGGGAGAGGACAAAAAAATTATACATTCAATTCAGAGGCTGTAATGCTGCTGTCAGATTTATAGCCTCCAGTTTACAGAGACCTAGGCATAAGAAACTGTCAGGAAAGGAGGTCTGCTCGTTAGATCTGCTTTCAGTAGATGGGCTAGACTGCACATTCTTCAGATGGGAACTGCAAGATGGATGAGGCCTTTGACTTTGCTTTCCTTTGTCAGTGGTACCCATGGAGAAAGCTATATTGGAAGTACATTTCTGATGGAAAAAAATGAATATTATACTTCCGTCTCTGTGCTATAGGAAATAGAAGAAATCAGAGCAGGGGAAAATGTAAGCATCTCAAATGTAGATTAGTTGAGAAATAAATCTGCCCATTGAGTAATAAAAGTGATGACCTCAGAAAAATTAGCATCACTGGAAGACTACAGGATAGAATGTTTGTTTCTTTGCTTAAAAAAACAGAACTTGTACAAACTTAGTATTCACAACCTACTTCAACATAATATTTCTCACTGGCAACTTCGTTACTATTTGGAAATTTTTTATTTCATACATCAACAAGGATCTACTCTAATTTACACTGTATAACATGATTATTTTATACTGTATTATCTTATTTTCTTACACCCTAAAATGAGATGTATTTCCTGAGGCCTATATTATAGACTTATTCTAAAGAAGAACAAAAATGCTTAGGAAACATTCAAGATTGCTTAAGGAAAAAGCACTCTGCTAGATCCATTGTGAAATTATTCCATGGGCCAACACACACAGAATTCTTATAAGTGAAATTAGCCATTTTTATGTGTGCAGTGAGATACACCTCTTTGAAATTTGAAAGCTGAAATCATCTCTGCTTTTCCCTAAATATGTTCCTAGGTGTTGTACCCTTTCCTCAAAATCATCTGTGCATTCAAATGTACAATTCATTTATTTTACTAAACAAAATTAATTCATTCAGGTTATCATAGACTATTCACAGGTTTTTCATTTTATTTTCTAATAACTATCTTCTTCCTTTGGCCCCTCTGTATATGCTGTTTACTTTCTGTACTTTGAATTTAATCATTGTTACCAGCATTACTGGACTTGTTTGTTTGCAGGAAGCATTATGCTAGATACTGGAAGAAATACATAGTTATGAGTCTTGGTTGCCCCACACCAGGTAGCTTGCATTCTAGTGGGAGAAAATTTCACATAAACCAAACCCACAGGAAGCACCGCTGAATGCCTTGCTGCTTGGAGTGTGGTTATCAGACAGGAATTCTCACCTGCGAGTTTTTTACAAATTCAGAGTCAAAGGCCCCTCACCAGTCCTCTTGAATCAGAAGCTGCATTTTAACAAAATGCCCAGTTGATTAGAATGGCCAGTAACGTGTGAAGATTGGGCAATGGGGTTTGGTGTTGCATATGAGTTGAGTATGCTAAAAAGCCAACCTCAAAGTTCCACACATTAGCATTCATTGAGCAATTTTGTAAGAACTGCTTCACAGGCATTTTCTAGTGTTGCATTTTGAATCTTACCTGTGTCTGAGTATAGTTGAGCAAGGTAGGTGGGTGGGAATCCATTTAAAATAGATACTTTAAAGGCTTTAAGAAATTTCTCAAATTAAAAGATGCCTTGATTCTGCTTGTAATTTTGTGTATCAGATTTTTTTAATGTAATTCAGAATTCTCCTGATATCCCTGGCTTACAAGTATAAGTAAGGTCAGATTTGCTTTAATACTCAAATTACATAGATTTCTAGCTCCCTTGTGATCAGAGGAGCAATGAATGCAGTTATTCATCAACTTAACCTTTAACACCTTACTGTTTTTAAAATTTTTTAGTTCTTGTAAAATATGGATAACATCAAATTTACCATTTTAATCACTTTTAAGCATGCAATTCAGTGGCATTAAGTACATTCACATTGTTGTGGAACCATCACCACTATCCATTTCCAAAACCTTTACATCACTCCAAAGAGAACCTCTGTGCCCACTGAACAATTTCCTCTTGCCCCTCCCCCCAACCCCTGACAATCACCATTCTACTTTTGATCTCTGTTAATTTAACTGCTTTAGTTACCTCACATAAATGGACTCATAGAGTATTTGTCCTTTTGTGATTGATCATTTCACTCAGTATAATATCTTCAAGGTGCACTACTATTGTAACATGTACCAGAAGTTCATTCCTTTTTAGGGCTGAATCATATTCTATTATCTGAATATAACACATTTTGTTTATTCATTCATCTGTTAAAGGACATTTGGGTTGTTTCCACCTTTTGGCTATTGTGAGTAATGCCTCTATAATGGCTTTACTACTTTTATGTAACTGGGTGTAAAGCTATCAAAAGCTATCTTTGCCTTGCTGTTAAGCTGAGCAATGTAGGCACCTTTCATGGAAGCTGTCACCACATCATATTGGAGCCACCGGGGGGCATATACCCCATTACACTCTATTGTTGCTGGAGGGCAGCATCTCTGACAAAGACACTCTGCTGTAAGTTCTAGTCACTGTTGCTGCTGATAACTTGTACCAAAAACAAAGAATTCCTAGTGGGAAGGAGGACACACCCTCACCCAGTGTTAAGCTTATACCTGAAATTCACCATGCTGTCACATACACAGTGTGGAGTGTCATCTGTTTCCTGTCATTCAGAGAAAGCCACTTCCCCAAAGCTCCTAATGTCACTCTGTGGGTGGGTTACAGGCGAACTCAGCCCAGGCAGAACATTCCAGAATCAGTTCTCCCCACCAACGATGCATGTCCTGGGATGCAATCTAAGGGGCCAGTCTAGATCCTCTGTCCTCCAGTTTTCCTCAGTTATTTCTTAATGACTTTAATTTCAGAGGAGTTCATTAGTCTTTTTTTTTTTTCTATCTCACCTCCATTAATTAAGGTTATTGGCGGTTCCTTGAATGTGTTTTTAAAACTTTGAATCACAAAATGAAAGAAGTGAGACCCGAAGTGTTCCCATTCCATGAGCCTCTGTGTAGCAGGCCCCTTTTCAGAATGTGGACCTCATGGCCTCCCAGGTCTGTAGAGCACTGGGGCGTGAGGACTCCATCTGCCTGTGAACCAGAGCCAAACCCTATGATTCTCTCTTCCAGAAGAGGAGTAAGTATCTGCTTTATGCCTCTGTGTAATTAAAGATGCCATTGAAGCTTCTTCCCAAACCAAAGGAGTCCACCCATGGGAGACTGGACAGCTTCTCTTTAAAACATAGAATAGGAGAGCATATTTTAAATGATGTTCCAGCCTATACCAGAATTTAAACCTGATTTCTACTGGAGACTCTGTTATACAACTTACCTTTGGGGCTCTGGTCAGACAGACCCACCAGAACTCTAATTAAATCTAGGAGTAGCCCACTGGGAGGTAAAAAAGAAAACCACTCATTTTAGGGGAGAAAGAATCAGGCCAATGAGCTTGACCCACTAACTAAGACTTAGGTGTCAGAGGATCATGGTAGTTCTGAGTGTTGCACAGCATCCATATCTCAGGTCTGACTTCACACACAAACAGCTGAGTGCTAGGGAACAGGGGTGTTCGGAGAAAATCTGTTAGGGTTCTCTTCACTAAAAACTCTGTAGGGCACTAGAAGCTTAGCGAATGTTCTGGTGATATATATATATATATATATATATATATATATATATATATATGCCAGCATGTGACACATAACTGGTGGTTTGGGGAGGAGGGGTCACCCAGCTTTGAAAGGAATATGGTAAAGTGTGGGTACCTGCATGGCTTTCACACTTTGGTGTACCAGCCCATAAGATGTAGTGTCTGGAGGAAGCGTATAGGTGGAAGCAGTGTGCCTGGCAGAGGACAGAGGCCTGGGCATGACTAGGAGCAGTTTCAGTGTACAGGTACTAGTGCTCCAGACATGTTGCTGCCAGCTGATGGAAGCATTGTGGCTAGAAAAAGCAGCTTGTGGGGAGGTCATGGAAAGGCAGTTTCGTACAGCACTGGCCTTTGTTTAAGGGAACTGGGGCAGAAGAGTGGAAGGTGGCACATTCAGTGGTATATCTTATAGAGTCTGTGCCTAAGCATGGGTGATACACTCCTGAAGACTTTCAGGGGTACCTGGAGGAACACCCTCAGTAAGGGTGGGATGAAATTCTGACTCACACTGTCAGAGGGCTACCATGACTTTTACCATGGATTTTCTCAGACTTAGGAGGCCCCTTAAAATATATTAACTTGAGAATGTTTCTTTGGGATAATCAGATGATCAGATTTTTACTGCTTACTTCATTTCTTAGGATTTTTTTTATTATGTTATTAGTTTCTAATAATGCCTTTCATGGTTTTTACTTAACTGCTTATTTTATTAAAGTATAGTCAACATATAATATTATATTAGTTTAAGGTGTAAAACATAATGATTTGACAAATATATGCCTTACAAAGTGATCATCGCCACAATTTTTTCCCAGTTATATGGATGAGGCAACTGAAGTTAAGTCACACAAGTGGTGAAGCGAAGATTCCATGACTCCAAAGTCCATGATTTTAACCAAAATGTAAATACTTATGATAAAGCAAGAATGAGTCAGCGGTTCAAGGATTGTGCAATCAAGTAGAGGGAAAATATTGAACATAGCTAATATTTAACAGGGATTTATTGCCTGAAAAGATAGACCCTGAGAACATTATAGAGAGGGTAACATTGGTATGTCCAGGGGAGTTTGGACAGGAGCTTGGTGGTGGGACAGTGAGGTCATGGGGCAGAGGTGGAATGTGGACAGGTCAGGGACAGGGTGGAGATAGCCTTGAGGCCCAGCTGTTCTCTGTCCTTCTATCATAATCTTTCTGTCTCTTTCAAGCCCTACTTTTCTTCCAGTACACAGTTATAGCATTTACCCAAAGACTGTACCTCCTTTACTCTGTTTCAAGTGGCAGGAGATATGCTTTTACACCTGGCTCCTTTTCAAAAGAACTGAGTAATTGGCCAATACGGCAGCAATTGTTTGACCTATTTCTTACACAAAATTAAGAGCTCCTTGAAGGTAGGACTAGGTCTTAGATGTGTGTGTATCTGTGTATCCCAAGTGCTTAGCATGTGCACAAAGTATATATGGACAGTCATCAATATATGCATGTCATTGAAAGTGTAGACGATAATGCAAAATGTTGACAAATGTCCAGGTATCCAAGGGAGCCCTCAGAATCTAGGTAGTCGGGGTAATAAAAGAAATGAGAGTTTTTGTTCCTCTTTTATATCACACTCTCCCTCATTCTTATCCTAGGGGCAGGAGAGAGAGAGAGAGAGAGAGAGAGAGAGAGAGAGAGAGAGAGAGAGAGAGAGAGAGAGAGAAGAGAGAGAGAGAGATGAACAAATGCGAGACTAAGGTTTGGTGCCATCAAAATGCTGGTTTGAATATTGGTTCTGTCATGCAGGTGGTATGACTTTGGAATATTACTTAACTTTTCTGATCTTCAGTTTTTGTACTTTGGAAGTGAATATATTAATATCCATGATGAAGAGTTTTGTGAGGCTTAAAGGTAACTTTTGAAAGAAACAGGCACTTCGTACTCCCATGGGAATGGTAGCTCCTTGTTCTGTCACCACTCTGCTCTAGCCCCAGGCACAACGCCTTGCACTGGAAAAATATTCAGTCATGTTTGCTGAATGAATCACAAAAAAGTGTCTTGACAAAAAGCATACACTATTTTTGGCTTTCTATACAACATGCAATAAATTTTATAGCCTGACTCTTATGAATACAAAGTAAAAAGTCATTCATGCTGTGATCCTTTTTCAGCCCCGATTTTCAATATTTTCAACTGAGAAACCATCAGTCGAATTGTATTACTCATGTTCTAACTTTTCTCACTTATAAATGTCATCTCTATTTAAATGAAAACAACCAACCGACAAACAAAACTATAGAAACTTTAGTTAAACCACACAACTTACCTCAAGATTATATACAGTACTATGTTAGAATTTTCATATAGAGAACCAAAACATTCATTTCTAGTGTTTGAGATCATCACAACAGACATGTTAGTGTCAAATTATTTTCTCGCTGACATCTTTCTTTCCTTCCTTTCCTCCTATCTTCTCCCCTACCCACCATCTGTTCATTTGGGAGATCAATAAATGAATCATCCAACAGGCAAATGAACTCTGGATGACACAATACTTTAAACCACATCTGAAATGAATTGAAAGTTTAAAAGGCCACATAGCATCCATTGGTGTGCATGCTAGTCTTGTTGAAATATGATTAGATGCCAGAAGGGCCTTTTGTAACACACTGTTCTGTGGACTATCAGTTCCAACATCCACACATGCATTCCTCATATGAAACATTGGCAGCCATGTTGTACTTACTGTTGTATTCTCATAATTTTTCTTCATATAAATGTTTCCCCATGTTATAGTAGCATTAGGTCAGAGAATCTAAATGAATAACTAGAAGTGTCAATACCATGTTTCAGGTGGCAATGGGAAGATCAAAACCTAGATAGACTGGAAGCTGAGAGCAGATGGATGGAAAGAAGATAGGGAAGAAGGAACTATGGGTTGATGGATAGGTTGGGGACCAGATTACTAGTAGTTCAAAAGCCTGAGTCCAGTTTGAACTCTTAAGCTGTGGAAATTGAGCAGAAGCAGGAATCCAAACAGAAATTTTATTTTTCAATGGAACCAATTAATAAATACTCTTGTGTCAAGAGATGTTCTAGATACTAGGGATATATCACTGAAAAAAAATAGAAACCTGTGAACTCTTAGAGATTTTACTCCAGTGAGGAAAGATGCAAAAAACAATGTAACCAATGAATAAATTATAATGTATATTGAAAGAGAGAAGGAAGTACTATACTAGTAGGGTGAGAAAACATCACAGTAAAGAAGAATGTAAATGTCAGAGTGCCAGAGTGGAAGTTTCAATTTAAATAATGTAGTCTTTCCCAGTGGATAGACCATCCGCCTGTGGACTGAAGGGTCCTGGGTTCAATTCTGGTCAAGGGCACATGCCCAGGTTGCGATCCCCAGTAGGGGGCAGGAGGCAGCCCATCAATGATCTCTCTCACTGATGTTTCAATCTCTCCCTTCCTTTCTGAAATCAATAAAAAATAAAAATATAGTAAATGATGTAGTCTTAATATGAGGATTACTTAAATATCTATTATTCACCGGAAAACAGCAAAATCACAGAACTAAAAAGAGGCCATTTTTAACATGACATAAGTGATGAGTGTTATGACATATATTTAAAAACTATTCACAGTTTTCGTCTAACTTAAATAAATTATATACTATGCATGTAACACCAGAAAAACTGAAAACATTTCAGAGATAGTTACTTGTCCTTTTCCTTCTTTAATAAAACACTGTGCTATTAAAACAAAGGACATAGATATGTAGACTGTGCTTCCTGTCAAGGCCAAAGTCCTTTAGAAGCAGTTTCATCTCATCATTTTCCATGTGACCGATACTCTTATCCCTGCTTTATAGTTGGGGATATTGAAGTTCAAAGAATGTTTATGATTACTAGTA
This sequence comes from Eptesicus fuscus, assembly GCF_027574615.1. Taxonomy (NCBI): domain Eukaryota; kingdom Metazoa; phylum Chordata; class Mammalia; order Chiroptera; family Vespertilionidae; genus Eptesicus; species Eptesicus fuscus. Next base: position 40,709,640 of record NC_072482.1, read on the forward strand.
AACACAATAAGTAAATGGTAAGAATTATGGAAAATGAATGTCCTAGGCAGCATGCAGATGACTTCATCTTATGTGGGTTTGGCCATGTAAGAAGTTATGTCAGCAATTTTGTGAACATGACTTTCTTCATGAGTAACCCTTCTGCTGTTCGGCTGTCCCTAAAGACCCAGTTATTGAGTAAAACTCAGTGAAAGCAAAGGATGAGCACAATGCCTGAAAAACACCATCACAGTATGCAGAAGGTTCTTTGCTACAGTTTCTCTAATAAAGAAACTCAGGAAAAGACTGACTACTGATAAAAAGTTGGTTTCAAAGTTTTTTATTTTCCTCCCAGAAAAAATGCTTTTTTGGTTCTCACTTTATAGGAAAATGAGAAAGGCTTTACTGTAAGTCTCTTATCTCCTTTCACTTTTTAAATCTTAAGACCACAGTTAATACTACATATTTGTGGTTCAGCTAATGAACTCACTGGTTATACTTGGCAAAGGACGGCAATGGCAACAACCCCACAAAACTTAGGCAATGATGAGTTCTTTAAATTTGGAATTCACAAGAAAATTGGGAAATTCGTCAAGAGGGGGAGCTTTTTAGGTTGTTCTATCATATAATTTAAAATGTGTGACCAAAAGAATACAGCTAAGTGTTTATTTTATATAACTTGATCATTTGGTAAGTTTTCCAAGTTACTGTAGACTAAACTTAAAGCAGGATATTGTGTTAATAGACTCTTAAATATTAATATGGCCCCACCAAACTGTTTTTCTGGAAACCTCTTTCATTTGTGTTACCCTACTACTTTCTCATGTAAGAGATGAAGATAAATGTGTAATGCTGTTAATCCTTTTTGCTACTTGAATTATTATGTTCACACATTTACACACACACACACACACACACACACACACACACAGTGTCTAATTATCTAGGGAAGAGGCCACTGAATAGTCAAACTATTTTTACCCAAAGCTTATTTTGTTTTTAAGTTTTAGAACTTATTCAAAGTGCAACCAGAAATCATTGAAACATTCTGGGTTATGTTATCTTATTTCTTGGTGTGTGTTTTTTGTTTCATTCATGTTTATTTTTTCATTAAATATATTTGGATAACATTGTCTAATAGAAGTATATAAGTGTCAAGTGTACAGTTCTATGATACATCATCTGTATATTGCATTGTATGCCCATACCCAAAGTCAAATCTTCTTTCATCACCATATATGACTCCCTTTACCCTTTTCTACCTCCCCCTTATTCCTCTTCCCTCTGGTAACCATCATATTGTTGTCTGTGTCTATGAGTGTTTGTTTGTTTTTCTTGTTTGTTTATTATTTATATTCAGTTTTATACCCTACATATGAGTAAAATCATATAGTTCTTGACTTTTTCTGTCTGACTTATTTTGCTTAGTATAATATTATCAAGAGCCATCCATGACTTCTTAATTTATCCACCTGTCACTTCATTAGTGGACTCTTTCCTTCCCTTGAAAGGTGTCGGTATTAAAGTTCCAGGAATTCCAAAATAAGCAACTCCTCTTTCACTCTGTCATCTTTGCCCTGCTGCTTCTGACCTTGACCCTAAAACTCAATCATTGGCCTTATCAAAGCCAGTCTAGCTGGCTTAATTAAGGTTGATTTAATGAAAACTAGAGTGTGCCATCAGGTGTGTGAATTTTTCTCCCTTTTAGAAAGAGGCAAGGAAGACGAGGACGGAGCCCTAAGCAGTAGGCTGGTCTGGTTTGAGAGAAAATAAGTTGGCTTCACAGTGACCACTGTGACATCTGGTAGTCTAATCTCTCAGTTGGATTACAATTAGGTGCCCTACATATGGCTACTCTCAATAACTACACAGGCTACCAGAAGGAAACTCTAACTGGTGAGAATGCTGGAGCTGCAGCTGTCCAGGGAACTGGAAACAGGGTGACATCAGCTGGCCTCCAGAAGTCCTGAGGCCTCTCCTTGGCTTCCAGGAACAATTTGAGGTGTTAATTCTGATTTCTGAAGCTGTGTTTTGGATTCTAGTTACCTTAGAAATCAGCTCTGAGGTTATAGTTAAGGAATTTCCAAGTTTACACTTGAGATACCCAGAAGTAACGTCCTTCCACGAAGAGCCAAAATGTCTAGAATTAATTAATGGCTGCCTTCATCTGACAGACTCCAACTTTGTAAATTCAAACATCCTCTCCCTCTCCCCCCGACCCCATTTTACTAAGGAGAAAATGAATGTGGAGGAAATACCACTTTAAAAGCTTTGGCATTAACAACTCAATATTGCTAAGTGTTAAAACATTTAAAATAACTTAACAACAGATCCCAGGGTATATTTTAATAAGATTCCTATTTATGACTCCATACCACATATTTATTGTATTAGATCATATATTTAAACCGTTATCTTCTCATTGGCAAGTACATATTCCCATGAGCAATGAGGTTGAATAAATTAGGTAAATCATCTGTAAATAAATTTTTTAAATATATTTTTTATTTATTTCAGAGAGAAAGGGAGAGAGAGAGATAGAAACATCAATGATGATAGAGAATCATTGATATGCTGCCTCCTGCAGGCCCCACACAGGGGATCAAGCCCACAACCCAGGCATGTGCCCCTACCAGGCATCAAACTGTGATCTCCTAGTTCAACCACTGAGCCATTGTGGGTAGGCTTGGAAATACATTTTTTTCCATATGCTTTTTATTTATACTGAGTTTTCAAAAAGTTTGGGAATATTTTTTTCTTAACCCTTTTATGAGATTGACTTAACCTGCATATACTTGTACCATTTCTACTATATCCTGATTACTCAACCATTATCACCATTATCTTATTTTCCCCAGAAATTCTTTGAATGATTCAGTGAACTGCTGGGGTTATCTGGTAATTTACCATAAGGATTCCCTAGAACTAGAAGCATCATCAGTGCTCACAGCTACTCCTTTTTAATATTCTACAGAGTGTATTAGAATCATTCTGTGACATTCCTTGCAGGTTGTCTTCATAATATCTTTTTCACAAAGAAGAAAAGGAAAGCACAATGGTTAAAAGATTGCCTAGGGCTACCCAACAGATCAATAATAGAAGTAGGATTGGCATACTGTATCTTCTGGAAGAAAGATTTTTCTTTGTGTTCATTTCCCTACCAACTAAATTACACCGTATATTATCAGTAAATGGTAAAGTCAGTCTCAAGACAGACTGTTCTTGCTATTCCTGTTAAAACATGGCTATGGAGCACACATATATGAGAAGGCCATATAAAATAAAAAGATATGAGTAGTCAACCCAACATTAGAGTATAAGTAAAAAATCCATAAATTATGTACAACTGAAAGTGCATAACTTTGAAATTGGACAGTTACTGACAGTCTCAAATACTCTTGCATGGGTATCAAAAGCAGAGAACAGCTATGCTAAAATGCTGGGAAGACCAACAGTTACTCATTCCCTTTCATAAACTCACTAGTACAGTCACTAGCATAAAAAGTCAAGATTGTTAGCAATGCCTAACCACCTAATTGCCCAAGTAACCGTCTTTTCTTTTTCAGGCCTCATTATCTTGAGCATGAAGGAAGTGGTAAACCAGTAGGGCTGTAATCTATTGTCTGTTACCACTGAGAGCAGTAATGTGTTGTGACACCAAGAGAGAAAAAAGCTAGGGAGACAGGCATAAGGGAGACTCATCTGAGAAAGGCAGGGCAAGACTGCCTTCTTCTTCCTTAAATGACTCACTGTGACTGTGGGTACTACACTACACTGGGTGCAGTGTGTTGCTTGTAGGAAAAAGGGAAAGATTTGATAGAAAAGCTTGAATTGGGTGGGCAAGAGGTGATGACACTATAGTAGTCTCCTTGTCTGGTCCACGTGCCTGTGAATCAATTACACACACACACACACACACACACACACACACACACACACACACCTATGAATTAGTTATTCCTACAGATTATTGAATGGAGAAGCTCATACACTAGGTAGCAGGACACATGATGAGTCCACATATCAGGACCCTCAGATGGTGCATACAGTGGAAATTGGATAGCACATATCAAAGGCACTCTTATTCTAGTCACTAGAGAGTATATGAATAAAAGCAAATGCAAAAGGAGCTGCGGTTGTAACACTGTCTTACCAAAGCTAACCTGCTGCCAAGTATGGTCAAAACAAATTTTTGTTTGCTTGTTTTAAGCCCTGGAGTTTGTAGCTATTGACTTTTATGACTAAGACATCCATTTTGAGAAAATCCTTTAATTGTTATGCTTTTAAAATCTTAAGGTCTGGATACCACTCTAAAGGTTTTCTTTCCTCCCTTCTGTTCTACATTCTGTAAAATGTCAGCTCCACGGTTCTTCCAGGATTTAGTACAGACCTGACTACATAGGTCACAATACTGGATTGCTAGAAACATCAAAATAAAATGGTTTTTTCTTTTTCTATGACCTAGAAATTATTATCAATTTTATAGTTTAAACTTAAAGTTAAGCTGCGAATAATCCTAGAATCAGTCAATATGAGTCATGGGATAATAATGAATTGAATAAAGCATTGCAGTGAATAAATCATGTTTTTATAAACACATTGGTTCAGTAGAAAAGATATTTAAACATTTTTAATGAAATGTTTCAAGAACCAAGATTTGAAGAGAGAAAGGTTATTTGAAGTACTAATGTGAAGTCTGTTTAAATTATATTACTATGAATGAGAAATTAAATATAGATAGGTATTAGATATAAAAATATTAGATAACAATTAGATATAGTATGGTATGCTATATAAACATATTCTGATTGGACTCTAGAGGATCCATACATGAACTTCAAACCATTAGCAAATCCCTTAAAATCTTATGAAAAATCATGCACCTATCTTTCATCAGAATCACAAATGGATCTATGACATATGTAAGAATACTTAAAAACCACTGACTCAAAGGATATATCTTACACAATTGAAGTATTTTAGTAACCAGAAATGCTTTGTTCTTTTTAATGGTTCTTCCAATTTAAAGTTGTTATACTTACCCAACTAGTAAGGCATTATCGCACACTTTTGTAATATTTGGTCTGTGCACTCATTGCAAACTGCAACTTCCTTTTCATCATCCATGCTGTTCAGAGAAAAGGAAAGAAGTGCCTAATGGAATAAAAACTATCTTAAAAATTAATATAGGTGGAATTAGAACCTCAGATGATTTGTTTTAAAATAAAAACCCTACATATATAGTGACCAATTTTATTATTCATAAATTACATAAGTTTCTTTTTTATTATATTTCAGAGAAAAAGAAAATACTTTCTTCCTCGGCATTTTAAAGGTATTCATAGGCATTATAAGTATCTTATAAGAGGTTATTTTGCAATATGTTTAATGATTTAAATATTAAATAGTAATCTTTAAACTGTACATACTTTCTTTACTTAAACAAATGAGCAATTTTTCATTTCTAGAATAGTCTCATAAAAAATTGAATAGCTTCTCTTCTTTACTTCCCAGGAAAAATGAGCAAAAGCAAGGATTTTTTTTTTAATCCAAAATAATGTATTCTTCTTCTTCTCTAGACTTCTATTCCTCAAAAGCTTCCTGACTATGGGGGACAAAAAAAAAAAAAAAAGTTTTAACAAAGTTCATATACAGTCCAAAGTTCTCCTTATAATGGCAAAGAACTTAACACAATTAGGAAAAATGCTCATTTGTTGTCAATATGCATCATGCAGATGAAAAGAAAGTGTTTTTCAACCTGTTTTATTAATTTTATTATGAACACAATTCAAGAGATGTTTTGAAAAAGCCATAAAACTCCCAGTATTAAAGCCTTATCTTATTTATATTCTGATTCAGTATCATCAAGGTTTGAAAGTTGACTACAGACTTACCTAATGTATAAGACATTATCTCAAACTTTTGTTAATACTTGGGTTTTGCATATATTATGTCCCAGTTAGTCATAAATAGACTCCAAAAGAAAAAGTATCAGAGGAGGAAACAAAGGATATTTGGACATTTCACTTTTGGCCCAAATTTTCAGGGGGTTGGTTATTGATTTTCTATATAATATTACCCTGCAAGATAACATCTGAATTTTTATTCTTCATATTCAAAGGTTTTATAACTTTATCCTAAGAATAACACGTATAGATTTGCTTCTCAATTCAGCAATGTGCCTAAGGTCATGGGCTTTGGGGCCAGAGAAACCTTGGTTCCGGCCCCAGCTCTACTGTCTACAGATTGAGGGACCTCAGTCACTTGTTCAATGTCTCTAAGCTCTAGTTTTCTTGTTTACAAAATGTGTATTATCTTATTTAATACTCCGAATAACCTGACTCAAAGCATTTGAGCTGATCTATATAAAGCTGTGCACACTGCCTGGCACAGAGTAACTGCCCAGTAACCACCAGGCACTGCTCTTGAACTGTACATCTGTACAGATGCTCTGCTCCTGCCTAGTTGTTTACTATTGTAAACTAAGATGTATTCTGCCTCATCTGTGTGCCATCTCAGAGGATGCCATACATCCAAATGTCACTCATATATCACATATCTGATACACCTCTTCATAAAAACTTCTCTTAAAATGTCTTCTCTTTTCTCAAACTCTTCTCTCATCAGGGAATTATTAATTACACATATCATTTGATAGTTAATCCTTAATTGATTATCTGTTATCTATCTGTCTATTTTCCTAACTATTATTTATACTACTAGAGGCCTGCTGCACAAATTCATGCACGGGTGGGGGTCCCTCAGCCTGGCCAGCGATCAGGCTGATCAGGGCAATGGGAGGTTGGCTGGGGGAGCACACTGACCACCAGGGGGCAACACCTGCATTGAGCATCTGCCCCCTGGTGGTCAGTGTGCATCATAGCAACCGGTGGACCAGCCGGTTGTTCAGTCGTTGGGTCACTTAGGCTTTTATATATTTAAATTATTTCTAGCTTGTGTGGTTTATGAGGTCAAGGACTTATGTTAAGTATTCCAAACCAGACTGTAAATTCTTCAAAGGCAAGCATTAACTTACATATTTTTTTATTCTCCATTATACATAGCAAAATGTCTTGTCCTTGTATATACTATATACGTTTATGTAATTTTAAGTCTGGTGGGGGGGGGAGTGAGAGAGACTATCTAAAATTATCTCAAATATATTTATTTGTACAAAATCCAACACTTCAAACTTGGATACATGAGAAGTGGTGTGCTGGAACTCAATTGTACTACTGCAAAAGTCAATAGTATGCATCTCTTTTTCAACTCTACAAATTGTATCTCATCTGTAGCTCAAAAAAGGCCATGTTCGAAGTATTTATACTACAGAAATTGGCAAATACTACAAATCAGGACTCTTTCTTTCTCTCTTGTTCTTTTATTCTTGTTCTTTCCTCTGTCCTTTCTTTCTCTTTCTCCCCCTCTCCCCTCTTCTTTGTTGGAGAGCAAGTTTATATATATTTACCAGCACACTGCTGTTTATAACCCACAAAGATAGATTTAGAGTTATCCATATGGTATATATAGATTTAAATGCCTCTTAACTATTGATCAAACTCAGATAACCTATACTTCTCTGCCAAAATCAAAGGGCATTGTGTGTACATAGAAATGGCATATTCATATTATTAGTGGAGAGAATCTATAGTTACCATTTAAACATTAATTTCCTTTGCAAATGATCTTGATATTTAGCAGATAGCTCATGTATTTTTATACTGAAGCTGTGGTCTTAGTAGTTATTTTTCAGGGATTTTATGTATGTATAATTTGTAATCCTTCTAAACTGTGAGCTCTTCAGAGGAATTTATTGGATTAAAAACAGCTGTCAATCAATGGCTATACTAATGACTGTGCTAAGCTCAGAATAGTCATTCAATAAAAAAAATCCATTTATTGCTTAATTTTAAAATCTAACATTTTTTAATATGAATGGGAATTTAAAGGAAAATATAATGTTATGTAAACTAAACAATTACCAATGCACAAGTATATTCTCAGCCTTGGAAATGTAGATAGAGGTGGGAGTAGCTTCTTTTCATTATTGTGTCTCTTTTTGTCATTTGTTCTGTAATTCAAGCTTCAGTTTTTTAATGATTATATGTATTATCTGTACTAGGTCAGCAATATAACCCCTGAGAAAGTTATATTTATTCTTTAAAACCATGAGTTTGGTTGTCTATAGGTCATTGTGATGAATGAAAGAAATAAGGGGAGGGCACATTAGTAAAAATCTTGGTTTGCACATGATACATTTTTCTGACATGAAAAGATTTCTTGTGAAGGCAGATATAAAATACCACTGAAGATAAAAACATCATTCCACACAAAATCACCTTCTAAAAGTCCAGTGATTCATGAAACGCACTCAAGACAATACTTTATTGTATGTGAACATAGAATTCATATCTTATTTCAGGAATACCAGAAACACTCTTACTACAGAGGCTCTGTAGCAAATCACCTTAATCAAGAAATCCAAAGCAAAGCTGAATCCCCAATATTATAAGTCCTCACTTAACAACGTGCATAGGTTCTGCGACTTTAAGTGAAACAACATTTAACAAAACCAGTTTTACCACAGACTAATTGATACAAACAAGAGTTAAATTCCTAAGGTATCTATCTCGACATTATAACAAAACAATGTTGAACGAACCCATGACATTCAATTGAGGACCTGCTGTATATATGTGTGGAACAGACATGGGATTCTATCTCCCTCAAAAAAAACTAAAGCTTAATGATTAGATTTCCTCACTTTTGCAACTTTTCAATTTTGCCCTTTCAGGATTTTGGTCATGGAATGGTCCCTGTGCTCCCTGCCAGGGAATGAGTGTCTCATCCTTCCCTCCACAGCCGCAGCTGACTATAGACAAACCAAATCTGGGGCCTACCTTCTCAGTTAAAGTGGAAATAGCAGGTGTTAAAGATGTGTGAATATTTAGATGAGGGTCTAACACAGGAGAAATTAAAGAATATTTTTTGGCAGAAATTGTGGATTTCTGGAATGTATTTTGTGATAGCAACAAGCATTCCAAATATTTGTCTTTTGTGGGATCATGAGGACCTACTTGCATACGTTCTAAATGAGGAGAGTATCCACCATGGGACGTCTAAATAGAGACCCAAGATTATGGTGCTTACTAGGGCAAAGCAGCAAGAAAAAAACATCCAAACTAAAAGGGCAGTTGACTCTGTAAACAGTAATTTTAAATTGACATTTGACTTCAGATAAGTTGAAACATCTGAGCCTGAATCCCATGCCAAATTAAAACATACATAAAAACCATACTTTGAGGTTGCAAAGCCTTCAGAGATGGAGTGGTAATGTAAGCATATTCTTTACACAGACCTGTTCCTAATCACGTCACGTCTCATCCATGTTTCAGTTGTTTTCTATTACATGTAGGATCAAGTCCAATGCCTCAGAATGGCGTGCAAAGCCCTAATAATCTGACTTCTGCCTCTCAGTTCATTCCTAGCCTCCTCCCTGAACATTTCTTGTGCCTCTCATTCTGCATTTCTTTCAATTATCTAGCTTTCAGGCCTTTAAACAAGCTATTCTGTGTCCGAAGCTTTATCTAATTCCTTTATGTTTTGGACCTTTCTCATTCTGGGAAAACTTTGCTGACTCCTAAAGGCATAGTTAGATACCCCTCACATTTTCTCCATACCACAGGTAATTCCTCATGTAACACAACAATGTATTTTAAGAGTTTATTTACTTCTCTCTATCTACTAATAGGCAGCCAGAGAGCAGGAATTCTGTTCATTTTGTTCATGCTGTTTCCTCAGCATACTACCTGCATAATAAGTTGTCAATAATAATTTGCTTCCTAAATTAATAAATTAAGTTTTTTTAACATTATTCCATTATAAGAGTGGTTAGTGTCATTGCACTGAAATTCATGAGCAAAGAGGACTTACCCTGTTCAGCATTTGACTAGTCTGCTCCAAATAAATATTTTTCTTTAATATCATACCTAGCGTGTTGTAGCTGCTCAATAAACGTTTGTTGAATTTCTTCTTAATTTTGGAATGAGTATAATACATGATGTTAATTAATGGTTATCATGATGTTAATATTAATATCTATAACAAGAATGCTAAACATTTTCAGATCTGTTAAAAACATAATAACCCAGGGAGGGGAACACCATTATTGTTAATCATTACTACTGTCAATATTAACAACTTTGCCTATTACAGATCAAGAATTTTTCCCCTCTCAAGTATTGTCCTAAGTAAATATTTCCTATTCTATAGAGTAGTGTTTTAAGATTTGCATTTTTTAGTTTCAATAATATCTGGTCTCCTTGCAATATGTTATTTTCCAGCTACATAATAGTGCTTCCTAATTCCCACAATTGAAACAGGGTTGGTTGCTATATTCCTCAAAGAGAAAAACAAAAAAGAGCAGGTATTTGCATTCATCTTCACCTAGACAGCTTTTGGAGAAATTTGAAATATCCAACTAGAAAGGTATCTGAGTGATGACTGGTTTCTTCCTCCTTTTATAGGATGAGGCTAGCAGCTAACATTTGACTAGTCTGCTCCAAATAAATATTTTTCCTTAAAAATAACACTAGTAAATACACACACACACACACCACAGAGTCATTACCTCTATATATAATGTAAACAATCTGCATAACTAGCATATGTGATGAAAACACTCTTACATACTTATCTGATCAAGGAGAGGCAAGTTGAATATGTAGAGATTCATGATAATCACATCACATCCACATAAACAGTGTCCTCCATCTCTCTGCATGCCTCCTCTTACCATTTTAGTAAAATATTATCTTTTTTGCAGTCCTAAGTCAAGAAAATACATTGATCAGACTGAGTATTGAACTGTAAATCATATCACTATAAAATATACCCCTATTTTATTTTTAATAAAGTAAAAGGAAAACCACAAAAATTATCTGGAATTTATTCTTATCTACAGAAGGAATGAAAGGTTAATCTTACCATGCTAAGAAAAATGAACAAACAAACAAAAGGAAAGAAAAAGAAATATTAGCAAATTGTGAAATCAGAAAAGTTTACATATTTCCTCTCACATAGCACTGCATCACCTCCATGGATTCTCATTTGGGCCTGAATGCTTGAAACTTTATTTTCTCTGTGTCAACTCAGGAATCATCAGGGAAAGCCAATAACATTAGAAGTGTCCTTTGAGTGTCTCAGATTTTATAAAAACCACCCTTCTGGAGGCATAGTGACAGAGGAGCTACAACTGGAAACTCCTATGTGGCATTTTCTTTTTTTTTCCTTTTTATTGAATTATTGGGGTGACACTGGTTAACAAAATTATACATGTTTCAGGTGCACAATTCTACAACACATCATCTGTACACTGTCTTGTGTGTTCACCACCCCTAGTCAAATCTCTGTCCATCACTATTTATCACACCTATCCCCTCTTCCACCTCCCCCTACTTCTCCAGCAATTACCGGTGTTGTCTGTGTTCTTGATTTTTTTTGTGTGTGTGTGTGTGTTTTCTTTCTTACTCAATCCCTCTACACCCTCCCCCAGCTGTCAGCCTGTCTCTATCTATGAGCCTGTCTTATCTAGTTCATTTTGTTCATTAGATAAGAATATGGCATTTTCAATGATAATTCTAGCAACAGGAGAAGCAGGATGAAAGGGTGACAGCAGGGCATCTTAAGCAGGTGGAAAAAGAAGTTTCAGGAAAAGCAGGGTGGATGATACTAGCTATCCAGGTGTGTTACTCATCAAGTGAAAAGTCAGAATCCTGGACTTACATTCAAAGCCAATGACTCTGGAGAACAGACAAGAAAGAAGGCAGAGTTCAAGGCCAAGGGGGAAGGTGATACCAGAAAGGTTACTAGAGCCTTGAAAACAAAGATCAAAGTAGGAGCATATTACCAAGCTGAGATTGGGTCAGTCCTGGGTGACTGTTGACTTGATGTTGAGCCACCAAGTATTGGTCTAAACAGTTCATGAAGATCCTGAAAAAAGGTGTGCTTGGCCTTGAAATAGGTTTAGAGACACAAGACTTACAAAAGAGGGGAAGGCAGAGGCTTGGAATTTACTTCTGAATCTTTCTCTAATCTTATGATATCCATCAGAATTTCTTGCCCTGACCCCAGGGCCTTACTTTCAATACAAATTAATCCTTTCTGTTTATATAATCTTAACTAAAGGATAGCCCTTTACTGTTAAGACTGACCCTTTCCCCCATCATCAGAAGGTTCTCACAAGTCAAGGAGGAAGCAATATAGCAAAATTAGTCCAGTGAGCAGAGGAAAATACTGAAGTTGCTCTGCCTCTGCTTCTCACGACTTTTATGTCACGTAGGATGGCAGCCAGATTAGAAAAGTACACTCGAGGGGAAAACACACTGCACTGATAAAAGGTAAAAATGCCTGACTAAATGTACTTAGGGCAGAAATAACCATAGCTGACCATGAGTCAGCTATGCATCACTGTCACTAAAAATATCCATCACACCCATCCCTCTTTGCTCTTGGCTGCCATTATTCTTGATCAGGCCTTGTTATTGCTAACTTTAATTCTTAGAGTTCTCTCAGTCAATCCCATAGCAATTGATTTTCTCTGCTTTACTCCCATCTATATATTAAAGCCACTGTGATTTTTGTCACTCAGCTATTCTACATATTTCAATGGTTCCATATCACATACCAAATTAACTTTACTCTTTTTAATCTGACCTAAGTATTTCCTTCCACCATTAAACCTCTACTCAAGGGATTCATAACCTTTGATTATTCCTGGTTTTTGGAAAACATTTATCCCTTTCTCATACATGTGCCTTAGTCTTCATTGTTTCCTGCTGGGTATGTCCTACCTCCATCTCTACCTGACAAAATCTTACCCATTCTTCTAGATGCTGTTTGAATGTCTAAACTATTCCCTTTCAGCCACAGGGATCTCTTCACCTCTTCAACTTTCCATTGCTCTCTATCTCTCATTCTTACTATACTCATTACATTCTATGCTGGGTTAATTTTCTGTGTCTTTGGCTATAGGGTTTGCTCCTAGTGATTATTTAATAAATGTTTGTTGACTTTAAAATAAGCAAGCATCAATCTTGTATGAGCACACAATATACATGCACACATGAGTTACACACAAACAATACTATTTTAATAGAGTATTATGTCCAATTAAGAAATTCAGAATTCAACGAAATTGTGATACCCATACACTAAGACTCCACAGAGAAAGTGCAGAGATTCAAATCTAATGGAGACCTGGTTACCATGTAACATGTAGTTTCACTCCTCTAAAGTTTGGTTATAACCACTTTCTTGAAAAAAACTTATATATGCAAATGCTTTCAGAATCTTCATGAAAACTTCCATGTAGTCAAATGAGATAAGAGAATTGAGATAATCAGGAAGTCATATGAAAATCATATTTTGGCCATTCAGTCATTCTGATAAAGTCTATTGGAGCTGAACATAACAATCAGGGGCTTTTTTTTTCTTTATCAGATGTATAAAGTGCCGTTAATTCAGGAGGAAATCTCCATGACAGGTTTATTTTATTTCCTTAGTAGTGGTTTCATAAATAACTTAGATGACTAGGTCAGAATGAGGGTGAGTGTTAAAGTCCTCTTAACTTTGAAACACTGGCCTCTAGCTTTCTGGTATTCAAGTAGTGCTGGGTGGAGTGGACTCGGGGAGAATGACATGTTCGTCGTGGCCCTGAAAGTAAATATGATCAATCCCTCTCATACTCAACCTTCACATGGCTTTCAATTTTAAATCATTATAGTACTTTTTCTAAAATATCATCCATATTCCTCCTCATCCAAAAAATAATACACACCTAAACCACTAATATGGATTCTGCCACAAAGTTTTGAATATATTTTATTGATTTTTTACAAAGAGGAAGGGAGAGGGATAGAGAGTTAGAAACATCGATCAGCTGTCTCCTGAACACCCCCCACTGGGGATGTGCCTGCAACCAAGGTACATGCCCTTGACTGGAATCCAACCTGGGACCCTTTAGTCTGCAGGCCGACACTCTATCCACTGAGTCAAACTGGTGAGGGCATGCCAAAAGGTTTTGTAGTGAAAAGAGAAGAGCTAAGAAAATGAGAAGATTTGTGTTTCAGTTCTAATTCAACCTCTGGTCATGTAAACTTGGGTGAAACACCTCATCATTTAAATACTCCATCTCTAGTCTATAAAATCCTACCTAATAATAGACAAATATGCAAATTGACCATACCTCCGACAGACCCACAAGCCATGCCCATAAGTCACACCCACCATCCAATCAGAGCAAGTATGCAAATTAACCCAACCAAGATGGCTACAGCCACAGAGAGCAAGGTTTCCTAGGTAACAGAGGAAGCCAAGCTTTCCGCCTGCCCTTGCCAGGCCTAAGCCTCCACTCAAGCTACAAAGCTTCAATTATAGAAGGTAAACAAATTCAAACAGAAATGGCAGCAGAATGGAGCTTGAGAGAGCAGGCCAGGGTTGCCCCTGGCAACTGGGGAAGCAAAGCTTTCCGCACACCCTGCCCGGGCCCAGGCCTCCTCACATGCACCTCTCCAGACAAAGTTTCAATTATAACCCCAACACAAATGGCTGCCAGCCTCGGAGGGAGCCCCAGGCTTGGCTCCGCTCCAGGCTACAAAGTTTCAATTGTAGAAGGAAAATAAATTCCAGATACCAGGGCCTCCACTTGGGTTGCCAGGGGGCGTGGCCAGCCTGCAAACCACCACAGGCCCCTCACTCAGGCCGCCCCACGCCCCAAGGAAACCCCACCCTGATCAGGGACAACCTTCAGGGCAAACCAGCTGGCCCCCACTCCTGTACCAGGCCTCTATCCTATCTAATAAAAGAGTAATATGCAGATTAATCATCACTGCAACACACAATATAGCTGCCCCCATGTGGTCAAAGATCCTGCCCCCATGTGGACACAAGATGGCCACCACAAGATGGCCAGCAGGAGAGGGCAGTTGGGAGGCACCCTGCCTGCAAGGGAGGGCAGTTGAGAGGGACCAGGCCTGCAAGGGAGGGCAGTTGGAGGTGATAAACCCTGCAGGAGAGGGCAGTTAAGGGTGACCAGGCCGGTAGAGGAGGGAAGTTGGGAGCAAACAGGCTGGCAGCAGAGTGGTTAGGGGATGATCAGGCTGGCAGGCAGAAGCGGTTAGGGGCAATCAGGAAGGCAGGCAGGCAAGCAGTTGGGAGCCAGCAGTCCTGGATTGTGAGAGGCAGGCAGAAGCGGTTAGGGGCAATCAGGAAGGCAGGCAGGCAAGCAGTTGGGAGCCAGCAGTCCTGGATTGTGAGAGGGATCCCAGATTGGATAGGGTACAGGCTGGGCTGAGGGACAACCCCCTCCGTGCACGAATTTCGTGCATCGGGCCTCTAGTAAAGAAATAATCTTGTTGGCTTACCTATTTCTTTGTGAGGACTTGAATGAAATAAATACAGGTAAAAGGAAAGCACTTTGTAAATTATTCAACACTTAAAGCTCTGATGATACTGATACCAGTTCCTATTAACCCTCCACTAATCTACATCCAACAACACTGTAGTTGAGCCAGCTGCCTTTCTGTCCACCTCACATGCACCTCTCCAGACAAATTCTATGGTGCCTAGTTGCACATACTTGTAAGGGTCTCCAGCTTTTCCTGTCTGTCCATCTGAGTCTTGTATTTTCTTCTTATCAACCCAATAGTATCTTTGTGTGCTTTTAAATATATATATCGTATTTTCTGGCGTATAAGACAACTTTTTAACTCAGGAAAATCTCAAAAGTCGGGGGTCTTATACGCCAGAAAATACGGCATTTGGGTTTTAAGCAATCTGATATACATTGTCAGAGATTTTTCTAACCTACCGTATTTTCTGGCATATAAGACCCCCGACTTTTGAGAAGATTTTCCTGGGTTAAAAAATCATCTTATACGCCGGAAAGTATGGTATTATTGATTTGAGAGAGGAAGGGAGAGGGAGAGAGAGAGATAGAAACATCAGTGATGAGAGATTCATCCATTGGCTGTCTCCTGCATGCCCTCCACTGGGGATCAAGCCCACAACCTGGGCATTTGCCCTGACATGGAATTGAACCATGACCTCTTGGTTCAAAGGTTGACATTCAACCACTGAGCCACGGCAGCTAGGCAGTATCTTTGTTTTAAGAATTATTTTCACACTTATATCCTCAAACTCAAATAGAGCATTAGTATATGACTTTATGTACCCAAGTTATTGCAATTTTCATGTATTCTTGACACTACATTGTAAATATTTATATGTAAAGACTGCATCATCTACCTCTTTTATATCATTCAAAGGGCCTAGCTCAGTGCTGGGCACATGGCTTCTTAAAAAGAATGAACTATTTATTTTCCAAATTTATTTTTCCAAAGTTATTGACTGAAGTACACTTTGATCACCTAATTTATGATGTCCTATCAATTATCAAGTCCTCTCTGTTTTATCACCAAAATAAAGTCTCAGATCTGCCCACTTCTAGCTCCCTTTTCACACCCAAATCTCACCTGCAGCAGTACAAAAACTTGTACTGCGCTCCCACATCAACAATAGCTTATGGCTTGATACACAAAGCCATAAAAATCCATTTTAAAATGAAATTATGCCTGCTTTCTTCTTATAACCCTTAAGTAGTTTTTCATCACACTTTGAATAAAATAGTAATACCCAAGCCATGTGTGAGCTGGCCCTCACCAACCTTTTCAGCCTCAACATGGGCCATTCTCCCCTTCTCCCTCCATTCCAGCCACATGGACCTCCTTTAAGCTCCTCTCAAAGACCCTGATTGCTTGCTGAAATGTCTTTGCACATGTTGTTTTCCCCAACCAAAGTGCTCTTTCCTGGCACTTTGCATAATTAGTCCTTTTTTCCATGTTACAGAAGCATAATGCTCACTTTTTTCTTTAATTCCTTCACTTCAGAGAGAACTGAAATAATTTAAGTAATTCTGCACCCTGTTTATTACCTTCATCTTACACATTATGATGGGTATTAGTTATTTTTAGGTTTTTTTTCAGTGTCATTTATCCTTTCACTGGATTGTAAGATGCATGAAGGTAGGGACCATGTATGTTTTTCTATCACTGTGTACTCAGTACCTAACACAGACGGATGCCAGCAAATTTCAGTCCAACACAATTAGTGTAAGACTCTGGAGAAATCTTAATTCTCTGCATAAGATGCACTCAAGGGTTATTAAGTCTCATTGTATTTTTTTTCTCAGTAATCTAAAAAACGTGTTCTTTTAAGTCTAAGGTTAATGTTTTATCTTGCATGATTAATTATACAGGTCTATTATAAAGTAGCCAAATAAATCTCACCTGTTGATGCCACTCTGAACTTAAAAGTTGAGCACAGTGAAGAGAATTAAAAATCATAATATCGTATCAATAGAATTCAGCATGGGTCCTGTCAATAACATAAAAGTGTGAATCAGTGCTTCAACACATAATGCAATTAGATAGCTAGATCTAGGAAACCTGCTTCAATTCACCTGAGTGGATTGGGAGGGTTCACACATCTCACCAGGAGAAGGTCTCATACAACCAATGATATAAATGAATGGTCAAAGGAATTGGTTTAGAGAGAGAGAGAGAGAGAGAGAGAGAGAGAGAGAGAGAGAGAGAGAGAGAGAGAGATTTTGAGACAGTAGAACCTCTTTTGTCTGTTTCACTGCATTAAATAGGGATTAAATACCTTGTGAGAAGGTAATTTGCAAGCCTTCAAGTGAAAAGTAAAGGCATTTCTTCTGGACAAAGGAGTTGTCAAGTTTTATCATTTTTCTCCCTTTCATATGTCACCTCATTCGAGCCTGTTTTGTTCTTTTTTTTTTTTTTTCTCTACAACATTATAATCTGCGTGAGAGCCTCATTTAGTTAAACTTCCTCCACCCAGTGCCTTAGCAGAATGGAGGTTATGTCTGTCCTTTGGGTTTGGTTTTTCCCGTAAGCATGTTGTAAAAACTATATTCTTCCTTCATATCAAAACCCATGTAGTTTCTTTCTAATTTTAGTTTTCCTCTGTGAACAGAAACCTGCAATCAAAATTTTGGCAGATAAATATGTTATAGGGCTTTTCATTTTATGAGTGCTGCTCTTGAACTTGAACATATAATATGGAAGTTAAACATTTTTCATACCGACCATTAATCTCCTCCTCCTCTTCGCTCCCATCACACTGTAACTCCACCTCTATTATTGTACATACTAGAGGCCCAGTGCACGAAATTCATGCATGGGGGGTGTCCCTCAGCCCAGCCTGCACCCTCTCCAATCTGGGACCCCTCGAGGGATGTCCTATAGGATCGGGCCTAAACGGGCAGTCAGACATCCCTCTCACAATCCAGGACTGCTGGCTCCCAACTGCTCGCATGTCTGCCTTCCTGATTGCCCATAACTGCTTCTGCCTGCCAGCTTGATCACCCCCTAGCCACTCCTCTGCCAGTCTTATTGATGCCTAACTGCTCCCCTGTCAGCCTGATTGCCCCTAACTGCCCTCCCTTGCTGGCCTAGTCACTCCTAACTGCCCTCACCTGCAGGCCTGGTCCCCCGCAACTGCCCTTCCCTACAGGCCCAGTTGCCCCCAACTTCCATCCTCTGCCAGCTTGGTCACCCCTAACTGCCCTCCCCTGCAGGCTTAATCGCCCCCAACTGCCCTCCCTTGCAGGCCTGGTCCCCCCCAACTGCTCTCTCCTCCTGGCCTGATAATCCACAACTGCCCTCCTTTGCAGGCCTGGTCCCTCCCAACTGCCCTCCCCTGCTGGCCATCTTGTGGTGGCCATCTTGTGTCCACATGGGGGCAGCCATCTTTGACCACATGGGGGGCAGCCATCTTGTGTTTTTGGAGTGATGGTCAATTTGCATATTACTCTTTTATTAGATAGGATAGAGGCCTGGTACATGGGTGGGGGCCAGCTGGTTTGCCCTGAAGGGTTTCCCGGATCATGGTGGGGGTTCCCTTGGGGCGTGGGACGGCCTGGGCGAGGGGCCTGTGGTGGTTTGCAGGCTGGCCACACCCCCTGGTAACCCAAGCGGAGGCCCTGGTATCTGGGATTTATCTTCTATAATTAAAACTTTGTAGCCTTGAGTGGAGGCCAGGCCAGGCCAGGGCGGGCGGAAAGCTTGGCTTCCTCCATCGCCGGGGGCAACCCAAGCCTGCTCTCTCCAGCTCTGTGGCCTCCGCCATATTTGTTGGGTTAATTTGCATACTTGCTCCTGATTGGCTGGTGGGGGTGGCTTGTGGGTGTAGCAGAGGTACGGTCAATTTGCATGTTTCTTTTTTATTAGATAGGATAAGTTCCACTCTGTATGATATTATCTTTTCCATGAGGGTAAGGTTATGTTTAATTTACTCTTTCATTTGACAAACATTTATTGAGTGGCAGCTGTGGACTATGAACTAGGCTATTGGTTGAAAATATAAATATCAAATATTAAATAGAGTCCCTGTCCTTGAGGAGCCCACACTTTTTTCTATTTCATCAATGCACTGTATAGATATATGTTTGTTGAATTAAATTAAATCACTAGATAAAGCCTCAGTTTGAAGATGGCTAAGGAACTTTGGCCTGGTTAAATAATCAAATGTTTCTGTAATGTTCTCACTATACAATATCATATGCTTATTTTATCCCAAGGATCTCCAATAGAAAATATTAAAGGAACTGTGGCCACAAAAATGACAGAGGAAGGGGAGGGAAAAGGTCTATCCAGGCAGTACTGGAGGTGAAGGAAGAGCCCAGTGGGAAGTGTACAGCAGGAATTGACCATGTCCTTTTGCATCTATGTCTGTAGTGATAGCTCTGCTTCATACAGGGTTTTTCTACTTTTTGAACTTGATCAAACTCAGAATTTAAAAGAAGCTAAACTTGAGCTCATAATTTAAATTTTTTGAAAAGTTTGGGCAAGTCATCAGTTAAAAAGCCTTTTTTTGTGTGTCTTCATATGGTAACCTATGATCCAGGCATCCTCAAACTACGGCCCACGGGCCACATGCAGGTGTTTTTGCTGTTTTGTTTTTTTACTTCAAAATAAGATATGTGCAGTGTGCATAGGAATTTGTTCATAGTTTTTTTTAAACTATAGTCCGGCCCTCCAATGGTCTGAGGGACAGTGAACTGGCCCCCTGTTTAAAAAGTTTGAGGACCCCTGCTATGATCAGACATATATCATAGATACAGGTTTCAAGACAGGGATGGAGAATAAGACCACTCTGGCCAATGAACATCTCTACAAACAATTTATGGATAATTAAACTTACAGTCTTAACAGCATCTTAAAAGCTGATTTGTATTCTTAGTTGTGTTACAGATGAAACCAAGTTCATTTTTTCCATGAATTTTTATTTGAGAAGTCCTTTATAGAAAATAATACTTTTCATCATTTATTCAACAATTATTGATTGTCATCCTGTGCCAGGCCCTATGTTGGGTGGTGCAGACATAGAGGTAAATATGACATGTTCTCAAGATGCTCCCAGTCTAGTGAAGGGACAAACAAATAAATGTGTTGGTGGAGACTGGATTTTTAATACCCCTCCAACTCACAATTTCTCTAGTTACATGAATCTTCCTTACAACTAAAATTTAAAGAGTATTTGCTAACTTGATTAGTTGACCTTTTGTAATACAAAACTGAAAAAGTAGAAAAAAAGAAGAGACACGAAATGTTAGCAGGGGGATGAAGGGATGAAGGGGCTAACTCAGACTACTTAAAGATGAAGAATGATATGTGAGATTAAAAAAATGTCCCACACTAGCCAGGTGGCTTAGTTGGTTGGAGCATCATCCCATATACCAAAAGGTTGGGAGTTCAATTCCTGTCAGGGCACATACCTAGGTTGCAGGTTCCATCTCTGGTTGGTGCGGGTATAGGAGGAACCAATCAATGTTTCTCTCTCTGTCTCTCTAAAATTAGTAAAAGCATATCCTTGGGTGAGGATTTAAATAAAAAAGAAGTGTCCCATGGAACTAAAGCTGAAGAGAGCATTTTGGAGGCTGGTATACAGTATAAGATAAGCAACTCTGGAATGTAAGAGTTTATAACGTGGAGAGAGTGGAGTTGTTGTGAAGTTGGAGTTGAATCCCCTTTGTTGTTTGGTTAAGAGAGAAAAGTAAAGTTAGAATATATTATGAAATCAGTTTGGCCTGCCAGACTGGCTTCTTTATGTGTGATTAGTTACTGAGATCAAGGGACACGGGGCCCCAAGATTTAGTGTGCATTTGGAATGGAGTCTCCATAACTGAGGTGTGAAAAGGAGCGTGAGCATGGAGGTTCACAGTTTAGAAATGCCAACATTATTTAGCTAAGCAGTACTTTTCTCAGGCTGACAGGTCATAATATGTGATTTATTTCAATGTAGTCTTATCTTGTAAAGTCAGTGAAGGCTCCAGGAAGCAGGTGATGCATGAATAATTGAGCTGCTTTAAACAAAAGTAAAAAAAGCAAGGTAGGTAATCAACAGTAAAAAGATGGAAAAGGGATGGGAAGGAAAGAGCAGAAATTCAATAGCTGAACAAGGTTGGAGGAGGTAGGGAAGAACAAAGGGAGTGGGTCAGCCTATGAGCTGATATTTGTCATCCTCAGCTCTGTTGTCAAATACTGCAATCATGGCACTTGTTCAAACTCTCCAAGAGAAAAGTCTCACAGTTTTATTTTCTATTTTGATGAAGAATAGGTGATGTTTACACTATTACATTAAGAAATATGATGTATCTTTCACTATCCTCATAGTAATTTTAAATACTTTATATCTGTCATGTTTTCAACAAATATAGGATTGTTGGGGATTTTTTTCCCCTTTAGGGAAGTTATCAGAACATGGTTCTGCCCCCATTCCTTTCATAGTAATATTAGAGGCCCGGTGCACAAAATTCGTACACTCAGGGCGGGGGGGCTGTCCCTCAGCCCAGCCTAAACCCTCTCCAATCTGGGACCCCTTGAGGGATGTCTGACCACCCGTTTAGGCCCGATCCCACCAGGATTGGGCCTAAACAGGCGGTCAGACATCCCTCTCACAATCCAGGACTGCTGGCTCCCAACCACTCACCTGCCTCTGCCTGATTGCCCCTAACCGCTTCTACCGGCCAGCCTGATCACCCCCTAACCACTCCACTGCCAGCCTGATAGACGCCTAACTGCTCCCCGGCCAGCCCGATTGCCCATAACTGCCCTCACCTACAGGCCTGGTCCCTCCCAACTACCCTCCCCTACAGGCCTGGTCCCCCCCAACTGCCCTCCCCTGCTGGCCTGGTCCCCCCCAACTGCCCTCCCCTGCAGGCCTGATCCCCTCTAACTGCTCTCCCCTGCAAGCCTGCCCCCCTGCCAACTAACTTCCCCTGCAGGCCTGCCCCCCCCCCAATTGCCTTCCCCTACAGGCCTGGTCCCCCCCAACTGCCCTCCTCTGCCAGCCTGGTCACCCGCAACTGCCCACAACTGCCCTCCCCTGCCAGCCATCTTGTGGCGGCCATCTTGTGTCCACATGGGGGCAGCCATCTTGTCTTGGAGTGATGGTCAATTTGCATATTACTCTTTTATTAGATAGGATAATTATTATGGGCATAGACTATTCTAGAACAAAGGCAGATTAACATGAAATATCATCACATATACAATAAATTGCCAGTTGTCCATTGGAACTCTGACAGGAGATGAACAAATATATCTGGAGCAGTTACTATGGACCAGACACCAGGCTGAGCCCTTTATTTATAAACCTAATAACAATCCTAAAGTAGATACTATTATAATTCCTATTTTATAAAATCAAAGGGACTAAATAACTTGCCCAAGATTATGCAACTAACAAATAACAGAATTGGGATTCAAATAAGCAATTAAATTCCAAGCCCAGGTTACCAGGCTTATACTGCCCCTGCATGAATTTTCTTTGGGGAGGTCTGAGCTTTATCCCCTAGGTCTGTGCATCTTTAAGTAGGTCATGTGTGTCAGGGGTACATGAAGCCAGAAGATATGTGTTCATTTGCCTAGTAATTAAATTGTACTCAAGGATCTAGGAGTGAAAATTCTACTTAATAGGTGAGAAAATGTTAAAAGCTAAAACTTTTAAAACATCTTATAAGAAACAGTAAAGACAAGTTGAAGATTAATATGCAGAAGTTTTATGAATTATAAAGGGAAATCATAGATTTTGAAAAAATATCATAGTCATTTTAGCTTATGCTCCCTTTCCGACAGGCTTAATCATTCATAGTCACTCTTTTTTTGGTGGGGGCGGGGGGATTTTAGGGAGAGAAAAGAGATTTTTGTAAAATACTGCTGTAGGCATGAAAGACATGGAGAGTTTCAGCAGCATTGTGGTCAAGTGTACATCCTGGAAAGCTTTTTCACAGGTAGAGTACAAGGAGAGAATCAGAATTCACTGGTAAAAATAAGACTCTGGATTACTAGTATATAGAGAGGACACTGAGCTCATTCTTAGGCAAAGTGACTTTGAAGAGCTGGGGAACCTCCAAGTGGGCAAGTCTGTACAGACAATTGTATGTGGGTCTGGGACTCAGGACAGAGGTCACCTTCTTGTACTATTAGCATCAAATGGGATTCCCATGCTGTTCCTAGAGCAGTGTTTGCTACAGAGTAGGCACTTGAAAAAGAAAGCATGAGGTGGGGAAAAAAAAAGACATGTACTAATGTGTTTGATAGAAGATTCTCTTTAAGCTAAACTATAAAAATGTGCAGTTAAAGAAAATTTTGTATCTTTATATGTACATATTAAATTAGTAAATGGGTAATAGGATTCCTATGATTTAATTTTTATCCTCTAAGAAAACTACTTTCAAGAGCACAAAAGTTTCATGTAGTCCCACAATATTATAAGAAAAAAAGCTTTAGCTTTAAAAATGTCAATTATTTGATATTTCAGTAATGTAAAGAGAAGTTGCTAAAGCTGAATGTTCACAAAGAACTTTTAAATAAATCCTCTGTCAGAGAATAGGAACTGTCTTTTTCCTAATCTCTGAGAGAATGCTTGGCTGCCATGTGCTTATGTCAATGTTTGGTCTTTCTAAAACAGTAATTAGAGATATACGTATACATAAAACAGATGTTTATGTGTACATGTACATATATTACATAATACATATATGTATGTATGCATATATACACAATTACTTTTATATGTAGGATATGCATATGACAAAGAGAT
The DNA here is from genome assembly GCF_027574615.1 of Eptesicus fuscus. NCBI lineage: Eukaryota > Metazoa > Chordata > Mammalia > Chiroptera > Vespertilionidae > Eptesicus > Eptesicus fuscus. The sequence goes on from NC_072482.1 coordinate 40,733,805, forward strand.
AATATTCATATTGTCCCTCACACCCTCACAAGATGTCTGCCTATGACCTGTCCAGCAGGGGGGTTAGTGAGGGATGACCAAATGACTGAACAAGCAGGCTGCATGGGGCAACCAGGCCAGCAGGGGGTTAGTGAGGGACGACCAAATGACTGAACAACAGACTGCGTGGGGCAACCAGGCCATCAGGGGGTGGGGGGGTGCAGTTGGGGGCAACCAGGCCAGCAGAGGGGGGCAGTTGGGGGTGACCAGGCTGGCAGGGGGGCAGTTGGGGGTGACCAGGCTGGCGGGTGGGACAGTTGGGGGTGACCAGGCTGGCAGGGGGGGGCAGTAAGAGTCAACCAGGCCAGCAGGTGGGGCAGTTAGGGGTGACCAGGCTGTTGGGGGGGGGGCAGTTGGGGTTGACCAGGCTGGCAGGGGGGACAGTTGGGGATGATTAGGCTGGCAGGGGGGCATTGAGGGCCAACTAGGCCAGCAGGGGGGCAGTTGGGGGTGACCAGGCTGGCAGGGGGGCAGTTAGGGGTGACCAGGCTGGCAGAGGGGGGCAGTTGGGGGCAACTAGGCCAGCAGGGAGGGCAGTAAGGGGTGACCAGGCTAGCAGGGGGGGGCAGTTAGGGGCGATCAGGCCAGCATGCAGAGGCAGTGAGGGGCAATCAGGCCAGCAGAGGGGGGGCAGTTAGGGGTGACCAGGCAGGCAGGCAGGTGAGCGATTAGGAGCCAGCGGTCCAGGATTGTGAGAGGGATGTCTGACTGCTGGTTTAGGCCCAAGGGGTCCCGGATTGGAGAGGGTGCAGGCTGGGCTGAGGAGAGTTCCCCCCACCCCCGTGCACAAATTTCATGCAGCGGGCCTCTAGTATGTATATGTGTGTTTATGTATATACTTGGTTATACAATTGACCCTTGAACAACAGTCAGATGTTAGTGGTGTCAAGCCCCCATGCAGTAAAAAACCTACACATAACTTTTAACTCCACAAAAACATAACTAATAACCTACTGTGAACAAGAAGCCTTACTGATAGCATAAACAGTCAGTTAACACATATTTTGTATGTTATGTGTTATATACTGTATTCTTACAATAAAATATGCTGGAAAAAAGAAAATGTTATTACAAAAAACATAAGGAAGAGAAAATACATTCACAGTATTTATAGAAAAAGAAATCCATGCATAAGTGGAACAGCACAGTTCAAACTTGTGTTGTTCAAGGGTCAACTGTATGTGTTACATACGTATTTATGTATGTATCACAGAATACGGTTTCCTTTTTCTCTATCTGCCTATGCAGCAGAATAAATCATTCAAATGTTTATTTTACCTTGAAATTTTCTCTCAGAGCCTTCATTACTTTTCTATTTTTTTATAACTCTATAGCCATATTTCCTAAGAGACATATTTACTTTTGAGTTTCCTAGTTGTAGTTTAATAGATTTCTAGGAGGTCTGGGACCTTTTGTTACTATGAGATTGAGTTCAAATTTTATGATTCACTTTCTGGAAATCAATTTTCTCAAGCTAGAGTCCATTTAATTTCACTGGCAATGATAATTTTGAAATAAACTTATAGGTGCCCATAGATAGTACTTTACAAACTATTACCAGCTTATGTTTTACATTGAATTCCATTTTAATGGTCAAAGTGGGTCTTACAATATTTGCTATTTTTAAATGTTTTATTGGAAAAATAAAATTTTATTTTGCAGTAAAGTCATCATAAAAGGATGCATGTTGATATGGTGTGACTGAACACTGATACTAGTAAGTCTACAGGTCTTAGTCTGCCTTTCCTTCTAAAGCAGTTGTTAAGTAGTTGTTATGTGTGATTGGAGAACACCAAGTAGCCTATCCAAGTCTCCTCTGAAGCAACCAATTAGACATGAGCAGTATGCCGGTGTCCTATGACTTCCTTCTGACCCCAACCTCTAACCATCCTCCCATTTTCAATACTTTCATTATGCTTCCTGGAGTCCTCAGTCCTTGGCCCTGTCACTAAACTCATTCCATCTTTTTGCCGTAACTAAAGCCTCACTCTACCCTAGGACACTGCATCCCCAGAAGTCTCCTAAAGTGGAGAATGGGCTCTCTACACCCTTGGAATCTCAGAATGAAAAAACACAGCTCAGGTCCTTCACATCCAGTGGTGCTTCAAACCAATCCTCATATGAAATCCCCCTCTGCTTGGAGGTCCAAGTTTTCAAGCCATACCATATTCCAGCCTCTCCTTATACCCAGAATGCCTCTGACTTTATGGACAGTCCCCTCATGTTCACTATATACTTTAGCATATAACTGTGGTCTTCCTCTCCACAACACTTCATGCCATCATTCTGGGCAACATCCTGTCCATACAATGTGCAATATTCAAGTTTCACAATTTCTTGACCTTCTCATCTTCAGTTACCTTCTTCTCCACTTTATTTCAGCCACCCTCTGTTATGGGCAAACCTGGACTGTGGCATCACTGCTCCACCTCTGAAAAACCTAAATTCAACTATTTTACTCTCTGACCACAACTTATTACCCTGCCCCTCCAACTCTCTCATTTAGTGATTCCTCAATAAATGTTCCTTTTATTCACTGAGTTCTCCAACTACTTGATGACTCCACTTTCTCCCTATCTGTACCTTCTTGTCTTCACCTCCTTCCCTATTCATCTAAGAATCCATAGCTCAGTACATCATCATTTTCTTGCTAATATTCTCAATACAGTAACATTAACCCACTGTTCTTCCACTTGGTCTGGACTAGCAAAACTCCAATCCTGGACCAATTTGTGTGTCTACACTATCTATATTCTAAAGCTGAAGAAAATCCTGAAAACACACCCATTGGTGCCAATGCAAAGTAGTGTTCTTCTCCTCCAACCAGATCTATAGTGCTGCCTGGCAATCCTTCCGTGCTCATCCAATTAAGTCTCTCCATAGTGGATTTAAAATCTTCTCTGTTATCTCACTACATCACCCCTGTCACTCTGAGCATATGACCTCATCTCCAACTTCACAGAGAAAATAAAAGCCATTATTCAAAAACTCTTTGAGCTTTCTGCCACAAACCCACACATTTATTTGTACTTATCCCTGTCTTTTCCACTTTCCCTTCTGACTCAGTAAAGGAAATATTCATTCTCCCATTTCAGGTTAATGTATCCACCTGAATGCAAGAGCCCAGTATTCTCACACCCGCAGGAACTTACTCTATCCATTATTCTCTTTTTATTATATTTTAATATTTTTCATCACTGTTTTTCCCCCACCAGCATTAAATGTACTCAAGCCTTTCACAGTTAGAAATTTGTACCTTTCTTTATCGACCTCATGTTTTCTTCCAATTTCCAACAATGTCATTCTATATTCCATATTAGTACAGAGAACTCTGATTCCTAACAATAATAACAATACACTGTACTTAATCATTTGTTTCATCTTAGAATATATGCAAATTATTTTTAGATTGCTTACAATCTCATCACCAATAATGACTTTACTATGTGAACTTCAGTATTTCTAATATATCTCATTGAAAGTGTACAAATTTGTGTGTGTGTGATTACATTATCACTTTGACAAAAAGGCTAATTTTTTTCTCCTTGTATTCAATATTAGGATTTATTTACTTCATTTTTTAAAATATTGTTTTACTTTTTGTATATATACTTTGGTACAAATTAAAAAGTGAAGTCAACGAAGTCTTACTTCCACCCTACCGATCCCATCCCATTCCCACCCACCCCCTGATGAGTAACCATTTTCATTAGGATTTGGTACATTTTTCTTGCATTTCTCTTTGGGGGAAAAAAATATTTTTTTTAACAAATGTTACCATATTATAAACCTTGTTCACCTTGTTTTTTCAATTTTATACATTCTGGCTCAAATTTAATCTATGTTATACCATAAGTATTAGTTATACTTACTGTGTTTCTTCCTCTATGTAATATTTCTTTGCTTTTTCTTTTTATTATTCCTTTTGGTATTTAAAAGGTTTGCTTTTCTTCTAATGGTTATATTTTTCTGTCCTTGTTTTAAGTCTAACTTTTCCTTTCTGAGGCTCCTGCTATTAGGTTTGTCAACTCTAAATAATATATTTTGACTGCACATATTATCTGTACAGAGATGACTTTTTTCTACTCTACTTTCTCTCCCAGATTCCCCTATCACTTTTGGGAGGGGGTTAGTTATTTCTATTTAATTAGAACATATAATGCTTACATATTCTTTCTCTACCCTTTGTTTTCATCTTAGATCTCCCTTGAAATATTTTCAGAATATACCATGAGGTCATTTTTTAGGGTTTCTCCAGTCTTCTTTGGGTTGGATAAAGCTCCCCTTTAATTATATTTGTGAGTACAGCACTTCTTGAGTGCTCACACTTTCATAACTGTTTTAATATAGCCTTGGTAGCTAAAGGACAATTTGTCTAGATATAAAATGTTTGACTCACACTTTGTTAATGCTTTTTTAAAATGTTTCATCCAAAGTTGTCTTGCTTTCACAAACTCAGATTTTAACTTGATATCATTCCCTTGTAAGTTTTTTGGTCTTTTTGCCTGGAGGTCCAAAGATTTTTTTTTCTTTTGTCTTTATCATTAAAGTCTAAGAGTTTTACTAAGACATGTCTCTAAGTTGACCATTTGGAAATTCTTTTTTAATTATAACTTTAAATAACATTTCTATTCCATCACTGTTTTTCTTATTCAAGGTCTCCAATTATATGTATGTGAGATTGTCTTTGCCTATTTCCTATAGCTTTCACTTTCTTTGATTGTTTTTTCTACTTTATTTTTATGCTATTCATTTTTATTTTTCAGTACCCCTTATGTTTTCCATTGATTCTGTTCTCTCATTCACCTTATAGTTTAGTTTTCATCCCTGAGATGATTTTGTCTTTTTCTTTTATTTCTTTCTGGAGTTTGCTTAATTCTAACATTCTTTTCTGCCACCTTTTCTGAAATTTTGAGTTTCTAATTGGGATGGAGTTTTTAATATATGAAAATGTTGATTTAATGATATTTAATTCAATACTCCTACCCTTCATGATCTTTTTTTTAAGAATAATTTAATCAACAGAAATGTTTTTTCATAATTTCCATCTTCTTATAGTAGTCTTTATGGTAGTTTTCAGCTACTTTCTATTTACTTTAAATGTCTTATATTTGCTTTGATTAACAAAAAGTAATTATGTAGACAGAGGTGAGGAGTTTGGTGGTTTATTAGTTTTCTTAGTTCAAGAGCACCCTCTTCTGTTAGTATAATGAACTGGAATTTATTTAATGAGTGGTATCTTTTATGAAGAGAATTGATTTGTCTTTTTATTTAGTGACTCTCTTTTATTTAGTTGGATCTTTATTTTCCTACTTCCTCTTGTTTTCTTCATCACAAAATTCTTTCAATTTTTCACAAGTGGAACTCTATCAAGATTTCCATCTTAGAACTTTTGAGCCACTACCTTTTGACTTTCATGGGTTAGTGTTCTGATACACAAGATGTTAATATATATATATTATATCACCACTAGACTAGCATTGCCTCCTCTTTTCCATTAAGATTCTACCAGTCTCTCTACTTTGGTGTGTGCTCTAAAGTTGCCTTTGCAACTATTTGTTTGTTGTATCCTTCTTCTATGTAAGTAAATTTACTATATCTGTCTCCTACTTAGGTTGTGCACATGGGCCTGTGTAGTTTTACTTATTTTCTTTATCTGTATAGTATTTGGAAGATATGTACAGAGTTTGATATTCAGGTGGCTGCAGTTATCCTTAAATTGTTATGTTTTGTTATGGTTCTCAGGATCTTATCCTAGAATTTTTTTTTTCCTTTTTACAAACTCTAAATGACCTTGATGACTTCTGTTCCTGATAGACTGATGATTATCAAATTTTATTGTATTGCTGGGCTTCACATCTTTTTATTATTGACCAATGAGTTATATTAACAGATCACACCATAGTTATTTCCCACTAACATGTTTAAGACTAAATTATCTTTTACTCTCCATTTCATCCCGTATCTGCTCCTCCTCCTGTATCCCTCATGTTAGTAAATTGTACCATAATATTTTTCCAACATGACCTCTCATCTATAATAATAAAAGCCTAAGCGACCATCGCAACCAAACGAATGACCGAACAGGCTGCTTGGGGCGACCACGCCGGCAGGGGGGTTAGTGAGGGGCGACCAAACGACTGAACAGCAGGCTGCGTGAGGTGACCAGGCCCACAGGGGGGGCAGTTGGGGGTGACCAGTCCAGCAGGGAGGGCAGTAAGAGGTGACCAGGCCGGCAGGGGTGGGGGAAGTTAGGGGCAACCAGACTGGTGGAGAGGCAGTTGGGGGCAACTAGGCCAGCAACGGGGGTAGTTGGGGGTGACCAGGCCAACGGGAGTGGGGGGAGTTAGGGGTGATCAGGCAGGCAGGAAGGTGAGCAGTTAGGAGCCAGTGGTCCCGGATTGTGAGAGGGATGTCCAACTGCCAGTTTAGGCCCGATCCCCAGGAGTCAGACATCCCCAAGGGGTCCCAGATTGGAGAGGGTGCAGGCTGGGCTGAGGGGACTTCTCCTCCCGTGCACAAATTTCATGCACCAGGCCTCTAGTAATTACATAAGACAGAAAGCTTCCTATAACTCCTGGCCCGTTAGTCTTTGGGTACTAGTGATTCTTCCTCCTAAAGATCTCACACCTATCTTCCACCACACTCCAAATTTTTTAGCAGCATCATTTCTTGGCTGGATTACTACAACAGCTTCCTAGCTGTAGATCCTGCTTGCACTTTTGCTTCTTCCACTCTATAGTCCACATAAGTTTAAGGAAACTTTATGTCACACACACCCTTCAAAATGCTACATTCCCTTCATGAAATAGTCTTGAAACCAAAATGTAGCCTGTTTGAGTCCAAATTTGTCTCCCAAAATCAAAGAATGAAGTCGCAGACAAAAACAGTTCATGGGACCAAAGTTTATTGAGAGAAGCAAGTCCTAGAAAAGGTGCAGCTCGAGTTTCATGTTGCAGCCAGGTGTAGTTCAGCATCCAAGCAAATTAAAATCTATTAGTCCATGTGTGGAACCCCACATGGCCATAAATCACGTGGGCACAGGGGATGTGCTCCCCTCGCCACAAGAACATAGGAAACCCATTGTGTGCAGGTGAAAGAATGGGGGGAATGCGCAGTTTATTTGTATATATGCTTGCTAGTTTCTGATTGGTTCATTCAAAGAATTCTGCCTTAATAACATTCTTGGAATTGGTTTATATGCCTCATTGCTTTGTGATTGGTTATCTGCAAGCTGCATGTCTTAGTAATATCTGTATACTTTAAAGTTTATGTCTCCCACTGTGGGCCCCTCTTTCCCCACCCAGCTGCATTGTCTTAGTAACTCCAACGAATTGGATTCCCTGTTTTTATTTCCTCCCTTCCTCCCTCCTTGAATGCTTCATCCCTGTCCATCTAACTTCCCTCTGTCTCCTCAGTCTGACTCTGTTAGCATGGTCTAAATGATGGTTCATAGTATGATAACTGCTTATGTGTCTAGAATTCTCTGTCACCAGTCCTTGTTCTCACTTCTCTCCTTCCCTATGAAACACAGAGAAACAGAAACACTGTGGCAGATTATACTCTGTAAATTTTCCACAGCATTAATTCTAGTCCCACATGCTGTTCCAGAGCATACCACTCCCCCTCAGGGGGTGAAGTCTAATTGCCCTCCCCCTAAATACCGCCCAGCCTCAGTGACTCACTGCTAATAAATTAAATGCTGTGGAAGTGAGTCTGCATGACTTCTGGTACTAGGTCATAACGTTAGTATAGCTTTAGCCTAGGCTCTCCTAACCTTCTATCCCTCTCTCTCTGTCTCTCAGAACCTGTACATTTGGAACCTGAGTAAGCAAAAAGCTCAGCTACCATACTGGAGATACCATGTTGAGAAACTATGTGAAGATAAAGAAAATCAAAGAACCCCAGGTTTTCTAACATGAGAATTTGTGTCTTCCCAATCTAAGCATCAGACATGTGAGTAAATGAACCTTCATATGATCTCAACTCCAAAGCTTGAGCCAAAGTTATGGTGAATGGAGCAGACACAAATATTCTCACCAAGCCCTGACTGGACTACAGATTCATCATAAAATAAATATTGTTATTGTGTAAGGTTTAAAGTTTAAGTCATGAAGCTTGGTGGTTAGTTACACAGCAATTGAGAAGTAAAACAGGCAATAGTACACAACCCAGCTGTATTAAATTATTTTTAATTCCCAGTATTTCTTAGTCTATCTTAATATACCCTGCATTTCGGAAATTCTCATTTTTTCCCCACACCCTATCCCTCTAGTTGGATAATGCTTTCTTTTCCATCAAGATTCAGCATAGAAATGACTTTTGAAGCCTTTCCTAATTCTACCAAATTGTGTTGAATAACTAACTGCATGTGCCTCCACAGCATCTATATTTGCTTCAAACAGTAATTATAATTTGAAATTACATTTAAATTGATTTATTCCTTATAAATCTACGAGAGGCCTGGTGCATGAAATTTGTGCACGGGGGGAGGGGGGGGGGGATGTCCCTCAGCCAAGCCTGCACCCTCTCCAATCTGGGACCCCTCGAGGGATGTCCGACTGCCCTCTCCCAATCCAGGACTGCTGGCTCCCAATCACTCGCCTGCCTGCCTGATTGCCCCTAACCGCTTCTGCCTGCCAGCCTGATCACCCCTTAACCACTCCCCTGCCAGCCTGATTGACGCCTAACTGCTCCCCTACCGGCATGGTCACCCCCAACTGCCCTCCCCTGCCAGCCTAGTCACCCCTAACTGTCCTCCCCTGCAGGCCTGGTTCCCACCAACTGCCCTCCTCTGCAGGCCTGGTCACCCCCAACTGCTCTCCCCTGCAGGCCTGGTTGACCCCAACTGCTCTCCCCTGCTGGCCTGGTCACCCCTAACTGCTCTTCCCTGCTAGCCTGGTTCCCACCAACTGCCTTCCCCTGCAGGTGTGGTCCTCCCCCAGCTTCCCTCCCCTGCAGGCCTGATCACTCCCAACTGTCCTCCCTTGCAGGCCTGGTCCCTCCCAACTGCCCTCCTCTGTTGGCCTGATGCCCACAACTGTCCTCCCCTGCCGGCCATCTTGTGGTGGCCATCTTGTGTCCACACGGGGACAGCTATCTTTGACCACATGGGGGCGGCCATCTTGTGTGTCAGAGTGACTATCAATTTGAATATTACTCTTTTATTAGATAGGATATAACTCATTAAGTCTGGGACATCATTATAGCTTTAGGATGTAGCACATTTCATGAGACCAAAATTAAGATAAATTGGATGTGAATTGAGAGAAGAAATTCAAATCATGCTTTTCTCAAATACCAGGATAAAAACTATTGCATAAAGTTAATAATAACTGGTAACATCAATGGAATATCTATTAGATATCAATTGCTAACCAAAGAAAAAGTTAATAATAGCTGGTATTATCAAAGGAACATCTACTACATGTCAATTGTCACGCAGAGCACTTCATAAGCACGATCTCATTTTAATCACTATACAACCCTATAAGAAGTGACAAAGTTATAAGTACAGTCTTGGTTTAAATCACAGCTTCACTCAACTTTTCTAGCCATGAAGCAGTAATCAAGTCAGTTGAACTCTCAAAGTCAACCCCATGCTCTTAGATAATGTATGCCTGTTTTTATTCAAGATACACATGGGATGATCAGAGAGGTGAGAAATATCAGGTGCAATATCAGAACTAAGTTTTTACATGATTTAGGCGATGAACACATTGGGAATATTTGCCTTACATAAATATTTCCTGGGGATCTCCAGGTGCTCTCTATTTAATGTGAATTAAAATAGTCTGGCACACAAATGGCCAATAAACACATGCAAAAAAATACTCTACATCAGTGGTTCTCAACCTTTCTAATGCCATGACCTTTTAATACAGTTCCTCATGTTGTGGTGACCCCCCAACCATAAAATTATTTTCGTTGCTACTTCATAACTGTAATTTTGCTACTGTTATGAATTGTAATGTAAATATCTGTGTTTTCTAATGGTCTTAGGCGACCCTGCTAGCAGTTCTCAACCTGTGGGTTGTGAACCACAGGTTGAGAACCACTGCTGTAGAGCCTAAGACCATTTGAAAGGTTGAGAACCACTGCTTTACATCAAATAGAAGTCCAAATTAAAGCCAAAATGAGATACTATTACACACCAACCTGAATGACTAAAACTTAAAAGACTGATAACACCAAATGTTAATAAGAATTTGGAACAACCAGAATTCACAACAATTGATAGTAGGAATGTAAATGGGTACTATCCAGGAATAAAGAAGAATGAGCTGCTGATATAAATGACATGGATGAATCTCAGAAACATTTTGATGATTAAAAGGAGCTATTATGGGCTGAATTGTGTCCCTCCCAAATTCATATATTGAATTCCTAAACCCTAGTACCTTTAGTATGTGGCTGTATTTGGAGATAGGGCTTTAAAAGGTAAATAAGGTAAAATGAGGACATATGGACGGGACTTATGCAATATGCTGGTGTCCATATAAGAAGACAATAATAAGACACAGACAAAACAGTGACCAAGAGACAACCATGTGAGGACACAGAATGTAGTAATTTGCAAGCCAAGGAAAGAGGGCTCAGAAAAAAAAACAAATCTCCTAACACCTTGATCTTAGACTTTCAGTCTCCAAAACTGTGAGAAAATACATTTCTGTTGTTTACACCATCAGTCTATGGTAATTTTTATGGTTGCCCTAGCAAACCAAAACAAAAGGCTTACACAAAAGAATACATTTAATATTATTGAAACTATATGAAATTCCAGAATCAGCAAAACTATTTTGTGATAATAAAAAAAAAAAAGTTGCCTCTGAAGCGGGGATTAGAGCATTAAGAAGGGACACGCCAGAAGTTTCTGAGATGATGATAAAGAGGATTGGGTTATACAAATGTATGCATTTATCAAAATTCATGAATGTGTACTTAGAAGAATTGTGCATTTCACTATATATAAATGCTACATCAAAAGAGAGAAAAAAACTGTAAACAATCAGTGGGACCCACCTCTGACATTAGAAGCCATACAATTCCCATTTCTTCCACTACAATTGTAAACCCAAGCACCAGTGGTGCTACTGTATTTTCCATTTTCACTTGGATGTTTGCTAAAACCCATCAAAGTGAAATTTACTGGCTGACATGCCTCTGCTATGCTCATTAGCCAAGAGAGATTACTTGAAGAATGAAGCTGAGTGGAGAGGAGACTTATCTTTTTATTCCTTCAGTAGGGAAAAGAACCTCAGTTGCACCATTGGCCAAAAATCTTTTTGATCCTCAGCTGAAATAAATTTGATGAATTGAAAAACTTAAGTCTTTAATATCAGGATACTAAGTTGAATATTATTGGACTGAGAGGGGCTAATTCTCAAAAGTTTTTGAGGAGCAAGGAAATAGAAATGTGCAGCTATATCTGTTCATGGTGAGTGGTCTTGACTTCCTTCCAGTGTAAAATGAAGGAGCTTCTGGATTTATGTTCAAAGTTCAGGTACATTTTGTTTAAAGGGGAAGAAAAACTCCAGTGTTCTACCTGTGTCTCCCTGCCTATGGACTGTCTAGCCTGAAATCTAGACACTAATGTTCTACTTGTTGAGAAAGTCTACCCTTTGTGCCTTTTAGAAGATTTATATTAATTTCTCAAATTGCCTTAGGACTTCAGCTACATAATCTCCTTGGAATTTTTGACCCAGATATCCAGTTTATTTTATTTGCCTCTTAGTGAGTCAAATATTTTTTATACCACTGAGCTTTCTCATTCAACTAGAGGAAGTGGGTGGGAAGCTACAGTTAAGGATAGCCCACGGAATTACAGCTCTACAAATCTAGTCTTAGAAGAGGGAAACAAACACCGGTCCTCAATCTATGAGATTTGAGATGAGACATAATATAGGATCCTTGTTTATATATTTAGAATCCTTCTCATAATTGCCAGCTTTTGTGATAAACCTGAAAAAATTTGTCTGGCTTTCAACACAATGCCACTTCTGAAAAAATCAATTACCATTTGAACTCCTCACTTTTCTCCTATTGATTCTCCTGTAAAGAAAAAATATTTTTTTACTAGAATTGGCTAGATCTTCAGTATGGTATTTAGGATGAGGGCTACTCTAAGTCTGTTGAATTATCCCAATTTCCATATCGTTGAGCTGTGACAACCAACACCTAGTTATAATTTCAAGTACTTTTTATAAGGTCCCCCAAATGCACTTCCTCATTCTTCTAGGCCCCATATTTCTATAAAGGATATTACAGAGAAGTATATTCTCAATCTCTTTTATGTCTAAGAATAATCCACAAATACATAAATCCTTAAGTAAATAAAATTCTTAAAAGTTTTATGAAACTGACTGAATTGTAAGATATAAGTCATAAAAGTGATGTCAGTAATATAAGTATGGCTCCCCAAACTTTTTAAACACTATATTGTCCTGTCCCATTTCACTTTGAGCACACACTGGATTAGGCATTTTGCTCCATTTGTGAACTTTGACGTGACAGCACTTCAAAGATAACCTATTTCTCCTTATGATATTTTTTAATATATGTTTTTATTCATTTTAGAGAAAGAGGAAGGAAGGGAGAGAGAGAGAGAGAGAGAGAGAGAGAGAGAGAGAGAGAGAGAGAAGAGAGAGAGAAAGAAACATCAATCAGCTGCTTCCTTCACACAGCCCCTCGCTGTGGATCGAGTCTGCATTCTGGGCATATGCCCTGACCTGGAATCCAACTGACAACCCTTTAGTGCATGGGACAATGCTCCACCAACTGAGCCAAACCAGTTAATTAACACTCTTATGTTTATTTCATCGAGCTTCTTTCTGATTGGTTATTCTCTACTTCACATAGACTTTCATTCTCTTTCCCCTTGTACAGATTATAAATAATTGATGCCTAAGCTAACTCATTTTCAAATCTTTCTGTTGCTTAGATGCCATGAAATGTGAAGTCCATTAATTCCCCCAATAAAATAACTGCTATGATGCTATATCTCAGCCCAAATCAACAGCTCCTAAAAAATCTTCAGAAATAGTAATGAGTTAAACAATAACCCAATAACTGTAGGACTTTATAATCCAAGCCCCAAGAAGTAAATAAACGGGTATTCTTTAAGCCTGATTATAGTCACATATTTTTAGTGATTAAATACTGTTTCTCACAATATGGCAATATGGAAAACAAATGAAAATATCTTGATCTCTGAAGTTTCCATAAAAGCAATTCTGCCATGTCCAATTTCTCAGACCCTTTAAAATTCAGGATAATAGAAAAACCATAATTTGGCACACCAAATTTTAATTAACCTCAAAAACGAAGCTTTTGAGCTACTGAATCTTTATGATAAAACCATATGCTTCTCAATCTAATTTCCTGAAGACATTAATGTGATAAGTCACCATGTGTGTGTGCTGATTTATGAGATAAAAGTATTCTTTGTGTGGAATCAATTTAATAGATAACTGAAGATTATATTAGCCAAATATTCATTAGATAATATTACATTGCTAAAATGTATTAAAAGCTTTGTCAGTGATTCATCCAAGTTTTCATCTATAGGAAATCTAAATTTATTTGATCACTCTGCCCATATTCTCTCCAGGCCTTTCTCTGTAGTGTTAGATGAAAAAGGAACATAAGTTGTTAAACTCATTCATCATCATAACTTATAATATTAAATACAATCTCTGTATTAATCTAAATGTAATTTCACATATATTTAAGGCATATTAAATATTCAAAATCAGCCTAGTACAGTATTCTCACCAAAAGTGCTAAAACATGCAATGATTTCCTTCTAAAACCTAATCAGAACTTCATCAACACTGCTGAAACTATGTCACCACATATTTATTAGGGCAAGCATTATAACAGAGATAAGCTGGCTAGGGTAGAATTACAGTTTCTACCACTAATGATTAATAACAACAACAAAAGAATTGACAGCACTTTATTCACAATCATCTTGGGGGGTATTTTCTTTTAACTACTCAGATGGAGGATAGGCTGAAACTACTGTTGACCATATCAATTCTGAGGAAATAAAATTGGTTCTCCTATGTCTTGATTTAACAATACCTGTACAAAAAGACACAAGCTCTCCTTTTCCTTTGAGTTTCTCCCCTAAAGTTATTAAATTTATTTTACTTAAATCACTCAATGACTCATAAAGTTCATATCTGTTTCTGAAAGATGGGTCTGAACAGAAGGCTTAATAACTAGTGACAACGATAAGTAAAAATACTTTGGGAAATTGTTGCCCTTGGTAAAATTTTTAAAATCCACCTGATAGAAGCATAAATATCCATTGAAAACCAAACAACCCTGGGATATCAGAGCCTGAGCATCAGGATGACAAGCAACAAGAAAACCCAAACAGAAAAGTTCCCATATACCCAATCATTATTAGCTAGAGGATGAACCTACATAGCTTATGTCTAAACAAACATAAAAATAAAAATTTCTCATTAGTTCAGTTCCCAAAGACTCTTGAGAAATACTAGTATACCAACCTTGAAATTTAATTTATTTCAACAGCTTTATTGAGGTGCAATTGATATAGAAAAAAACCTGCACATATTTAATGAATGCAATTTAACATTTAAAAAGTACATATAACATGAAAACTATCACAAGTCAAGATAATTGCATATTTATCACCTCCAAAAGTTTCCTTCTGCCAACCTAGTAATTTTAAATACCAAAAATTTAATCACATTGGGGAATTCAGGTAAATAAAAGTAGTAAGGGTATTATTAGAATTGGTATGGCTTCACAGTTCTTTATATTTTGTAGATTCAAGAAACCTGCTCAGTTCAGGGTAGGGGGAATGTACAACAATAATGTATGATCAACTTTATAAAATAAAAATGTCCCCAAGTAAAGATGTTTTGATACAGACTTGTTTACTGTCTGGCCCAAATGGGTAAATGAAGCATACCAAGCTGATTTAAACAGTTAATTCTAAGGAGACTGTAAGTATAATTTCCTGCCTGATACCAAAAAGTAAATTCCTTTATTGCTCAAATTTAAGAATAGACAATATATAAATTTCTGTGAAAGAGTAGTCAATATCAGAATTTTAATTTCATCATGTAAGATAAATGAAAACACATAAAAAAGAAAACAATAAAAACTGAGATTGCTGGTTAACCTGTTGTCTTCATATATGAGAGTTTAACTAATTACAAAAACAATAGAGCTGATTTCAGAAACAAGCACTTACCTATTCATGTTTTACTTTATTAAACAGAATGAACCTGCCAACTTTAAAGTAGACAGAAAGAGACTTTGACACACACCATTGTCTGTCCCCCAGCTCAGAGATGCACACTCTCCTTCATCCTGAGAACTGAGCAGGGCTTCTCTGTTCATGTTCAGCCAAATTTCTGCATCACCCAAAATATCAATTTCCTTCCCTTTCCATATTCCCATCCAGTAAGTCTATAAAAACACTGAGAAATTATCATGTGCATTAGAGAAATAGACTGAAACGAAAAAAGGTTACATCTAATGCCAATGAGCCTCTTTAGAGAACTGCTCTGGGGCTAGGCATTTTGCATATCACATTGTCCTACTGCTAGAGATGTGAGAACCTACAACTCTTAAGTGGACAGGGAGTAGCACAAACAGTATTAGGAAAACAGAGGTATTAGGGGGAAAGAAGAAGAAGAAGAAGAAGAAGAAGAAGAAGAAGAAGAAGAAGAAGAAGAAGAAGAAGAAGAAGAAGAAGAAGAAGAAGAAGAAGAGGAGGAAGAGGAAGAGGAAGAGGAAGAGGAAGAGGAAGAGGAAGAGGAGGAGGAAGAGGAGGAGGAGGAAGAGGAGGAGGAGGAGGAGGAGGAGGAGGAGGAGGAGGAGGAAAGAGACACTTGAAGCTCAAACGAATGCAATCTCATCCTCCTGAGTCCTAAAAGGATACATAAACTTTTGAAACCAAGTTATAATAAAACCAGAAGAAAGTTTTAGAAAATTGTGTGGAGTCCTTATTAAGATGAAAGGATATATGATATGATAAAGAAGCAGAAAATAATAAGGATTAAATAGACTGAGACTTAAAGATTCTATATAATAAAAGCCTAATATGCAAATTATTCCCTCGGCTGGGAGTTCCACCAGGAGTTCAACCAGGGGGCAGGGCTGGCCAGCCAACCTCCTGCGTCCCCTCCCCCTGGCCAGCCCAATCGGCCAGACCCCACCCATGCACCAATTCGTGCACCAGGCCTCTATTAACAAGATAAAAGAATAAGGTAAGGCTATAACATGTACAAGTAAGAAAATAGGAAATGAATAAAAAGTAGTGGCAGGGAAAAAAACACAGAATTTACACAGTTTAAATCCAGTAACTGAGGGGAATAGATCTGAGAAGCTATTTCAGAATGCAGAGGAGAAGAGTAACTATTAAAATGTTGAGTCAATATGAAAAGAGAAAAAATGTATCTACTATAAGAATCTAAATCTTCACAAGGAAGGTATAAGAGTGGGAAGAGACTGCCCTAGATGGTTTGGTTCAGTGGATAGAGCATCGGCCTGTGGACTGAAGAGTCCCAGGTTCGATTCCGGTCAAGGGCATGTACCTTGGTTGCGGGCACATCCCCAGTAGGGAGTGTGCAAGAGGCAGCTGAATCGATGTTTCTCTCTCATCGATGTTTCTGGCTCTCTATTCCTCTCATTTCCTCTCTGTAAAAAATCAATAAGATATATTTTTTTAAAAAAGAGTAGAAAGAAACAAGAAATTAGAAACAAAGCAGAAACCAAAATTACAGTGAAAAACAATCTTCCCAAACTAAAACCAAACCATGTGTGAATATACAACCAGCTGTTATATATATGCAAATAATTATCCAGGTTTCATTCTACAAAGTACACAGAGTATCAAAAAAAGCAAAAAGAAGCATCTGCCATATCCTTGCCTTTATAGGTAATTGGAGAGACAGACAAATAACCACATGAATAAATATAAAATTATAACCAGGACAAAAATGTGGATGATTTTACCTAGTCAGGAGGTCAGAAAAGGTTTTCTTAAGGAAGTTATATTTCATAAGAGGTCTGAGAGACAGTAGAAATTAAGCAAGAAACTGGAGATTCTCAGGGAGAGAGAGTATAAGATATGAAAAGTTATTTAGCAAACAGGAGCATAGCATGAACGAAGAACTATAAGGCCAATCAGACTGAGACTGAGTCAGGAGAAACATATATGAGATGACAATGAGGAGGTAGGTAGGAGCCAGACCATCTAGGGCACTGTAGGTCAGATACTTCAATCACTTTTTTACCAAGATATTCAGTAAGAGATACTTTTACATCATAATCCATATGTACATATATAGAAATCAATTTGCTAGATCATGAAAGCATTAAAAAACATGAAATAGAACACAATACAAATAGGACAAATTAGAATATTTTTCTTGTAAAAAAAGGTAATAGTTTGTGAAATCTTTGGTTTAGACTTATGGCATTATATATATTTTATATATGTGTATATATACATACACTTACATGTGTATATTTCATGTATAAAATGATTTTTATGCTTTTATGATCTAACATTAATTTCATGATTCACCAGTGGATTCCCACCTGCAATTTGAAATATTCTGTGATAAATCCATGTTAGATGTTTGCTAATTCAGGCAGTTTTATGAGGAGAACAAATTTGAATTTGGGAAAAACCAATTTCTCTAGCTACAGTATGTAGGTTTGTAAAGAAGTAAGCCAGGGGCTCTTATGGTAAGAAGTAACACATAACAGTGGTTTGACTTTGAGTGTAGCAGAGGAGAGTAAGAAAGATTTCAGAGATAATTAGGAGAAATAAATCAATAGCACTTTATGATGAGATAAATATGGACACAATTGTCAAAGATAACTCTTAAGTTAAAATGGGCCTAGAGTAAAATATTGAAAATAAACCAAATAGTGACAAAATTTTAGACTTACAAGAATAAACAAAACCATCTAACAAGAAATCCTCCAGACAACATATTACTAACAGAGAAATCAAACTTGGATTGGCTTCAGACTATTCTTTTGCAATGGGAAAGGCCAAAAGGCAATGAACAAATAAATCACAGAATTTAGAAGGAAAAAAAATTGGTAAGCTAAAAATGTTATGTTAAGCCAACTTGTCATTCAGGCATGAAGGAAATAGAAAGTTATGGTAAAATACAGGCATATTGAGAAAAATGTATCATCCACAATATTGAAAAAAATCACCTGAAGAGATGCTTCTACTAATAGAGAAATCTAAATTTAAAAACCAAAAGTAAGGAACTCATGGTAAGAAAAAAACAAAGATTAACAGTTGATATTGAAACCAACTAAAAATAAAATTGAGTTTAAATGGTTATTTAAAATAAGTAAGAAAAGAATCTTGAAAGAAAAGATGTATAATATAAAAAATAATGAAATTACAACAATGAGACAATAAAACACAAATTATATTAAAAGGGAGGATGATTATAAGCATGCTAAATTCCTCGCCTAACATGGAAAAAATGACTCAGAAGATGCAATTGCACTAGATTTTGAAAATTAGAAAAGAAAACCTGGACCATATTTTTGAATAAATACAATCATAACCACAAGTCACATGTGAAACACAATGTAAATCTTCAAAATCACTGTATTTTAAATTTTACAATAATATAAAAAACTAGAGGCCCAGTGCATGAAAATTCATGCACTGGAGCAGGGGGGGAAAGAGGGGTGGTCCCTCAGCCTGGCCTGCCCCCTCTCACAGTCCGGGAGCCCTCAGGGGTGGGAGTCAACCTAGCCATCGGGAAGGCAATGCCCCCATCACACCTCTGTTGCTGCCATTGCCAGCAGCGCAAGCCTCAGCCAGCCCTGGTTACCTGAGCCTTGGGCGGCCCTGGGCGGCTGGGCAGCCGCCATCCAAGGCTTGCCTGCACCTCGGGCTGGCCCTGGGTGGCTGTGCAGCCGACATCCAAGGCTTGCCTGTGCCTCAGGCATCAGCTGGGCAGCCGCCATCTGAGGCTTGCCTGCACCTCGGGCCAGTCCTGGGCAGCTGGGGGGCTGAGGGGACTGAGGACTCCAGAGGCAGGTGCGTGCCTGCCACCCTGGCGGGGCTGAGGGGACTGGGCACCGACATCTTTGAGGGCATGGAAGTCAATTAGCATATTCCTTCCTTATTGGCTGTGGGTGCTACCATCTTTGAGGGCATGACACTCAATTAGCATATTCCCTCCTTATTGGCTGTGGGCACTGCCATCTTTGAGGGTATGGCAGTCAATTAGCATATTCTCTCCTTATTGGCTTGGGTGCCACCATGTTTGAGGGCGTGGCAATCAATTAGCATATTCCCTCCTTATTGTCTGTGGGCGCCACCATCTTTGAGGGCGTGACAGTCAATTAGCATATTCCCTCCTTATTGGCTGTGGGCGCTTCCATCTTTGTGATGGCGTGAGGATCAATTAGCATATTTTCTATTTATTAGATAGGATAGTTTAAAATAGTAAAACCCAGAAAAAGAGAATGGCTGCATTAAAAAAAAACAACTACAGGATCATAATAAAAATTTAACACAAGACAGAAAACATCAAATATATCATCCTATCTAATAAGAGGGAATATGCTAATTGACTGTCATGCCCTCACAATATGGCGGCGCCCACAGCCACAAGATGGTGGCACCCAGTCCCCTCAGCCTCACCTCATCCAGCTGGAGTCCCCCAGTCCCCTCAGCCCCACCGGGGGGTGGCAGGCACTGCACACCTCATCCAGCCAAAGTCACCCAGTCCCCTCAGCCCCACCTCATCCAGCCTCAGTCCCCCAGTCCCCTCAGCCCGCAGGGGAAGGCAGTTGGGGGTGATCGGGCCAGCAGGGGAGGGCAGTTGGGGGTGATCGGGCCAGCAAGGGAGCAGTTAGGTGTCAATAAGGCCAGCAGAGGAACAGTTAGGGGGCTATCAGGCTGGCAGACAGAGTGGTTAGGGGCAGTTATGCAGGAAGGCAGGCAAGTGGTTAGGAGCCAGTAGTCCTGGATTGTGAGAGGGATGTCTGATTCCTGGTTTAGGCCTGATCCTGCAGTCAGACATCCCCCGAGGGATCCCAGATTGGAGAGGGTGCAGGCTGGGATGAGGGACACACCCCACCATGCACAAATTTCATGCACTGGGCCTCTAGTATAAAAATAAAAAAGTTGAAGCCCCCAAGTTAAGACAAGTATTATAGGTTGTTTCAAATTCAATTATAAATTCCTTACAAACTGACATAAATGCAAGTTTAAAAAATTATCTTTTAAAAATAACTTAGGTGCAGTTTACCAGTGAGATCTTTTAAGTATCCAAGTTATAAAGATCAACAAATCTCATGTTACACAGATTAATTTATTGTATTAAAAAATAATGAAAAGCCCTAACTGGTTTGGCTCAGTGGATAGAGCGTCAACCTGCAGACTAAAGGGTCCCAGGTTCGATTCCAGTAAAGGGAATGTACCTTGGTTGCGGGCACATCCCCAGTAGGGGGTGTGCAGGAGGCAGCTGATCAATGTTTCTCTCTCATCGATATTTCTAGCTCTCTATCCCTCTCCCTTTCTCTCTGTAAGAAAGCAATAAAATATATTTAAAAATAATAATAATAATAATGAAAAGTCTTTCAATAAATTTTCTGAAACCAACAAAATTCTTGTGATATAGTTTAATGTATCAACATTTGTTAATGTGTCAAGACACATTACTTGAAAAACATTGATTTAGAAAATAATGAGGATGAAAATAAAAATAGAAACTTTGGATATGACCAAATTTATTCATGAGGGCAGTTATTTAAACTTAAAAAGTCAGAAGAAAAACAGAACCTTAGAAAAGTTGGAAGAAATAAAATTTAGAATAATTAAAATAATTGAATAAATTTGAAAATAATAGAAATTTATTTTAAAATTCAAATGTTGGTTCTTTGTAAAAATAGTACCATTTGATATATTTAGCAAAAGAGAAAAAAACAAACATAATTAGTAATGTTAAAACAAATATAATAAAAAATGAGAACATGTATAAGCGAATACCTTATACAAATATTCTATACAAATTTTTATACAAATATTTTGAAACAAAAATTCTAAACATTTTATGTAATGTACAGTCTACAACAAAATATATATGATCAAGATGACTCAATAGGAATAAAATATCTTAATAGCTCCATAGCTATGTACATTACTTTTAAAATTAGAGGAATTATCTTAAGGAACACTCTAGAATTCAATGGTTGTATAAGTGAGATCCTTCAAGTGTCAGGGAACAGAAATTTCCATGCTCTATAAAGCATTTTTGAGTATTTAAAAGTGTGAAATACTCTATTTTTGAAACATTTAATGAAACCAATACATTACCAATATCAAAATTTTGACAAAATATAAGAGACAAAGATGTAAAGAGAAAAAGCTACCCATAATTTTGGTTAAAATACTGGGTGGTGGGGGGAGGTGAGGAGGGAATCCTTATTAATTGAAGATGAACAGAACATTAGCAAATACCATCTCAGATAGTGGGAAAGGATAATTTGTCAACAAAGAGGGTTGAGAATCAGGCTCATTTTGAAAGAAAATAAATTATATCTTAGCAGATAGAAAATTTAACACTCCAAATGGTTAAAGTGTAAGAGGTGAAACTATAAAAGAATTAGAAGAAAATTTAGAAACACATTCACAGAATTTTGGAGTGGGTAAGGCACTTATAAGTATCCTATATAATAAAGAGGTAATATGCAAATTTACCATCACTCCAACACACAAGATGGCCACCCTCATGTGGTCAAAGATGGCTGCCCCCATGTGGACACAAGATGGCCAGCAGGGGAGGGAAGTTGTAGGTGATCAGGCCAGCAGGAGAGGGTAGTTGGGAGGGAACAGGCCTACAAGGGAGGGCAGTTGGGGGCAACCAGGCCAGCAGGGGAGGGCAGTTAGGGTGACCAGGCCAGCAGGGGAGGGCAGTTAGGGGCAATCGAGCTGGCAGGGGAGTAGTTAGGGGGTGAACAAGCTGGCAGGCAGCAGCGGTTAGGGGCAATCAGGCAGGCAAGCGAATGGTTGGGAACCAGCAGTCCTGGATTGTGAGAGGGATGTCCGGCTGCCTGTTTAGGCCCAACTCCACCGGGATTGGGCCTAAACAGGCTGTCAGATATCCCTCGAGGGGTCACAGATTGGAGAGGGTACAGGCTGGGCTGAGGGACACACCATTACCCTGTACACGAATTTCGTGCACCGGGCCTCTAGTATTAGTATAAATTGTATAAATGTCGAAGCACTATGCTTTACACCTGAAACTAATCCTATATAATAAAAGGCTAATATGCAAATCAACCGGACGGTGGAATGACTGGACGCTATGATGCGACTGACCAACAGGGGACAGACGCTCAACAAAGGAGCTGCCCCCTGGGGGTCAGTGCATTCCCATAGGGGAAGCACCACTCAGCCAGAAGCCCTGAGCCGGACTTCTGGCTGGCGAGTGAAGTGGTGGTAAGGATGTCTGACTGATGACTTAGGCCCACTCCCCCTGGAGAGCGGGCCTAAGCCGTCAGTTGGACATACCCAAGGGCTCCCGGACTGCAAGAGGGACAACCCTCTCCCCGCCCGCTGAGTACACAAATTTCGTGCACCAAGACTCTAGTATAAAATAATATTGAATGTCAACTGTAATTTTAAAAAAAAAAAAAATAAAAAGAAGAATAGTAATAAAGAAGGAAACATAAAAAGTCTTACAAGTAGGACTTGGTACTTTATTCTTTTAGTTGTATTTTTCCTGTTCACTAAAGTTATATCCTTCTGACTGGGATAATTATATTACTCTTATTAAAAACTAGAGGCCCGGTGCACGAAATTCATGCATGGGGTGGGGGGTGTCCCTCAGCCCAGCCTGCACCCTCTCCAATCTGGGACCCCTCAAGGGATGTCTGACTGCTGGCTCCCAACTGCTCACCTGCCTGCCTTCCTGATTGCCCCTAACCGCTTCTGCCTGCCAGCCTGATTGATGCCTAACTGCTGCCCTGCCAGCCTGTTTGCCCCTAACTGCCCTCACCTGCAGGCCTGGTCACCCCTAAGTGCCCTCCCCTGCAGGCCTGGTCAACCCTAACTGCCCTCCCCTACAGGCCCGGTTGCCCCCAACTTCCCTCCTCTGCCGGCCTGGTCACCCCTAACTGCCCTCCTCTGCAGGCTTGATCGCCCCCAACTGCCCTCCCTTGCAGGCCTGGTCTCTCCCAACTGCCCTCCTCTGCTGGCCTGATGGCCCACAACTGCCCTCCCATGCAGACCTGGTCCCTCCCCTGCTGGTCATCTTCTGGTGGCCATCTTGTATCCACATGGGGGCAGCCATCTTGTGTGTTGGAGTGATGGTCAATTTGCATATACTCTTTTATTAGATAGGATAGAGGCCTGGTGCATGGGTGGGGGCTGGCTGGTTTGCCCTGAAGGGTGTCCTGGATCAGGGTGGGGGTTCCTTTGGGCATGGGGTGGCCTGGGTGAGGGGCCTGTGGTGGTTTGCAGGCCGGCCATGCCCCCCGGTGACCTAAGCAGAGGCCCTGGTATCTGGGATTTATTTATCTTCTATAATTGAAACTTTTTAGCCTTAAGTGGAGGCCTGGGCTGGCCAGGAAGTTTGGCTACCTCCATCACCAGGGAAACCCAAGCCTCCTGTTCTCTCCAGCTCCGTGGCTGCCGCCATTTTTGTTGGGATTTATTTATCTTCTATAATTGAAACTTTGTAGCCTTGAGTGCAGTCCACAGCCTGCCAGGGTGTGCGGGAAGCTTGGCTTCCTCCATTGCTGGGGAATCCCAAGCCTCCTGTTCGGTCTGTGGCTGCAGCCATCTTGGTTGGGTTAATTTGAATACTCGCTCCTGATTGGTTGGTGGGCATGGCTTATGGGTGTAGCGGAGTGATTGTTAATTTGCATATTACTCTTTTATTAGATAGGATAATAATTTCCCTAAGTCTAGGATTTAATAAACACAATCACCTTTCTAATTAAATTTCAGCTTTCCAAAGCTGAATAAATAACTGAATCTGAGGTGAAAGACATCATAGGCAAAAAAGCAAAGAACAAAATCATAATGGAACAGATCAACTAAATAAAAATTAAGGCTTCCAATACCAAAAGATTAAAAGGCAAATCATATAATATGAAAAATTTGCAACAAATATCATAGTTATAATATCTTTCATAAAATAAATTTCAAAACAATCAAGAAACATTTGAATTATGACTTATTCACATAAAGAATTATTATCTATTAGAATCCTTTTACAGGGAAATTATCATGATTTACTGTTAAACAGAACACTAATATCTATACTAATGAAAGGGTAGTATGCTAATTAAACAGGACTTCTTCCAAATGACCTTCCAGACGTCCTTCTTGACAAAGCCACTGTGGCTGCGTGGCCCAGAGAGAGCCACAGCGAGCTGGAAGTCCCACCTCTGCATGAGGGCTGCACAGGAAACACCTTTTCTGACCACTCATTGACTAAGCTTGTGGTACGCCACTTGCTTAGGTAATAAGAATCCAGGAAGGTTATCTAGGGTTTTTCCACCTCACTCCTGGAGGAAAAAATGGAGGTCTGCTGCTGGAGGGGCTAAGAAATGTCATATCCTGCCCTAACCAGTTTGGCTCAGTGGATAGAGCCTCAGCCTGTGGACCGCAGGGTCCTGGTTCGATTCTGGTCAAGGGCACATACCTAGGTTGCAGACTCCTCCCTTGCCAGGGCCCAGATTAGGGCTCATGCAGGAGGCAACCAATAGATGTGTCCCTCTCACATTGATGTTTCTCTGTCTTTCCCTCTCTCTTCCACACTCTCTAAAAATCAATGGAAAAATATCCTCAGGTGAGGATAAAAAAAAAGAAAGAAATGTCATATCCTATGATAGAGACATTTTGAAAATGCCTAAAGAAAGTTGTCATTTTTTCATGGTGAAGGGACTGGAGTCCGTGTTGTTGAAAACACCGTGGTGGCTGCGAGGTCCAAGGAACAGCAGATGCAGGAGCCGGCAGTGGCAGCTGTAGTGGGGTGATGGGGGCAGCGCCTTCCCCTGATTGTCGGGTCACCGGGAGCAGGCCTAAGCCATCAGTAGGACATCCCCTGAGAGCTTGTGGACTGTGAGAGGGGGCAGGCTTGGCTGAGGGACCCCCCTGCCAGTGCACAAATTTTTGTGCACTGGGCCTCTATTAAAACTATAAAAATATATCTATACTAGAAGCCTGGTGCACAGATTCATGCACTGGTGGGGGCATGGCCTGCGGGGATCAGCCCACTGTGGGAATGCCATTCATCCCTGTCAGCCAAGCAGCGCTCCCACTGTGGGAGTGCACTGATCACCAGGGGTCAGCTCCTGCATTGAGCATCTGCCCCCTGGTGGTCAGTGCACATCATAGCAACTGGTTGGCCAGTTCTGGTCATTCCACCATTGTTCAGTTGCTGCGCTTTTATATATATATAGACTAGTGGCCTGGTGCACAAAATCCATGCACATTAAAAGAGGATTAATTAGAGGAAATATTTTAATATTGCTATTTGCCCTTTCTCTATAATAGAAGTATCAGAGATGAAAGAAAATTAGTAAAATGTATATAAAAATCTTCCTCCTGTCAGAGTCTGGGGCGCACCACAAGATCCAGAGTCAAGTCCCCACCCACCCATGTGCATCTCAAAATCACGCAAGACCCAGACCCAGCTGGCACCCCCCCCCCCATTGGGCTAGATCCAGACTCAGCCAGTCCCACCCTTTTTAAGCCCCACCAGGTGGGGCCTCAGCCTCAAGTCCCCTGGCCTGGCGCTGGGGCAGGGGGCTTGGCCTGAGGTCCCCCAGCCCAGGCCAGGGTGGGAGCCATGCCTTGAGATCCCCTGTCAAGCCCCACTGGGCAGGGGGTGTGGCCTGAGGTCCCTCGTCAAGCCCAGCCAGGTGGGGAGCATGACTTGATGTCCCCCGTCAAGCCTCACTGGGTGGGGGGCACAGCCTCAGGTCCCCTGGCTCAGTGTCAGGAGGGGGGCACAGCCTCAGGTCCCCCATCAAGCCCCACTGGGAGGGGCCACAGCCTCAGGTCCCCCATCAAGCCCCTCTGGGTGGGGGGCATGGCCTGAGGTCCCCTGGCCCCAGGCAAGGGGAGCAGCCTGAGGTCCCCTGGCCCAGCACTGGGGCGGGGAGGTGCACCTTGAGGTCCCCCATCAAGCCCCGCTGGGTGGGGGTCATAGCCAGATGTCCCCTGTCAAGCCCTGCCAGGTGGGGGGCACGGCCACAGGTCCCCTGGCCTGGTGCTAGGGAGGAGGGCATTGCCTGAGGTACCCCATCAAGCCACACTGGGCAGGGGGCATGGCCTGAGGTCCCCTGGCCTGGCACCAAGGTTGGGGGTGTGGCCTGAGGTCCCCTGGCCTGGCGCCAGGGTGGGGGGTGCGGCCTGAGGTCCCCTGTAAAGCCCCATGGGGGCAGGGGTGGGGTACAGCCTCAGATCCCTGCTGATTGCTCGTTAAGGCTCGTTACGGGAACTCAGCCTCCACTGTGGGCGCAGCCATCTTGTGTTACGGAACCCTCCCCCCCCACCTCCGCTGTGGGTGCTGCCATCTTTGTGGTGGAGTGATGGTCAGTTTGCATATTCCCTCTTTATTATATAGGATAGGTAGATGTAGAATATAGATATCCCTCAATTCTAAAAGTTTGTATACACTACATGAACCTGTTTATACATGCATACCTCTTTGTATTATGCATATATTTATATTCATATATTTAAATGAAAAGCCTTCAAAAATGTGTTAGTTAGAGATAGCAGAAAGCCATTAAATGTGAAGGCTTTGTATCTTTCATTAATGTTGACTTTCTGGTTGAAAATATTGCTTTCATGTCTGCAGTGCTGGATGCCACCAGGTAACTCCTTAATGAGTTCCCAAAAATTATGTAAAATAAAAAAATTATCTTTACAATCAACACATTCATATTCCATTCATCAATGTTAAGCACCCACCATGTGTTGAGGCTTCCTGGGTAGTGGGACTAACTGGTGACTAGCAAGGGCACTCACCCTGCTGTGAAGAGCACAGTCTAGTAGTTCTGTTCTCTCTTCTTCTCATTAAGCATAACTTTTTTTTTTTTTAATTTTTTTTTTAAAATATATTTTATTGATTTATTTTACAGAGAGGAAGAGAGAGGGATAGAGAGTTAGAAACATCAATGAGAGAGAGACATCCATCAGCTGCCTCCTGCACAACCCCCACTGGGGATGTGCCCGCAACCAAGGTACATGCCCTTGACCGGAATCGAACCCGGGACCTTTCAGTCCGCAGGCCGACGCTCTATCCACTGAGCCAAACCGGTTTCGGCTCATTAAGCATAACTTTTGTTAGATTTTTTAAATTGTCATTTTTCAATTACAGTTGACATTAATGTTATATTAGTTTCAGGTGTGCAGCATTTATATGACTTATGAAGGGTACATTCCCCCCTATAAGTCTAGTACCCATCTGACACCATACATACATGACAATATTATTGGCTAGATTCCCTATGCTATACTGAACATCCCCATGATTAGATTTTGCTTTGCCATGCCTTACTTTACCATCATGATGACTAAATTCTGGATCTAATAGTAATCAGATTTTAGACAATTCCCTAAATTACCTGCCAACCTTCCAATAAGAATGATTAAAAGAGTCAACAAAGTAGAATACTTCTTTCACTTAATTAGCAAGATATTAAGTTTTAGATTCTTTGGATAAAGTACAAAAACTACATTGAATAACTTTTCTCACTTAAACGCTTTCACACTTAAACTTTTAAAATTTCTGTTGCTTTCATTTCTCACTACTCACCCATCTCTTAACATAGTCTGCTTCCACTCCTGCTGCTTACTGAACCTGCATTCCCAAGAACCACAAATCAGCCCCTCACTGCTATCTTCAAAGGCCCTTGTTTCTGGCCTTTCTCCTTGTACTCCCTGTGGTTTTCATCATTTCCTCCCGAAGTGATTCTGTCAACCCCTGGGATGAAGCAGCATTATCTGGTACTTTTCCTACTGCTTGTCTCTTTGGTGACTGCTCTTGTCAATTCTTCCCCGCCCCTCGCCCCTATGTCAGCTTTTCACAATATTGTTTTCTTTGCCCTTTTCTCAACTATTAATATTTTCTCTTTTGGAACATGCATCAATTCTTATTAATACTTCAACTATCTTTTCTACAAAGTTAACTCCCAAATCTTTAGCTATCATTGACTCTTCTCTGAAGATGCAGGTCCACACCTGCAATGGCTCAGTGGATGGTTCATGTGAACATTGTTTCAAACTCAAGACACTTAAAAGAAAACCCCCCATCTCCCCTAAATTCATACTTACTCACCTGACTTCATCTCAGCTCATACAACTCTCCTGCACCCAAACCTGATAACTCTGAGTCATCAGTGAAACCTGCTGTTAAAATCTTCAGGTCTAGCTCGAATTCTCTTTGGATTAGTTAGTTTGGTTATTTGAGTGTTCTTGGTCTTGGTTTCCTCATCTGTAAAATAAAGTTAAAGTGCAGCTCAAATGAGAAGGTGACATCATGGATGTGGCTGTGTTCTGTAAACTTATACTGCTATGTGAATATTAGGTACAATTTTTCCTCACTCAGCCCAGAACATGGCATAGAATAGATACTCAGTAAATATGTGCTGATTAACTGAAAGAATGAGTGAACAAATGGTTGAATTAATGCAACCCGTGCTTTTTTGGTGCTGTATTATCCATTTGGCTCAGATTATACATTACCCAGTCCTTTTGTTTAGGTTCACCTTTACTATATGTGCCCTGATTTCATGTACCAACACTCAGATTCTTGGGAGTAGTTGCCTTCCTTATCCTTGCTCGTTCCTCACAGGACCTGGCATCCCTTATACATACCAGGAATGCACTAGTATCTAATTTTACATCCCTTAGAATTAAAAGGATGTAAAAGTCTCTTAAGTATATATCAGTCTCTTAAGTGTATATCAGCTCACTTTTTTCTATTACAGGGAATTGATGCACATTATTTTGCAAGCCCATATTCTTGAGACTTTATTCATTTTTTAAATCATGACTCACATCTTATTAGTTCAGAAACTAACACCAAACAGTGATTTTTATGGCAGGGTGAAAGAGGGTTTATTCAGGCCTCCTCACTTTTCAGATTTGCTTTAATTCAGTCATAAAATTCCTTTCCTGTTGAATCTCAGTGGCCAAGGGCATCTTCACTCTGATATATGTAATTTAATCAAGCTGCTTTCGGCTATGTTAAACTGAGCTATGCACAGGAATTGCAACTACAGATTGTACAAGAATTGGAGCATTTTTTTTATTTCTTTATTCATGGTGACATTTCTACACTTAAGCAAACAACAATTTTGCTGTCTTTCCTCCTCCTCTCTCAGAAAAACTTACTCTCAAAGGGAAAAACAAGGCAAAGAAACAGTACCCACATGGCCAGCCGGGCAATTATGACAGAAGGGGAAATATATATGTGTCAAACAGCACAGCCTTTGAGTTATCTGATCTCTATGAAGAGAATTTTGCAATTGGGTTTGGGTGGGTGAAATTACTGTATCTCCCACAAAAGTATTTTCATTACCAATTTCCCAGAAGACTTTTACTCATAGCTCTTTATTACTCTAGATGTTGTTACATTAAATGTATATTTAACAAAATAGAAATGGATGAATAGTAGACACTTCCTGTTGTGTTGTATTTACATCATATAAGTTACAGGTAACTTCCTTGGGCCAGACACATCAAATACAGATGAGGCACATTGACTTCAGATGTCATAGGTCAAGAGGCTCAATCTATTTATTCGTCTGAGTGACACTTTAATTTCCCTTTCTGGAATAAACTCCTTCAGGTATGTGGCTTAGACAATTTGTGCTCCCTCATAACTTCTTTTTTTAAATCATCTAATATAGAACTTTCAATACAGAGTACTCAAGGGAGTGACTATGAAAAGGATAGATCCCTTAGTTATGGCTCTGTATTAGTTTTCTAAAGCAGCTCTAGCAAAGTACCACAAACTGACTGACATAAGACAGGTATTTATTGTCTCAGAGTTGTGAAGCCAGAAGTCCGAAATCAAGGTGTAGGCAGGGCCATGCTTCTTCTGGAGGCACTAGGGACAGATCCATTCCGGGTTTCTCGCCTAGCTTCTGGTAGTTCCCTGGCTTGTGGCAGTATAACTCCAATCTGCACTGTGTGTGTCTGTCTGTCTGTCCAAACTTTCCCTTTCTATAGGACATGAAAGACTTCATCTCAATGACTTCATCTTAACTTGGTCATCTCCAAAGACCCTATTTCCAAATAAGGTCACATTCACAGGTCCTTGGAGTTAAGACTTCAACATCTTTTGGGGGAACACAATTCAACCGTAACAGCCCTATGCAGTCACTGCAATAGATATCCATACAGAGGACAAAGAGTTGGAAGTCAGCTTGAATAGTGTAGGAAGCCAAGCATTATCAGCTACACCTGAAGGTTAATGGCCATTTTAGAAGTTAAAACAAACAAAAAAGATGCAGCCTCCACCTGACAAAATTTAGATGGAAAGGGCAAAGCCCTTTAAATCAACAGGATGCATGCCAAAGTAATAAAGGACAACATTTTAAAAAATAAGCTTTTGATGTTTCACAAGAAGAGGCTCAACACTTAAAATTATACAAGCTTTCTCCTTTGAAATATGCAGATAGCACAATTTCTTTTGTTTTTCATTTAGATGTTCTCTGGAACTTTTTCTTCAGTTCTAATACCCTATTGTGACTCAAGTGATTTTTCAAGCTAAATACATTTATGCTAATAAACACAATACTACAAAATAAAATAATCACTAATATTTTGTTCTTCCTATGTACCATCCTTTGTCTTCAGTGCTTTGCATATATTAACTCGCTTAGTCCTCACAGCAGACCCATGGATGAGATACCATTGTTTATCTCTATTTCATAGAAGAGGCATGGAGAGCTCACTTGCCTAAGGTCACATTGCCACTAAGAAGTGGAACTGAAATGCAAACCCAGAGAGTCTGGCTCTGGAGACTGTGCTTATAATATTAACTTCAAAATATGTAATTTTTAAATGTTCCAGCAAGCCAAACTACAAAATCTGAAGTTCTTTTTTTAGCTAGCTTTTTAAAGTCCTCAGATATTACTGCCACCTTGATGGGGTTGTTTATTAAAACCAACATTATAATTTTTCACTTGCCACAAGTATAAGCTCTCTATTAGTTCATCTTCACTGATTTTTGGTTTGGTTTGGTTTGGTTTGGTTTGGTTTGGTTTGGTTTGGTTCGGTTTTGGGCCTTATGCTGTGTTTTTCTTGGGTAGACCCCCAAGAAGGCTGATTTAGGTAGTAAGATTATTCATACAATTCTCTGGTTTTAATATATTCATCAGGATTCAATCAGAGAAGTAGAACCAGTATGTATGTATGTATGTATGCATGCATGCATGTATGTATGTTGCCTCAGAAGATAACACACACACTTATATATTAGGAGATTTATTATAAAGAATTGGCTTATGTTATTGTAGGGACTGGTTGAGCAAGTTCTAAATCTATAGGTCTGGCCGTCATGAAATGCAGATCCTGGAGAGGCTGGAACTCACAGGCTCCAGTTGAAGTTGCTGTCCACAGACAGTTCTTTTTCTCAGAGAACCCTCAACCCTACTCTTAAGGTCTTTCAGGCATATTGTCCAGGATAATCACTCTAATTTAAAGTCAACTGATTATAGACATTAATTACATCTCCAAACTCCCTTCATAGCAACACCTACTAGTGTTTGATTAAATAGCTGGGGACAGTAGCCTAAAGTTGCTGACATGTCAAAACACATATACACATCAAAACACACATACAAGCATACATGCATACACATATTTTTACATGTGCATGTAATTTACATATGTATACACACACACACACACACACACACACACACACATATATATATATATATATATATATATATATATATATATATATATATATATACAAGGAGATGTAGTACATTTTCTATTTAGAATTAGTTTGTTGGACAACCTAATTAATACAAAAAGACCGCTTTGGACATTGTCAAGTAAAACCAGTTCTCAATGAGAAAATGGATTTTTTCCTATGAAAAAAAGTTACTGAAATGTAATGTTTTCCAAAAGTTTGTTTTCAAATAAACATATTCAGATGAGGACAACTTAGTTGTAAATATTTCTAAGAGAATTACAAAAATGGTTATGATTCTCATATAATTTTACTTACAAAATCTTTCCAGGAAAATATCCTATGACGCAAACAAATTCAAGTATTACCAATTTATGGAATAGTCTGGACTTGGCGGGGCTCTTACAGAAAACAACTTTTCTTCAACTCGGCCCTTCAAATTAACTCTTGGATCTCCCTTCTGCACCCATAAGTTATATTGCAGGCAGATCCCATAGCTTTTCCATGCACTTGTAGTCCATTTTCTGGTATTAAGAAAACCATTCTAAATTTATATCCACTCACTAGGTAGCTGCCTCTGGCAACTCCTGGATGGGAAAGAGGAGAGACAGGAGGGGTCTGAGGTGACTGGTGCTATTGTTTCAAGCAGATGTCCAGATGCTAACTCTTTTCTCATGAGATCTTTCAGAGGGTCCTTCAGATGCTGTCCTCTTCCAGGTCACAGGCTGCACTCTTAGGCTGGCTTTTTTGGCTGTCACTTACTCCTGCTCTGAAAAGTGTAAACTTTT
Source organism: Eptesicus fuscus (assembly GCF_027574615.1). NCBI lineage: Eukaryota > Metazoa > Chordata > Mammalia > Chiroptera > Vespertilionidae > Eptesicus > Eptesicus fuscus. The sequence goes on from NC_072482.1 coordinate 40,766,566, forward strand.
TTTGCCAGGGTTGCCCCCAGCAACCTATACCTGGCAGTGCTCTAGGAAAGCATTCTTCCAAGATCTTTCTAGCCCAGCCCACTTTCATCAGATCTACCTAGCTTGTGGGAACATTCTGGGGTAACATGCCATCTCCAATGTAGCTCTTTGCCTTACTTGCCATTAGGGGCAGCTGCAACCCTCCTCTGGACCGTAGGCTACTGCAGACCAGTGACAAGCACCAGACCTCCAAATTCTGGGGCACAAGATTAGATCCTTCCCAAAGTTTTCAAGAGTTTTCTCTTAAGACTAGTTGTAATCCCAAAAAGAGGCTAACATAAACCTTACTTTATCCAGGTAGTGAACTGCTGCCTTTTTTGCAGACAACCTCCATACAATCTCCATAGTAGTACTCTTGAAGCACCCCGTCTTTGGGCTTAAATGGGGGTGATAAGCACAGACCTTCCTACCAAGCCTATACCTTCCTTATAAGAAATCCTTCCCTTATCTGTCACCTCTATCTCACACCTTTTCTTTTGATTAAACTAGATGTGAATGATAGGCCACAGAACCTCTCTCACCATCTCTTGGCAAGTTCTGCATTGATAGTCTAGCACCACTCTCGAAAATGCTTAGATGTTTGGCACCATTTACTTTTACTTGGACCTTTAGCCAGGACCATAGACTATGGGACATCCCCATTAAAGACATTTCTACAATAACTTGAGGAAACCATTATATTTGGGGTAATAAAAATATTCCTTAAACAATTATCATTGATTTGTCAATACTTGTTGCATCCACCGCATGGTCTGAAGCAGAAGCTCTCTTCATTACATTATGAGGAGAAGCTTTTGTCTGTTATTTAGAAATAAAGTCTTATCATGCTTTGGAGATTTTCTTATGAGACTTCTGTATTTGGGGATCATTATGATCTGAATGTTTTTATCCCCTAAAATTCACATGTTGAAGACTTAACCCACAGTGTAGCTGTATATGGAGATGGGGTATGTAAGGAAGTAAGTAAATGAAATTATAAATATAGACCTCTGACCTGATAAGATTCATATCCTTATACAAATTTACCAGAGAGCTTGCTTACTCTCTCTCCCTCCTTGTGTGCACACAAGAAGAGGTTTTGTAACCATACAGTGAGATGGTGACTGCCTATAAGCCAAGGTGAGCAGGCTCAGAATGAAACCTACCAGGATGACACCTTGACCTTGGATTTTCCAACTTCTAGAACTGTGAGAAACAAATTACTGTGATTTAAGGCACCCAGTATGTAGTATTTTGTTATATATGGCAGTCCAAGAAGGCTAAGACAGGCTAATTTACATCTCCACTTGCCCATTCATATTTTCTCTCAACAATCACGTTTTCTGGATCACTAGATTAAGAGGGCTTCATCTTTGACGATACACTATCTATTAAAAAAAATACATGTTACAACAAAATGATCAAATACCAAACATTTCAACAAGTAAGTTATCTGCTGTTTAATCTAACTTTGCTAGCAGCATATGAGAATACAGACTTAATTTGGGAGCAGAGAAATAGAGGCACTAGGAAGGATAGAGTGAGGCCCTCCATTAGGCACTGTGAACCATCTTTGTGTGAAGTAAAAAAGGCAACCTTCCTTAAGTTTAAAAAAAATTTAATTTATTATAGTACATCCAGACCCATGGCATATAATCTAGGGGAAATAAGAATGTAGGCAGCTATCTCCCTTGGCCATGTAGGGGACTCTGGCTAAGGGAGGTGATGAGTGGTTATCTCCTGTCATTATTTTTCTTCAAAATCAGTCCCACTTATGGGTCATCATAGGATGATGATTCTAAAAGACTCTGTCAAAAGAAAATCTTCTCTACTGCTCATCCAAAATATGATTTGTCCTTTCTGGTTACTCAATGCCAAATCAATTCTGGTTTAAGACCAAAGCTAATATTAGAAGAAAAAAAGCTTTCGAGTGTTTGTTTACTTTAAAAGAACAAAATCTACCCTAGGAATAGTGGAAAGTGTAATCCTCCTTCCCACAGGGGTGTGGTAGGGGGTGTTATATGAAGCCAGGCCTGAGGGAAAAAAAGACAAAGAAAGGTTCCCCCCCCCCCCATTTTCAGACTAGGCATCTATGACTTAAAAATAAAAATAATTTTTAAAATGTCTTGGGGAATATTTCACTTCCCTTCTCCCAATATCTTTGAGAGTTCACTTTCTGTTCAAAATGTGAAAGGGACATAATTATTTCCATGTCTGACTAATATACGCTTGTTTGTGAAGGGCCATAATCCCATAACCCATGTGGATCATGGTCTTGGTGTGTATTGAAAGTAAAAATGAGGGCTGTTTTCGTCCTGGCTCCTCTGCTGACTGAGTCACCATGTCCTTGAGCAAGTTATTTCCTCTCTGTGTACTCACTTTTAAAAACAGAGAGATAATGGTGTTCCTGACCTCCTTACCTCACTGGGATGTTGTCAGCATTAACAAGCAATATTTTTAGAGTAGAAAGGAAGAAAATTGCTTAAATTTTAAAATATTTTCCCTCCCATAAATCTATTTTGTACATCTTCAAATTTATGAATGGCTCATAGTGGACAAAAAGGGCCTAGAATACACACAAAGGCAAGGTTAGAGTTGACTTTGTGGGACAAATCTTTGGACTCTTTTCAGTTTACTTATGAAAAAGACAAAGACCAATGACATTTATTTATTTGGGGGCATTTTTACAGAAAGTACGTTACCAAATATAAAATCATAGGATGAACTAATAAGAAAAATTTACCACATTATAGTAGAAATAATACTGAGCTGGGAGTTAGGGGGGAAATATCTAGATTCTAGATCTTAATTACTAATCTGCTTAAGTCAACTTAGCTTCTCTAGCCTCCATTTATTCATCTGAGAAATGAGAGCGTATGACAATAGTTATCCGGACTAAAGTACTAAATTAAACAAGATTTCAATGAAATAATATATGTAAACATTTCTTAAAGTTATAAAACACTGCAAATGCTAGGTTTTGTTGCTACTGCTAAGCCAACCAGCGCATCTCTCTAGTCACCATGGCGTCACTTCATCTGCTTTAAGGATACTGGTTACACCAATTTTCTTGGATATTAAAACAGTGCCAGCATGTTCCACATAATTAGAGTTCCCACCCAGCTATTTTTCACTTTGACAGGGGAAAAAAGGAAGGGAAGGGTTGTGTTCCATGGTTAGGCCATTCTTTGATTCAAATGTGAAATGAAAGCTTTGAAGCAGAGGTGATGGGTCTGTGCTGATTAGGGAATGAACTGTCTCTTTGCAAGGAGCCTTAGGTTTCTCTACTCCAGGGAGACACAAGAGACAGTCAATTTTCTAGAGAATAAAGTTTGGAGTGTTGCCAACCTGGTCAAGAGCTGAGGAAAGGTTTGTAGAAGAAGGCTTTCAACATTTTCAAACATTGGATGGTGAGAAAGCAATTTTTCTAGATGACATGTAAGGTCTGCTCCAATCCTGAGCTCAATCAATCTATGAATCAGAAAGCTATAAAAAAATAAATAAATAAGGAAACACAGAGTCTCTTTGATTACTTTGTCCCCTGTTTGAGACCCAACCATTCTGAGTCATCTCAGAAAATGACCTATATTTTTCGCTTGCCAGAGTTTGTCAGCCTTCCTTAACCACTCCAGGACATCCTTATAATTCTTCCTTTTTTATAGTCCCTTCCTCCCAATTTGTATTTAATGATTTCTTTTCTTATGCCATTGTCTGTTATTCCCTCAGGGCCTGTCTTTACAACCAGTTTGTAAAGTCTGTGGGTGTAGGAATCATGCTTCTGGCTTTTCTTGTCTCTTTGTAATCTTAATTCCCTGAAATTCATACTTGGTGGAGTCAGCCATTCTAGGGGAGCTCTGTGTATGCTTTTGCCTTCATTTCACTGTCCCTTGAACATCACTCCCCATGACTGAAAGCCACAGCATTTACTTCCCATTCTTTGCTCTGCATTTCTACTCCTCCTGACTCTGCTCTTTGTTTACAGACACCTAAGTAACATCCACAGACCATGTGCAAAAATGCCTTCTGGGAAGTGATCCCTGAGGTGCTGGCCAAGGTGTGCCTACGTGCTATAGAAAGACTAAAAGAGTACTCAGTGTGGGGAAAATTTTGCAACAACCACTCCACAGTGAAAAGTAAATATTGGCAACAGGTATTTGAGGTGAGGAAAAAAGAGAGACTCATTTCTCAAAACTGAATATCGAGTAACAACTATGCATTATTTTAGCTATGGGGTGATTCCAGAAGCAAACAGAGAAGTTTTAGAAGTTAGGATTTTAATCCCCTACTTTTGCCTTACCAGTTTCTACATTTGCTTTAAACTCTTCAGAGCAGAAGAGATCAATAGGTTCAAAGAACATTCCGTAAGGGTGGGAGAGTGGAAAGAAAGGAGGAACAGAAAAAAAAGGAAGATCAGACACTGTTCAGAACACTATGTATATCTTTCTTTCCACTGGGGCCAGGAAAATGGTTGCTGAAACACCATAAAAAAACAAACAAATGAACAAAAACAATAATTTGAGCCTCTTGAGTGGAATATGGTGGATTATTTCATCGGCTTTGTGTACCAGTTACTGAGTCAAAGATGTTGGAACCCAGAGCTAAGGACTAATGGTAGACTAATGTTCTCAGATGTTCACAACTCCCTGTATCCATTTGTTCATTTGCACATCCTCCCTTTACTATGTGAAGTCTGTTTTCCCACCTCTTAAATTTTGGCTGCCTTTGTGACTTGCTTTGACCAATAAAATACCATAGAGGTGACAGCATGCTAGGTTTCAAGAGCCCTTGAATGTTTTACCTATCTTCTTGGAATTTGCCTACAGGTATAAGAATAAGTCTGGGCTAGCCTGCTGGATTTGAGAAAACACAGCCAGTCTTCCATATCAACCAATCTAACAGCCAGACATGTGAGCGAGACATTCTTAAAACATCTGTTTCTAACCAACCCAACAACAGACATAAGATGCATTAGTGAATTTAGCAGAACTAAGCAGAGATCAGTTTAGGAGGGCCCAAAAGTACCTAGCTAGTCCATAGATTCATGAGCAATAGTAATGCAGCAAAAGAGAACTCATACAGAGTCATTCAATCAATTATTCGGCCAGGCATTTTGACTACGACGAGAAGCATGTACATAAATCTGGAGATAGTCAGGAGCCTGAGTCAGTAGCTTTCAGAGTTTATACTCCTACGTGGGCTATTTGGAATCCAGAGTGAGTTATTCCAAAAGCAGTTTCAAAGTTCCAGGGAACATTTTTAATAACAATAATCGTAGAAGCTATGTGAAATGCTTACTTCAAAACTAATATCTCTTCTAGTTTCCTCAAACATGAGGTGCTATTATGCTGATCTTATGGAGAAGAAGCTGAGGGTAAAAAAGTTAGTTAGATACCAAGAGCTAAGATGGAAACCTTGGTTGAGTCTGACACCAAAGCTCAGGTTATGACCACTGAACAACAGTGTTGCATTAGGAAGTGATGGTATCACAGCTGGCAACCAAGGAGCAAGGAGTGAGACAACTCCCCTATCTGCAGTGGAAATGGGGCTTGGCTAACTGTCTAGGCTTTTTCAGAGGAAAAGGAGGCAAGGGGGTAGCTGGAGAGAACGCAGCTGCATAACACCTGTCAGATGTTACTGCAGCAATAAACAAGTCCAGCAAATCCTGCTTCTTGAGAACATTTATCTCCATGGTGAAATAAAGCAAAGCTGGGCAAAAGTCAGCCACAACTTGGGAGGAAGGAGAGCTCAGGGTCACAGAGGCTTAGCAGTTTGCTCTCTGCTCTTGCCTTTGACTCATCAATCCAGAGGGGCTAAGCAATTGCTTGCTAATAACTTTACAGTCTTCTTTGTAGGCAACAGGAGAGGAGGACAAAACCAGGGGGACCTCATTCCATTGTAAAGTTTTCGGACTTTATAGGAATGTTTCAGTCTCCCCTGTGAATGTGGCAAAATATCTTTACCCATTTCATACATGATTACCCTATTTTCAGCATCATGAAAATAACCACATTGAGTGCTCTGAAAATATCCTGTTTTTCAAGAATCAAGTTATACATTAATCTCTTTATAGGGATTAATAATAATTAATTTCACTCTAACAGCAGCTATCATGTAAGTATTATTATACCATTATACAGATGAAAAAAATGAAGTGTTTTGAGAGAGGATAAGCAACTTGTCAAAAATCACAAAGCTGGGCTCCAGTCAAACCCAGCTTGGTGACCACCAGAACCTGTACTTTCAACCATTCTTTATTGCCTAAAATGACCAGTATATTAATAGAACTTTGTTTTCTTTTTTTAGTATACCAGTAAATATTCTGCATATCAGAGTCAAGGATAAGACTCAATTTGAACTCTTGCCTATCTGCTCTTTGACTTAACAACTTAGAAGTGTAGCATTGAAGATAGAATCCAAAACTGTCAGCAGCCTAACAGATGCCCTGTGCACCTTAAGAATTTTTCCCTTCCAATGTTATCACACTTCCAGATTCCTTATAGCAAATTTTCAACTCTACTAAAACTCAGTAGCAAAGCCATCAGACTTTTCTTTTTGTACTTACACTTTTCAAATGAACACTCAAGACAGAGCTTCTAGTTTCTGAATCAACTCTACCAGCGTTTCTCTGCACTATATTGGAGGACTGGGGTATGTACCCACTCAAATAGCCTTTTCTTGTTTGAGACACAGGAATAAGTATGGTACCTTCAGCTAAAGGATGTGGAGGGGGAGCGCACAGTTAAGAGACTGAGCATGCTCCATGAGTTATTTTCTTAAACTCAATTAAATGTAATAAAACCACATGATTATATCAACAGAAGCAGAAAAAAAACACATTTGATAAAATCCTGCATCCATCCTATATAATAAAAGCGTAGTATGCAAACTGTCCCCTCGACGGGGAGTTCTCTGGGAGTTTGACCAGGGGGAAGGGAGTGAGGCCTGGCTGGCTGCAGCAGGCTTCTGGGGGAAGAGAGGGAGTACCCGGCCAGCAGCCAGCAGCTGCTAGGGACCCTACAAGTGCACGAATTTCATGCACTGAGCCTCTTGTTTATAATAAAAACTCTCAACAAAGTGGAAACAGAGGGAATATACTTCAACATAGTAAAGTCCATATATGACAAACCCACTGCCAACATCTTACCCAATGGGAAAAAACTACAAGTGTTCCCCTTAAGATCAGGAATGAGACAGGAATGTCTGCTTTCACCATTCTTATTCAACATAGTCCTGAAAGTCCTGGCCACAGCAATCAGACAAGAAGAAAAAATAAAAAGCATCCAAATTGGAAAGGGAAAAAGTAAAACTATCATTTGCAGATGACATGATACTTATAGATAGAGAGCCCTAAAGATTAAAAAACTAGAACTGACTAATGAATTCAGTAAAGTAGCAGTATACAAAATAAATGTCTAGAAATCAGTTGCATTTATACACACCAATAATGTGTATAAACTGTTAGAAAAGAAAATTAAGAAAACAATTCCATTTACAAATGCATAAAAAAGTAAAATTCTTAAGAATAAATTCAACCAAGGATGTAAAAGACCTGTACTCAGTAAATTATAAGACACTGAAGAAAGAAATTGAAGAAGATATATATAAGTTGACGCACATACTGTTCCCATAAATAGAAAGAATTCACATAATCAAAATGTTTATACTACTCAAAACAATCCATAGGTTAAATGCAATTCCTATCAAGATACCAGTGACATATTTCACAGAACTGGAACAAATATTCCAAAAATTTATATGGAACCACAAAAGACCCCCAAATAGCCACAGCAATCTTGAGAAAGAAGAACAAAGTTGGAGGAACCACACTATCTGATATCAAATATTATTGCAAGGCCATATAAATCAAAACAGCATGGCACTGGCATAAAAACAGACATATAGATCGATGGAACAAAATAGTGCAGAAATGAACTCATGCCTTTATGATCAATTAATATTTGACTAAAGATGAAAGAACATACAATGGGCTAGAGATAGTCTATTCAATAAATGGTGTTTGGAATATTGGACAGATAGGTGCAAAAAATGAAATTAGACAACCTCCTTACACAATATATAAGAATAAACTAAAATGAATTAAAGACTTAAATATTATACTTGAATCTCTAAAAATCCTAGAAGAAAGCATAGGCAGTAAAATCTCAGACATTTCTTGTAGCAGCATTTTTTCCGATATATCTCCTCAGGCAAGGGAAACAGAAGAAAAAAATAAACAAATGTGACTACATCAAACTAAAAACTTTTTGCACAGAAAAGGAAACCATCAACAAAATGAAAAGAGAATAGGAGAATATATTCACCAATGATGTATCTGATAAGGGGTTAATATCCAAAATTTATAAAGAACTTATACAACTCAACACGAAGAAGAAGAAGGAAGAGGTGGAGGAGGAGGAGGAGGAGGAGGAGGAGGAGGAGGAGGAGGAGGAGGAGGAGGAGAAGGAGAGGGGGAGGAGAAGGAAGAGGAGAAGGAGGAGAAGGAGGAGGAGAAGGAGGAGAAGGAGAATCCAAATGTTCTCTCTTCTGGGAGATATTGACAAGAAGGTCTATCTTGACACTGCGCTATTCCTGTAGCCATCATCCTACTTACCCTTCTCTTTATAATCAGACTTCTTTGGAGGAGGTTATTCTTGATGACTCTAATTCCTTGCTTCACATTTCCCCCATAGCACACTGTAAACTATTGATTCTTGCCATTACATTCTTAAATTGACTAGAAAAGGTCACCTGAAACATCTAAATGCACCATGATATTTTGTGTGTATTTTTATTGTATAAATATGTATAACACAAAAGTTACTGTTTAATCACATTTGTGTTCAATTCTGTGGCATTAAGTACATTCACAATGTTATGCAAGCATCACCACTATTCATTTCGAGAAATTTTTCATCATACAAAAACTCTGTATCCATTATACAAGAACTCCTCTTTCCCCTCTGCCCTTAGCACCTGTGACTGCTATCCTACTTTCTGTCTCTATGAATTGGCCTATTCTGGATACCTCATGTAAGTCATATGATATTTGTCGTTTTGTGTCTGGCTTATTTCACTTAGCATAATATCTGCAAGGCACATCATGTTGTATAATGTATCAGTATGTCATTTCTTTCCAAGGATGGATAATATATAATATGTTTAGACCACATTTTGTTTACGCATTCACCAATTGATGAACATTTAACTTGTTTGCACCTTTTGCCTATTGTGAATACTGCTGCTATGAACACCGATATACAAGTACCTGTTTCATTCTGCTTTCAGTTCTTTTGGATATATACCCAAAAGTGGAATTGCTGAATCATAAGATAATTCTATATTTAACTCTTTAGGAACTGCCAAATTGTTTTCCTCAGCGGCTGTGCTATTTAATTCTGACAACCAACACATACAAGTTTCAATTTCTCCACATCCTATCCAATATTTTTTATTTTCTACTTTTATGGATAGTAGCCATCCTAGTGGGTGTGAAATGTTATCTCTTGTTGTTTTGATTTGCATTTCTCTAATGGCAAGTGATTTCACGTGCTCATTGGCCATTTGTGTACCTTCTTTAGAGAAATGTCTATTTAAGCCCTTTACCCATATTTGAATTGTGTCTTTTTGTTTTGTTGTTATTGCTGAAAATTGTCATTTTTAGCTCTTTTCTTATTTGATCTCTTTGCAGCATTTGCCCCTGTTCTAACTGGAATGATCTCCCCCTCTGACTACATAACTTCACTCTTTTCTATCTTTTCCCTCCCTACTCTTATTTTTTCATACTAATTTCCTCACTATCTCTTGCTACATTTAATCCCTACCCATGCTAACATTTATTGAGCACTTTGTATGTGCCAGACACTGTGCTAAGTGCTTCCTGTGTGTTCTCTCCCTTCATGTTTAAAACCACCCATTAGGCAAGTGGCATTATTAGAAATGCCATTATATAGATATAAAAACTTAGGTTCAAAGAAATAAAGTACTTTGCTTAAGTTTACCGAAGTGATTAGTGAAAGAGCTAGCATTTCACCCCAGGAAACTGATTCTAGAGTCCGTGCTCTTTAGACCTTCCTATCTAGTTCAATAGCATTAACCACTAAATTAAGCTAATACAGCCCTATATAGTAAGTTATATAATTGAATTCTATTGTTACAGAGTATGGAAACTGGGTTTGACAACTTAAACTGAAAAGAAAGTTGTGGTAAGGATCAGAAGTAATTAACATAATTAAAAGGAAAGCTGGAGAATTGGGCTTAAATAGACAGAAATCTAAATGGATTGCACCACCCAGGCTGTAAGAACTAAAGCGCAGTCTCATCAGGGCCCAGCCACTTGCATGAACTGGCTGCCAATTGTTTAGGCAACTTGGTCAAGATTGAAATTCCAGAGAGCAAGCATCATATTGGTCTGGATGGGACACATGCCAAGCCCATGGGTAGGAAACACAAGAATAGAACACAGTGATTGGCAGTCTAAACCTGGCTGTATCCAAGTGGGAAAGGTTCACGCCCCCAGAGCAAAAAAAGAATGAATAAGTGGATGCAAAATAACAAGTCTATACCTCCAATCTTTAGTGTTAGCCCAAACCCCTCATCACCTCCAAACCTAAATATTCAATGACTGACCATTTCTACTTAAAGTCTTTAGTACATTGGTAACTACTTGATCCTTTTTAATTGGCTAGAAGTCTACCTTACAGATATTTCACATGCTACATTTGTCCCGCTGGACCAAAAAGTATGTCAGTCTCTCCTTCATGGACCTATTAGATCCTCCATTGGATTGTATTCTTTTTTATACCCTCTAGCACTAACTACCATGTCATGCATGCAGCCAGTGCTCAATAAGTGTTTGCTGCCTGATGACTGAACCAAAACTTGAGGGGAACTAGAATATCAGACATTCATGTAACAAAAGATCTTGAACAAAAAACAAACAAACAAAAAACCTTAAATTTTTAGTTGAATGGAGGTACAATATGAGCCATAAGTGTTTTTATAAACTGTCATAGTGTAGAGATAATCATAATTGTGTCAGTAAAATTATGGTGTATTCAAGAAAAAAAATAGGTCTATGGTACCTGATGCTGATTAGACCACATTTGGAGTATTATTACTATTTCTCATCAGCACATTATAAGGATATTGAAAAACTTAAAATGTTTGGAAACTATATCAAATGAAAAAGGTTAACTGAATAGGGAATATTTTATAATGGAAGAGAGAAGAATTAGGAGGTTTGATCTCTGTAATTTTTCAAGAGTCCCTTGATAAACAAAAACCTAGACTAATCTGTATAACTACAGATAGAATCAGGATGAATAGGTAGAAAAAATTAATCTTCAAAGAGTTGTTCATAAATGGAATAATCTGTTTTATAACATAAGACCTCTATGACTAGAGATATTCAGAAGTTATGCTAACAAACCTCAAGGTATTATTTTAAGTGATAACATCATTGCTTAGTACATTGATTAGATTAGATGTCACAAACTCAAATGTCCTTAGAAACAAGGAAGCAATTAGTTTGCATGAATAAAGTAGGTTGGGCATTGGACAGGAGAACATGACCAATGTGACCCCAATAAATTTAATTTAAAAAAAGACAGAACATATTGGGGACTGTCATGGGGACTAGAGAACATGTGCCTGCTTGGAGGTATTAGAATTTATACATTTTTATAGCATGATGAAAATCAAAATTGAAAAGAAAAGAAAAATTATTAGGATTACTATTAATTCTAATGAAATTACTAAGAGTTCAGTAAATGTAAAAATGCTGTGGTAGGCAGAAAAATGGCAGAATCTGTGAATATGTTATTTTAGATAGCAAATAGGACTTTGCAGATCTGAATAATTTGCATCTGAAATCATTTCCAGTTAATTCATTCAAATGGCTGGACCTTGAGGTAGGAGTTTATCTTGGACTAGCCAAGTGAGCCCAATCTAATCACATGAGTTCTTAAAAGTGGAGAAACTCCCAGTTATAATTAGTAAGAGGGAGATGTGACTAAAGAATAAGGGTCAGAGAGATGCAACATTGCTTGCTTTGACATGGAGACAGGGGGCCACAAGCCAAGGAAAGTGGGGGATCCCTAGAAGCTGGAAGACTCATTGTGGGGCCTCTGACCCACAGAGCTATAAGGTAGTAAACTTGTGTTGTTTTATGCCAATAAGTTTGTAGTAATTGTAACAGAAGCAACAGAAAACTAATATAGAGCTTAAAGTTAAAAGGATAGTGTATGAGAAAAGAGTCATTTACAATCTAGTACAAATGCCTGGCAAACAACAAGACTTCACATTATATTTAATATGTATATTTAATACATAAATCATACAATACAATTTATTTGATACTGGAGACATACCCTATGACTGGCATTATGCATCTAGCTATCTGGGAAATTTTGTAAAGAAATACAAAGGAATATAAAGCAAGACCCCTGCCTTCCCAAAGAGCAAATTTTTAGACAATAGCTCATAAAACAGAATATAATCAAAGGCCAAATTACATATTATAGTAAGAAGAAGGGGCTATAAATGTAATTATTTCATATATCAGGTTTTCCAGACTTAGCTAAATTTCAGATATCTTGATTGGCTATGAATATAACTGGAAATTCCTCCAGTTTAGATCTAAAATTTATCTCCTATATGGAAATGACAAATCATGTCAGACAACTTATCCAGCTTTTTGGCTTAGAAGCTGTAGCTATGACTGTAGGAAAGTGGGAGTGAGTGAAGTTCAATAGGGCTGGAGATGTCAGAAGGGTGTGTGTGTGTGTGTGTGTGTGTGAAAGAGAGAGAACAGAATTTGATTGTAAATTAAAAGTAATTAATATTATAGAATATGAAATACATTTCCTGCTTAAACTTTAGGAAACAGCTTTACATGGCTGTAAATGAAAGGTGGAGTTAAAAGTGAGAAGGAAACACAGTTTAATAACCAAGTAAAAATAACCTTTGTGAATTTGTAGGTTGTCTTTATTTATGAAATAGTAGTTTCCCTAGGTTTGGAGTGTACAGAACTGAAGTTTTGAAACAGCTGGTTTGGATTTTTGATTAGGAAAGCAGTGAGTTTAGACAAATGGAAGCACAATGATGTGAGTTTGTAATAGGAGAGGCCAGTTGATATTATACATTGTAAATTTCCCAAAGAGGAGTTGAACTTCTCTGGTTGAAGTTTCCAATGTAATAGCCAACAAGGAGGAAGGAAGCCCAAAGTTATAGGGAGGACCACATCAGCAGAGCTAATCCAAAGAGAATGGACGGTATACATTAAAGAGGGCATAAGGGCCCACACTCTGGAAAGTGGGTGGCATTTGGGAGTGCTGTGCTCTCTAAAAACTAATTTCAGAGGAGAACATTTAGTTAGATCAAGGCTGTTAAGACAGCAGGATGGCATAGGACATTTTCATTCACGTTAAGCTGGACACTTTGCAAGTTCTTGCAATGACTTCAAAAGTCACCTCTTTGTAGTTAAATGATCCTTTGTGTCTACTTAATGCCTGTTAAAAATGGGAGCATAATAAACACCCGTTTTTAGTGAATGATTAGCTAAGAACTGTTTACCTTGGCTTTCCACTGCATCTCCAACTCTTGTGTTTGGACAGTCCAGCAATGATAACTCAGCCTTGGTGGTCAGCTGAACATTCCTGAATCAATAAATCTACGGGATTTTTTGGTTGCTGTTGATCTGCTTCTCTTCCCTCATCACCCACATGTGGTACTCATTCACATCCCCATGACTGTTCGCTACTCCTCCAAGATTATGAGGATATCACCCCCTGCACTTACTGCCCACTGCTCCATTGTGCATCTCAACACCCTTGATCTGATGAACCCTCTCCTCAGAAATTAGGTTTTAGAGATCACTGACTGGAGAGAAAAAAGCTTACTGTGAATAAAAACTCTCCAGTTGACACTAAACGAGAAAGACGTGAGATCAGAGTCAGAGAATTTCATTAAATTGATCTCAATTTACACAATTAGAAGGGATTTTCAAAAGTGCTTTCCTACCCAACCTTCTAAAAGTACAATTTTTTTTCCTTTTTAATGGGAAATTCATATTTCATTGAAGAGATGAAACATAGCATTCTCAGTTCAATGTTTCCCAGAGAAACTTGTCATTCACTGGATCATATGCTTAATATAAGTTCAAAGCACAGATTTTGGATAATTAGGATGTTGCTGTTTGCCTTTGCCACTTGTTTTTGTGTGAAGGAAATTCTAGTGCCTGTGTAGGTGGTAGGCAAAGGAATATTAAAGGACTAGAGGCCCAGTGCATGAAAATCATGCACAGGTGGGGTCCCTAGGCCTGGTCGGCAATCAGGGCCGATCAGGGCCGGGCTGGAGAGGAAGCAACAGTCACTGGGCCGGGCACAGAAGGAACGGACATTGATGCTGCCATCGCCCGTCATCGCGTGGTTACCCACCTTCCCCCTCCTCCTTCCTGCGCTGCTGCGCTTCCATTGCGGTGGGCAGGCGGCGGGCTGATTGGGGCCTGCCAGCAGGAGGGAGGGACGATGGGACATGGGAAGTTGGCCATAAGCCCCAAAGAGGGAGCTGGCCCTTGGCCCACCTGGGAAAGGGGCCACATCTGCCACCACCCACCACCGGTTCCCCATCCCAGCCCAGGACCCCGTCCTGATCAGGTGATCAGGGCCTGCCAGCTGGGGGGAGGGACTGCGGAAGGTTGGCCGGCCAGGGAAGGTTGGTTGTGGGAGCGCACTGACCATCAGGGGGCACTTCCTGCATTGAGCGTCTGCCCCCTGGTGGTCAGTGTGCATCATAGCGACCGGTCATTTCAGTCATTCCAGTGGCTTAGGCTTTTATATATATATAGAGAGAGAGACTAGAGGCCTGGTGCACAAAATTCGTGCACGGGGGGGTCCCCTCAGCCCAGCCTGCACCCTCTCCAATCCGGGACATCCCTCTCACAATCTGGGACTGCTGGCTCCTAATTGCTCACCTGCCTGCCTGCCTGATCACCCCTAACTACCCCCCTCCCGCCAGCCTGATCACCTCTAACCATCTCTGCCTGCTGGCCTGATCACCCCTAACTGCCCCTCTCCACCAGCCTGGTCACCCCTTACTGCACCCCCCTGCTGGCCTGGTCGCCCCCAACTGCCCCCCCTGCTGGCCTGGTTGCCCCCAACTTCCCCCCACTGACCTGGTAACCCTTAACTTTCCCCCCTGCCAGCCTGGTCGCCCCCAACTGCCCCCCTGCCAGCCTTGTCGCCCTACGCAGCCTGCTGTTCTGTCATTACTGTTACTGTGATGTTGTCCCAGACAATTTGCATATTCCTCTATTATTATTATAGATGATAAAGATCAGAATGGGGTTGAGGGGAGAGAGAGAACATGGTTTATGTAACAAATGTTCAAAGACGATCCAAGGATCTGGAATCCAGAGAGCAAGTCCTCAGAAAGGAAATAAGTGGTACTTATTCTAAGGAAAGAGAGAAGACATTCTGTTATATAAGAACCAATAGATATTTGGAACATAAACCTTGACTGGATACAGAGAAATTCTGAGTGAAAAAAATTATACTGGCCTTGACCTCTCATGAAAGAAGAAATTGGAAGATTGTGCAGAGTTGAGTTTTCACAATTAAGAAGAGTGAAAAAGGTTAGGAAAAGCTTCCTTAGAAATGCATTTAAGAGATATAAAATGGATATATTAACCCTGAGGGCCTTAGGTGATGGCAGAGGGCTTTGTGACTTGTAGGAGGTTCAATCAATGTGGTTTCTGACTTCCCACAGTTCAGGGATTTGTTAGGCAGACACAGAAAAGGTCTCAGAATGAGGTATCAGGTACTCAGATTACCAGTGAGAGAAACCCAGTTGCCAAAAGGCAAGAGCCAGAATTTCACATAATTTTTTTATAGTTAATAGTTTCGCAACTGTCTCTCCCACTTACTTTTATGCCCCATGAGAGCAAAGTACATTGATCAACCTAGTCAGAGTTGGCCCTTAATAAATAGTTGCTGAAGCACAGAAGAAAGAAAAGAGGGAGAGAAAGGTAGTAGGACTTTTAGAACTTTTATTTAGAACCAATGGTTATATTGTCAATCTATGTTATTTGAAAATGTTCCCTTTTATCAATGTATAAATACCCACTACACGTTTAGAAACAAAGTAATATTCAGTGGACTGTTTTACAATCTCTAATTTACTTTCAATGATGATGTTAAAAGTGTGTTGATTGTATATTAAGTAGGGAAAAATCATATAAAGCAATCAATAAAATGTCCATAAAGTTTTCATTCTTAAGAGGATGCGAAGTCTCTTTCTGACAGCAACATCAAGAAGTCTGTTAGTGAAAAAATAAGAAAAAATGGCACAATTTACTATCATTACCAATGATTTGTTAAAAAATCAATCTATCTCACCAGATCTTTGAGAAATGTCTTATAGTTACTAGAGCAATCTCAAGTACTGGGTAAAATGTATTTCTGCCTATCAAATAGGTTCTCATATAATTCTTCAGAGGAAAATGGTGGTAGTTATTCAGATGATGGTCTATCTGCATAAAGGGACAGTTCAATTATTTATTTTTTTAAAACCCTCTAGCCAAGTTTGTGACAATCAAAAAGAAATGTAAAAATAATCAGAAGTTATATCAATACTCAGTCTTTTACAGGCCTAAAGGGATCCTAACTAATAGGTAAGGGGTTTAGGAGTAACTATGACCATAGGAACAGGAACATCATCTGGGGACTTCAGGGTCTCACTGGATGCCTGTTTTCCCCAAGTTTGACATCTTTCAGAATTGGATCAAATGCTATTTCTTTTGACTCATATTCTAGACTTAGAGTCTCTCTGGCAGAATGTATAGAATATATAATTCTAAAAGGTAGTTTTGAGCCATGTGGCTCACAGTTTGATGCTAACAATATGAAGGAAATGATGCAAACAATCAATGGTGACTTAGGCACACAAATAGGCTCAATTTTACCCCAGTTCCCAGATTAAACAATACAGAAACAACTTTGGTCTTCTGCATTGTCCCGTCCCTCCTACCATACCATACCTTCATCTAATCTGGCGAGACTTTATTTATTTATTTACTTATTTATTTGGCATTGATAAATTTATTTAATCTTTCTAATTCTTTATTAAGTGTATTGGGGTGACATTTGTTTAACAAGGCCATATAGGTTTCAAGTATACATTTCTATGATACATGATCTGTATATTGCATTGTATACCCACCAACCAAAGTAAAATCAACTGCCATCACTATTTGGCCCCCTTTCCCTTTACTACCTCCAGCCCTCTTCTCTCTTATAACCACCATACTGTTGTCTGTGTCTATGAGTTTCAGTTTTATATCTCAAATATGAAGTGAAATCATATGTTCTTAACTTATTTCACTTAGCATAATATTCTGGAGGTCCATCCATGTTGTTGCAAATGGCGATATTTTATATTTTCTTATGGCTGAATAGTATTCCACAGTACAGATGTGCTACATCTTTTTTATCTCATCCTCTATGGAAGAACACTCTGATTGTTTCCATGTCTTGGCCACGATGAATAATGCTGCAATGTACACCAGAGTGCATATATATTTAAATGTAGCTGCTCTGCCCAGCACTCTAATTATAGCTGAACTTCAGATACATTAACAAAAGGTTGACCCTTTACTGCCTACCATGCTGCTTAAGTCACATCTCTGCACATCTAACAAAGACCTTATTCTGATAACACTGCTCTGCACCTGAGCTCCCCATCCTGAGGTCTCTCCAGAACTGAAGCATGACCAGCTCTGAGTTCCCTGGCACCAACCCCAACCAGTTGCCTAAAGAGTGTCTGAGGACTGCTGCTTCCCACCCACCTTCTGTGCTGTTCCTTGCTTGGCGAGCTGCGGCTCTGCTGCCACTCAGGCTGCCATGCAGTGCAGAGGGCCTAGTGTCAGGTTGTGTTTTTGCGTGTGTGTGTTGTTTTTTTCCCCTGTATATTTAATTGTACAAACACACACACATATACATATACCCTAATGTCAGGTTTTAATCATCTGGCTGCCATGTCCCACTTTAGGTAACAGGCAGGTATGGCCAACAACTGCTAAAATATGACCAGGGCAATCTATACTCTGGGTCCACTATCTTTTACAGGTGCCTTAGTATTGAAAGAGCACCTATTTTTTTTTAAGTTTTAATATATTTTTTAAAAAAAACTTTATTGTTGTAAGTATTACATATGCCCCCTAGTTTCCCCCATTGACCTCTTCTAGCCCAGCCCTACCCCATACTCCAGGCCTTCATCACCCTATTGTCCAGGGGTTATGCATATATGCATACAAGTTCTTTGGTTGATCTCTCCCCACCCACCCACCCACCGTCCCTGCCTTTCCTCTGGGATTCTACAGTCTGTTCCATGCAACAAAGCACCTATTTTGAACTTGATTTTCTAAGTCAACTCCAATTTTATGCAATTCTGCTTAATAGATAAGCCCTAGGTATTTTTCCACATTATATGTGGAACTTACTTTCTCTAGTCTGGTACAGAGTCTTACAAGCAATGCATACAACAAGGCATATAACTTATAGTTTGCTATTGACCTCCTTTCTGCCCACTTCTAAAATTATCTGGTCAAAATGTACTAGGCTATTCCAGGACATTCTGAAATTTCATCAAATCTTTAATTCTTAGCAAGAGAAATTGTAGTCAACCTTAAGAAAAGGATGATTAGAGAAAATATTCAGTGACTGATCCTCTATCAAGCAAAAATGTAAGCAAGAGAATATGTGATAATGGCAGCTACCCATCTACAAAACAGCATGTGTATTTTAATACTTTCATTATTTTATAAGGGAAAAACTTTAAGATGTAATTGTTCTCAGATGTTTACATATGCATAGGTCTGTAGTTTAAAGTCATGCTTTCACCTTCTCTGTCAAGAACACTCTTCAGTCTGAAAAGGTCAGATAAGAAGGAACCAAAACCAAGATAAGTGTAGAAATTATACCTATAATCATGAAAGAACTTAAATCTCATGGTCTAGACAAAATACATTTGACTGTTTTGAGGGGAGGTGGCTGGGGAATGTAAATGAGTTCTGAGAATTGAATCTTTGAGGGGCCAGGTAAAACAAGAAGAACCACTGTGGTTCAATTTTCCAAAGAAGAGAGACAGATTCCACAAAGTGTAAACCAAAAGACTCAGTATGTGTTTTGGGCAAGATTCTTGACTGAATTATTAAAACCTTGCTTTGTTTCACACAAAAAGAAAGGAGAGATAATAAGGAATAAAGTTATCAAAGATTAAACTAATAGTTGGTAAATTGAATGAATGATATAAGCTGGACATATAATGATTGCAGCAAGATGTTACACAATTATTTTATAACATTTTGTCTTGCATTCAAAACAGAGGATTATAATTTGAGTCAAGGAAGTTAACTGGGTTTAAATTGGGTTGAACAACTGTGGTAAAAAAAAAAAAATCAGTGTTGACCTAACGGGAATTCCAGGAGTATCTATCATATCTCATTCGATATTTTTACCAGTGGTTTGAATAGTATTCTTAGACAACTCTGAGAGTGCCTAAACTGGGACAGACAGCAAATACCAACGTGATGGAAACAGGACATAAAAGATCTCAAATGGCTTAAGTAATGAGCCAAATCAAACAAAAATGAAACTTAAAAGAAATAAAGAGCTTTCCACATGGATTAGAAGGACCTGGACATTATTTTGAGAGAAGTGAAAGAAAGATTACAGAATGGGGAATAAAAAGCAGGGCATTTTGGTTAAAGGACGGTGTATTAACTTCCCAGGACAATAACGAAGTACCAAGAACAGAATAACATAACAAAAACTGGGTGACTTAACAGAAATGTGTTGTCTCACAGTTCTGGAAGCCAAGGTGTCACTGGGCTATAACCTCTCTGATGGCTCTAGAGGAGAATCCTTTCTCACTTTTTCTATCTTCTAGTGTTTGTCAAAAATTCTTGGCATTCCTTGGCTTGTACATGCATCACTTCAGTCACATGGCCATCTTCACCCTGTGTCTTTACATCTTCCCTCTGTGCGTGTCTGTCTCCATGTCCTAATTTCCCCTTTTCATAAGGACACCAGACACATTGGATAAGGGCCCGCCCTAATGACCTCATTTTACTTAATTACCTCTGCAAAGGCCTGCTCCCAAACAAGGTCACATTCTGAGGTACAGGGGGTTAGGATTTCAACATATCTTTTGGGGAGGACACAATTTAACCCATAACAAACAACTCAGTGTGAATTGACTGTAATGTGCCTGGAATGAAAAGCGTAACTGCACAGATCAGGAATAAAGGGGAGACCTCTGCCTCTCTGGTCAGAGGATACCTGGGGAGTTGCAATGAGTTCTGGGCCTTTAATAGGCAATCAGGATGATACGAAAACTTAAAACCAAATTATTGAACGGTGGTTTAGGGGAAATGGGAATGTTTAGCCTGAGGAAGAACAGGCACAGGGGGAAGTGAACGCTACTTTCAAATACATGATTAGCTGGCTGGAAGTAGAACTGGAGTTGTTTTTTATGGCTATGAAGATAGAATTATATTAATGAGAGAGACTGATTCCAAGGGATGAAAAGAAGATTCTGAAAGGTACCACATCCAAAGGCAGTTATAATTTCATGGAAATACTGAGTTCCCTATGCTTGGGTGTCTTCAAGCAAAAACTCAACACAGAAGGAGGGTGTTTCAAAGGGAATGGTAGCTTTGGAAAATAGCTTGTATTATGAGTCTTCTGACCTGAATATTGGAGAATTTTATAAAATTGGTTCTTTTAAGTAAAGACTGTTAATGCCCAGACAAAGAAACTTATAATATCTTATAAAGAAATGGAATGTGCTGACCAAAATTTAAGATTGTTTTCTATTAAACAAGATGAGGAGGAAAGAAAAATGAGAAGGATCAGATATTTTAACCACACAAATAAAAAATAGATGGTTTAAATAAGTCTTTCCTTGCCTTTTCTATCTTCTGGGTTTGTCAAAATATACCCAGTAAGAATATAGAAAAACCACACAATCAAATAAGGAAAAGCAAAAACCTTATCCAAGTCAAAGAAATTTTAAAATAGAAGCAGCATTTCAACTTTTATAGAAGAAATATTAAACATGAAATCTAGAATAAAAAATAGAAAAGTCAGCAAGTACCAATATTCCCCCCACCCCAATACCCAGGAACATAGAGAAAACGGGAAGAATAGATACTATCTGGTGAAGGAGCTGATTTATCTGAAAGAAATTTGGAGTAAGGAAGAGATCAGTGAAGGTGGACCAATAGACGGAGACTATCTGGGCAGCACAAATAGCACCAGGTTTGGAAGTAAATCTGAAGACCAGGTGATCTTGGCTTGGCCACCAACCAGCTGCACAAGCTCCCACAAAACACTTCTTTGCGTCTCAGTTTGCTCTATTATTAAAACACAAGCAAAAAATTAGATGATATTTTAACAATTCCATCTAGCTGTAAAACTGAAACTCTGAAGAATAGCTACAGGTAGATTATGAGGAAATACTTCAACACAATACAGGCATAGGAAGATTCAACTTTAAGAGACAACAAAATAAGAAAAGCCTAGGTAACTGCTTAAGAGACTGAAAATGAAAGCAATGTATTAAAACAATAATAATAGCTACTGTAAGTGGAGATGGGCTAATAAGCCAAATGTCTACAAAGATTGTTTGAGGTTCATGAAAAATAAAAGGGAAGTCATTGAACAGTTACCATGTTATTACACATAAAGTATTACCAATGACATTATGAGTACTTTGTAAGCAGCTATTTACAAATATTTATGTAAACTCACTTAGATGTGATATATTTCTGTTACCATAGATAGTCGGAGCGCCAGAGAGTCTCCCCCATTGGCCAAGATGGCGTGAGGGAGAATGGGTGTTTCTTACACAGAGTGCACCAAAAGATAGAAATATGAATGGACAGGACCCAAGCCCTCCAAAAGCTAGAAAAATGGACAGGGCCAAAACTCCCCAAAAGCTAATGAGATCATTGGATAGAAATAAAAGCCCTCCTCTCCTTATGCTTATACGAACCGGGAGGCGGGGGGTGGGGGGGGTTTGGGCAGGAAGGGAAGATGGTTTTTGAGACAGGAGTCCACCCTTCTCCCAGGACCTGATTTCTAAATAAAACTTGTTTCCATTTACACCAGAGCCTGTCTCACCAGCTAGGCTTTCCGTTGCAGCAGGCAGCCCAACCTGTGTTTTTTGCTTACATTTCTAAGCCTGAGAATATGGGTTTGGCTTCCAAGTTCAATAATACCACCTAGGCAACACGATTTAGTTCTCAGCTACTTTTTCTGCTATAGCAAATTTTATAAAAATTCTCCACTATATTCAATTCAACACATATTAATAACTAATAAACCTTGCCAGACAATTTTTAAATCTAAAGAAAGACAAAATAAACGAGCTAATGTTTATTTATAACACAGAATAATACATATAATAATGTAAGAAGATGCAAGAAAAAGATTTAAAGAGGGAGGGTTTTGAAGGATAAGTAGGAGTTTACGCAACACAAAAATGGATAAACATTTCATTCAGAATGTTCAAAGGTAGGAGCAAGAAAAAAAATGAAAGATTTGGGAAATTACAATTGTTTAAATATTTCTGAACCAAAATACTAGAGGAAGACAATAGCAAAGGTGAAACAGAAGAAGGAGACAGTTAGCTCCAAAGGGCTTTCTGGATCACTCTAGTAAACAAAGCTTTTTTCTTATGGGAAGTAAAAAGGCATTAAAAGATTTTGAGCCATTCAGTGACTGGCTTAAATTAACGTTTCAGGAAGATGATTCCAGCTGAAGTGTGGAGGGGAAATATGAGCTGGAGGGGAAGTGAATGGATAGACAGGGAAATAGATGGGAATGAACTGAGTTAAAGCCATGGCAGAAGAGGTTTTGGAAGTGGAATTGGTGAGATTTGGGTAACCAATGCGACATCTCAGACCTGCTGTAGAGCCAGTCACAGAGAGGGACCACAGAAGGAAAAACAGGTTTCTGGGTGGGAGGTCCAGTATGGACCATGAGTGAGTTTGAGATGCCCAGAAGACGACAAGCCCATTGCTATACCATCTTTTTCCTGTCTGACCCTTGCACATTTGAAAAGCTTAATTTTAGAGAATAAACAGAATAATTAAATGTCTGTTTAAGCAAACATATTTGATAGTAAAATCAAGCACCAGACAATAATGAATTACATGCTGTCAAAGGTATCATCTAATCAAAGACCAGTTAATCAAATGCTTTGTGAATAGAAGATAACTGTATATGTTACCTGAATCATCGAAGTTTAAAGAATAAGAATGCAAAAGAGACACTAAATAGCAAAACTGAACACAACTTTATCTTCCAAGATTCAAAACCTAATAAGGTACCTTTGATGTGTTGTTATGGGCCTCACTCAAAACTGTGCATGAAATGAGCTTGCCTTTGCTGGATGCCGAGTCAACTATCTGCTCTGTGGAAAGATCTGCACTTGGTTTGGATAGAAGGCTCTGAGGGGTGACAGCATCTGTAACAGAGGCAGAGGATAGTGGGCCAAGTTTGCATTCCCCTTCAGCAATGTAGAGCCAGACTCATCGGAATGTGGTCAAGCCATAATGCTAAGTTTAACTGATATATGCTGTAGCTGGGAAGGCCACAGAGTTGCTGCGATGTGTGTCCATAAGTCCTATGAGAAAAACAGACTGAGCAAATGGTATTTCCACAAGTCACACATTGGCAGGCTGACAGACACTAACGCATTTGGGTAGCTATGGCCAACCCAAAGTTTTCTTGCATAATTAGTAGATTTGGTACTCTTGAGAAAGGACATTTTCCATGAAGAGCTTGCTTTGAAGGCACATTTTCACTGCCAGGTCTCCTGGGAGAATCATTTTTTCCAGCTCTCACTTTTGCTATCTCTGACTCATCTCTCAGAGCTTAAGGGAAAACATTCTTATGGCGGGAACATGTGGGGGTCCAGATGGAACTTTTTTAGTGACTCCAAATGTCCCCTATGACCAGAGCTTCACTGAAGTTTGCTCCGGTGGGATGATCCCAGCTCTGGGCTGCCTACTGGAGAGGAGAACAGGTGACGCACAGGGGCAGCTCACAGGCAGAGAATGGCTTCACATGACCTGGCAGTGGTCCCTGAGGTCTGGAAACCCTGTCATTCTTGGGAGAAAGTAATGATTTACTCTTGAGAGAAGAAGTAGGAATAAGTTATGAACAATGTGGGGTGGGGAGTCAGAAGTGAGAGAAAGAAGAGAAGATTATCCGGACACCTTAAAAATGACTAGGAAATACCAAATACGCCTGGGTGGCCTTCCTAAATCCCTGCGAAAACAAACCCCACTAAAATTGGCTAATGATGGAAGCAAATGTCATCCAGAAGAACAGACTTTGACTTACTTGGCCTCTTGAATTTTAAAAGCATTTAGGGAAAACACATTGACCCTCTGATGCTGCGGTGATAAATTGTTATCTTTGACTTCTTGTTGCAACTGGTTATTTTAATCTTTCCAATTCTTTCTCATTCCTTATCAGCACCTCAGGATTACATCGATCCAAGTATCGGTGGGTGGGATGGGGAGTTCAGATAGTGGCAGCTAGCTTTTGTCTGTTTTGTTAAAGATGACCCACACTTCTTACCAATAGACTCTGTTTCAGACCACTGAGCAGTAAATTCTCAGGATCTCAGTTCAATCTGTCAGCGACCTTAGCTGAGAATGATGTTCTTCACCAAAGTTCAAGGAGAGAATTAAAGCTACCCCTAACAGGTGAGCCTGGCAGAACACTGCCCCTATGTCTGAGTACTGACAGCACAGCCTGCCTCCGGAGGCCCCACTGCCAGGGTTCCCATAGCTTTGGCGCTGCATAAATTATATAGAAGAAAAATAAATGGCTTCTCCTTTGGGTGACTGAGATTTTCTGATTTTTTTTTTTTTTTTTTTTTTTGTGAGTGAAAACATTTCACTGTTCTATAAACAGTCTCCTATGGCCCTGGTTTTATTTTAATTACATGTATCCCTCTTTATTTTTTTTTTCTTCTCGCAAACCTGGGCAGTAAAGTATTGCACATTTAAAAGAAACCACATACAGAAAGAAAACACATTCTTGGAATGAGACGCCCTGAAATAGCATCTACATGTTTCTTCGGACCGGTGTTGACGGCTTCAATATACGTTGGTTTAGAATTACGCTCTGCAGTTGGGCCAGCTTGGAGGGGCTTGGGAGAAGCGCCCATTCTTCTTCTGTGGGGTCTAACAGGCTCTGACCTATTGCCTGTGAGTAAGACACAGGCTACAGGAAAACTTTATTGGAATTCCAGTCAACATCCTACTAAAATATAAAAGATTCTTATTTCACATGTGTAAGTCATAGGAAGATACAGTTTCTTATTAGAGGCTAGGATTCCAACTATGGAATGAAAGGCTCTGTTTCCTTGAGTTTGATTTTACATATGAAAATTTCATATACATATATATATACATACATATACACACACACCCATGTACATATACATATATACTACACTAGAGACCCGGTGCACAAAATTCGTGCACGGGGGGGGGGGGTTGTCCCTCAGCCCAGCCTGCACCCTCTCCAATCTGGGATCCCTCTCACAATCCAGGACTGCTGGCTCCCAACTGCTCACCTGACTGCCTTCCTGATTACCGCGAACCGCTTCTGCCTGCCAGCCTGATCACCCCCTAACCACTCCCATGCCAGTCTGATTGATGTCTAACTGCTCTGTTTGTCCCCAACTTCCCTCCTCTGCCAGCCTGGTCACCCCTAACTGCCCTCCCCTGCAGGGTTGATCGCCCCCAATTGCCCTCCCTTGTAGGCCTGGTCCCTCTCAACTGCCCTCCCTTGCAGGCCTGGTGCCTCCCAACTGCCCTCCCCTGCTTGCCTGATTGCCCACAACTGCCCTCCCCTGCTGGCCATCTTGTGGTGGCCATCTTGTGTCCAAATGGGGGCAGGATCTTTGACCACATGGGGGCAGCCATCTTTGTGTTGGAGTGATGGTCAATCTGCATACTACTCTTTTATTAGATAGGATAGAGACCTGGTGCATGGGTGAGGGCCAGCTGGTTTGCCCTGAAGGGTGTCCCAGATCAGGGTGGGGGTTCCCCTAGGGGCATGGGGCAGCCTAGGTGAGGGGACTGTGGTAATTTTCAGGCCAGCCACACCCCCCGGCAACCCAAGTGGAGGTCCTAGTATCTGGAATTTATTTATCTTCTACAATTGAAACTTTGTAGCCAGGAGCGGAGCCAACCCTCCTGCTTGCTCCATGGTGGCAGCCATTTCTGTTGCATTTTATTTACCTTCTATAATTAAAACGTTGTGGCCTAGAGTAGAGGCCTAGGCCGGCCAGGGTTGCATAAGCTTGGCTTCCTCCATCGCCGGGGACAACCCTAGCCTCCTGCTCTTCCAGCTCTGTGGCTGCCGCCATTTCTGTTGGAATTTATTTACCTTCTATAATTGAAACTTTGTACCCTTAAGTGGAGGCCTGGGCCCACCAGGGTGTGTGGAAAGCTTGGCTTCCTCCATTGCCAGGGAAACCCAAGCCTCCCTCCTGCTCTCTGTGGTGGCAGCCATCTTGGTTGGGGTTAATTTGCATACTCGCTCTGATTGGCTGGTGGGTGTGGCTTGTGGGTGTAGCAGAGTGCTGGTTAATTTGCATATTACTCTTTTATTAGATTGGATATGGGTGTATACATTTGCTTTTATACTATCTTTTGTTAGATTTTAACTTCTTAACTCCTCAAAGGCAACTAATAAAAAATAGTTGATGAACATATTTTGTGTAATATAAAAATTATAAATTTGAAATAAGAAGATTCTCTCAGTATAACTCTGTTGCAATGGGATGGTAAGTTCACAGAAAAGGACTTCATTGATAGCACTTTGTTGGGGCAAAATCTGTGGAGAACCAAATTACAAAAGATTGCAGCAGACACTACCAATCACAGGAAGCCCAGAGGAACAAATCCCCATTTGAAACACAGCACCCATAGCATAGATTAGAGTAACCCTTTGTACTCCCAAATGGCTTTGGAAGAATGTACAACTTTGAGCTGTGACATTCTCGTGCCTCTGGAGGGATGCCATTTCTAAGTGATAGCCATGGACCTTCCACAAGAGACAGCCTGTGTCTCCCAGACCACCGCAATTATGCCTCGCCTTCCTGGCCTCTGCCGCAGCGTGGGTCAAGATGCCACTACCCACTTAGAGCACTCTCTTGTTTAGAGTCCCAAGGGGATGGTCAATACCACATATGTGAAGTTTAGGGAAACCCACTAGGAAAATAACCCAGCACGATTCAGAAATAGTAAAACCCAATGTATAGTCAGTATTTTCCAGTGGTTCTATATATGTGAATGTTCCAGAAAAACAAGACACATTTTTCAAGTATCAAAATACTTTTACATATGATTAATTTGATAAAAATAAAATCTAAAGTGCTATTACACTCCTCCATGCTTTCTGTATTTCTGGGTAGAACTTTACCCTTGTTAACAAATTGGCATTGTGATATTCTCCTGTTCACTAAGAACATCCCTAATCTGGTGCCATTGTATTCCCTTTAGATCTCTTACCCCTATCTTCATATACCCTCAGCTTTAGCCAAAATCTCTTTCCATCCCTTGCTTTTGGCATGGGCAGCTTTTCTAGGGCATGTTTGTGGACTCTGGTCCCCATTTCCACAATGTGAGTTCTTCCCATCTTTCCTGACCCCTAGGTTACCCCCTCTAACCCCAATTTTCACTCAGCCACTGCTAACAGGAATTCCCTAAGTGAATGTTAATTTTTTATTTTTTGTTCTGACATTTGTCACTCTCTGTCTCTCATTATTATTATTTAATATTTACATATATGATTATAAGTTGTTGAGAGCAATAGCCACATTTTATACATCTTAGTTTACCCTGGGACTAATAGTATTTAAAACAGTACCTGGGACTAATAGATATTTTTATAAAAACATTTGGAAGTCATTTATTGAATGAATTTACAGTAAGGGTCCTGGCTAGCCAAAACTAAAATTCAATATAATTGGGAAGTGAATGTGAGTGAACCTCGCCCCACTTATAACTCCTTCGTCTATACCACAGTCATTGATCCACATAGAGGCTACAGTCGCCTTAAAAAACACACTCTAACCATGTCCGTGCCTTACTTCCAGTGCATGAAGTAGAACCTGGCTCATAGTAGGTGTTAAAAAACAAACAAACTCTAAATTCTATAACCTATGCAGGCCTAATTGAACTTTTTTTGGCTTGTTTTAATCACCTCACCTTAGAGGCCTTTAGTCCTCAGCCTCAGAGTAGTAAGGTATTGGTGACTGTGAAGATTATGGGAAGGCTTAATTATGGAGGCCTAGGAGAGACGATGGCCACTGTGTCACTTCTGCTCCAAGTGGCAACCACTGCATCTTGCCTTCTCAGGTTTAAGTTCAGGGGAGATAAAGAGGCTTGTGGAAAAGGATTCCAAGATTAGAGACGGGGGCAGCAATACTAAAGAATCTCAGGCTCCCTTCATGCCTGGAAGTGAGGCCTGGAATGTTTCTCAGGGATCCTGGACTAAAGGGAGATACCTCGCAGGGCGCCGTAGGAATATATACATGGGATATATGCAAGGAAACAGTGTAATTACATAAAAAGATGGCTCTAATTAGCTGATAAAATTTGGTTTTACTACTTTACATGACATCATTTGCCCAAGAATATGTGTGGAACCATTTGAGAAATGAATGAAAAACTGAATTCTTAGGAAATCATTTTTCCCTTGTAAGGTGTTAAATATTTTAGTAAATTCTAATAGAAAAAAACTTTTTTTAAGAATTACAGAACTACTGGGGAGCTTAGCAACCAATCTGAACCCCTTGCTTTGCTGAAGAGAGAACTTTCCAGTCCTGTGGCTAATTTTTGACTGATTTGGGACCAGTAACCCGGTTTGCTGAGGCCTAGGACTGTAGCCTTCTCTGTACCAGAACAGACACTCCTAAAGCATGACATGGAATTCAGTTTTGCTTGAAGCCAAACTGGAACAAGAAAAGAAGTCTGTCTATACTGAAGGGAATCAGGCCCTGAGCCATGATATTCAGGTCAAGCCAGTCAGCATTAACAACTCCTAAATGAACAAGCCAACTATTTTCCATTCTCATTAAAAGAAAGTTAGAACTACTAGTATACAGTGACTCAAAATTTTGATTTTTTTTTTCTTTAATGAAAGCCACCACAAAGAGCATACTTCCCTTGAACCATCACATCGCTAAGCAAAATAACTTTGAATTTTATGAACTCTGAGAGGCATTTATTTCTTTGACTGTTTTTAATTCAGAGGGAGAAAAAAGAAAAAAAGATAAAATTAATGGGTAGCAATAGAATAGGATAAGTGTATCTGGAAATTTTCATTTGGCAGCTGAAATTCTGCTTAAAAACCAGAATATATATACTAGTATAAATTATAAAATTACCAGGGCTATTTAATTGCAGTGATATTAAGCCCTTCAATCATTCAACAAATGTCTGTTGAGGGCCAGTATCCTGTCAAGAATTAGGCTAAAGATAGAAAAATCACAAGGACCCAATTGAGCTAAGCGCGGGCCAGGTGGAAGTGGAGAGCGTGGAGGACTTCTCTGAGGAGCTCACTCCTAAGGGACAGTACTTATTAACCACATGAGGTCTGGGGTGCCGGACCTGCTGGCAGAGGAAACGGAAAGTGTTTCAGGAACAGAGAGAAGCTCAGTGCCTGGAGTGCTGAGTGTGGGGAGGCGTGCAGTGACAGAGGCCGGAGGAGAGAAAAGGCCCTCTCAGGCGTTTGAGCTGTATGCCAAAGGTGATATGAGCTATCAGAAAGATCAAGAAAGTGTTACATGATACGATTTATGTCTAAAAAAATAATCTTAAATCGCTCTTAAACATAAGGAAAGATGATCAGTTAAAACTCAGAAGTACTGCTTTTCACCTGTCAAACTAGCAAAAAGCAAGTTTGAGTAGGGTAGAGAAGTAGGCATTTGCCACATTTCTGGCAGGAGTAAAAATAATTTGGCAACATATTATAATCATTAACACAAATACCTTTGACCCAGCACTTCCAATTCTTCTGCAATTATTCTCCCACTAGTATGGAGTGACATATATACCACTATATTCATTACAGCATTGTTTGTAATAGCAAAATATCAAAAAACTATTAAATGTTCATTAAAAGCAAGCTAGTTAACGATGTTTTATTAGCTCAATATGATAGAAAATCTTGCACTTTAATAAAAAAGAATAACTTCTTTATATGGAAAGATTACCAAGATACATCATCTATTTTTAGAAGTAAATACAAAACCGTGAATACATCATAGTATTTTCATGTAAAAAAGAAAGATATATTATATTTTATTGTATGGTGTATATAAAATATCTCTGGAATAACAAAAAGTTCTTACATGATTATCTGTATGGAAGGGTGGCTGGGAGGTGGGCATAGGAGGGATTCTTTTAAGTGGATGCCACCTTTTGTGACCTTTGCCCAAAGAGTTTCGTAGAGTGATGTGGGCAGAACCCATAGCGCAGTTGAGGACTGGATTGATTGGCCATGCTGGACATGAGACCACTTTAAGGGAGTCTGGTTGTGCAGGGGGAGAGTTATAGGGCATGGTTTGGGTTGGGGTGGAGAGCAATGTCAGATCAAAAAGGTTCTTTTGTACTAGGGAACAGACTTGAGCTTGTAGACATGAAAATATTGCAAATTTCCAAACAAGATTTAAAAAGGCAAATCCAGGAATTATATATTTCTTTCTTTTCTTTTTTAACTACCCTCTATTGTCTTTAGAATAGTGGTTAGTACCATATCAGACTCACTCATTTTTATTTTTATTTTTATTTTTATTTTTATTTTTACCATCTGATGTCATGGTGCCCAGATAAAGTTAAGTGCCACATGACCAGGCAAAAAAGATATGCAAAAACAGACAATGTATGTACATATCAAAGCAAGATCACAGAGGCATGCACCTACTTTAGCAAGTGTATGCAGAAAGCCCACCAACCTTCCATCTCTCCTGTCTCAGGAAGGGCAGGGAATGTTGCTCTTCCCTCCACCTCTTAGCCTCCACTGTCAGCCCTGGCTGCAGGTGAATCCTTCACCAAGGGCTAAACTTCCAGAAGATCCAGCCCAGTCTCCATGTCAGAGGCAGGATACAACCCCACAAATTCCTTCCTAAATGTTTAGTGTTTTCTATGCCCCAGCATTCTAATCCCCCTTTCGGACATTTTTCAAGTGAAAAATTTGACTCACACTCCCCCTAGTGACAGGCCTATGAATGTCTTTCAGTGTCCTAAACCATACCTCAATGATAGCAAAGAGAAAGAGCCAGCCTGAAGTGTTGATTGTTACAGAAAAGTGCACCTTTATTGCCCCCACTCCCCGCCTGACACATACACTAACATTGCTTTCTGTGAACAGGAAGAAGTATTTGTGGAGCTGAATATGTAGACATTAATAGATTGGAGGGAATGCATTTTGGTCAGTGTAATGGAGACAGCACTATATCTTCCTTGTTTTATGAGGAGGCAGGTGTTAGAAACAGGACAACTCTGCATACATAAAAATGAGAAGAGAGAAGAAAGGAATGGAATATGCTAGACATGTCCCAGTTTGCACTGTTGATCCCAAGGCTGAGATAGTGTGATCACTACCACTTTTACGTTTAACTTATGGACACAGAAATCCTAAGGTTTAGTGTACTGAGGGTACAGGATCTGTGAAAGATGTCCTGAGGGGACAGTAATAGCAGTGATTAAATATTTGTAAGGCTGACATGTGGAAAATTAAACTTCTTGTTTGGAACAACTCCAGATGAATAATGCTGAACCATTCATTGAGGGTCAGTTTAAGAACTGATGAATATACAGCCTTTCTCTCCAGAAAAAAATATGCTTTCACACTTCATGGATTGTCGCAGAAAAAAAAGTTAATGGCTAATAAACATTGAAACAGATGCTCAATCTCACTAAAAATGTCAGGCCAACCTAACAGGAATCTACTATATTTTCCCTTTCTGTCTGGAAAAGATCAAACAATTTAACAATGCCATGTATTGTCAAAAGTGGCGGGGGGGGGGGGGGAGGGCGGGTAGGCACCCTTATGCTATTGATGCATTATAAACTCGTGCCATCTTTTTTGAATGACACTCCATCGGTGATCACGTATGCTATGGCTTCAGTTCACATCTCTAGGCCCTTCCAGCTCAGACCTCTCTTGAAGCTTTAAACATGAACTGTCTTCACTTGGCTATCCTAAAGGTTCTGCAAATCCAACATGTGCAAAAAAGAACTCCAAAACTCCCACAGGCGGCTCTCTCTGGAGCACGCCAGCATCTTTCCCCACCCACTTGCCCTTTTCCTTGCCTCTCTCTTTCTCTTAAGCTCCAAGCACCCTTCTTTTGCCTTTGTAACTTGTTTCTTGAGCCCATTTCTTCTACAGCTCACTTTTTCCACCTCTGTGCCTTTATAAATAAATGTTCTCTTGAAAAAAAAAAAAAAAAAAACCTCCCACAAACTATTGACCCCAGATAGTACGTAGCACTCCCATCCATTAGTGTGTGAGTCAGACATCTCAGAGGCATCCTTGACATTTCCCTCTAACTACTTCTCCCTGCTTCCTATGTCACCACACCAGGTTAAGCGATCATCATGTCCCACCTGGACCCCTGCAATAACCTCCTAACGTGTGTCCTAACACTCACTTTGTTCCTAGGATGAGTTATCCTCCTTGCAGTCAGAATCATCTTTTCAAAACTTAAACCTAATCATGCCAAGCCTCCTGTTTAAGTCCTGCAATTGCTTTTAAGATAAAGACAAAAATCCTTAACGCAGCCTGCAGACTCTGCACAGCCTGACTTCTGATTACATTTCCAGGCTCCCCTAACCGATTCTCTCCATCCTCTAGCATGCTGGCTCCTTTCTCTTTCTTTAAAGCTACTTTTCTCCCTTGTCGCAGGGCTTTTTCATATGTGTTTCTTCTGTTTCAAAGTATCTTCTCCCTCTCTTCATCTAGTTAACTCCTACTCAGGACATAATCTCAATTCCCAAAGGAAGGTGTCCCTGTCACACCAGTTCAGCTCTGTTTTCTTTTGTTACTTTATATATGAAAGCTTAGAACTATGTCTTTTTTTATGATACTTAGAGCAATTTGTAATAATGCCCTAATCTATATGATTATTTTAGTTCTATATTTTCCTGCTATTAAACTATAATCTTCACGAAGGCAGAGACCTTGTCTTTCTTAAAGTGTGCCAGTGGATCTTGAATAGCGAGAAGTAGGCACTGTGTGTGTGTGTGTGTGTGTGTGTGTGTGTGTGTGTGTGTGAGAAAATGTGAGGAAGAAAATACACACAAAAAAGGTTAACAATGGAAATTTCTAGGTAATGGACTTAGGCATGATTTTTCCTTCTTTTATATTTCCGTGTTTTATATACTTTATACAATGGGTATACATTTATTTGTGACCAGATAAAATCAATAAATGTTATGTCATTAAAGTCAACTGAATTTCAGAGGACATGACCACCAGCCACTTATGCCAAATATGAGTAGACCACAAAGGATTATCAGAAAAGGTAAGGAAAGCTGTTTTAAGAAGCCATGAATACTATTTTTGAATCAATTAGGACCTTCAAAAATTGTAGAGTTAAATGCAACCAATGCAGAGCACCCAAATACATAAAAAATCTCCTGGAAGTTATCAAGAGAAAGATTGACAACAATACAATCATAGTAGGGGACTTTAATACACCACTGACATCACTGGATAAATCCTCTAGACAAAAAAATCAGCAAAGAAACAGCAATCCTAAATGACTCACTAGATCAGATGGACTTAATTGACATCTTCAGAACATTTCACCCCAAAGCTGCAGAAAGTTCTTCTCAAGTGCACATGGGACATTTTAAAAAATAGACCACATACTGGGTCACGAGCAAAGTCTCCCCAAATTCAAGAAGACTGAAATCATACCAAGCATCTTTTCAGACCACAATGGCATAATATTAGAAATAAACTTCAATAAACACAATCCAAAACACTCGAACACTTGGAAGCTGAATAGCATGTTATTAAATATTGATTGGATTACCAATGAGATCAAAGAAGAAATTAAAAACATCCTGGAAACTAATGACAATAAAAACACAACAATCCAAAACCTATGGGACACAATGAAAGAAGTCCTGAGAGGGAAGTTTATAGCTCTACAGTCCTACCTAAAAAAAAACAAGAAAAAAATGGTAGTAAATCATCTAATGCTACAACTCAAAGAATTAGAAAGAGAGCAACAAGAAAAGCCCAGAGTGAGCAGAAGGAAGGAGATAATAAAGATTAGATTAGAAATAAATGACATAGAGACAAAAAAAAAAAAAATACAAAAGATGAATGAAACCAAGAACTGGTTCTTTGAAAGGATAAACAAGATTGATGAACCTCTAGCCAGGCTCACCAAGAAGCAATGATAGAGGACTCAAATAAACAAAATCAGAAATGATACAGGCAAAATAACAACAGACCCCACAGAAATACAAAGGCTTGTTAAAAAATATTATGAACAACTCTGTTCCAACAAACTAGACAACCTGGAGGAAATGGACATATTCCTAGAAAAATACAACCTTCCAAAACTCAATCAGGAAGATTCTAAAAATCTCAATAGGCCAATAACTATGGAAGAAATTGAAGCAGTCATCAAAAAGCTTCCAGCAAACAAAAGCCCAGGGCTAGACGGCTTCACAGGAGAGTTATACCAAACATTCAAGGAAGAACTAAAACCCATCCTCCTCAGACTATTCAAAAAATTCAAGAGGAAGGAACACTTCCAAACTCATTCTGTAAGCCAGCATCACCCTAATACCAAAACCAGATAAAGACAACACAGTGAAAGAGAATTACAGGCCATTATCCCTCATGAACATAGATGCCAAAATCCTCAACAAAATTCTAGCAAATTGGATCTAGCAGTACATCAGAAAGATCATACACCATGACCAAGGAGGATTTATCCCAGGGATGCAAGGATGGTACAATATCCGCAAATCAATAAATGTGATACATCGCATAAACAAATTGAGGGAGAAAAATCACATAGTCATATCAATTGATGCAGAAAAAGCATTTGACAAAATACAACACCCTTTATTGATAAAATCTCTCAGCAAGGTGGGAATAGAAGGATCATACCTCAACATAATAAAAGCCATATATGACAAACCCACAGCCAGCATCACACTCAATGGACAAAAACTAAAGCCATTTCCCCTAAGAACAGGAACAAAACAGGGTGCCCTCTCTCACCACTCCTGTTCGACATAGTACTGGAAGTACTAGCCATTGCTATCAGACAAGAAGAAGAAATAAAAGGCATCCAAATTGGAAAAGAAGAAGTAAAACTGTCCTTATTTGCAAGCGACATGATACTGTACATAGAAAACCCTAAAGACTCCATCAAAAAATTATTAGACTTAATAAATGAATTCAACAAGGTAGCAGGATACAAAATTAATGCCAAGAAATCTATGGCATTTCTAGACACCAATAGTGAACTTACAGAAAGAGAGACTAAAAAAGCAATCCCAATTACCATCGTCCCAAAATAATTAAGATACTTAGGAATAAACTTAATTAAAGAAGTAAAAGACCTATATGCAAAAAACTACAGGACACTGAAGAAAGAGATAGAGGAAGATATAAATAGATGGAAGAACATACCTTGTTCATGGATTGGAAGAATCAACATCATCAAAATGTCCATACTACCCAAAGCAATCTATAGATTCAATGCAATCCCCATTAAAATACCAACGGCATATTTCACAGACCTAGAACAAACTCTCCAAAAATTCACCTGGAATAAAAAAAAGACCCCGAATAGCTGCAGCAATCCTGAGAAAGAAGAACAAAGTAGGTGGGATCTCAATAACAGATATCAAGCTGTATTACAAAGCCACTGTCCTTAAAACAGCCTGGTACTGGCAAAGAACAGACATATAGATCAATGGAATAGAACAGAGAACCCAGAAATCAACCCAAACCACTATGCCCAATTAATATTCAACAAAGGAGGCATGAACATAAATGGAATCAAGACAGTCTCTTCAATAAATGGTGTTGGGAAAATTGGACAGATACATGCAAAAAAATGAAACTAGACCACCAACTTACACCATACACAAAAATAAACTCAAAATGGATACAGGACTTAAACATAAGATGGGAAACCATAAAAATACTAGAGGAATCCACAGGCAGCAAAATCTCAGACATATGCCGAAGGAACTTCTTCACTGATACTGCTCCTAGGGAAACTAAAGAGAAAATAAACAAATGGGACTACATCAAAATAAAAAGCTTTGGCACAGCAAAAGAAACCATCAACAAAACAACAAGAAAGACCACTACATGGGAGAAGATATTTGCCAATGTTATCACTGATAAGGGTTTAATCTCCAACATTTACAGGGAACTCATACCACTCAACAAAAGGCAGATAAACAATCCAATCAAGAAATGGGCAACGGACCTAAATAGATACTTTTCAAAAGAAGACAGAAGGAAGGCCAAGAGACATATGAAAACATGCTCAAAGTCACTAATTATCTGAGAGATGCAAATCAAAACAACAATGCGGTACCATCTCACACCTGTCAGAATGGCCATTATCAACAAATCAATAAACGACAAACGTTGGCGAGAATGCGGAGAAAAAGGAACTCTCGTGCACTGCTAGTGGGAATGCAGACTGGTGCAACCACTGTGGAGAACAGTATGGAGTTTCCTCAGAAAACTAAAAATGGAACTCCCATTTGACCCAGTAATCCCAGTCCTAGGAATATATCCTAAGAAACTGGAAACACCAATAAGAAAGGATATATGCACCCCTATGTTCATAGCAGCACAATTTACCATAGCTAAGATTTGGAAACAGCCTAAGTGCCCATCAGCAGATGAGTGGATTAAAAAACTGTGGTACATCTACACAATGGAATACTGCGCTAAAAAAGAAGGAATTCCTACCATTTGCAACAACATGGATGGAGAGGGAGAGCATTATGCTAAGTGAAATAAGCCAATCAGAGAAAGATAAATACCACATGATCTCACTCATCTATGGGAAATAATGAACAACATAAACTAATGATCAAAAACAGATCCAGAGATAGGGAAGCATCGATCAGACTATCAAACCTCAGAGGGAAGGTAGAGGAGGGTGGGGGTAAGGAGGAGAGATCAGCCAAAGGACTTGTATGCATGCATATAAGCCTAACCGGTGGACACAGACAACAGGGGGGTGAGGGCAGGAGTGGGGGGGGGCGGTAATGGGGGGATGAGGACAAATATGTAATACCTTAACCAATAAAGAAATTAAAAAAAAAATTATAGAGTTAAGCACTTGGTTAAGTCTAGCTTCTTTAAGAATCAACTTCACCAAGCACTGACATGAATGTGCTAGCTTTCATCAAAGGTTGCTTTGAGAAACAACCATAAAAAAAAAATATATTTCCTTGTTTACCATAAAGTTGTTGTTAAGGACATTGTTTATTACATGACTCAGCGTTCACAATATAGAACCCTCAAGTGAACCTCTTTTAATCTCAGTGCTAAACAAAGCTTTGCTTCTGCTGAAGACTCTTACTTTCCCCTCTAATTAAGAGCACTCCATTGGTTATGTTCACCTTTTTTACCAAGAGTCAGACCTGATGCCCCATCTCAGCAATTGTGTTCCCTGTATGGGTGCCATATTTGTATTCTCCTTCCCTTGGTCCTATTTATACTTTATCATTTAATTTTACTTATTTGAGCTATAAACCGTGTGATGTAAAAATCACTTATAAATTGAGGTGGGGCATAAATATACTACTTATGAAATTGATAAAATACATAATCCTTCTAACTTTCGAAGCTGTCAAAGCTCACTCAAGATCTTCTTTTCCCATCACCTTAGAGGTTCTATTGGCCAAAAATTTAGATGCAGTTCATAAAATGCAGACCAGAATGCCCTCCAAGTTTCTCAAACTGGGCAAAAGTTTCAAGCACGCATACAAAAGGAAAGCTTGAGTACAGTAAATATAAAAGCCAAATATAAAGGAACATAACCCAGTAGTTAGAGTGGTCCAAAGACAAGAATGGACTGCCTTATCCCTAGGAATTTGTCTTCTCATGGGACTCTAGACCACTTTCCAATGGAGGTAAGGCAGGCAGACACAAATCTAGATAACTCTCACCCAGCAACGCTGCCCAGTATCCTTGCCTCTAACCAACTCAGTGTGAGAAAATGTCATTGGGTTATATTGCAAGTGCTGGGGTGGGAGACTTGATGCCTAAATCTCTCTCTGGCTCCTTCCCTGTCCCCAAAATGAAGATAAGCATCAGCTTCACTGGCTGTTGGCTCTGTCAGTCTCAGTGGCCATGGAGGACTGTCTGCTCCATAAGTAGCCTTGGTTTCTTTAGTGGCCATCATCCATTACAGAAATGGCAGTAGATGATCATAAGTAATCTTAGTAATAAGATGTCTGCAAAGGACAAAGAGTGTTAAATCACCAGATCTATGTGTAGAGAAAGCTTGGGAAGCTACAAAGAAGGTATTACAACATTAAAACTAGCACATGTTTCTCTGGGACCTCACCTCAATATCAGATTCAACTGCAGATCAGAGACCTAGCACTGATTCTAGCTGTTCTTCCACGCAAGGCATGGTAATCGTCTGATGCTTACAACGATCGGAACAATTTGTAATCTTCTATTTTCATAAATTGCTGAATCATATACAGTACCCATCTTTCTATTATTTTAGGCACCATACTTAGTTAAGCAGACATGTTAACTCAGCAACTGGGAAAGACTCAGGAAAGAAATTTCAGAGGACTTGCATCATCAAAGAATTATGCAGAGAACTGCCGAATAAGGTCATAGAGTGAAAAGCAACTAGGCCACCTCTGACTTTAATTCTCTGAGGGTAGAAACTGTAATGACTCATTCAGACCAAAAGGGGCTCCCATGTCTGAAATCTACAATATCCTTTCAGAGCTCAAGTTGCAATTCTGTCCTTGGAGGGGAGGAGAGGGAGCCAAGGGAGGAAGCAAGACAGGCTTTTGGCTGAGATTGAAGTGAGGGAGGGAAACTGAGGACTGAACAACTCATAAACTCCACCACCAAACCCAGACCTGTGTTCAGATGGCATAAAAAATCCAAAACTGCTGTTTGTAAAACATCACCTTTTTCCATGGTTTTGCTCTTTTTCATTTTTCTTTAGCTCTGTATAAAATTTCATGATATAAAAACTCAAAAATTATACATGTTACATAAATGATAAATTAGAAGATGATTCTCCACTTTACAACAGAATATTGGCTTCACAAAAGAAAAAGGCATAGTATTTTTTAAATGACAGTGTCCCTTTTTACACCTAAAATATATATTGTTGTATTAGTCAAGGTCCCAACAAGAAACACCATACTCAAACTGGAATAATTTATTAAGCAAAATCTCTGTAGCTTAAGGTTCATTCATTGTTAACTAAATTCTTTACCTAAAGTATCTGCAATGCTATGCTAGGAACTGGGTGAGATCAGAAGTTATAAGATATTTCTTTCTTTAAGCAGCTTAAAGTTTAACAAAGCTTAACGTTTTGTTAGAAAGACAAGACATAGATACATGAAGTAGCAACAAGCACTAACACAGAATTTGTTCTAGATTTGGGGTGCATTCTGTAAAAGCATTAGGAGAAAGCAGGAGCAATGGCAACTAAAATAGTCTAGGGAGATCTCATGAAAAAAAAAAAAAAGAAGCATATAAGCAGGACCAGACGATTATTCCAGATGGAGAGAAGAAATAGAAGGTATACAGCCTGAAAACAGGTGTTGAAGCTAGCAAGATAGTCTGCCAACTGAAAAAGTAACTTGCGGATACAAGGCAGATCCTCAAACCTTGTGCCTCTTTTTAAACGATGGGCCATATTTTAGAGCTGAGCCATAGTGTAGATCTCAGGAGGTCTGAGCAATTGGAGATGACAGGCCCTTCCACCTCTGCTCACTCACATAGATCTTCCTTCAGAGGTTCTGAAGACAGATGGCTGGAGATAGAAATTTTGAAAGAAGCTAACTAATAGCTACTAGTAGTGAATAGGACAAGACTTCACCTATTGACTAGACCAGTGGTCGGCAAACTCATTAGTCAACAGAGCCAAATATCAACAGTACAACGATTGAAATTTCTTTTGAGAGCCAAATTTTTTAAACTTAAACTTCTTCTACCGCCACTTCTTCCAAATAGACTCGCCCAGGCTGTGGTATTTTGTGGAAGAGCCACACTCAAGGGACCAAAGAGCCGCATGTGGCCCGCGAGCCACAGTTTGCCAACCACGGGACTAGACAGATGCAAAAAAAGCAGCCTCGTTTTTCACCAGTTATTATTGTCTTCCTTGTTTCCTCTAGCAACCAAATCACCCCTGAGGGCAGTTCACTGGTGACAGTTCACAAAGATTAACTTTAGAAGTTTTTAATTCAATTGTGTGTGGATTGAAGAAATGCTGGGTTTGACAATCCGTAAAATTGTTTTTCCATTACCTATGACACCCATTTTATACTTGTTTATGTTTGTCCCAATCAAGTACCATTCTGTACAAGTTCAAATGAGTCCTTATTGACTAAGTAATTTTTTAAAATCACATCATCAAAGTTGTCCCATTAAAAACACTGTCTGATGTTTCCTGGCCCTCGGTGCTCTAGGTAGAAAAAGTAAAGAGAACGTTTTGACCTGGAAATCAGTAATAAACAAGCCAAACCAATACACATACAAATGGGAGGGTGACAATGTAACTAGTCACTGTCTTTGTTTCTTCTTTCTTGCCTCACTCACACACCAATTTTTTGGAAGTAGCCGTGGCTCTGCCAGTAAAGGCAAGGGTGACCTAGAAATCTGTGGTATTCCCAGTTACTGACCTCACTGAAAGGGAGTAGGTGGGAACACCACAAAATGGTTAAAGGAGCACCTAATCATAAAGGCATCCAGTCCTCCCCCAACTAAAAAGGTTATGTGACTCACCAGGGTAAAGATCAAACCTCCATCTTCCTTTCCACAGCAGATGTAGTCATGTAGGAAACTGGTTGGAACTAAGCACCCAGAAGGGATGGAGATTTTAATGCTTTATATAGCAAGGTAAGATCTTGAATATTGATGAATTCTTGTGCTTTTCTTTCTATCCTGAAATATTTGCTACTAGAGGCCCGGTGCATGAAATTCGTGCATGGAGGGGGGTTGTCCCTCAGCCCAGCCTGTACCCTCTCCAATCTGGGACCCCTCGAGGGACATCCCTCTCACAATCCAGGACTGCTGGCTCCCAACTGCTTGCCTGCCTGCCTTCCTGATTGCCCCTAACCGCTTCTGCCTGCCAGCCTGATCACTCCCTAACCACTCTGCTGCCAGCCTATTTGCCCCCAACTTCCCTCCTCTGCCGGCCTGGTCACCCCTAACTGCCCTCTCCTGCAGGGCTGATCACCTCCAACTGCCCTCCCTTGCAGGCCAGGTGCCTCCCAACTGCCCTCTCCTGCTGGCCATCTTGTGGTGGCCATCTTGTGTCCACATGGGGGCAGCTATATTGTGTGTTGCAGTGATGATCAATCTGCATATTACTCTTTTATTAGATAGGATAGAGGCCTGGTACAGGGGTGGGGGCCAGCTGGTTTGCCCTGAAGGTTGTCCCTGATCAGGGTGGGGTTCCCTTGGTGCGTGGGCGGCCTGAGCGAGGGGCCTGTGGTGGTTTGCAGGCTGGCCACGCCCCCTGGCAACGCAAGCGGAGGCCCTGGTATCTGGAATTTATTTTCCTTCTACAATTAAAACTTTGTAGCCTGGAGCAGAGCCAAGCCTGCTGCTCCCTCTGAGGCCGGCAGCCATTTCTGTTGCAGTTAATTCACCTTCTATAATTGAAACTTTGTTGCCTTAAGCGGGTGGGCCCGGCGAGGGTGTGTGGAAAGCTTTGCATCCCCTGTTGCCGGGGGCAACCCTGGCCTGCTCTCTCAAGCTCCATTCTGCAGCCATTTCTGTTTGAATTTGTTTACCTTCTATAATTGAACCTTTGTAGCTTGAGTGGAGGCTTAGGCCTGGCAAGGGCAGGCGGAAAGCTTGGCTTCCTCTGTTACCTAGGAAACCTTGCTCTCTGTGGCTGTAGCCATCTTGGTTGGGTTAATTTGCATACTCGTTCTGATTGGATGGTGGGTGTGGATTGTGGGCGTGGCTTGTGGGTGTGTCGGGGTATGGTCAATTTGCATATTTGTCTATTATTAGGTAGGATTTTTCATTCCCATTGTCCTCAGCCTGGCTGCACAAAAGAATCATCTGGAAAGCTTTTTAAAAATGCTGACTCCTGTACCCTACCTCAGCCACTGTGGTAGCTGAAAGTAGGAAAGTCAGAATAAAATGATGGGGTCATGTCACAAACACAGGAGCCAGTTTGACCAAATCGGGGTCTCTGAGGGTGGAGCCTCGGCACTGTTAGTCTTTTGTACTCAGATGTAGAGTGTGACTCGACACGGTTAGCATTAGAATAAATGAATCAAGAAAAAAGCAAGCGAGTGCAAAGGGTTAAGTGTGCAAACTCTCAAGGTGAGTCCAAGGTTTATTCATTGGTTGGTACCAGTGTAGTCAGACGTGCTCACTTGGTGTAAATGGGAATCACCTGATCATGATGGTTGGATGGTGAAAATGAGCACAGAGCATGCTGGAGTGTTGCTAGAAGGATACCTGAGGTTGTGGTTGGACCCAGGAGAAAAATGGACTGTAAGTAATGCTATAATGAATAACCTATGGTGTGTGCATTTTTGTATTACTAAATGTGTGTTCATGAGTATTGAGTGGTTATCTTGCCCCAAAATTCACACCCAATGTGATGGTGTTAGAAGGTGAGGCCTTTGAGTGGTGATTAGGTCATGAGGGTGGTGTCCTAATGAATGGGATTGGTGCTTTTATAAATGAGACACCACAGGTCTCTATAGTCCCTTCCACGTGAGGATATAGATGTCTGTCCTCACTAGACCAGGCTGTACCCTTAACTCAGACTTCCAGTCTCCAGAACTGTGAGAAATAAGTTTCTATTGTTTATAAGCCACCCCGCCTGACTAAGATTGATACATTCCTAGAAGTGAAACAGCTAGATTAAAGGGTAAAAGCATATGTAGTTTTGTT
Organism: Eptesicus fuscus; assembly: GCF_027574615.1. Lineage (NCBI taxonomy): Eukaryota > Metazoa > Chordata > Mammalia > Chiroptera > Vespertilionidae > Eptesicus > Eptesicus fuscus. Next base: position 40,809,810 of record NC_072482.1, read on the forward strand.
ACATATTGCCAAACTTCTCACCATAGCAATGTTATAAGACTGACTGTTTTCCCACACACTTACATCAGAGTATAATATCAAGCTTTTAAATGTTTTCCAATATGATAGATAAGAAACAGCTCAGTGAAGTTTTAATTTTCATATATCATTATAAACGGTTAAATGTTTTTTTATGAATTGTCCGTTCATGTTTTTTGCCCATATTTGTATAGAACTTTGGCCTTTTTGCTCATTTTTTCCTCTAATTTTGTTTATTTGAGATAAAATTTACATTCAGTTAAATGCACAGGATTGGAGTGCCTATGTCAATGAGTTTTCACAAATATATTCATACGTCTATATTATCACAACCCCAGCAAGATACAGAACATTTCTATCCCCTCTGAAACTGTTCTCATGCTCCCTTCCAGTCAACACCCCCCCCATAAGCAACCACAGTTTTGACCTAAATAATAGGGTATATACTCTTGTATCTGATAGCTCTTGCTCAAAATAATGTTTTTGAGATCCACCCACATTGTTATAGATAGAAATCACTCATTCCTTTTAATTTTAGTGTATAATTCAATGTCATTTACTCCATTCACCTTGTTATGCAACCATCACCTCTATGTGGTTCCAAGAGAAATTTCATTATCTGAAAAGAAAACTCTGTGTCTATTAAACAGTCTCTCCCTATCCTCCCCTTCTCCAGCCCCTGGGAACTACCAATCTGCACTTACTTATTCTGAACATTTCACATAAATGGAATCATACCATATGTGACCTTTTGTCTGCCTTATTTCCCTCAGCATAATGTTTTCCAGCTTCATCTGCATTGCAGCATGTATCAGAATTTCATTCTCTTATGGCTGACTAGTATTCCATTGTATATCCATGCCACATTTTACTTATCTGTTGATTGGTTGATGGATATTTGTGTCCATCTTTTGGCTATTGTGAATAGTGCTGCTATGAACATGCATGTACAAGTGTTTGTTTGAGTACCTGTTTTGAATTTTGTAGGGTATATATCTAGGAGTGGAATTACAGTGGTAATTCTGTGTTTAACTTTTTAAAGAGTCACCACACTGCTTTTCACAGAGGCTGCACCATCTTCCATCATACCAGCAATGTGCAAGGGTTCTAATATCTCCAGTTCCTTGCCAGCAGTACTCATTCTTACCACTTTTAGTATGCCATTACATAAATATATCACAATTTGTTCATGTATTTTCTTGTAAATGGACATTTTCAATATTTGGCTCTTTTGAATAGAGGTACTCTGCATATCATGTACAGTCTTTTTGAGCACATATGCTTTCATTTACCTTTGGTAAATAGCCAAGGTTAGAATTGCTGGCTCATAGTATAGGTATATTTATGTTTAATTTTATTAAAAATTGCCTTGCAGTTTTCTGAAGTAGTCGAGCCATTTTATAGTCCTACTAGAGGCCCAGTGCACGACATTTGTGCACTGGGGGGGGGAGGGGTTGTGCCCCAGCTCAGCATGCGCCATCTCACAGTATGGGACCCCTCGGGGGATGTCCACCTAAGCCGACAGGCAGACATTCCCTGAGGGGTCCTTAGCACTGCTGTGGAGGCAGGAGAGGCTCCCGCTACCACTGCTGCACTCGCCAGCCATGAACTCAGTTTTTGGCTGAGCAGTGCTCCCCTGTGCCAGGGGCAGCTTCTGTGTTGAATGTCTGCCCCTGGTGGTCAGTGTGCATCATAGCAACCAGTTATTCCACCATTCAGTCGATTTGCATATAAGGGTTTTATTATATAGGACTAGAGGCCCAGTGCATGAAATTCATGCACGGGTAAGGTCCCTAGGCCTGGCCGGCAATCAGGGCTGATCAGGGCCTTCCGGCTACAGCCAGGGCCTTCCTGCGTTCAGCACTGCCCCCTGGTGGTCAGTGCACGTCATAGCGAGCGATCAAACTCCTGGTCTCCCAAACTCTGGAGGGGACACTTTGAATATTAGCCTTTTATATATATAGATCAGGAATGTATGATAGTTCTCAATTCTTCATGCCTGTACCATAGCCAACATTTAGTGTTGTCAGTCTTTTCAATTTTAGCCATTCTAGTTAGCATGGAATGTTATCTATGGTATCTCATTATGTCTTTAAAATCCATTTCCTTAAAGACAAACAATGTTGAGCACCTATTCTTCTGCACATTGGTCATTTGATATCTTCTTTGAAGTGTGAGTTCAAGTTTGACCGTATGTAATGGATTGATTTTTTTGTTTTTTATTTGTAGTAGCTCTTTGTATTTAAATATTACTTAAATGTACATATTGCAAATATATTTTTCAAGTCTATGGATTGCCTTTTTATTTTCTTAAAGGTGTCTTTTGATAATCAGGAGTCTTCAATTTTGATGAAGTCCAAATTTTTATTTTTTCTTTGTGATTAGTGCTTTTTCTGTCCTATTTAGGAAATCTTTACCTACCCTAATTTTGTGAAGATATTCACCAATGTTTTTAAGAAGCTTTTTAAGTTTTAACATTTTTGTTTGCCTATGATCCATCTCTAATTTTATTTTTAAGTATAGTATGAGATAGTATTGATATACCTTTTTTTCATAAAATTATACATTTACCCCAGCACCACTTGTTGAAAAGACTTTCTTTTCCTCTTTAAATAGCCTGGGTACCTTTGGAAGGGAAATCAACTGACCACATATAGAGAGAGATCTATTTCTGAATTCTCTATTCTGATCTATTGACCTCCTTATCTAACTATCCTTATACCAATATCAAGTTGTCTTGAGTACTGCAGCCTAATAGTATTTTGAAATTAGGTCAAGTGAAGCCTCTAACTTTGCTCTTCTTTTACAAGATTGTTTTAACTATTTTAGATCCTTTGATTTCCCATATAAGTTTAGAATCAGCTTTCAATTTCTTTAAAAAAAACCACCCTATTGGTATTCTGGTTAATATTATATTCAATTTATACTTCAATTGAGGGAAAATTCACATCTTAATAATACTGAATTTTCAATCCATGAATATTGCACATCTTTCCATTTATTTAGGTTTTCTTAAATGTTTTCAACAGCATGTTGTAGTTTTTTAGTGTTGAACTCTTGCACATATTTTATTGTTTATTCCTGAGAATTTTGTTTTTAATGCTTTATCAATGGATCACTTCTTATTTTGTTTTTAATTATTTACTACTAACATGTAGAAATAAAATTTTTTTTAATATTGATTTTATATACTGAATTCTTCCTAAATTCACTTATTAATTGTAGTAGTTATCTTCTAAGTTCCTTAGAATTTTCTCTGTAAGCACAATTTCTCCTCTTCATGAAACAATTTTACTTATTATCTAATCTTTGTGACTTTTATTTATTTATTTTTGTCCTTTACTAGGTAGTTTCTCAAGTACAAAAGAAACGGTAAGAGCAAGCATTCTCTTATTATTCCCTATCTTAGGGAGAAAGCATTCAGTTTCACCACTAAATATGACATCAGCTGTTAATTTTTAGAAGGTATTCTTTATCAGATTGAGGAACTTCCTTTCTATTGTTAATTTGCTGAGAGTTTTAAGTCATGAATGGATGTTGAATAATGTCAAATGTTTATTCTTAATTTATTAAAATTATTTTTCTCTATATTTTCTTGACAAGGCAAACTACATTGATTGACTTTAGAATCTTAAACCTTTGCATTCCTTGGAAAACATACCTGTTCAAGATATATTCTTATATAACATATGTTGCTGGATTCTATTTGCTGATACTTTGTTAAGGATTTCTGTACCTCTTTCATGCAGGATATTAGACTGATTTTATTTGCTTGCAATATTTTTGTCTAATTTTGGTAACAGGATAATGCTGGCTTCATAGAATGATATAGAAAGTACTCCCTTCATCTCTATTTTCTGAAAGATACTGTATTAAATTGATAATATTTACTTCTTAAGTTATTAATAGACTTGACCAATGAAACTATCTTATTTATGAGAAGAACATTTTATTTTTTTATTTATGAAAATGTTTTTGATAATAAATTCACTGTATTTTAACAAATATGGAACTACTCATATATTTTTTATTTCTTCTCATGTTAGTTTAGTAAATTGCACTTTCAAGAAGTGTTTCTAGTTCATCTAAATTGTCAAATTTTACTTGTCTAAAGTTGTCCATAATATTCCTTCTCACATTGTAACAGTTCTCTCAGAAATTTTTACAGCTCTTATAAATCTGACACATCATATTGTAATAATTGCGCAGTATATTAATTTTTATATGTATTGGTTTTTATTTCCACAATTAGATTGTAGACTTCCTAAGAAAAGGGACTATTTCTGAATCTGCCTTTGACCCACACCTTACTTAAGATTAATAAAATTGGATCTGAGCCTTTAAAGGTAAATATGAGTTTGTTGGGAAGACAAAGTAAGGGATGACAGAACATCTGGGAATGACATGGGCAAAAGTGTAGAGGCATGAAAGAGGGTGATATTATAAGATGTATCAACTGTGGGAGTGTGGTTTCAGGAAAAGGTATCTAGGAAAAACCTTTGTCATAGGAGAGTATTGGCCTGAATGTGGCATGAGGTATGTGAGCCTTAGAGGAGAGGAAGAGGAAGAAAAACCTCTTATGTCCCACCTGCCCCACAATTTTGCCTAAAAGTGACTGATTGTAAATATTTTCAATAATATTTTTTTTAGCTTTTTAAAAAATCTTTATGTTGAAAGTATTACATATGTCCCTTTTTTTTCCCCATTGACCCCTTCTAGTCCACACCCTCCCCAGGCCTTCACCACCCTATTGTCTGTGTCCATGGGTTATGCATATATGCATGCAGGTTCTTTGGTTGATCTCTTCCCATCCTGGCCTTCCCTCAATAATATTATTCTTATCATCCCCTAATCCCATTCAGAAAGAAACAGATTTGATCTAGATAACCTAATCTTATTAAAATGTTAATTTGTACCTGTTACTCTTTGATCACCTAGCCTCTTTTCATGGAGATCATTGACATGGCATCAAAAAATCCTTTATAAAGCATTATAATTCTGAACATTTTTAAACAAAAACAATACCTCAAAAGTAGGATCTTGAAGAGGATGAAAAACCCCTTGGCCCTTAGACAAAGATTTGATTCTCCCCAAGAAATAACAACTGAACAAAGGGTACCAGGGGATGAAACTAGAGCCCAGAATAGTTCATAGGGTCATGATAATCTGGTGAGATCTCACCTTCCATTTCCCTTTTTCATTCTCCCTTAGCCATTTCCTGACAGTCTCTAACTTTTTAATAAGACAAACGGCCAAGCTCCACCTGAGATTTATTAAATATGTGTTATCAGAATTTTAGTGGCAAGAGCCAATCCCAGACTTCTCCTGATTCCTAAATTTTAGCCGATTAGTGATTTCTCTACTTCCTTCTTGCTCACCTGTGATTAGTGGAGCAATTGTATCATATGCTAGGAATGTTCAATAAACTAGCTGATTAGAAGCCTTTTTGAGGGCAGCCCTTAATAATTCTAAAGTAATGAAACTGGTCAAAAAGAGAAACGATTGAAGTCCCCTGGTCAGAGATTGTGTTGATGGAATCCAGCACTACAGCAAGCATCAGCGTCTAACTTGCCTTTCTTGGTGGCCCTCTGGGAGCCTGCTTCCAAGTGTGCAATGGCTGTGTGGTGGTGACAGAATAAATGGTGTTGGGAAGACTTGAGCTTCACCCAGTCGATGTAATATCTGTGTTCTAATAAGGATCCTTTCACTCGGAAGTAAGTTTTTCTCTTGTCTTCCTGGTAGGTGGCTGAAATAAATTTTACTTTTGTCAAATCTATAAAGAGGAAAAGTCAATCCCCAAGATCTAGAAGAGAGATGAAAAGACCAGGAACTAATCAACAGCAAGGCTGGAGCTAGAATGCTTTGGAATGGTATTCCCACTCTGAATCATTCGCTCCCTGCTTCCATCTTTCCCCATCACTCTTCCCCTATTGGAAAAAGTAAGGGGAGGAATGTGCCATAGTAGAAATATCCTCAACTGAGGTGTAATGTCTCTCTACCAATCAAATATTTTCTTGGTTCTGATATTTTCTTCCAACACCATGTACCAGGTGAATTACCTACCTCTGAAAAGACATCCCATTTCCACCACCAGATAATTTCAGAGTTGGCAAGTTAAAATCAATATATTTTTTAAGGTAGAGGGCATTTTATAGAGATCACTAAATCCAACTCATTTTACAGAATAGGACATTGATGCCAAGACATTGAACAATTTACCTATAGTTACACCTCTCAAAAGTACAAGAGATTTTTTTCTCCCTTTGAAAAAGCTAACCATAGAATCCACCCATTAGCCAGTCTCTAGTCTCTTCACATAAACTGAATGACAAATAAATTGTGATAGGCAACCTTGACAATGAGCTAATACTAAGATACTGAGCTGTGCTAACAACATCTGAAATCATTCATTGCATGTGAGAAGCATAATTATGAGTAATTGTTGCCATTTCCATAATTGAACACTGCAATTCTAGCAAGAGCAGGAATAGAAGCAAATGGGCTGGAGACCCCAGGGAACAGCTTTTGCATCTCTCTGCCTCCTTCAGATTGTAAATCAATGAATAAACAGAGCCTGGTATTTCCTGACAGCTAGATAGTGTATTGCTAAGATGTTATGAAGATACTCATTTCCATATTGAAAAACTAAAAGCAAATCTATAAAGGGAATAAAGTCATACATATTTTTGGAAGTAGAGACTAAAACATTAACTGATAAGATTTTGCTCTTAGTTCAAATAGGAGCATACTGATTCTTATTTTGACAGCTTTCACTTTATTACCCAATTTAACATTTCAAGGCCATTTTAAGAATGATATTTTAACCTCTGTCCTTCCTTTTGTACCTTCTTATCCCCCTTCTACCTTGGAAGTACAGAAAGAGAGGGTTTGATGATAGCATGTGATTAAGATTAAATTATAATCAGGACATTTTGTGGGGAAAAAAACTTCCCCCTTTTCTTTTTTTGTCTTTGTTTTTGTTTTCAAGGGATCCACCTTTAAACCAGCTTCAAGTATAAATTCAATTAAAGTGAAACATAACTTAAGAACCTTTGTTCCTTATTATAAAAGTTTTCATAGTAGTTTTATTTTCATAGTGAAAAATTAAGGGAACATAAAAATAAGTTTTACGAAAGCAACAAAGAATCCATTCATAATTCTACAATCTAATGATAATCACTGCTAACATTTTAGAGTATATCTTTCCAAAAGGGGTGTGAGTATGAATGCGTGTGTGCATGAGAATGTGTGTGTGTGTGTGTTGGACTGTATCCTTCGAGAAGTGTTGTGTGTATATGTGTGAGTGTGTATGTGTGTGTTCAGATGTCCTTGACAGTACTGGTGCCTGTAAGCTCTTGCCTTTTCAGTCCTGTCCCCACCTTTTCCTGACTCCCTGGGGCCAACACTGGCAACAAACCAGTAGGCACAGCTCCCACCATCTGGTAAGGCCTGGAACTCACCTTACTATGATGGTTCTCTGGTGGCCAAGATGATCCTTGGACTCCTGTGAGTATCTGGAGCCACAGCCCACATTGAGTTTGTGCAATCCATAGGTCTGGGAAACTGGATTGCCTGAGTTTCCTGATTTGTACTTTTGCTTCCCATTCAAGACCTAGAACCCTGTTTCACGCAAACTCTTGTCTGAGGCCTAACACTCAGCTAGCCCTTGCCAGTGGTCCCCTTCTTCCTAGGCCTTTGACTCTATACCCTGACCCCTTGGCTACTGTGCCCATGCGATTTTTTTTTTTTGCAGGGGGGAAGATTTTAACTCCAACAACCCACTCACCAGATCATATTCCCTATGGGAACTTAAATTTCCAGGCATCATTTTCACTGGATTTGGTCCACTTTCATCCAGATGCAATGCTAGGACAGTGCCCCTTAACTACGCAGTGCATCCTGGTCCTAGTGGTCCCTCCTTCCCCACCAGCCCCGTAGTCGGCAAACTGCGGCTCGTGAGCCACATGCGGCTCTTTGGCCCCTTGAGTGTGGCTCTTCCACAAAATACCACGGCCTGGGCGAGTCTATTTTGAAGAAGTGGCATTAGAAGAAGTTTAAGTTTAAAAAATTTGGCTCTCAAAGAAATTTCAATCGTTGTACTGTTGATATTTGGCTCTGTTGACTAATGAGTTTGCCGACCACTGCACCAGCCCACTTAAGATGTCTAGCATCTGGCTCATTGCATATTGGCAGGTTCTTTGTTTTCAAAACAAATTATTTGAGCCATTTGTTTTCCTCTTTTAGTTAAAACTGACTACTCTTTACTGAGTGCTGGGTTATTTAAACTGCACTCAGGGTAGCAGTGACAACATTTTAATTAATTGCTTAGCAATGCCATTTCAAAGCAGCAGAAATTTACATGCTTTCCAATGGATGGCTCAGTAGCACCTGACATGAATTAGCTCTCACATTATAGTTTTTCATCCTTGTCAGCAGGAACAGCAGGAAGCAAAAAGCAAACAATGGAAAAACAACCAAAGGAGAATTATTCACATCATGTTTTCTCTTTCCAGAGTGGAGAAGCAAGATGAGTGGTTTCCTTTCTTCCACTAACATTAAGATATCTGCTTTCTTTTGATGCATTTTCATCTGGATCAACAAGTGTGCTGGGCTCCATCTCCCTGCCTTCATATATCAGACAATAATCCCTCTGTGATAATAGCCTGTGGTGCTATTTTGTCCAAAGTGACATACATGGGGGATTATTTTAAAGGTAAAAAGGCACACTTGCCTAATAAACAAACTCGAACAAGCTCAAGTGGCAGGCTTATCTTCCAAAAAAGGAAACTCATCAGAAAGAACTTTTGTGGCATGCTGAGCCGTTATTCCTTAATGGCATGTTTTTCCTCAAAGAGAAATAACACTGTTTTTGAGATTTAGCTAATGAGCACATTGTATTGAGGGGCAGTGAGGGAATTGCAAACCTTGGTCAAAGGGCAGTCAGAGCTAAGTTAAAAGAGTATATGCCCATTTTCTGATTTAGCAAGTTTTTATACACAGGATGGACTCTAGCTGTAAAAAGTGTGTGTGGCTATATAGTCCCGTCTTCCCAGCAGCTTGCAGCAGTATCAAATTCCTGTCTTTGGAGATGGGGCAGGGGCTGCAAACCCAGCCCCTCCAGGGCCAGGCCAGGTGGTGAGTGGGTGAGATGAGCAGGGCAGGGCTGCTGGTTACCAGAAGGGCACATGCCTCATCTGAGGGCCAGCTGCTGCTCAGCCCTAGCCTACCAAGGCCGGGTGGCAATGCCAGCCCAGTGTTGACAGATACTCTTAGGCTTTGCAAGAGAAAGCGGAAATCTGGATAGTTATGAGAATTCTCCAGATTTTTAAATGTTGGCAATTGACTTAAAGAATTTTCCAACTCCCAGCAAGCCCAACAATAAACATGTGCAGGCCAGATGCTGCCTTCAGACTTCTAGTTTGTGAGCGGACATCTAGAGCATGGGAAGGAGGGTCGAGGGAGGGGCAGGAAGCAGGCTGGGTGAGGCCCTACAAAGGTGACCTGCACACCCTAGAGTGTGTCATCCACAGGGTGGGGGGACCCAAGGGAGCAAAGATGCACTTTGAGCATGTCAAGGCTGGTCAAAATGAGTACAGTCCTTTGTTTAAGTCATATATATATACTAGCTTTCCCGTTGCAGGAAAAATCCTGCAATAGGATTTCCTGCTGCACTCTACCCCGCCTCCGTTCTTCCCTTGTTCGCCTGCCTCACCTTCTCCTCCAGCCCGCCCGCGTTTCCCTTTGCCCCCGGCCCCGCCTCCGCTCCGCCTTTATCACCCGCCCCGCCTTCTCCTCCAGCCCGCCCGCGTTTCCCTTCGGCCCCGCCTCCACTCCGCCCTTGTCCCCCGCCCCGCCTTCTCCTCCAGCCCGCCCGTGTTTCCCTTCGGCCCCGGCCCCGCCTCCGCTCCGCCTTTATCACCCGCCCCGCCTTCTCCTCCAGCCCGCCCGCGTTTCCCTTCGGCCCCGCCTCCGCCCCGCCCTTGTCCCCCGCCCCGCCTTCTCCTCCAGCCCGCCCGTGTTTCCCTTCGGCCCCGGCCCCACCTCCGCTCCGCCTTTATCACCCACCTCACCTTCTCCTGCAGCCCGCCCGTGTTTCCCTTCGCCCCCGGCCCCGCCTCCGCCCCGCCCTTGTCCCCCGCCTCACCTTCTCCTCCAGCCCGCCCGAGTTTCCCTTCGCCCCCGGCCCCGCCTCCGCCCCGCCCTTGTCCCCCGCCTCACCTTCTCCTCCAGCCCGCCCGCGTTTCCCTTCGTCCCCGGCCACGCCTCTGCCCCGCCCTTGTCCCCCGCCTCACCTTCTCCTCCAGCCCGCCCGCGTTTCCCTTCGCCCCCGGCCCCACCTCCGCCCCACCCTTATCCTCCCCCCCGGCTTTCTTGCTTCTTCGAAGCTTTACTCCCTTCTGCAGCTCTTGACTTCTTTGGACGCTGTCTTGATATGCAAATTAGCCGCCATCTTTGTTGGGGCAATTTGCATACTCGTCCTGATTGGTTGGTGGGCGTGGCTTGGCTGGTGGGCGTGGCTTAGGTGTAGCGAAGGTGCGGTCAATTTGCATATTTGTCTATTATTAGATTAGATACTAGAGGCCTGATGCACGAAATTCATGCAAGGTGCTCGGCCCTCACAGCTGTGGTGGCTTGCCTCAGCCCTCACAGCCCCAACTTCGTCTGGAAGGACGCCTGGAAGGTCATTTGGCTGTCCGGTCTAATTAGCATATTATGTTTTTATTACTATAAATATATATATCCCCTATATAATAAAAGGCTAATATGCAAATCTACCAAATGTTGGAATGACCGGTCGCTATGATGCGCACTGACCACTATGGGACAGACACTCAACACAGGAGCTGCCCCCAGTGGTCAATGTGCTCCTTCAGGGGAAGCATCGCTCAGCCAGAAGCCCTGAGCCAGGCTCATGGCTGGCGAGCACAGTGACAGAGGTGGGAGCCTCTCCCACCTCCACAGAAGCACTAAGGATGTCCAACTGACGGCTTAGGCCTGCTCCCTTCAGGGGCCTAAGCCATCAGTTGGACATCCCCCGAGGGTTCCCAGACTGTGAGAGGGTGCAGGCCGGGCTGAGAGACCACACCCCCCCCGCGAGTGCACAAATTTCATGCACCAGGCCTCTAGTGTGTGTGTGTGTGTGTGTGTGTGTGTGTGTGTGTGTGTATTTGATATCTTAAAATGTAATATACATTTACATGTATAAATATATAAGCCCTTTAAGTCAATTAATATATACATATATACATACATTCATTTAAATGGTTTTTCATTGATTATTTAATCCTATATACAATAGCACTTACATTGTCTTGCACATAGAAAGGAGTCATTAATGCTCATTCAAAATATATTTATTGAGCACTAATATATTCCAGGATCTGTCCTGGGACCCTGAGGTAAATTAGTGCTCAGGAAAACTTTCCTGTCCTCAAGCAGGTAGAGTTCTGATGGTGGCAGTTAAATGATCAATAATGAACATAAAAAATTATATTTTGTGGTAGGAGGTAGGGAGTTCTACACAAAGAAAAGTAAGGTAGGGTAAAAGGGACTGGGATTACTGGGTGGGGTGCATCTTGCAAAATTAAATTGGGTAAATATTTATATTTTAAAAAGTCAGTCATTTGTTTTTATTAATCTAATAGTAAAGCAGGATGGGAGGCATCTATTAAGTACATTGGTAATTCCAAAAGCTGGTTTTAGTAATAACGCCTAATTCTTCCTCCAAACAAATCTTTTACCAAGGATTATGTAAAATGTATTTCGAATTTCACAGCTTTTTTGTATTATTTTGGTACCCATATACATGCCAGTCATTTGTGGGTTTTTTTGTTCAGCTATTATTAAATGAGCACCTACTATATGCAAAGTCCTAAATCAGGCACCAGACACAGAAAGGAGATACAATAAGAAAAGGCATTGGTAACATGGCATCAAGGGCAAAAGCATCTGTACAGTTACTGGCCTTTTCTCTGCCCAATGCCCCAGGAATGAGATTCCTTTAAGGTCCAACTTGGTTTCCATCATTTCTGAGAATAGTTCCATCTCTGTAGGACCCACCACTACATCTATCCATCTGCAGGGACATGGGCCACCTCCTGTGTAATTCACACCATCTCTACCATTTTTCCGTAGACCATGCTGAGTTAAATCACTGTAGACTCCCAGTGTGATCTCAGGAGCCAATGTTCTGACCCCTCTGGGATTCTCCCCTGTAACAATATAATTGGACATTCGTGTAATTTTAAATGTTCTCTAGGATGATAGGGAGTGCATGATGGTTGAGACAGGGCAGTAACAAGACCATTGGTTTTGGAGTTTAGATTTATGTGTGTGTGTCTCCCAACCCCCTCTCCCCGAAACCTCCATAATACAGTCTCTGATCAGTTGTAAGATCTAGTCCATCCAACTGCAAAATGAGGTAAATATATATGTCCACATTTCACAGGAGTCTTGTGGGAATTTAATGACTTGCTATATGGAAGAGCCCTCTGTAAACAGTAAAGTGCTAATAATAATAATAATAAAAGTTTATATGTATGGAGCTTTTATCACATGTCAAGCATGGTTTAACTTTATGTATATCAATTCAGTTAATGCCCACAACAGTGTATTAGGTAGGTGGTATTATTATACCCATTTTCAAGATGAGGAAGCCCAGGAGGTCTGATGACTTGCCTAAGTTCACAGGCTACTAAATGGCACAGCCAGGAATCCACCCAAGCTCTCTGACTCCAAAAATGAAGTGTTTAACCTCACTTGTAAATACTGCTACACAACTTACAGAAGCACGTTCCATTCCATAATATTCATCATCAACAATATGCAAAGCACCGTGCTAATTAGTATGAGGATTATATAGATTACAAGAAAACATCCTGTCTTCCAGAAGCTAACAAATTAGTAGGAGAACCAGAACTATCCAGTTTGTCCTGAAGTCCTTAAAATCACTCCCACAAATACCACCCATCTATCCCTGTACTTTGTTTTGACTAAAATTGCTTACTGTCAGTAAAACACAGAAAGGAGGACAGTAAGAGAAGGCATTGGTAACATGGCATCAAGGACAAAAACATCTGTACAGTTACTAGCCTAGGTCAGAGGAAGAGATTCTACCCACACATGAGAGGGCACAACCAAACTCAGGAGTATAGGGGTTCTCAGGAGCAGAGAGGATGTGGTGGGTGGTGATAGCTTGGACTTAACTCCTCCACCACCAGCGGCTGCTCTAGGGATATCCTTTCAATTGGAGACATAGATAGACAGCCCCTGTTCTCAATGTCACAACCTCCTAAGACTAAGTGATGTCAAGGAGTAAAACATACTCAAGAGAGATAGTACGCTATAAAGAGAGATAAGGGGAGGGTGTAGGAAAACCTTCACAGATTTGTGTTTACATCATAGCTCAGCAGTGCCTCACCCCCCACGCCCCAAGCACTCTGCTCCAAGATGTCGGGAGGCCTTTGCTGTTCTTTTTGAGGTGAGGCAAGTGCTGACTGGAGGCCTCCAGGGATGCATAAGATTCATTCCCCATAAAATAATCAAGGACTCGTCTTTGAATTTATTAAAGCACCAATGCATTTCTTTTTGTTTGTTTGTTCCATTTTATTTCTGAACAGCCCCAATGAGAGTTCCAGTTTGGTTGGTACCCTTCAGTAATTTGCTACTTAACTCCGTCCACAATCCAAATTCTTTAAAATGCAAATACTAATTTTTATCATTTTCCACATATCACAATGAGGAATTTTTAAAAATCAATTGGACATGAATAACTTGCATTTTTATGAAAATACATTCAGTCCACGAAGAACACTGTACATTTTAATAGATAATATTTGCATTTCTAATTTTAATTGACTTCTTTGTAATCCAGAAAGCATATTTTTGAAACACTTTCGTCTACCACAAAACAACAACAAAAAGTACCAGAAATTGCTGAAACCGGTTTAGCTCAGTGGATAGAGCGTCTGCCTGCGGACTCAAGGGTCCCGGGTTCGATTCCGGTCAAGGGCATGTACCTTGGTTGCGGGCACATCCCCAGTAGGGGATGTGCAAGAGGCAGCTAATCGATGTTTCTAACTCTATCCCTCTCTCTTCCTCTCTGTAAAAAATCAATAAAATATAAAAAAAAAAAAGTACCAGAAATTTATAAACAGCACATATTTTTTGAAGGGCTAGAATAATTCCTGTCACTAAACTAAACAAATAATATAAACTAAAATGTTTTTCTTGTACTGATACCTATAATGTGGTGGTATACCTGATGCTTCATGTTTAATAAAGTACTTTCTACTCTCACACACAGTACCTCTCCCCTGAGCCACATGTGAGGTAGAGCAGGTATTATCATTATCATTCCCACTTTATGGATGAGGAAAATGAAGCTCAGAGAGATTCTATATGTCCATAATCACAAAAAGCCGTCACATAGCCTGGATTCAATCTTGATGGAGGATAATGCACTATACTACTGCTCGGCAAATACTCTTATTTTAATTTTTCCTTTACTCCTAATAATCTGCCTGAAGTGAAACAACCCCCCTCATGATTCCAGTTTCATTCCTCCTCCACTTACCAAAAACTGAAGTGCTTCTCGGTGTATCACAGCATAAAAGATTAATTGGAAAATGTTTTCTTTTTTTAATGTTTTTATGATTGGTGTCAATTTTTGTTATTGTTTTTAATCTGGAAAAAAAAACAACCTAAAACTCCTGAGTGTATTTTAAATGAGTCCACTTATGGCTGCTTACTTTTGCTCTCAGGTAATTAAAACAATGCAACAATACCAGGATCACTTAGAGTTGATGCTCCATTTCTTCATCTTAAAAGTCAGAGAGGTAAGAAAGGACCACATGATAGAGGTGAGTCCTCAGTGAATTATATTCTGCGAATTTTCTATGTATTACAAAAGTGGGATATTCAAGAACCCAAACTGTAAGTCTATTTAGCACCTACCCTGAATATTCACTTCACAACCAAATATCTTGGATGTACATATAGAATAAGAAAAATAAAAATTCAAAACCACACCACCTTAATGGAGAATGTGGACTAATGGATGGGAAGCAGAATATGTGAGAGAACACTAAATGAGTTCTGTGTGACAAAGTAGAGAACCCCAAGTAGCAACCTGATTAGTTTTTCAAGAATATACATCTTCCTAGTCACAGAGGAAAGAAGAGATGAAAGGGAGATGAGGTAGATATGTCTGATGGTGTGGCTTTACTCAGGACTCCAGATTGACTTGTGAGCCACTGAAGGCAGCTCTTCCTCAGGAGGATTTCTAAATTAACACATTGGTCCTCACTCTGGAGCTTAAGATTCAGCAGTCATTAAGTTTCCAGCACAATAGAAATCCTCCCCTTCTTAAACATAGTGCTTTAGCCTGGCCAGCAGCGCTCAGTGGTTGAGCTTCAATTATGAACCAGGAGGTCATGGTTCAATTCCAGGTCAGGGCACATGCCTGGGTTGTGGGCTCAATTCCCAGAAGGGGACATGCAGGAGGAGCCAATCAATGTTTCTCTCTCCTCTCCCTCTAAAAAAATCAATGCAAACATATTAAGAAAAAAACTTAAAAAATAAAAGATGTCCATTTTGGTTGGCAGCCACACCATGATATATTAATGATGCAGGAAGTTCTGTTTGGTAGATAGTTACCATAAATATTCCAAAGACAATTACATAAGTTTCTTGCCTTTGTTGCAAACATACTCTTCCAACTGAGAGGTGGAGTTTATTTTTCCTCTTCTTGACTCTAGACTGCCTTGCAACTACTTTGACTAAAAGAAATACAGTAGAAGTAATATTCTGATACTTTTGAGCCGAGACCGTAAGAAGACTGACTGCTTCTACTTCCTTTCTCTTTGAATGCTTCCTCTTGGAACTCAGCCACCAACCAGCGAGGAAGCCCAAGCAGCTGCATAGAGAGGCTACATGGAGAAGAACCAAGGCCCTTCGCCAACAGCTCCAACTGAACTCCCATCTGGCAGCCAGAAACAACTCCCAGACATACGAGTGAGGCCTTTTGACCTTCAAGCGTTCCTAGTACCCCAGCTAACATTGCACAAAGCAGAATTGCCCATTCAACCAGAATGAGGAAAGAATATAAAGTAAGGGCAGAGTAAAAAGCAAGTTGAACACTGCAATTTCAAATACAGTAATGAAGGGATACCTCATGAGAATGTAACATGAGGGAGTGAAATGGGTTGATATCTGGAGGAAGAGGTCCTAGGCAGAGGAAATGGCCAGTGAAAAGGCCTAATCCAGGAATGCCTATCATATTTGAGAAAAATCCAAGAATCCAGTCTAGTTTGCAACAAGGGAAAGAGTGATAGAACAAGCGATCCAAGAGGTAACAGGGGTTTATAATTGTTGGGGCTTTGGTGGGTTAAATGGTAGACCCCCAAACTATATGCCCACATCTTAACCCCTTAGGTCCTGTAAATGTGACCTTATATGGAAAAAGAGACTTTGCCTATGCAAATAAATTAATAATCTCAAGATGAGCTCATCCTAGATTATCTTCATGGGCTTACATACAATAATACGTATTGTTATAAGAGAGAGAAGAGAAGAAGGCCACGCAAAAAACAGAAGCAGAGACTGGAGTGATACAGCCACAAGCCAAGGAACATTTATAGCCACCAGAAGCTGGAAGAGACAGGAAAGGATTCTCCCCTAAGGCCTTCAGAGAGAGTGTACCCTGATTTCATACTTCCAGCCCTCAAAGCAATGAAAGACTAAATTTCTGTTGTTTTTAGCCATCAAGTTTGTGGTACTTTGCTACAGCTGCCCTAGGGAACTAAATAGTCTTTCTGGGACATTGTAATGACTTTATTTTTTAATTGGGGGGATGGGGGAGCCATTGCAGGGTTAAAGCAGAGAAGCAATATGATCCAATTTACATTTTTAAAGATTATGGACTCCTAAGCTGAGAATAAATTATAAAGCCCTGAGCGTAGAAGTCAGGAGACCAGTTGGGGGGCTATTACAAGCAACAGGAAATGATAACACAAGCCAGTACTGCAACAGTGTTGGAGACAAGGAGTGGTAGATTATAGTTATATTTTCCAGGTGGAGAGAATAGAATGTCTAGATAGATTGGACCTAGAGTATGAGAGAAAGTGAAGAACAAAGAATGACTCCGTGTGGAAAAACGTAGTTGTCATTGACTAAGATGGGAAAGGTTGAAGGGAAGAAACCCAAGGGAAGGCCATTTAGGGCATGTTGAATTTGAGGTGTCTATTAAATATCTAAGTGAAGATGTTAGGCACCCAATGTATGTATGCTGATAGCATTCAGTTGTGTATGACCCAGAAATATTAATTAGGGTATGTCAGCCTACAGATGATATTCAAAACCATAGAACTGGGTGAGATCAAACAAATGAGTGAATACAAAGAAGAGAAGAGGACTAACAACAGAACCTGAAATATGCTAGCATTAGGAGAAACGGGAAGTAGAAAAAAAGGAGGCCAAGAAGGATTAGTTAATAAAACAAGAAGAAATCCCCCCCAAATGTGGTATCTTGGAAGTTAAGTGAAGAAAGTATGTCAAAGAAGGAGTGACTAACCTATGTCAAACAAATGATTGGGACAAGTTAGACAAGGACTGAGGATTGTTCAGTGGACTTAGCAGCAGTGAAGGTACATTTGATGTTTGTGGTGATAAATTTAAGATGATAAAGGTCACTAGTGACTTTTACAAGAACATTCCTGGTGAAATTTTAAGGACATAATCCTGATTGAAGTTGGCTTAAGAGGGAATGAGGGAGGATGATTTGGAGATGGCATGGAAAAGTCTTTAGGGGAATTTTAGCACAGAGGGGACCAAAGAAATGAGATGGTAACTGGCAAGGAAATGAGGCTAAAAAAATGATTTCTGAAATTGCAAGGAAAAGAGAATGTATGTATGCTGATAGTATTCATTGGAAGAGCAAAAACAATTTTTAAAAGACAATGTAGAATTGCTGAAGCAATGTCCAATGAGATTGGACCCAGTGCAAGGGTAAAGGGATTGGCACAGCGGGTTCTCCTTAGACACAGACTAGAAGGCAGAGGATGTGGATGCTGGTGGGTGGGTAGGCAGGGGATGTATTCTGGGGATGTTCTCTTCTGTCCACTTCAATATGCTCCATGAAGCAGGAAGTGAAAGTCAAGATGGGACAGAAGGTGTTGGAGGTTGGAGCAGAGAGGCGATGGTATGAAATAAATGTCCAGGAAATTGGGCGAGTGAATAGCTAGCAAAGTATAGAATGATTGTCCAGCAGCAGTAAAGGTACATTTGGTAAATTTAAGATGAAAACAGTCAACACTAGTGGAGTGTTTTTACCAGCCAAGTTCAGCTGCAAAGAAGCAGGCACAGAGCAGGCTGACTCTTGGATTTAACCAGGGTTCCAAGTTTGCTATGAGTTCTAGAAAACAAGAGAGGTAAACTGTGGCCCAGGATGCACACAAGGTAGTGACATAATGATTGACCCTGGAATTTAGGCTGGTAAGAGAGGGAGAGAGGCCATGGAGGGGATGAAGGATGGTGAGGGGTGGTGGGGCCAATGGCTAGAAGGCCAGGGCACTGAGTAGGAGTTGAAGGACGATGGAAGTACCAGAGGGAATAAGCTGAAAATGAAAAGAAACCCCAAAGAATCTTAATGTTATAAATACTGAAAACCAGAACAAACCAGGGGCACAAGTCCTCCCACTGGTCTTAGAATCATGCTAGAAGAGAACCTTTGAGATGGACCAACAACTTCCTAATCCATTATTTCCTATACCAAAAATTCACTTTACAGACTTTAAAAGCTATTTATTTGTTCAACTTTACAGAAAAACAGGAAGGCTAAATTTTTTTCCAAGCGAATTTGCAACTGCCCCATCTTCAGAGGTAATTCTCATCTCATTTATAACACACTTTCACTTCAAAATTAATTGTAGAACATGTAGATGCCTCTTCCTACACCAGAAACTATGTTTCTAATACCCCTTCCCACAGTTCATAATCTTTGGTTATTTTCATTCTCTTATTCTTCCTTATCACTCATCTCTCTCTCTCTTTCCTTTTTGTTGAATTTATTGTGGTGTCACTGGTTAACAAAATTATACATGTTTTAAGTGCACAATTCCACAGCCATCAACTGTGCACTGCATATTATGTGTTCACCACCCCAAGTCAAGACTCCTTCCATTACCATTTAATCCCCACTATACCCTCCTCCACTCCCTCTCTCCCCACCACCTCCCAACAATCACCACACTGTTGTCTGCGTCCATAAGTTTTATTCTTTTTTTCTCAATCCCCTCACTCCCCCACCTCACTCATCTCTCTGAAAATTAAAATATTATGCCTAAACCTGAATATAACATAAAAGCCTCACCAATGCCAAGAATAGAGGGAGGACTACCTTGGAATCCTTGCCCATCATTTAATTACCCAGAGTCATGTCAGTATTGGGTTCAGTGTTTTTCAGGATATACACACCTACCTTCTGAGTCAGTGCCAAAAGGAAAACATGGACTCACTGAGCCACCTTGCACCTGAAGATAGCTCCTGGGGGAGTTATGCAAAAATAAACAGCAACCCCAGGCAACTAGGCCTGATTATATTTTTATTAACACAGTAACTCTTTTACCCAAGCAATATCCCAAATTGGATAATTACCTCCCACATTGCCTTCCTCTTGGCTTTGGAGCTAAACACCAGGCTCTTTCTCAATTAGCGTTCTGAGCTTTGAATCAAGTTTCTTATGTGCTGTTACCCAGCTGCTACACAACTACCCAGATGTTGCATGAAGCCCTTCCTAAATATTGCTCTTTAGGCACATTCAGAATCCTCTAGGAAAATAGATAACATTAGTATATGATTTTATTGACAATAATCAATATTCACCACTTAAAATGGTTTTTAAAAAAACAATTAGAAATAAGTCAAGTAAGCAAAGTTTTATTCTACCTGTGAAATTTTAAACTACTGATGTGACTGGGGTAAATGATCATCAGGTAATAAAATGTGTTTCAAGTTAACTGAGCAGCAGTCTCACTCAGTAATATGTTATTACCAAGTACAGATAATTTAATGGTAAATATGAAATAAAGTATATTGGGGGGAGGGGAAATCTGCTTGCGTTTTGCATTTAAGTGTTTTCATATTTAAATGGAAACCAAAAAAGCAGAAATATTCTGAAATAAAAACTGAACTGGAATTTCCATTTTCCATCCACATCATAAATGAGATCATTCCACTTTAGAATAAGTGCACTCAGACAGAAACTGTGGCTGGGACCCCAGGAACTGAAAACTATCCTATACTGGCTTCTGAAGGATGCATATCACACACACACACACACACGCGCGCACACACACACACACACACACACACACACACAGGATTTACAGCTCTACCAGAAGTCACATATCCTATGGCTAAGTCTATAAAATGTATGACTAATTACTAAAGTAGCCTCAAGCAGAGGTAGCAGAAAGCACTGCTCCTTTTACTAGTCTACCACTTTGGAAATAAACTCCATTCAATGAGGAAGGTGACAACATATGATGCTTTGACAACATCAAAAACAATATTTAAGAATTTACAAATCCTCTGGCACATGGTTCCATATCCCCAAAAGGATTCACATCTAAATCCTGTTCTCTAAATCTGAATTCAGAGGGCCACCAAGCAGCCCCGGTGGCATCTGCATGGGGCTCACATTTGTGCAGCTTTGTCTTTGCAAGTAACCAACCTTCTTCGTTGACCTTTCACCTTTGAGAGATGTGTTATCAACTCACCTCTTCTAAGGGAGCACTTTCCAAGAGTACCAACTTGCAGAGGAATTAGCAGATGGGGAGGCAGGTTGAGGTACAGAGGTGGATGGCACTGCTGTGCAAATGAAAGAATCAAAGGGAACTTAAAGGAGAAATGAAGTAGAACTTATTAAGGGGCATGGTTTGCATTGAGGACTGGACCCTACAGGATGTGAATGTGTGTGTGCTGTAGAGACAGCCAGCTCCCATCTGGCACACACTGGCCCTCTCTGCATCATGGTCATTGGTGCCTGTTAGCAAAGCCTGAATCTCCGGGCTCCCTGGTAATGACCAGCCTGCATTCCACTGCCCTGAG
The DNA here is from genome assembly GCF_027574615.1 of Eptesicus fuscus. Taxonomy (NCBI): domain Eukaryota; kingdom Metazoa; phylum Chordata; class Mammalia; order Chiroptera; family Vespertilionidae; genus Eptesicus; species Eptesicus fuscus. The sequence goes on from NC_072482.1 coordinate 40,830,936, forward strand.
CACAGCTAAGGCTGCACGTAGCCTGTGAATCATTCGCTCATTCCCAAAGTCATCCAAAGTTTGAAAGAGGAGAAATATTGCCATGATATTTACACCACATAGAGCACACTTTTCCTTTCTTCAGAATAGTATAAAAATAAAGAAAATGTTTTGGGATAAACCAAAGGAAATGTGTCTGAGGGAGACTGAGGAAGTAAAAAGAGAGGGAATTCCCCATTACAGGTCTTAAGTTGAAGGGAAGGGGGAGCATGGAGGGAGAGAGAGAGAAAAATTAGTGTTTAAGAGAAAAAAATGAATTAAATGAAAGGAATGCTAGGTAACTTGGGAAATTATTTCTTCAAATTCTTAGGTTTTCTTGTAGCATTTCCTGTCAGCTGTCTGGCTATCTACCAGAGAAAAGAAAAATCTCCCAATATGGTTCCTGTGGGAATTTGAATTATAAGTCTGAAAAAATAACAATGGTCCACAGACCAGAGAAGGAAATGGTAAAATTTCTAAATGACTAGACTGGAAAGATCAAGAATGCCACATGTTGTGTTTTTCCACTTTTCTGTGTGGCAATGCACAGGATATTTATCTGCTGTGAAGTCCTCACAATGAATGGAAATGAAGTAGCATCATCCTCCAGTGAAATTACACATCTATTAAATATTTGCTTCATCTCTAACAATGCGTATTCAGTAACATGAGGGAGTTCAGGATTTGTGTTCTCCAATCAGCCAGACTACATTTCAATCCAAGCTCCTCTCTATCTCTGTGACCCTGGCAAGTGATTCAAACACCCTGAGCTTGTTTCCTCATCTAGAAAATAGGAACAATAACACAAAGTTGCATGGATTAAGTTCATTGAATAGTACCTGACACATAGTAAGTACACAATACATGTTAGCAATTGTTATGACTATAATTATCACATCAGTAATAGTTATTTCCAGATATAATAAGAATCTTTTGTATTTTCAAATCAATTTTCCTAAATTCAGGGGGAAATTGATCATACTTATGATATGACAAAAAACTTCATAAAAATACTCATCAGATATTTTATTTTTATTTCTCAATACACACACATATAAATTGAATTATATATTGGCTAATTATGCAAAATATATTATAAATATATCAAATATGCAGTGTATTTTATATCTTTAATTGTACTTATAATTTTAATTTTATATTGCCAACCTGTAGATTCTAGCAGAGATGACTTACAGAGCTGAAGTTAAATACAGCTCTGGTTTCTTGATATTTCATTAAAAATTAGGGAACAAAGGCCAGTGGAATCTATTGCTTTGCCTGGCAAACATTAGGCAATCTCATGAGTGACTGAATGAATGAATGAATATTAGTTGTCTCAGTCTGTTTTCAGGCTATCCTTCTGTTAATATCATTTTCCTCCATACCATTTTTTCAACTTCCTTTTCGTATACTGGCTCACACAAAGCCTAAGAATTGATCACAAGACAAATATTATACTTAAAAAAACACAGAGGCTGCTCTGGCCAGTGTGGCTCAATTGTTTGGGCATTGTCCCATGCAACAAAACGTTGCCAGTTTGATTCCAGGCCAGGGCTCATGCCAGGGTTGTGGGCTTGATCCCTTGTGGGGGGCGAGAGGAGGCAGCTGATTGATGTGTTCCTCTCACATCAATGTTTCACTCTCCCTCACTTCTTCTCTGTCTAAAAATCAATTTTAAAATATTTTTTAAAATTAAAACACACACACACACACACACACACATATACACACACACACTGTACACACACAGAGGCTTCCAGTCAAGATGACAGCATAGGTAAATGTGATAATTGCCTCTTTCCACAACCACATAAAAAAATACAACTAAATTACCAAATAACTATCATTCAGAACTGCCTGAAATCCAGCTGAATTAAAGTCCTATAACTATGAATTTAAAGAAGAAGCCACATTGAGCCTGGTAGGAGGTATGGAGACTCAAAACGGGCTGGTCCCACATCCACATGTGGTGGATAAAAATTGGGAGAGCTATCTTGGCTGCAGAGGTTTCCACCCTGAAAAGTGAGGGGTCCCAGCTCCACACCAGGCACCACAGCCCAGGATTCCAATGACAGGAAGAGAAGTTCCCATAACTTGTGGCTGTAAAAACCAGCAGGGATTATAGCTGAGTGAGACCGAGGGCTGCTGGAGTCCCAGGCAGTTCCTCTTAATGCACCCACTCACAGACTTACTCAGACTCACTCCCTCTGAGATCCAGCCCTGGGGCAACAGCTTGAAAGGCACCAGGAATATATGGAGAGGAACTGAAGTGTCTGACATCAGAGGGAGAGCTAGAGGGCAGCTTTCTCCCAGACAGAAGTGTTGGCAGAGGTCATTGTTCCTTTTCTGAGCCCTTCCCCCACAGAGCTGGGAGGTGGGCATCATAGCTGAGTCTCCATCTACCTGGTTCACACTCTTCATCCCATCCTGGTGATTTCCTGAGACCCCACCCCACCAACTTGTTGGCCACCCAAGGTATTTCCAGTGGCTTTTCTATGTGAATGGCCTGTCTTGGCTAATGCTTCAGACTTTCCTAAAATCTTTCATACAAGTAGTATTTGGCCTCGTATGCCCCATACCTCTCCCTAAGTAGACCCAGACCTAGCACTAGCTGACCATGGTTCCCAGCTTGGTCTCTCCTTGGCATTTCCAGGCGTAGTACAAGTAGCAGCCATCTGCAGATAGCTTTACAGTTCATGCTCGGTGCCCCTAGGCAAAACACAGGTGGTGGCTGACTTTGGCCTGCACCTCCTGGGAGGCCCCAAGCCCATGCACACAGTGGACAGCTTTAGACCATGTCAAAGCACCTCCACAAGCAACATACTCAATTGGCAGACTCAGCAGGCACTAGAGCCCTGCTAAAGTAAATTCTGCTCTGTGAGGTGGGTCCCTGCATAGCTGATCCTCCACCATAGTCACTGCCAGTCCTTGCAGCTAATTGGCCTGGGGGTAAATCCTTCCCATTGATGTGCCAACAGCAATCAAGGCTCAACTACAATAGGATGGGCACAGCCCACACAAGGGGGCTAATCTGGAGTTCCCAGCTTGGGTGAATGGAGAGACTGTGCCACTGGGCCCTATAGGACACCTACTACATTAGGCCACTTTGTATTTGGAAACAACACAGGAAAGCTGCAAAAGTGAGGATACAGAGAAACATGGCCCAAATGAAAGATAGAACAAAACTCCAGAAAAAGAACTAAGAAAAATGGAGACAAGAAATCTGCTAGGTACAGAGTTCAAAACGCTGATTATAAGGATGTGCAGTGAACTTATTGAGAATTTCCACCATAAAAAAAGACATGGAAACAAAAAAAGAACCAGTCAGAAATGAAGGATACACTAACTGAAATGAAGTATAATTTACATGGAATCAACAGTACAGTAGATGAAGCCAATAACCAAATCAGCTATTTGGAACACAAGGAAGCAAAAAAACAAACAAACAAACAAAAAACCACGCAATCAGAACAGCACAAAGAAAAAAGAACCCAAAAAGATGAAGAGTGTAAGGCGCCTCTGGGACAACTTCAAGCATTATGGGGGTGCACAGAAGGAGAAGAGAGAGAGCCAGAAATTGAAAACCTACTTGAAGAAATAATGACATTAAAATTCCCTAACCTGGTGAAGGAAATAGACATATAAGTCCAAGAAGCAGAGAGAATTTCAAACCAGATGAACCCAAAGAGGCCCACACCAAGATACATTGTAATTAAAATGCAAAAGGTTAAAGACAAAGAGAGACTCAAAAGCAGCAAGAGAAAAGCAGTTAGTTACTTACAAGGGAGCTCCCATAAGACAGTCAGCTGATTTCTCAACAGAAACTTTGCAGGCCAGAAGGAAATGCCAAGAGATATTCAAAGTGATGAAAAGCAAGGAGCTACAACCAAGATTACTCTACCCAGCAAAGGTATCATTTAGAATTGAAGGACAGATAAAGAGCTTCCCAGATAAGAAAAAGCTGGAGTTCACCACCACTAAACCAGTATTACATGAAATGTTAAAGGGTCTTCTTTAAGAAGAAGAAAAGAATAAGAAGATAAAAAATATGAACAATAATATGGTAATAAATACATATCTATCAACAATTTAATCTAAAAACAAACAAAATAAATGAACAAACAGAACAAAAACAGACTCATAGATACAGAGAACATTTTGATGGTTGCCAGATGGGAAGGGGGTATGGAGGATGAGTAGAAAAGGTGAAGGGATTAAGAAGCACAAATTCATTTTTACAGATCAGTCATATGGTTATAAGCTACAGCATAGGGAATATAGTCAATAATCCTACCTAATAATAGACAAATATGCAAATTGACTGTGCCTTCGCTATGCCCAAGCCACGCCCACCAGCCAATCAGGGCGAGTATGCAAATTACCCCAACCAAGATGGCGTTTAATTTGCATATCAAGACAGTGTAGAAAGAAGCCAAGAGCTGCAAAAGGGAGCAAAGCTGCAGAGAAGCAAGCAAGCAGGGCAGAGGAGAATGGAGGAGTGCAGGCGGGGCTGGGGGAGAAGGAAGGAGAGCAGGCGGGCTGGCGGAGAAGGGAGGAAAGCAGGCGGGACGGAGGAGAAGGGAATAATGCAGGCGGGGCGGGGTAGAGTGCAGCAGGAAGCCCTATTGCAGGAAACTTCCTGCAACGGGAATGCTAGTATTCTAATAACTATGTATATTGTCAGATGGGTACAAGATTTATCAGATGGTCACTTAGTAAGTTTTATAATTTCTAATGACTGCGCTGTACACCTGAAACTCACATAACATTGTAGGTCAACTATAATTGAAAAATAAAACATGATTTTAAAAAATAAATAAACAAACAAACAAATACATAGTCACATGCCATACATTATGCTTGTCATAATTTTCTCCGATGCCTCTTTTTTTTTTTTTTTTTTTTTCAAAAACCACCTCAATTCTCTCACAGAGTTACCTTGAATAATTTCCTACCTACCATAACCAGAATCAGTATATCTTCCCCACCCTGGAATAGAGGCTGAAATAAATGTGAAACGACATCATGTAATAGTCACTCTATCCATCTGTTTTCTTAGGAATTAGGCTCCAACAGGTCTGAGACCATGTCTTCTGAAAATCGTGGATGCCCAATAAATATGATTTGAAACTGTCTTGCTGGAAGGATGAAGGCTCTCTATGTGAGTATCCTTATTCTAGGTTACCACGGCCTGAATGGTGCTTATTCCTCATTATATTTCCACTTGCTCTGTTTCTTGGTTTTCTTCCAGACTCCAGTCAAGGCCAGAAAGTCTACCCTTTACTCAGCTAATGGTGTCTCCTCCTTTCTTCTTCTTGCCTGCTATTAAATAGAGCTTTATATAGTACCCAGACTGTCAGCTCTCTCAGATGAATTACTTTTTCTGAAAATAAAATAAAATAAAATGATTCATGGTCTTGACCCTTGGGGCTGGAAAGTAATGTCTCATTGAGTGAAAAGGCAGCATAAAACTTTAGAAAAACTGCAATTTATGTTTCAGCTCTTACCTGCTAACTTTCCAGCAGTTGGTGGAAATTATTGTGAAGAAACAAAAAGGAATTTGGCCATATGGTATGGAAATAGCAATAAAAAACTATTCTGCATATAAAAAATAAAGGAAAGCAATTATTACTAGTCCAGCTACTAGTAGGGTTCAGTCATTGGTTCGTTTACTCATTCAGGATATTATAATCTCCTTGGGGAAAGTTTATTCCAAAACATTACTCCTAATAATTCATTTGTCATGTTATTTATGTGAAGTAGACCCACTAATTCTAGCACTAAAAGACAAAAATGTATAAGTAAAATACATATATTTGGTTTAAGCAGAGTGTAAGAATGAGATCAAATTATTTTACCAGTTTGAATATCAAAATTCTTAAATATGAATTAAAGAGGGAATAAAGAGGAACAGGAAACACTAAGTCCAGTCAGTCTTCTTATGTTTTTTGCATTCATTTTTAAAAATCATACATTATTTCAACAGGGAAAAAGTAATGGTATGTATTATTTTAAATGTAGCTGAACTTTCTCCATTTTATATCTTTAGAATTCTACTTTTTGTCCATTTACAAATAAATATGTATTAAATATCCACTTTGTGCAATGCAATAATATAAATAAAATACAATTCTTGACCACAACAAGCTCAAATTTTAAAAGGCAAAAAAAGTAAACAAAATGGCACTAAAATATACGAAGTACAGCAAGTTCTCAAATAACATCCTTTGGTTCAAAGTTGTTTTATTATAACATCTATGAGATGCCGTTGGAACTTAACTCCTGTTTATATCAATTAGCCTGTGGCAAAATTGGTTTCATTATATGTCATTTCTCTATAGTGTTAGGAACCTATAGAGGGTGTTAAGTAAAGACTTACTGTATAGCCGAAACCGGTTTGGCTCAGTGGATAGAGCGTCAAGGGTCCCAGGTTCGATTCCGGTCAAGGGCATGTACCTTGGTTGCGGGCACATCCCCAGTAGGGGGTGTGCAAGAGGCAGCTGATCGATGTTTCTCTCTCATCGATGTTTCTAACTCTCTATCCCTCTCTCTTCCTCTCTGTAAAAAATCAATAAAATATATTTAAAAAAAAAAAGACTTACTGTATAATAATAATAGAGATTCCACAAGGTCATAGATGGCTCAGGGGAATCAGTAGATAAAAATGAATAGAATATATCAGAGAGACTAGGTTGTGAGGAACATTCTAGAAAGGAAATGAACAATATGCATAATGAAATGAGCACATGAGCCAACATGAAATGTCTTAAGAACTGCGAGGCGAGTGTTATGGCTAAAACATGTGGAAAGAAGGTTAGTGATGAGGCTGCAGAGTTTGCCAGGGCTGTAGTCATAGAGGGTTTGAATGTCATGTTAAGGAGCAGAGCCAGCTCCATGTCCATGTGACCCGTGCGGCTCTGCAGGGCCCACACTGAGAGGGCCTCCTGGCCCGCCTGATTTCGTGCTCTGCTGTTTCCCTCTTGGAACTTTTAATTTTTGAAGAAGCCCTGCATTTTCATTTTGTACTGGGCTCCACATACTATGGCTGTACTTACGTTAAGGAGTTAAAGCAATAACTTCTTCCAGAAAAAAAAAAATAGAGGCAGGCCCAAATCCTCCTTAGATTATTAGTGGTTGTTTGACTTTAACAAGCTTCAATTAGAATACACAAATGCCAACAATCCCAAAGAAGGAAGTCTTTGAAAGACCGCTCCTGACCAAATCTGCTAATTGAGTTAAATGACTGTGATTCTTGGCCTGTTTTTGCTGATTCTTGCTCAAACTCAGGTTTTAAAATAATCTTCAGTTCATTACTCTATGAACTTCTAAATATTCTCCAGGACTATCTTTATAAAAACAAACCCTTTAAACAGCACAGGTAAAATCATTTGGCGTCCCGTTGCCAGAACATACAATGTTTTATTCTCAGCCTCCTCAACTCAACATACTTTCCACTTAGAATCTTAAGCAACACTGTATAAAGTTATAGATGAACTTTTGTTTACCTTCTAGTTGTATTATTGCTTATCTATGAAACAACAAATTAGGTTAGATATTAATAATTCATTTACATATCTTTAAAATGGAAGTCTTCAGCCCAACAATGTTTAATTCATCTCCAGAAGTCGTTTTGAAATAAGTCTATTTCCAATATCTTCCTTTTATTTGAAGTATCACATTTATTCAACTCACCATCTGTTTCAATAAGAATATATCATTTCTCCATATGTATTATTCTCAGCAGTTTTTCCACCACAACCCTAGATCATCATAGGCAATACGTTTTCATTTTTCATTGTTTTGCTTTTATTGAAATACAAAAATTTATTAAGCACACTAATCTTAAGCATACATACTAATAAATATACTATATACAAGTATATGCAACAAATTTATATATACACACATGTACACACATGAATGTAACCACCATCCAGATCAAGATATGAAGTATTTCCAACACCCCAGAAAGATATTTTATATCCCATTTTAGTTAATACTCCCAGAGAGTTAACCATTAACCTGACTTCTATCATTTTAGATTAATCTTGCCTATTTTTGAACTTCAGATAAATGGAAATTTTAATGTATTTCACTCATCATTATGTCTGTGCAATTCATCCCTATTGTTGTATGTGGTAGTATTTTATTCATGTTTTATTATTTGAATATACCACAATTAACTTTTAGTCCACTAATTATAAATATTTATTACTGAATCTCACTGCCTAGTTTTAATAATCAGTGTTCTTTTTTAACTTGGGCTATTATTTCTTTAAACATTGTTTCTCCTCTAATCTCTCTTCCTTGTGCTAAGATTTCAATTACATGCCTACTCATTTTTATTGGGTCACACGTGTCTCTTACACTCTGCCCTATGCATTCCATTAAATTTCCTCTCTGTGCTTCAGTGAGATATTTTCTCTGGACTTATCTTCAGTTTCATTTATTCTTCCTTTTTCTGTGCCCAACGTGATGTTAATACTATTCAATTAAGTCTTAATTTTTTTTCTCTTTATTGATTAAGGTATTACACATGTGTCCTTATCCCCTCATTGCCCCCTCACCCCATCCCACTCATGCCCTCACCCCCCTGGTGTCTGTGTCCATTGGTTAGGCTCATATGCATGCATACAAGTTTTATGGTTGATCCCCCTTACCACCCCCTTACCCCCACCCTCCTCTACCTTCCTTCTGAGGTTTGATGGTCTAATCGATGCTTCTCTGTCTCTGGATCTGTTTTTGTTCATCAGTTAGTTCTCAATTTTTAAATGAATACTGTATAAGTCACATTTTCCTGCCTCGTTTTGTTTGTTTGTTTGTTTGTTTGTTTGTTTGTTGTATGTGATTCATTGTGTATAGGAGTAATGCAGAGGCTACAGATGATGTTATTTTCCTCCAGGGAAGGTTTACTTTTTGCTCTGTTAGACAGACAGGGTGTTTAAAATATAGATTTTATTATTATTTAGGTATGAAAAGTAAAACCTATCAGAAGATTACTACTGACATTGAAAAGATAGTTTTTATTGTCACAGATCCCAAGAGAAGGGAGCATGCACACCACGGGTGCAGGGACAGGGAGAGCGTGGAGCCAGGAGAAAGTTCTAGGCAGGTCAAGTGGCAGGTGGAGCAGGAAACTGAGCAACAACATTTACTGTGGTATCTGTGAGCAGGATCTGGCAAAGCGGGATGAACAGGTTTACAATTGGCTAGTTGGAGTAAAAAATGGGCAAAGGACCTTAATAGACACTTCTCCAAAGAGTACATGCAGGTGGCCAATAGACATATGAAAAAGATGCTCAACATCACTAATCATCAGGGAAATGCAAGTTACAACCACAATGAGATATCACCTCACACCTGTCAGAATGACTATCATCAATAAATCAACAAAAAAGTGCAGGCGAGGATGTGGAGAAAAGGGAACCTTCATGCACTGTTGGTGGGAATGCAGACTGGTGCAGCCACTGTGGGAAACAGTATGGAGTTTCCGGAAAAGAAAACTAAAAATGGAACTGCCTTATGACCCAGTGATTCCACTTCTGGGAATATATCCAAAGAAACCCCAAACACTAATTCAAAAGAATATATGCACCCCATGTTCATTGCAGCATATTTACAACAGCCAAGATTTGGAAGCAGCCCAACTGCCCATCAGTAGATGAGTGGATAAAAAAGCTGTGATACATTTATACAATGGAATACTACCTGGCAGTAAAAAAAGAAGGAAATTCTAACTATTGTGAATGGCATGGATGGACCTGGAGAGTATTATGCTAAGCGAAATAAGCCAGTCAGAGAAAGACAAATACCATATGATTTCACACATATGTGGAATCTAATGAACAAAATTAACAAACAACAAAATAGAAACAGACTAATAGATACAGAAAATAGACTGACAGCTGTCAGAGGGGAGGGAGGTTAGGGGGGCTGGGTGAAAAAGTTAAAGGGATTAAGGAAAAAAACCTCATAGACACAGACAAGCATGGTGATTACCAGAGGGAAGCGGGAGGGGTAGAGATAGAAAAGGGTAAAGGGGATAGATGGTGATGGGAGGAGAGACTTGGAGGTGGTGAACACAATACAATATACAGATGATGTATTTGGAATTGTACACCTGAAACCTATATAATTTTATTAAATCCAATAAAGTCAACAAAAGTACAAAATAAAAATAAAATTATCATTTAGTTTTAGCTCTGACAGTGCGTCTGTTTATTTATTTCCTAAGGAAATAGCCCTGGGACCTAGTGCTAAACATTCAGCCCCTCTCCCTGCCTGTCACCTGGAGAGCCTTGTGGGCCTCACATGCCTGCATGGGCAGCAAGAGCCTAGAGTGCAGCCCTGTAGCTCAGGCCAGAAGCCTTATAAGGGTCCTGGCCTGCACTCAGCCCTCTTGCTTGCCTGTTTTCAGTTCTCACATGTAGACTCTTCAAAATGGCCCCCAGAAAGCTTTTGTTGAAAAACCTCTGGTTTGTAGAGGTTTCGGAAGGTGAAGCCTCTCAGGAGAGGTGGTGCCAGGTTCCCTGCCCCTGGCGGGGTCTGCTGCCCAGTTAAGGAGCAGAACTCTGCCGGGAGCATCCCTGGGCTCCCAGCTGCTGCTGGCTCACATTCCCCGCCAGGAAGGAGAGCAGGTTAACTAGCTCCCATTAATTGCTTGTGGTGATCACCTGTCCGCTGCCCGTGGTCCAGCTTCCCAGCAGTCAGATGTTTACCGGTGATCAGCTCCTCTGCAGCCCTCCCCGTGGAACGTGGACCATGCCTGAGAAAACCGCACCATCTCACCTGGCGCTCAGACAATCAGCCAGGCTTTCCTAATTTAACCCGGTGCTCAAATGAGGATTTGCTCCCCCCAAGCACACCCAGCAGGTGGCTGGCCCTGGGCTGCCCTCAGTGAGAAGTGGGCTGACACTGGAGGGTGGCGCCGTCTCCCTGGTAGGGGCCCAAGCGGTCAGCTCCCCACACCCACCGTGACAGCTGCCTCCAGTGTCCTCGCCGGTCCAACACTGCTGGCCTGAGAGGTAGGTGTCTTTCCTCTTCTCCAGTCTCCCAGTCTCGCGGCCAGACCAGAGCATGCCCATGCGGCTGGGGGTTCGCCCTCCCAGAGGGCTTTCCAGGGAGAATCCTGCCATGGGGCAGGTGGGCCTGGCAGGACAGCCGCAGGTCTGTGGGGACCCTGCCCAGGGAAAGCTGGCACTAGTTTGTGTTCCTGCGTGTCTTCAGCTGGCATATTGGTGGATACCTGCATTTGGGGCATGTGTCCTCTGAATTACGCGTTGTCGGTTCTGGGCTCTGCGTTTGTGTTTAACTTCCTTCCCAGCACAGAAGGTTCCCTTTAAATGTCGTTTTCGCAGTTAGAGATTTGCCCTTGGGCAGAAAGTTGTGCACTGAGCTGCTTGGAGAGCAGACGCTGTAGGAATGGCAGGCTGTTCGGGCATTTGTGATCCATTTGCTTAGTGACACTTGTTGAGGCCCATCTGCCCTATAACATGGTGTCACTTGGGGAATGAAGGGTGTGAACGCTCTCTCTGGACAGGTGAGTGTTCGCTGGAGCTCACAGGACACACAGAAGAGCCTTGAAGGGCGTACTTCAGGGCAGCCCTAAGACTTGAAACGGTTTTAGGATCCCTGCCTTCTCTTTCTCCCAACCTCACCTCCTCAGGCAGCCCAACACAGCCTCCCTTCTGCGCTTGCTTTTTAACCATTCCAGTTCCCTTTGCCGAAGGTTCTCCCACTAGCCCGGCCTCACCCTCGGGCCCTTTCCCCGGGCCTCTGCCTCCCAGGGAAGCACCATTTCCTCAGGACCCCTGGCACTCCCTTTGCATGGAAGCTGCCAAGACTTTCAGCAGCTGACCCAGCTGACGGGCTGGAGCAGCCTTGCTCACAGCTTTCAGCTGCTCCTGCAAGGGAAGGCCTCCGTGCCCAGGTGTCATTCCTCCCGGGAGGAAAGCTCTGTCGCTGCTCTCAAGGACCACAGCACTCCGCTTGCCTGGGGTTTTCTTAGAATGAAGCGTGTTTGGGACTCTGTCCTGGTAGTGTGTTAGAGAGGACACGTTTGTGCCATTGGTGTGCTGGGTGCGCTGTTTCTATAGCTGGGAGGTCAACATGTAGGCACACCCTGGGCTGGGGGAGGCTGGTCGCCCACCCTGGGCTATCGGCCAGTGGTCGGCAAACTGCGTCTCGTGAGCCACATGCAGCTCTTTGGCCCCTTGAGTGTGGCTCTTCCACAAAATACCACGTGTGGGCGCGCACGTACAGTGCGATTGAAACTTCGTGGCCCATGCGCAGAAGTCGGTTTTCGGCCTGGGCGAGTCTATTTTGAAGAAGTGGCATTAGAAGAAGTTTAAGTTTTAAAAATTGGCTCTCAAAAGAAATTTCAATCATTGTACTGTTGATATTTGGCTCTGTTGACTAATGAGTTTGCCGACCACTGGGATATCCCATTCTTCAGCATCACTATCAGGGGCCCCTGGTACATGTAGGGACATCTGGTCACCATGACCCAGGAGGGCAGGTGAGGCAGCCTCTGGCATAACAGTGTGGGGGTCATGCTGGACCCTTGCAGGGTGCAGGGGTTTGCAGTTCTGACCCTCCTGTCTTCTTGCTCTGCAACCTGCACATCCATTAGGGCCAGTGTGTCTTCCAGCAGCGTGCCCTGTAGGCTGCTCACAGGATCGATCGGTCTAACTCAGTCCTTTGTCTTCCTGGGCAGCTCAGGAAAGCCCTCTTCCTCACGGGAGGGGGTGGGGAGGGAGCAGTGCGCATCTGAAGGAACCTGCTTGTTCCAGGCTACTGTTTTTATTCCCCCTTTTGGTGCAGACTAATGTCAACTTGTGAGTGGAACAGCATTGATATGCAGCAGGTGCGGTCACTAAAGCAACAAGCCCAGGCAGTCCCCACGACCCACACTTATGTGACCAATGGTGTTGGCTTGGCAGTAGTGTGAGGGTGGGAGACCCATTTCAGCTGTCTTCTGTTCTCGCCTTATTAATAAACAGACTTAATTTTAAATGAAGTATCAGCTTCAGGGATTCAGGACGTGGTTCCTAGAGGGTCCTGGGCTCTGGGATTTAGTAGGACAATGAAGGGGAGGTGCAGCATGGACGCTGGTCCAGGGAAGGAGAGCTTGGTCTGTGGTTGCAGCCGTGATACCAGGCAGGCAATGCCAGGCAGCTGCGGGACAGAGAGGGCCCTAACCAGACAGGCAGAGATGGGGCGGGGACCCTCCTGGGCCTCTGCCTCCCACTCTGCACACTCATGGTCACAGCAGTGGGAGTCCCTGGTGCCCAGGCCTGGCCAGAGGGAGCAGGATATTCAGAAAACCCGGCTAGTGGATGTGGCCAGGGCCTCAGAGAAGGGCCTGTGTGTTTAGGGAAAGAACTGAGCTGTGAACCAGATCACTGAGGAGTCAAAAAGCTTGACATGCCTTTAGATCTTCACTTTCTCCTCTTGGCTTTGTTTCTCTGTGTATGAAAGAGACAAGAAGTTCGTTGGTATTTATTTTCCTGCCTAAGATTAGCTCTGCTTCCCAAGGCCCTGCAGACAAGTAGTGCTACCTGCCTGTTTGTCATGTCTTACCTGAGGGGACTGAAAGTGCAGCCTGTAATTTATGCCCAAGACACTGGCTTGATTGTACCACACACATCTTTCGCTCAGAAAAGTCCATCATGCCTTCTGCCAGGCTGCCGACACAGCTGTGTGAGGAGAGTGTTGGAACATCTTTGCTTTGTGTGGAGTTCTGTAAATGTGATGGGTTCACATATAAAGAAGTGACTTTGACTTGGGAATGATACTGATTTGCTACACATGGAATGGGAGTTCAAAAAAGTTCAGATTCTGTAATAAATTGCAAAGACTTAACGATTTGTGTATGAGCTAAGCTGCTGTAGTTTTGTATCATATATGCCTTTGTACCATATGACCAGAAGCTTCCAAATAAAACCAGATGACCTCTTTCCCAAAAAGCAGGGGGGGGGGGGGGGGGCGGTAAAAAAAAGAGGTCTGAGAATTACAACTAAATTTAAATAAACTACTTTTTGTATAGTCAGTGTGAAAGAGATCAACAATAACCCTGAGCATCACAGGTGAGTGAGCACTGTTCTGGAGACTGTGAGGTAAGAAGATAAGCAAGGTTCTTGGCCTTGGGAACTCATAATCTGGGTGAGGCATAATGAAGACACATATGAAAATCTGACCAAAATAACTATGCTGTCTTCCATATTTCATAACTTCGTCTCCAATGCATGCATCTTGTCTAAAACATTTCAATTGATTAAAAAAATATATGTGCCAGTTTCGACACCAATGAAATACCCCAGCTTTCTATTCTTCCTCCTCCTCCCTTTCCTGCTATATTTCTTTCTGGTTCACAGGATTTTAACAATCCCACTTCTTAAATGGATCTTTTTCTATTGTCTTTCTTCCTCCAACCCACTTCCTCCTTCACCCGCCCCCCTCACACACACACACATAATGGAAGATAAAATATATTTGGAAATAATAACAGAGCCTCTTCAGAGAAGAGCATAGCATGTTCTTTGGCGGGGGGGGGGGAAGAGAACATCTGCAATACTGTCAACAATAAATTTTTAAAAATAAATAAAATATACTTTATGCCCCAAGTTTGGTGCAGTGCACTTTAAATAACTATCAATTTTTAAATACATAATCATCAGCCAACTTTAAAAGAGACTACTCAATGCTTTCCTGCTTTCTTTTTAAGATAAAATTGTCATTATAAATTAATAAACTTAGGAATTGTACACAGAAATTAGCAGAAATCTAGAAGCTTGCAAGTTTAGACACAAACTACATAGAGCAAATATTTTCTAAAAGGTTAATTTTCAATGTCAGTAATTTAGCTTAAACAATTCAGCATATGCAATGTGACAAAGAGCATGTTACTTAGGTTAAACCATAACCCAAATGCTAATCGGTATGATAAGCTGTAAGTAATCCTGTAAAGAACATAGGGGTGCATTTATCTTTTCAAATTAGTATTTTTGTATTCTTCTAATAAATACACAGAAGAAGGATGCTGGCTCATATAGTAGCTCTATTCTTAAGTTTTATCGAGGAACTTCCACCCTGTTTTCCATAGATTGGCTGATATACTAGTGTTCTAATCAGGAAACCCATTTTCCAAAGATGGTGCTACAAGAGATATGTTCTCTGTCTTTATTTTTCCTTTTTTTAGCCCATGCTAGTGATCATTATATATTTTTTAAATTTGTATTTTTAATTGAGGTAACATTAGTTAATATTATATAAGTCTCAGGTATACATCATTTTAATTAAATATCTGAATACACTATAGCATGTTCACCAACCAAAAGTCTAGTTCCATCCATCACCATATATTTGACCCCCTTTACCCATTTTGCTCTCCTCAAGCTCCCTTCTGGTAACCCTCTGGTGACCAGCAACCTATTATCTATATTTATGAGTTTGTTTCTTTTTGTTTTATATTCCACATGAGTGAAAATGTATGGTTTTGGTCCTATTCCATCTGACTGATTTCACTTAGCACAATACTCTAAAGACCCAACCATGTTCTTGAAAGTATCAATATTTTATGTTTTTTATGGCTGAGTAATGTTCCTGTGTGTGTATGTGTGCGCGCGTGTGTGCATCATCTTTATCCATTTGTCTGTTGATGGACACAGGTTGCTTCCATGTCTTGGCTATTGTAAATAATGCTGTAATGGACATGGGGGTGCATATATCTTTTCAAATTAGTGCTTTCATATTCTTCTAATGAATACCCAAATGAGGAATTATTGGATCATATGGTAGTTCTATTATTATTATTTTTTTTTTTAGGAACCTTCATACTGTTTTGCATAGTGCCTGCACCAATTAGTCCCACCAACAGTGTATAAGAGTTTTCTTTTCTCTACATCCTCTCCAACACTTATTTCTTGTCTTTTTTAAAATAACCATTCTATCTGGTGTGAGGTGACATCTTTTTTCTATATCTTGATCTACAACCAGTGCTTTGTAAATTTGCATATGCAATATCAGAAATAGGTTTTGAGAAGTGGTAATAGTGGTCTGTTAACCAGCATGATGAAGGTTAGAAATTGACTCCCTTGGGGAAACTTGAAAAGCATGAATTGGCAAAATTCCTTTAGAGGCATTCTCCATCCCTAAATGAATCAGGTAAAAGAACCTAAGGATAAAATTTAAATACTACTGTGTCCAGCTATGAACACTGGAGAATTCTTTTTCCTGGTAGGTCTCAAAAGGACACAGAGACCATTTCCCAAATTTTGAGTAAATAGGTGATCAGTAAGGATGGCAGACCCTCACCTCTGGAGTCTGGGCATTCATAAATCTTGAATGAACCCTCCTTGAACCATGGTGTCAGAGCACCCCTAAAAGGACTGAGAACTGGGATTCTCATGAGCCTACAGAACAGGCTGCAGGGAGTATTCTGCTAACACTGAGGTCTTTTTCTTTGGCTTAAGCAGTTAATTCAGAGAACATGAGAATATATTTTGGTATGACATACTGTAGTGTAGTAAATAATCCTAATGAAGAGGGAATATGCAAATTGACCATCATTCCATCACAAGAATGGCGGTGCCATAGCCACAAGATGTCAGCCCCAGTCCCCTCAGCCCCGCCAGGGGAGTGGCAGGCAGGCGGTGCAGCCAGACCTACCCCCAGAAGTCCCCAGTCCTTTCAGTCCCACTGGCAGCGAGCAGGCAAGCAGGCCCCACAGAGAGCAGAGAACCATGGGTAGTGGGCCTAAGCCATCAGAAGGACATCCCCTGAGGGCTCCCTGATTGGAGAGGGTGCAGGTTGGGCTGAGGGACTCACCCCTGACCCGTGCACGCATTTCGTGCACCAGGCCTCTAGTACTATTAATAATGGCCAATAGGTTTAAAGCACTCATGATGTTTCAGGTTCTGTTTTGTGCCAGGGATCAGCAAACTTTTTCCTAAAAGATCAGATAGTAAACATTTTAGCCTCTAGAGGTCAAGAAGCAAAATTGAGGCTATGGATGTAACCATATATAAAGGTACTTTATATAACCATTTCAAATTCAGTCATAAAAAACACACACACACATTCCTAGGCCATGGGTCATAAACAAACACACACAAAAAAAACAGAAAACAGGCAGCTGACTGGGTTTTGCCCACTGACCATAGTTTGCCATCCCTGTTCTAAGCATTTTACATATATTAGTTCATTTAATCCTTTCAGTCACCTATGAAATAGGTACTATTGTAGCTCAATTTAGGGATAAGGAAATTGAAGCTAAGCGAGGTTAAGTGCCTCTCTGAGGTTGGACAGCTACATTCTATTAGTGTAAATACAGAGTCTAGTACCATGGAGATTATCTGTGCATATTCTTTTCGAAAGCTCATGCACCACATTTCTGTCGACAGAAAAGGACACATTGATTGAATGTCCCTCTTGTTAAATAATCTGTCTTTCTGACCATAAGATGCCAGGTACTGGAAACGTGCTGGGGGCTGCATTACAAGATGAAGGTATGGGGTGAAAAGTCAAGCCTTTTCTCTACCCTTACCAACCTTTTCTAAGCTCCCAGCCTCCTTTAACGTCCTCATTTTCTCAGCTGTACAAGAGTCAAGGTCAGACATTTGGTGACAATCAAGCCACAGGAAGCAAAAAGCAAAGAAGACTTTATTCCCTGGAGCTGGCAGGCAGGAACTCTTGTTCCTTCTGTAAAATAATGAAGCTTTCATCGAGGGCCTCCCAATGCAAATAATACAGCAGTTCCGTTTCCAGGTGGCACATTGCGGTTGATCGTCTTTACATAACCCGATGGTTAGTGTGAAGCAGCAACCGCAGCGAAATCATCTGTCAGTTTGTCCTTAGACCTTGCTGATAACATCAGCCCAATATTTGGGATAACTCATGCAATGCATTTACCCGTGGAGGAGAAAACTAAGCTTTACTGTCTCTAAAAGGAAACATCAGAGACAGAAAATACAAAGATTGCTTTGGGTCCCAAGCCTCTGGCACCAGTGAAAGGCCCTAACTGGCCAACATCCTGAAAATGGTAGATGCTTTTTCTGGCTAATGGTGCAATGATTCTCTGATAGGGGTGTCATTTTTCCTGGCTCTTTAATCAGTAAAAGAAAAATAAATCCAGTGGAAATAGCTTTGTTCTGTGTAGCCTCGAATCAGATGGCCCTTGGCTGAGTAATCATCACTCTGGGAACAGTTCAAAACATTAAGGACTTGGAACTTTCCAGGACTCTGAACATCCTTCATTTAGCAAGGCCGGCAATGAGGGTGCTGGTCAAATTATAGACAGTCTTCTGGATATAACAGGAAGTTCCCACATGTTCCATATGATCAGATTGTGAATCATTTCAATTAGTCAATAACTAGTGCCACTAGAATGCCTCCTCTGAGCAAAAAGCACTAGGTGTCCTAATGTAGTGCAAAATGCAATGACATGCTTCCTGTCCAAAGGCATGATTAATATGGAAAGTAGACTGAAATCACGTCTACTTTTAGAGTTCAGCCGATACAATTAGTAAAACAGATTGTTATACGGTAAATGTGTGTGACTGTTAGCATCAGAGGCTCATATAAATCTGCTGTGTTTCAGGTCAGAAACAGCTGAGTTTTGTTTAACCTACTAGAAATGAATAGCTCTCTAACTTATATGGACTGTTTACTATATTATTATTAAATTTACTTTGTTATGGGAAGCTTTCTTCACTTGGATACTTTGATTATATACAGCCCTCTAGCACCTAAAACACTCAAGACCTGGAACCCCTGCACCTCCCTAAAGGGAACCCTGTGAGCTTTCTGACTCAGTTTTGTGAGTTCCTGGTGCTCAGTGGCAGTTCGCCCTGTGATGCGGGACAGATCTAGGCTGGTGAGGAGGGTGCTTCCTTGCCGAGCACCCCAGAAGCCACGATAATCCACAGTCGTGTGGCTTCTGGAGAGAGAGGTTCTCAGAAACACAGCTGACTAGAACTTACTGGCAGGAAATCCCAATCTCCATGGTTGCTTCTTGTGAAATTTGTACAGAAAATGGCAAAATGGGACCTAAAATCCAACCAATACATATGCAATTAAATTAACACGAATAAGTTATCATCCTAAATGTGATATCAAATTATAAAGTAACAGGTCATGCTTCTCCCATTCTGGGAGATAATAACTTAAGTAAGATTTTTTAAAGCACACAAAGTAAAAGTTACTTTAACAATAAATATTTACTAGATACCTACCTACTCTGTCCCAGGTTCTGCCAGTCTCTTTCTTATATGTCACTGCTTTTCCTTTTCACGACTCGTAAATAACAGGGCAGGGCTTAGAACCCAGGGTTTCTGCACCGACCGCAGGGCACCAGGGTACCACATTCGCTCCGTGACCTTACTTGGAAGTCTTTCTCAGGGCTGTGCAGTAGACATTATGTAATATGTTTTGTAAGAGGAACCAAATTGGTAAAACTGAGAATGAGAACAGTTTGCTTTTAATTTCTTTTGGAGAGATAGTGTGCAATTAAAAGATCCTACAAGGAGCACAATGGGACTTTTCACTCAGGCAGTGAGTGTAAGCAACCTCCATTGAGACTGTCCAAAGTGACTATTTTCTTAAGAAGGAGAAACAAGCCAAAGTTCATGATAATGCCCAGCTTAACTTCCTTTGGGAGAACCTGCATCTAGTTGAACATAAATATTTATCTAGATGTACTTGAAGAGGAACCTGAGATTCCTATGTGTGGATTCCCAGCCTGCTCCAGAGAGCCAGGGGTTTGCAGTTCAGAAGTTGTGACTATGAATTGCAATGTCAGTTAGGTGTTCTGATTTAGTATGAAGGTAGAGTTCATATCCTATATAGTAAAGAGCTAATATGCTAATTAGACCGAACAGTAGAATGACCGTCCAGACAACCGTCCGGACAACCTTCCAGATGAAGCCGGGGCTGTGAGGGCCAGCCGAGGCTGGCGGGGCTGCAAGGGCCAAGCCCCTTGCACAAATTTTGTTCACTGGGCCTCTAGTAAATATATAAAATATGTAGAAAATGTATCTGGAAGCAGGCCAGCAAGGATGTCACTGATTTTTTTCACTTCACTGTTATAATATTGGGATGCTCTTAGAATTCAACTTTTCTGCATAAACTCTGCAAGACATGTTTGCAGTTTTCCTATATTCAGTGTGAGGAGTAGCTACAGAAACTATGCTTATACTGCATAGCATAGTTTCATAAATGTGTTGAAGGTCATGGAGGAAACTGGCCAAAAGTCTCAGAGAGCCTGAAAGTAGATGGGCTGCCACTTTGCAGAGCAGGGGGGCTAGACCTGGCCCTGCCACAGTATCCAGATGTCACAAGATCCTTGACCAGCTCTGTGTGTTAGGTTAGGCACACTCAGTGTTACACGCCTTGTAAGATGTCACAGACCCCTGCACTTCCCTCGAGTACCTGAATGGGCCAGCTACATGCACTGGCACGCCCCAGTGAAAGATGAAAATACAGGGCTTCTTGTCCAGCCCTTTTTTTTTCTGAGGTCTCTAGCCTGTCGTGGCAGTTATTTGCCATTTAATGTATCATTTCCTTGGCACAGGGGTACTGGCTGGGGAAGAGCAGACCTTCACTGTCATGGGACTCCCAGCACCCCCTAACTCAGCACATGGGGTTTGCTCTTGCCTCCAGCTGTCCTTGAACCTACACAGCTCTACAGAAAGGGGAGGGGAGTCAGAAGGGACAGCAGTCACTGGCAGAATGGACAGCCACGAACCTATCTCAGAGAGGCAGTGACGTGTCATGAAGAGGGACCGTGTGTGGAGCAGGCTCCAAACCCCCGCTGTAGACTCTGGTCCCATTAGTCTGCACGTATAAAAAACAAATGCAAATATGAAATTATTAAGACTTACAGGACATTAAACCCCAAGCCTGAGCCTTTCTGAGCACAGAGCCTGGTGCAGCCACACGGGGGATCCATGAAGCCAATGCTGCGTAAGAGACAAACCCTGGGATTTTCTCAGCGCCCACTTGCTGAAGGTGAGCTCTTCCGTTTAGAAATTAATTGCTCATGTGACAGCGGGCTTCCTAAATAATGAACAAAGAGACACTAACCAAGAAGAGACTCCTAAAGCAAAACTTCCAGCCAAGGAGTCCCAGCACCTCCAAGAGGCAGCTCTTTTAGTGTGAACTTAGATAAAATGAGCCGGGATCTATAATCTTTACCTCAGCCTCAAGAATTTCTAATCATTAGGGCGAACTTCAAAGTCAAAAAAACTGTGTTTCTTTGTTGACAAGCTAAAGGGAAGGCCTTTAATGAGAGAGTTCTAATTAGATAATCAGCACAGAAGCCACCAAATCATGAAAATCCAGACAAACAAAAAAGCGCTATCTTATCAGCTGGGCCAAAAAATCAGCTGGTGAGAGAAGCGGCTCTGGGAACCTGGAAAATAACATCTTAGGATAAAAAAAATAAGACGGAAAAGAAAGGTACTGTGACAGTCTTGAACTGTGGGCTAAGAATGAGACAAAATTCGGGTAGGCTTAAGAAGAACAATCGTGGTCTTGCATTTTCCAGAACAGAGCTCACACGGCATCCTCAGGGAGTTATACATCTCAAATATAACTCAGAACTATTTTGACACTGAAACTACATAACTGGGGCATTAGGTTAAGTGCTTTGCATTGGCTATCATGCTTAACTGTCCAAACTACACTTCATTAAACCTCATTTTGCAGGCGGGAAACCAGGGCTTGCCCAGCGTCCGCAGGTGGTCCACAGTGACAGCCAGGGTGTGGCGAGGACAGCCTGCCTCCATGCCTGCACTTAGCTCCTACACTACCTCAGTCTCACAGCTCTGGCTGCCTCGTATTCCCTCAGGAGGCACAAAAAGCATCTGTTAAAGCCCTGTGTCCTGATTTTTTTATTTGGAAATTGTAATCACTAGAGCAAAAGAACTCAGACGATGAAGCTAATGAAAAGCAGCTAAAGGATGCAACAGAAATCATACAGCTCCTCTTTTCCCTCCTCCTCCTGGTAGTCATCATTCCTCCTAGCTTTTCCATGCCCCCATGTCCTACTTGTAAAATAAAAATAACAATGAAGTCTTCATCATAGTATGGCTGTAAGGACTAAAATTAGCAATATATGTAGATTGCTTAGCACATCCCACACATTAAATTTGCCATTAGCAGTTGGTGTTCGTGTTAGTGTCAGTGTCAGCCTGGGCCTGGGGAAAAACATGGGGTGTGTATGGGCAGGTGCTGTTGCTCTCTTTCCTTAATCAAAGTGTGGAAAAGCAGAGCAGTGTGTTAAGGTGGGTCAGAGAGAATTACAAATTTAGGGCCCAATGGTAATGAAAACTTGTGTTGCAAATATCAAGAAGCACACCTAATGTGCTTTATTTTCCAGTCCGTGTGCTCCTAATTCTCTGAAAATTCCTTCAGAGGCTCCTCATCCCACACAGGGCCAACTTCTTAGTCAAACAGGAAGGAATCTAAGGGAAGAACTAAGTCTCAATGTAACTGGAATCCTAATGTTGCCAATTTATCTGCTCCAATTCATTTCGGAAAAATTTCACACTGATACCACTGAACTGATTTATTTTGTATTTCACTTGTTTACTAGCTATAAATGGTTTAGGAACTGAGTCTTGTTGTTCATATATTTTACTTGTCATTTTCCATAAAGCAAAAATTCTCTTTTATACTTCCCAGCACGGTGATACACAACAGAAGATATATAACAAGTAACTGATTTACTTGTTAGTCTAACTGCACTTTCTAATGTTCTCTCAGGGAAGTCACTCTCTGGTCCCCATAAGTGTGACCTCTGAGAGTTCAGAATTTTGGACCCCAAAGAGGGAACGCGTGCACCAGGAGACGTAGCAGGGATCCCACTGCATGCTAAGCTACGCCTGCTGCCCAGCCGCTGCTGGCAGCTCGTGCCAAAGGACTAGCACAGCAAGTGAAAAGGGGGAGTCACCATCTTGGCAGAGGTAACCTCCCTGATCCATCAATCATGATGAGGAACTGCAGTTACCCAAAGAGGACTATGGCACAAAGGTGATCCATTTGGGCTTTTCTTAGTATTCCTTTGCCCAACTACATTAACATATATAGTTAACTTATCCATTATAAATGCAGCAACCACAGCCTGAGAATGTGGGATCCCCCACTTGGTTAGACCCATAGACCAGAAGTACTTTCCCAAGAGGAAAGGAATTTTGAGTGGTTAGCAAAGAAGGGAGAGAACGAGTATCATTTGTGGCCTTGGAGCTAACTGCAGCGGAGGGGCAGTAGTGTGTCTCACTCATCATCCTTCTGTAAGTTTCTTCAGCGGCCCCCGGGAATCCTGTAGGGGCTGCCCCAGAATCCATGTGGAGTAAGTAGACTCAAGCAGCACAAGGGAAGAGCTGTGCTGAGAGCAATGCCACCGTCAGATCCACCCTTGAGATGGAAAGATTCCCCACCACCACCACCCCAAGTTGGTGGGAAGGTTGTCGACTGCCAGCCCTCTTTGGGAATTGCCTGAGCTGAAGAGGGTCCCCTGGGCCCAGGTCAGGTGCCCCTCTGGGCAGACCGCAAATCAGTGCAGTCAGAGCAACTCGGAAGGGCATCCCAGCGTCGGAGCCCCCACAGTGCAGGGAGAGGCCTTGTCGTGGGGAAACCCCAACCCAACTTCCTCTGCCCAACTTTTCTTCCTCTTTAACCTCCACCTTAACAAACTTGCTGTGTGCTAACTCCACGTCAGAATTTCTTCCTGGAGAACCCAGCTCAGAGCATTCACTTAAACTGGCAGAAAACTCTTCATCTAGATATTCACATTCCTTCCTCTTCAGGCCCTGCTTATCTGGTGGGTCAGATGGACATCAGGGAAGATGGTGGGCTTGATCTGCTTTGGATTGCTACACAACTAAGGGAGACCACTAGTAAAAAGAACCAGGTGGCAACAGGCTGAGAGTTTTCTTCTACAGGCCGAAGTGAGGAGGTGGAGCAGGAGCTGCCTGCATTAGGAATTGTGATAATAGGAGGTCTCACAAGGCACCCACCAAAACCTCATGAATTTACCCCTTAAGAGGGCCAACATTTTCGTGCCTAAGACAGCTAAGACATTACCCACTAGCCAGGATGGACCCAAGACAGTATAGAAGGGTGGTGTGGATTATAGCCAGTGGTGTGTTGGCAAATGTCTAACAGTCAGCAATCAATCCATATGGGGTAGGCACTGATTTATATTTTCTTATTTCTATGGTGTAAAAGATTCCCACCATGGCTGACTTGAAGCTAATAATGTGACATCACTGATTGTGATGTTGGGAAGAAAGTTGCAGTAGCACACCATTACAGGGTATTTCCACCATACCAGTCCAATACATGTAAATAAACTTAAGGGGATAGGTAATCCTATATAACAAAAGCCCAGCGACTAAACCGGCAAAATTACCAGAACTATCAGTTGACCAGTCGCTGTGATGCGCACTGACCACCAGGGGCCAGACGCTCAACGCAGGAGCTTCCCCCTGGTGGTCAGTGTGCTACCACCGTGGGAGCGCCGCTTGGCTGACCAGGATGAGCGGTTGCTCCCGCTGCTAAACCCCGGCTGATAGGCAGAAACCTGGGCTGTGATCGTCACCTCCTCACCTAAGGCTCCTCCTCCTCACTCCCTGCTGACTCCTGCTGATGCCCACAGACCGTGCATGCCACCACCGGGCTCACAGAGCTGACCCCGGAGGCTGGGAGGCGGGTTCGTGGCCACCACAGGACTGAGGTCTACTCCGCCACCTCTCAGGGCTACTGTCCCTGGGCCCAGCCCTGACTGGGTCCCCTGGAGAGGCAAGTGCTCCAGCTCCAGGAAAGATGCCAGACCAGGGAGCAGCCACTCAGAGGGAAGGTCCACAGCTGCTCGGCTGACTGGGATGAGTGCCGCTCCCACAGCTGGCCCATCCCCACAGGCCACGGCCCCCACCAGTGCACAAATCCCGTGCACCAGGCCTCTAGTAGTAAAATATAATAAAATAGGATGTGACAAGTTTGAATATTTATTACCTCTTTTAATGTAATGTATTTAATTATATGTCTGTAATTTAATCCTATATAATAAAGGCATAGTATGCAAATTGTCCCCTCAACCGGGAGTTCATCCAGGAGTTCGACCAGGGAACAGGGCCAGCCAGGGGAAGGGAGGGAGGCAGCCATTAGGGACCCTGCCAGTGCACGAATACAGGAGCAGTGAAGGAGAAAGACTGTCCCTGTTCTTTCACTCTTCTCACCTGTCCCCAACACACAAAGCTAGAAGCAGAAGGGGAAGAGGGAGAATATAGAAAGAAAAACTCACGTCCCCTCTCCCCTGGCCAAAGAGAGAGATGGGAGTGGGAAACGTTCCAGTTACATATTACAACAAAATAAACCACCCCAGAATGTGTGGCTTTTCTCTCAAGGTTCTGAGGGTCAACTGGGCTCTCATCTGGGTGGTTTGTCTGTTCCATGAGCCTCTAGCGGGAGCTGCAGTCATCTGGTGCCTTGACTAGGCTTTCAAGCCTGAGATAGCCTATTTACATGTCTGGCCTCTTGACAGAGGCAGCTAGAAGAATAGGCTCAGGTCTGTCCAGTGTTGCTCAGTGGTTGAGTGAAAACCATGAACCAATAAGTCCCTGGTTCGATTTCCAGTCAGGGCACATGCCTGAGTTTCGGGCTCAATCCCCAGTGGGGGCCATGTAGGAGGCAGCTGATGGATGTCTCTCTCTCTCATTGATGTTTTTCTCTCTTTCTTGCTCTCCCTCTCTCTCTCTAAAATCAATAAAAACATTTTTTTTTTAAAGAGTAGGCTCAGCTAAGACTGGGGAAAGGCTGGTCCTCCCTCTCCATGTGAACTCTCTACATGATATGTTGACATGCCAAATTTTTTACATGATAGCTCAGAGCTTCCAAAATAAGAAGTTGCCAGGCCTCCTTATGATTTAGGCTCAGAACTGGCATTGCAGCCTTCCTTCTGAGCCAGAGGCCCAGCTCAGATTCAATATGGGAGGGGACAACAGAGGGCATGGTTCATGAAGGGCCATCTTTGGAGACTAGCTACCCTGGGGTAGGAATGCCTGGGAGTAAGACGTAGATAAAGTTTAAATAAGATTTGAAATTAGAGGTTTACATTTGAGATTGGACCAGATTGAGATTTTAAGTAACTGAAAGTAACAGGAAATGATGGATGCTAGACAGAATGTTATGGGTGGGAAAGGAATATTTGGCATAATTTAGGGAGTATTTGAAATCATTAAAAAAAACTTTGAATAAATATTCTTCTCAGTTAAACTATTCAATTAATCAACTTCATAAGGCTGTATAAATAGTAGTGATGATTATAAATTAAGAAAATTAATGTTTTTAACTACCAATCAAAATTGAGATCAATATTTCTTCATCTGAGTCTGTGTTCACTCTCACTTCTAAGAATCAGCATCTTAATGTCTATTTGAACAGTGCAATCTGACAACTGTTTTACATTTATTTCTTTTTTGTCCTACATTTTAGTTTAAAACTCAGCATGTGACTCCCCCTCTCATTTTCCATAAATCTTTGCAATTTTTCCAAATGTGGAAATTATGGAAAAATAAAATGTTCTCTAGTAGACACGCACATCCTGCTCAATTTTGAGCAGATTATGAAACAACTAGGGGCTCAGTGCACAAATTCAAGCACCTTGAAAGGAACTGTAGGCCACGAGGCTGTGGTGGGCACAGGGGTGGGTCTTGGCCCATCCTCTTTGCCCTCGCCCGGCCCTTCTCTCTGCGTTCCCCTGTCTGCTGGCAGCCCTGCTCCCACCACCACTGCTCCCATGGACTGGTGGCGCCATCGGGGCCGGCAGTGGGTGCAAGAGGCAGCTCTGGCGCTGGCAGCAGGTACGAGTGGGGCTGGCACCGGCAGCAGGTGCAAGCACCCAGTGGGACTGGGTGCACAGGAGCAAAGAATTTTCAGTAACCACCAGAGGCTCGCCCTGATAACAGCAACAGGTGCCCCATCTTGGTCTGGCACCTCCGCTCACCTGCCCCACCATCCCCCCATGGCAGATGCCCGCCATGTTCCGTGCTCTGCCACCTGCTGCCAACACCCACCATGTTCTGTGCATGCCCCCTAATGGTGGTCAGCGCACATCATAGTGACTGACTGTTCAGTTGTTCAGCCATTTGGTCTATTTGCATATTAGGGTTTTATATAGAGAGATTGGTTGGAATTCACAATATCTGTTACTTTCCTAGAGCTGAGCAGTACTTTGGAAGACATTTTTAAAGCATCGTTGGGAATAATATACTGATAGAACTTTTTATCTGTAGTGGTAACATATTTGCTTAGTCCTTTCCAGTTTAGGAAACACCTTCGGGTATAGTATTACATTCTTGTCTTGAGCCACTTTGAGAGGTAGACGGTATTGTCTCTATATTGCAGAAAAGCAAGTCAAGGCCTAAAGAAATTAAGCCATTTTCTCTAGGTCTATAGCTGCAAATACCTAAACCCAGGTCTTCAGGTTTCACATTAAGTAGGCTAATTTTTCTAATTTAATGACCTACTATCTGCTAAATCTTCCTTTCTCCAGGCAGATCTAGTTTGAAAGAAAATTCCTATAGAATATGGGAAGAACATTGGGCCCTAACTCCTATAGAAGGGTTATCCTAACATGGGCAGTATTTCCCTCGACACTTAACCCTAATAGTATTGTCAAAGCTCTGGATTTTCTGTTGCCTCTATAAGACAGTGTTACTTTTTTTCCATAGCCAAGTTGGATAAGACAGACTGTCCCCAATTGGAGAAGGCAGGAATACAATGCAGACAGGACTCTGACAAAGGAATGCTTCCTGCATGATCCTTAGGGCAATGGTCTTTGAATAACAGTGTTTAATTCAAGAGTAGCTTCTTGAGCTGAGGCGTGCATTTCTGCATGAAACAGTCATTTCCAAAAAAAATTGCTGTAAAGTACAGCCTGTTGTAAGAATTAGCTTTTTGGCCAAGTTTTTAATTAGCATCAAAGTTTCTTAATGGGAGATTACATAATAATTAAAACCATGAGCTTTGAAGTGAAACTTGAGTTGAAACATTGGTTCTTGTACATATTGTATGTGTGGCCAGTCAAAAGCCACCTAACTCTCTAAACTCCAGTTTCTTTCTTAAAACAAAACAATGATGAGCCATTGGTTGGATTAAGATAATTGTATATGTTAAAATGGATAATAACAATACAGTTTACAGTAAATATACATGATAGTTTCTGTTCAAACTTATAACTCTATATCCATTTATTTCTTTCACTTTTTCCATCACTTAACTTTTCTAATCTGTCTTCAGACAACACACTTAATATTGCCTGCAGGCATAGATATTACAAGGTCTAAAGACAACTTTTTGCAAAAAAACACAGTAAGTGGTTACTTGCATGATTAGAAAACCACCCAAATTTACTTACTACTCTTGTTTGCTTTTGTTATTGGAAATTTTTTCATGTTACCATTAGCAACAAGATTTAAAATGAAAACATTGCCTCCTCTTACCTAGTCTCAGAAGGTAAAACAACCACAGTAAGATATAAATTATTGATATAAAAATTTTTTCTGCCCTGGGTGGCTTGGCTTAGTAATTAGAGTGTCGGGCTTCAGACTGAAGGGTCTCGGGTTCGATTCCCAGTCAAGGGCACCTACCTCAATTGCAGGCTTGATCTCTGGTCCCAGTTGGAATGCATGCGGGAGGCAACTTATCAATGTTTCTCTCTCTCTCCCCGCTCCTTCCTCCCTTCCACTCTAAAAATCAATGGAAAAATATCCTCAGGTGAAGATTTTTTTAATGTGGGGTTTTTTTCTAGTATGTTTTCAAATTTATTTCAGAGAGAGGAAGAGAGAGAGAGAGAGAGAGATGATGATGATGATGATGATGATGATGATGATGATGATGATAGAACCATTGATTGGTTGTATCCTGCACACTCCCTACGGGGGATTAAGCACACAACCTGGGCATGTGCCCTGACTGGGAATTGAACTGTGCATGACCTCCTGGTTCATAGGTCAACGCTCAACCACCAAGCCACACCCAGCTGGGTGATATACAAATTTCTGGAGACCAAAGAAAAACACAAGATCTATAAAATTTGGAATATAGACTTCTTATATGGGAGAGAAAAAATGACTTTTACTGTATTTACATATATGTTCTAATGTGTGGTGAATCCATCCAAATTGTTCTAACAAGACCTTAGTTAGGAGTGATTTACTCTGTGATGGAAATATGCTGTCACAAAATTCCTTCACCTATGTATTAAGCCCTGGGTGTCAGGGATGGATCTTATCGGAGGGAAGACAACAGTGAAGACCATACAGCTCCTGACCTTAAGTTTTCCTCTGATGGGAGGATGACTTAGGCAACAGATGATTACTATCAGCAAAGTCAAATGCTAGATAAATGTGATTTTGTGTACTTTAGGTATTAACTTTAAACACTGATTTATTTTGCATCTTTAAGTTAGACAGGGAAAACAGTAATTCACTATTTTTACTATGCACTTTTATCCCATTTTATTAGGTGTTTGAAAAAGCTGGGCTTTTTAAAATTAGGCTTTATCTCAATTCAAGCACTAGATTTGCTTTCCTGAAGTTCGGCGCCATTACCCCTTCATCTCCACCAAGGTTTTTATGTTCCTGCAAGAGGAGTAATTCCCTTTACAGAGCAGCCACAAGTATAAACACCTTCAAATCAACCCTCCTTTTTTTTTTATTGTCTAAGGTTTTACATATGTCTCCCTTTTCCCTAATTGATAACCCCCCCCAGCCATTCCCACCCCGGGCAAGCCCCCACAGCCCCAGTGTCTGTGTCCATTGGTTATGCTAATATGCATGCATACAAGTCCTTTGGTTGCTCTCTAAACCACCCCCCCCTTCCTGCTGCCATTTGACTCTGGATCTATTTTTGTTCATCAGTTTATGTTGATCATTATATACCACATATGAGTGAGATCATGTGATATTTATCTTTCTCCGACTGGCTTATTTCGCTTAGCATAATGCTCTCCAGTTCCATCCATGCTGTTGCAAATGGTAAAAGTTCCTTCTTTTTTATAGCGGCATAGTATTCCATTGTGTAGATGTACCACAGCTTTTAAATCCACTCATCTGCTGATAGGCACTTAGGCTGTTTCCAAATATTAGCTATTGTAAATTGTGCTGCTATGAACATAGGGGTGCATATATCCTTTCTGATTGATGTTTCTAGTTTCTTGGGATATATTCCTAGAAGTGGGATCACTGGGTCAAATGGGAGTTCCATTTTTAACCTTTTGAGGAAACTCCATACTGTTCTCCACAGTGGCTGCACCAGTCTGCATTCCCACCAGCAGTGCACGAGGGTTCCTTTTCTTCCACATCCTCGCCAGCACTTGTCCGTTTGTTGATTTGTTGATGGTAGCCATTCTGACAGGTGTGAGATGGTATCTCATTGTTGTTTTGATTTGCATCTCTCCGATAATTAGTGACTCTGAGCATGTTTTCATATGTCTCTGGGCTTCTCTATGTCCTCCTTCGAAAAGTGTCAATTTAGATCCTTTGTCCATTTTTTGATTGGATTGTTTATCTTCCTTTTGTTAAGTTGTATGAGTTCTCAGTAAATTTTGGAGATTAAACCCTTATCTGAAATATCATTGGCAAATGTGTTCTCCCATGCAGTGGGCTTTCTTGTTGTTTTGTTGATGGTTTCTTTTGCTGTGCAGGAGCTTTTTGTTTTGAAGTAGTCCCATTTGTTTATTTTCTCCTTAGTCTCCATTGCCCTAGGAGCTTGTCTGTAAAGATATTGCTAGGACATATGTCTGCTATTTTGCTGCCTATGCAATGCTCTTTTGTTTTTATCTCCTTATCCATTCAGATGCAGTTGTTCTCCTGCAAAAACTTGTATTGATCAGAAAGTACTGTAAGAATGTTAGGTTTTAAATACTAAAGAATAAATGGAAACAGAAGCAAGTTTTCTAAATAAAATTGATGCTGACATCTATGTTCCAGTAAGGGGAGGCTTTAGACTTAAAAAAAAATGACAGAAATCAATTACAGTAATAATAATTATAATAGACACATACTAGGTGTTGCCTAAGAATTTTGGAATCAAGATCCCTGGTCCACTTTCATGGATCACTCTCGTCATGTACTGTCAATTAGTCATTCATCCTTCCGGGAGTCAGGTTTGTTGTACTGATTTAATGTTTACTGACATTTATCGCACACAAAGCACAATCCCTAAAGGTGAGATAACATAGCCAGCTCAGAGTTTGTTCTCTTTCTGCCTTTGTCAGCTTACACCACAAACTCCAGACTGTGATGTTTGGCGGTCCAGTATTCGTGTAAGAGTAATGTTGACCTTGACAACTTAAGCAAAGAGATTTCGTGTTAAAGGGGAGAAAATGGTTCTCCTTCTTTGCTTCTGTGTTACTTTCCCCGCTGGGTTACAGGGTCAGGCAGTAGCAGAGAGGACTTTGCAGAGGGTGGAATAGTAACGCAGTCATGAAAGCATATGAGACCTGTACTGTGCCCGCAGAGGGTCTGTTCTTTTTATTCTTCCACTCTTGAGATTGACAACCATATTTTGCTTCTTTTTTCTCTCTTGGGAGACCCCTACCCTGAACCAACTTGGAACTAGCCACTTAGATTCAACTCTAGTTCTCAGAGAAAAACATGCTTCCCTTCTCTTCTTGGGTGCTCTCTTCCCTGGTTCCTTTATGTGCTGCCCTGTGTCATGAAACCCAGAGCTAGAAAAAAGAGACCTAAAGTGGGGTGGGCTTAATCTTAAGGAAGGCCAGAGACCAGTCCGGAGCCTCTTCAGGAGAGAGGGACTTTTCCCGCAGGTGCTGAGAATGTTAGCTAAGAAAGCTGCCTTGCTCAGAGCTACATCACCATCCAGAAAAGCTCACACAGCAGCTCATCCCTGAAAACACTGTCCAAGCTCCAGAGCTCCCCCTGGGGTCCGCAGAGGCCTGCTGCGGCTCAGCTCCTTCAGCACAATCCTGTTTCCTACCCATCCCTTGGAAAGCCTGAGAGCACTCCCTATGCCCTGTACTTATTTTATTTTATTTTATTTTATTTTTTTAAGTAGAAACCATTCTTAGCTCGCAAGCTGTACAAAAACAGGTGACAAGCTAGATTTGGCCCACGGGCTGTCCTTCACCAATATTTGCTCAACAACCACTTTTGTAGATTTTGTCAGCTTTCTCGGTGTCCCGAGGAGCAAACGTCATGTGAAGCCCATTTCCAAAGTTAAAATGTTGAAAGTAAACATGCTTACATTTCAGTCATGGATGGGCAAACCAATAATGCGACCAACTCAGAAATGTTAAGCAAAACCACTCACAAGAACTAAATACTCCCACTCTCCAGGCTGTACTTTTTTGCCAGAAATAAAAGGAGGCCTTTGTTTAGTTGGTTTGGGGGCCAAACATGCTTGAAGTGACAGGTAAAAGTCACTTGGCAAAGAAAAAACATGATTTAGCTGTTAGATGTGGGAGTTTGGCGTGTGATAAAGAGTGGTTTTCTGCACTTTTCTCACTTTGAGTTTCACGGAATCTGGCAGCCTTCTTCACAAAGAAGGCACAATATCACATCCATCTGAACCTACATTGAAAAGAAGCAACAGGAACGTGATGAGCTGGTATGAAGAGCTGGTATGCATCTGCTCAGTGGCAACTGTGGCCTCAAGCCACCAACCCGCTGCCCTGCTCCTCAGCCACTTGCTAGTGATGAAAATGGGCATCCCACCCCTGAGGCCTCCTTCCCTCTCAGGGTGGTAGTAGGGCCAGAAGCAGGGACTGTCACCTTCAGGGCTGACCACTGCTCCAGAATGCTGGTGGAATGAAGCGTTGTGAGTGAACGCATAAATGGGGAGGTCGGAAAAGATACTACAGTGGAACTATCCTTCACGTTGCTTTCATTGTCTACCTCCTGCTTAGGTTTCAGTGTAAACTATGGACAGAAAAAAAATTTTTTTTAATAGCTTATTTGGCATTGATACATAGTCAATCAAAGTCAACCTTATATGAAAATATACTCTATTTTTAGTTTTCAAATTCTAATTAACTTCATATCAAATAACTGCTTTTTTCTCATAGAGTACAGGAATCAGACTACTGCATTCTAAATTAGAATTAAAATTTCTCAGAGGATAGTATCTAGAATAGAATTGTAGTGTGATTCATGCTCTCCTCCCCACCCCAGTTTTCTCTTGTAAGTGTAATCTTGTTAGAGGAATTCACTGTTAATCCTATAATGATATCCGAAGGAAAATCAGTGAGAATAGAGGAGGTCTGATTTTTCTAACCATAAACACTATCAGTTAGAGCTAGAAATAACTTTGGGAAACCATGGCCATAAAGACTATGGTTAAACTAAAAATAACACGAAACAATTTGAAGGGGGTGGATGACTGTGGTTCAGACAAGAGCTTTTCCTTTATTGCAGGTTTTCAGGGAGAGGTCACTCTGAAGTCAATCACTGTGGTTTCCAACAAGTCTTCTCCTACTTTGCAGAGCATAATCCTGAACGTGACCCTCTTTCCTTATCTCATTTCTCACCCCCTAAAACTCCTTCAGATTCATTTTTTTCTGGGGCACCTGATTTGGCACCTTAGATGGAGCATCAGGGCAGAAGGAGGAAGCTGGAAAAAGGAGTAAGAGTCAGGCATCAGATAGGATTTTCTTGTAATAATGGAGCCTAAACCTCTCTGTCACCAGGCTCCTGGCCTCCCGCAGCTAGCTTAGAGCTGAGAGGCGGTGGATTCATGTACTCCTGGGCTAAGCTGTCAATGTGAAAATGCTAGTCACTGAGCAAATTTCACACCAGCTGTGCTGACTGACACTAACCCTTCCTGAGCTCTTTTCCATACGGCTTTGAGAATCAACTGTTCCCTCATTACTCAGCACAAATGTTTTTCATTAAAGGGGAAAGCGAACCTTGTCCTATATAATAAAAGAGTAATATGCAAATTGACCATCACTCCAACACACAAGATGGCCGCCCACATGTGGTCAAAGATGGCTGCCCCCATGTGGACACAAGATGGCTGCCACAAGATGGCCTACAGGGGAGGGCAGTTGTGGGTGATCAGGCCAGTAAGGGAGGGCAGTTAGGGGTGACCGGGCCAGCAGAGGAGGGCAGTGGGGGAGACCAGGCTGGCAGAGGAGGGCATTTGGGGGAGACCAGGGCAGCAGGGGAGGGCTGTTGGGGGGGGGGGACCCAGGCTGGCAGAGGAGGTCAGTTGGGGGGGACCAGGCCTGCAGGGAAGGGCAGTTGGGGGGGACCAGGCCTGCAGGGGAGGGCAGTAGGGGCAACCAGGCTGGCAGGGGAGGGCAGTTAGGGGTGACTGGGCCTGCAGGGGAGGACAGTTAGGGGTGACCAGGCCGGCAGGGGAGGGCATTTAGGGGCAATCAGGCCAGCAGGGGAGCAGTTAGGCATTGATCAAGCTGGCAGGGGAGTGGTTAGGGGGTGATCAGGTAGGCAGGCAAGCGAGCGGTTGGGAACCAGCAGTCCTGGATTGTGAGAGGGATGTCCAACTGCCCACCAGGATTGGGCCTAAATGGGCAGTTGGATATCCCTCAAGGGGTCCCTGATTGGAGAGGGTGCAGGCTGGGTTGAGGGATACTCCCCCCATGCATGAATTTCATGCACCAGGCCTCGAGTAAAATAATAAAATACAAAATGCCACTTGATACTGCTTGCTCTATCACACTTCCCTTTGAGACTTTCAAATGTGAATTGAGTAACCATCCCTTATGGGAAAGGGGACATGATTTGAAATATGTAATATTGCCTGGCCATCCCATGTCAAGATATGAAAGAAATGATGAAACGGGAGAAAATTGAGTTGCATAGGGACCCAGTAGGCTCAAGAACAGAGGTCAGCGGCTTCTGGGTTCTATGCTGTTTTGCTTCCACATTCTTTAGGGAGCAACGTACTCTCACTGCTGCAAGACACTGCACTGCAGCGCCCACCTCCTTTTTTCTCACTAAGTGAGGAAAACAGTGTGTCCAGACACACACACACACACACACACTCACACACACACACACACACACAATATTGTCCAATTTCCCTTGCTCAAGAGGTCCATGTGACACAGGTCTGTGCAATGAGATTGAAGTGGTGGTTGTTGGTGGGTTCTTGGTAAGCCTTGTTTAAAGGGAGCAAATTCAGAGGCCGCTGGCTTTCTCTTCACCTCCCCTTCTTTCTTAATGGGACCACGGTTGGAGGTAGAGGAGTCAAGTTACAATCACGAGGAAGATAGGCTACTTCCTCTGGACTTCACTACTCATGAGAAAACAAAGCCCTATGTGTTTAGCCACTGTTGTTTGGATAATTTGAGCTAGACACAATCCCTGACACACTTATCTCTATGGGTGGGGGTCTGAGGCCCCTTTAACTAACCACCGACACCAGCTGACAGATAGCAGAGGCAGTGTTCAAATCCACGTCTGCTTCCCAGGAGCCCAGTCTGTCTCCACGTCGTTGCCTTTGCCTCTGCTTCCTCTAATGAGCCCTGGAAGTTAGGGTGTTTTCCTACAAACTAAAGCTCCTAAAAACGGAAAGAAAAGGGCACTGGAGCTGGGCCTTGCACTCTGCTAGGGATTTCAGCAACTGAGGTTGTAGATGAAGCGGCATTTCAAGTAAAGGGAACCTTTTGAGCTAAACATAGACAGGGTACAACTCTAGTTTGGCAGGAGCAAAGAATATGTGAAGGGATATATTAACTTTTATTTAAGTTTTTTTTTTTTCTTTTTTGCCATGGCTGGTGTGGCTCAGTTGGTTGGAGCATGGTTACGAACCCCAAAAGGTCACGGGTTCGATTCCCAGTCAGGGCACATACTTAGGTTGTGAGTTCGGTCCCAGTGGGGGTGCGTCTGGCAGCTAATCCATGTTTCTCTCTCACATCAATGCTTCTCTCTCTATCCCTCTCCCTCTTCCTTCCTCTCTCTAAAAAATCAATAAATATATCCTCAGGTAAGAATTTTTTATTTTTAATTAGGTAGCACTCTGTTTATTTTGGAAGACTTTTTCCTTTCAAGGGGAAAGTTTGTTTTTAACTCAATATTAAAAACTCAGTGCCACTCAGAAACAAAGAAAATTAAATATGATTATTGGTATTATCAGTAGCTACTAATCCTGGTGAAATTGTATTTCCCTATTTTCCCCCTTAATTTGTTGCAAATAAATACTAATCTCTCACAAGCCTCTTTACACTATACCAGTAATGCATATTTGTAGATTTCATCATCTTCATGTTGATAATATTTGTATATTATGTTCCTGAACAAACTTGAACATGAGTACCCTTTAACACTAAGTTATTGTTTTTTAACCAATCATAGTAAGTAGACATGGTTACTTAATTTATTTGTTTTATAATTTTTTCCATTAAACTCTGTACAGCTTGTTATTTTTACTTTCTTATGATACAACATATCATAGAAACATGTGTGATGTAAGATTTTTGGGAAGATACAATAACTTCCTTTAGAATACCATGAAGTACCTCCCAGGCGGTCATAAGTGATGGTTGGAAGTAATGACAGGTTACACTCCGCCATCATTTTAAGGTATTCATTATAAGTTCCCTTATCAGTATGCTTCTGTACTGAAACCCTTATGGCATCTCTCAGATGCCATTACATTTTTGCAAACAGATAACTGCAAATAACCACAGTGGCCCCAAGAATACTGAATGTAGTTGCCTGGGCTTTGGCACAACTTCTTTTAAAAGGTTTTTGTTTGTTTTTAACTTAGGTCAGTGCTTCTTTTCATCAGTCATCCCCCTCTTTGAATGATGGCATCTGTGAATGTGCTGGCAGTCTATTGTCACCCCAGACTATGCCTTAACATGCTTAGATATGAGTGGTTTTTTTGACGTGATTTCCTGCTCAAAACCAAGAATGGAAATACTCAGTGATAGGTCAAGGAGGCATATCTTTACATATGATGTCTTGTTTCCAAGGAATATATTGAGATGTCCAACTAATTGCCAAGGGACTTAACCCTCTTAAACAATTTGAACATATTGAGGTCTGTTATTCCAAAGTAAGATGCTGAAGTGTTTTCAATCAGATTAGCTGCTGCATTGCTACACATTTTAAGGCTTTTTATTATGGCAAATATTTAGTGTGCCTATCTTGTAACTTCACAGATAAAAGTTATTTATATAAATGTAGCTATATTTACTTTTAAAAAATTATTTATGTACTAAATATTTCCAAAGTTATTTTTGAGATGGCATACAGTGTAAAATGAAGATGTAATAAAACCACAAAAAGTTGAGATTTTTTTAAAGTACTAAGTAATGAATCCGTTACTAGTTAGTAATACCAGACAATATGAACTCAGGAAACCTGCTGCACTTGAGTGTAAAACTAAACTTTGAACTTGCCAGTGAGCAAGATCATAAAACATAAACAAAACTTGATATGTGACATTGTGCTCACTGTTAATAAATGGAAGCAAAGAGTTTGCCAAGAATTCAGTTTGAAAGCATTTATTGAGCATCAATTACACAGTAGATTGTTTTTAAGCCATGTGCAGAATTCAAGCTTGAGAATTTTGTTCTGTGCAGATGGGCCCTGGGTGACAATAAATGGACACCAAAAATTGAAAACCAAACTATGTTATGTGCATTATTTTATCTTGGTGAATCTTACTAAATTCTCTCCAAACTCCAAGAGCCGGTATTATTAAAATTCCTATTTTATAAATAGGGAAATGAAGATGCTGAGCAGGTAGGCTGCATGGGCAGTGGCATGTAAGGGAGCTAGTAAGGGATAGAGCTGAAAATACTCTCAGAACCTTTGTTGTCATAGCTCACACTCTTTCAATTACCATACCAGAGATTTCCAAATTAATAGTAACAATCAAACCCTTTCCTTAAACAAAATCCTTGGGAGAGGCACCATCTACTCCAGAACATAAGAGAGCAGAAGGGCTCTGACGGAAGTAGGGTGGGGCCTGCACTCAGGTTCCCTGGTTTCTTTTCTGAAGGCCCCTCTCCATGAGTATCAGGTTCCCAGAGACCCCAGCCTGAAGGCCCAGGAGGGACTCGGG
This sequence comes from Eptesicus fuscus, assembly GCF_027574615.1. Taxonomy (NCBI): domain Eukaryota; kingdom Metazoa; phylum Chordata; class Mammalia; order Chiroptera; family Vespertilionidae; genus Eptesicus; species Eptesicus fuscus. Next base: position 40,869,012 of record NC_072482.1, read on the forward strand.
AAGCACAGTTTGCAGCCATGGTGCTGAGATCCTCGTGATACCAAGCAGATCATCACGGAAGGAAAGATTATAATGCGAAGGGTTACCCTTCCAAACCAGTTTAATCAACTGTGCAGATCCCTTCCTCTAACATGGCCATTCTTTCTCTGAAAATCCAAGGGCATCTTGCTAAGTTCTAGATCTCTGAAAGCATTTATTTGGAGACCTCAAGTTGTAATATATAATTCTCAGGCAATCTGACTCAATATGGGGCCAAGCTGAGCGTGAATCTGTGTCAGTTTTCTCTGTTGGGTAATGGATTTTTTTAGAATACAAAAAGTAAAAAGTTCACCTTAGCAGGTTTGGTTTAGTGGATAGAGTGCCGGCCTGCGGACTGAAGGGTCCCAGGTTCAATTCCCGTCAAGGGCATGTACCTCGGTTGTAGGCTCTGGGCTCTCCTCGGGGGCATGCGGGAGGCAACCAATCGATGTGTCTCTCTCACATCGGTGTTTCTCTCTGTCTCTCCCTTCCACTCTCTCTAAAAATCAATGGGAAAAATATCCTGGGTTGAGGATTAAAAAAAAAAAAGTAAAAAATGTAAAATTAGAATCCCTTAAGAGGATGTGGAAGGAGGGATTTTGTAGTTGATTTAAAGTACTTCCATATGTAAGAGTCTAGGCTTATAGAAAGCACAGTTGACATTTTGCTATAAAAATCAGAGAGCCTGACTTGTCTCCTAGCTCTAGCACAGGTCCAAATGCTGTGCATGGCTCAGCTGGTTTTCTGAAGTTCTAAGCCATAGTACCGTATTTTCTGGCGTATAAGACGACGGGCATATAGAAGACTTTCCTGGGTTAAAAAGTCGTCTTATGCACCAGAAAATACGGTACATAGAAAGGATGAAGTAGCCTGGCCAACTTGAGGCCAGTAGTGAATAATTAGGCTCCTCTACCTTAAGAGTCTTGTAATACATTTTGTTTTTAGCTGATTAACCATTTGTATGCCATAAGCACCTATAGACACAAGCGTCGGACCTTTTTTAATTAAATTCAAAATATCGTGGCAGTTAACTGCATTCCAGGTAAATGAGATTATATGCACTTCCTGGTTCATAGATGATGTCATGGGATTCATTTAACCTCATAGAAGAAAGAAGTCAGATCCTTAATTTTAAAATCTTCCTGGGGAGTCATGTAGCCCTAGGCAGAAGTTGGGAGTTTAAAAGACCTACCCAAAAGAAGTATTCTTACTAACCCCACCCTGATAGAAGAGGACTGTTAATCAGGCATGCCCCAGGTTCATTGGCTCAAACCAAAATAAGGAATCACAAGTACTTGAGTATTCTTAGATTCCTGTCTGTGACCCTGTCCAGGAGGGAAAACTCTGTGGGGGAATAGTTGTTCATGACGAACAGCCAATTACACAGGGATTGTGTTTGTTAAAGACTATGGGGCTTTGGTTCTGAGATCTCCTGAATTACCAAGCTGGTCATTCTGATGTGAGGACTCTCATGTCCTTTTAGACATTCAGTATCTCTGTGAGGAGAAATGACCTGGTCTGATGGTGTTTTAGGAAGAATGTCTGACTGTAGATCTAAGACAGAGACTACACAGGGGGCTATTGCAATAGTTCAAAGGAAAATAATAAGGAAGTGAATAATGGCCATAGAACTTAAAAAAGTGAGGAAGATATAAAATAGAGATCTTAGTGGATTTGGCATTAGAAAGGATCTTAGTGGAGAGGAATCAGACAAACACACAGGATTCTTGGTAGTTACACCAAGTGAGGTAGTTACACCAAATAAATCATAATCATTCGACACAATAAAAGGCTTTATGGACAAATATATTTGTACTATTATCTGTAAACAGAAATTTATAAATAACCAAAATGTTCAATGATAGAGAAATGGGTAAGTTAACTATGGTGAGAATGTAGAGTATCGTTTAATGATCTGACTACATACCTAGACCTAGGGAAACAAAGTCCGTCGTAAAACCTGAGGTACACTCTCTTCCTGGGTTCATGTGATTGTCTCTGCCTCTCTATTTGTGGAAGCTAAGGGTGCTAGGCCTGGCAGGGTTTCCGGGAATCTGGGGAGGATGTGAGAGTGAGGCATGACTTGCCGATGGCTAGAGAGGTTAGGCCAAGAGTGATCTGAAAAGCTGGTCAAGGAGAGCATCCACCCCAGTGCATCACTACAGGGAGGCGGGCATACGAGAGGCAGGGCCTGAGGGTGTAGGGTGACTGAGCTCAGGGGCAAGTAGGAGGTGGCCACTGAAGGGTTTCATGGGTCGGAGGTCTTACTCAGGAGTGAGGAGGGCAAAGTTAAGAACTCACCCTAGGAAATGAGATAGGGCCTTCACTAGCGCTCACATACAATCCATTTCCAGTGAGCACAACCACACCAGCGAAGCTGTGGGAGAGGCATTGTGCTGAAGACAGCATAGCTTTTTCTCAACCCTGTGCCAAGAGACTCTGCATTCCGTGGCACTGAAAGAAAGATATTGGCTAGGACCAGATAAACTAGAGTCCTTTATGTAACCATACTTTTTTACATTGTGTTCCAGCCAACAAGCACGTACAAAGAATACATTTAGCACAAAATAAGGGCTTCCAGGATGGTGCTTTGCATGCCAAGAGTGCTGTGGTATAATCTTTGGGTGGGTATTGTACCTTCAGTCCTTAAAACTCTTAAGGGATCCGCATGTGCCTGCTACAGGAAGGAGGATGTGGTTAGTTATGCAACCGTTCACTGTAATATAAGTGGCCCCGTGGTGTGCAGGAAAGAGTTCTGGATTTGAAGACAGACCAGTGCAACTTTCCTGGCTGTTTGACCTCAGGAAAGTCATTTAATCTGAGTCTCAGATTCCTCTTCTGTAAAATAAGACTAATGGTGCCTTTCTCATCTTTCAGAATTGTTGGGGTGACCATGAGATATTAAAAATAAAAATCTTTAATTGTCTATAAAAATAAATATAACTATTTATAATGTACTACATAAGATAATATTCACATAACATACTGAAACCTCTTCTTGCCTAGTAGAGAATCTTAAACACAGATAGGCCCTAGGGTCAATATAACAGGTAAATGCTAATGATTCCCAAACCTTGCGTTATGTTCAAGGCCTTACTTATGTGGATATCACACAAGCCTCAAACTCAGAATAGCAAAAACTTAACTCCTTCTGTTTTCTCTTTCTTAATGAATATCACTGTCCACCCAATGCCAAAAACCAATGGTTTGCTCACCCCACCCCCCACCGTCCCACTCCGTAGTTCACTACTAGATTGTGTCCACAGAAGCATCGGTATCCAGCCCTGTCATTACAGCCTTAGTTCACTTCTCACTCCCCGTAACTGACCATCATGCCTCTGTTTATGACTCCTTCAGTGACTTACTCATGCTATTGCAAACGATATCTTTCTAAGGGTTAAGTTCAGCCATAACACTCTCCTGCAGTTCTTCCGTGTCTTGCCATGGTTGTCAGTATAAACCTAAGCCCTTCATGATTGACCCCGTCTCCTTCCAGAGCCCTGGTCATGTACCTCTCCTTCTGCCCCAGAATCCAAACTTGCTGACCTGCAGTCCCCTGAGTGTGTGGCAGTCTCCCCATCTCCGTGGATTGTCAGTGCTGTTCCTGGCATGATTTTCCTCTTTAGCTCACTCTTGCTGGTCTTCAAGGCTCAATAAAGACCACCTCTTCCAGCAAATCTTGAATGATCTCCACCTCACACCACTCCTCACATACACACACCCCAACTTAGGCCTTCCAACCCTATGGCCATAGTCTCCTATAATATTTCTCATACTGTAATATTTTCTTCTCTCTTTTCACTACCAGATGAGCTTTGTGAAAGCAAGTACTGAAACTTGCATTGTTTCCTTTCCAACAACTTGTTCTGTGTCTGGCACACTCCTGTTCCTGGCCAGATGTGAAGAGTTGAAGAGATCCACCCAAAAGGAATCTTCTTTTGAATTCCTGCCCAGATAGGAGAAAGGTCTCTTTAATTAGGCATGACCTTGAGGTTGTCCAGCAGATGGAAAAGATAGTTCAGTCATTTAATTATAGGCCCTCTCTTATACCAATGGCATTTCAAAGGGAGGTTCACAACCATCTGGTTATTCTTTACTATGAGCCTGAAGATCAGCCACAGCAAGTTGGGGAAGGTTCCTTTTATTAGGCTCAAGGCCAGAAGAGAAGTCAATGGGAGAGTTTTTCCCAAGGCCCAGAGAAGAACTAGCACCTCAAATAGGAGTGGCAAGTCCAAGGGAGTCAGAAGGCCAAAGAGAGATCACTCCCTGGTGGGTTTAGACCTTTAACCCCTCTACTTATCACAGGGAAAGAACTTCCTACCAGCATTGTGAGCTAATACAATATCCTTGCCCTTGACCCGTCCCTGGGGGAGACTTGGAAAAAAGAGAATAGAAGCTTTGAACACTTTCCTAGAAATCTACTCCTTGCCTTACATTATAGAAGCCAACTTGACTGCAATTTCTTCCTCAAAACAATTACTTGCCAGGCCTAGGCACTATATAGAAATGCCAGGAGATGTGCTCTCTCTATACTCACTCTTGCTGGAAAGTCAATGCCCATTCTCCCATTTTATCCTAGCAGAGTGGGTAGGTAATCTGCTTAGCTCAACCAAAAAATAGGAAGGGAGACAACTTCTTGGACTGCAGTATGTTTTACTTTTTTTTCTCTGCCAGTCATATTTCAGACAGACAGAAGAATGGAGATGCACACCAACACACACACCCTTCAGTGAGCAAGGGTTTTCCAAGCATCAAAGCATACAATTTAGAAAAAATATGAGTTAACATTTCCTAATACATGATCCATCATCTTGTGTTTGAATTTGCATGCATCCCACCTATTAAAAGTTAGTCTCTGTCCTACTTTGTAAGTGACCCGTGTGAGGGAAAAACAACAGCAAAATTCACTCCCACAGGCAATGTTCTTCTACCTTCAGTATCACACACTAGATCTATTGAGGCTTTGCAAGCCTTTCAGAATTATGAAAACCTGAGTAAAATTGCTTAATTGTCAGTAATAAAAACACAAAGTTATTTTTTCTGTGACTTAACAAATAGCATCTAAGAACTTGCACTAGCATGCCATTTATTTCACAATCAGACACCAAATTTGTTTTGATTTATATTCATTTTTAAATTATCTTCACTTCAAGGAATGATATGTTGAAATTTGATAGTCTCTGTGGTTCTATAAATCACCCTAGGAAATGGTTCATCACGACTTTGCTGGGCTTCTTAATAAGTTTTCATGATTAATGACCATTAAGGGTTATTAGGACCTTAACATGATAAATATTAAATGGCCATTGTGGTAATTACTGACTCTTATTCAGAGTCATTTTCACAGTGAAAGATTCTGTGAAAGGTCTCTGGAGGAAAACAAAAATATCAAAGACAGGCCTGCATCTTAATAGAAGGCTTGAGCTTCAACTTCTGATTTTCATTGAACTGTTTTCCAACCCGGTCCACCCCAGTAAGAGGGTACGTGTGGAGCAGAGCTTAACGGAGAGTGAACAGGCAGCCTCTAGGGCCTTTTTTGGCTTTCTTGTTTGGGTTTGCTTTTTATTTCTTCTGTGTTCTAGGTTTCCTATTCCAAGTAGTCACCCTGAGGTGAAAATGAGAGGGAAGGCTATTTATTCTCTGCCTCTGGATTTTCTCAGATGAGGAAAAGCTCACCTTCCATTGCAAGGATACCAAAGAAGCAATACTGCCTCGTTAACAAGGGGAGAGTACAGCATTCTCCTGCTCCTGTCCTTCCAGAGTTCAGAGTACGAACACGCAGCCAGTTTGCCTCAGGATGCTGCCATCCCACAGTGGAATTGCCCAGGCCCCTTCCCATGTCAGCAAGCTGAGGGAACCCCAAAGAGCTGAAAAAGAAAGGCAAGCATTATTTTTGATGCTCAGTTACTAACATTTCAAGGGGGTGATGTGGGCAAGGGTAGGGAACAAATCCTAAGAAAATGTGAACCGAGTTTCATCATTCCTCAGAACTTACCCAACATCTTAAACCAAGTTTGCCAAGAGTTGAGTCAGTTTAAGGAAACAGATTACACATCTCTTTGACTCACAAAAGAGCATATAGCTTAGATCCAACCAGGAAGAGTTAAGGACGGAAGTTTCAAAAGAGATGTTTTCAGAGTCTTGGATCCTAAGATCACATTAGACATGTGTTCTAATAATGATATCTTGGGGAGGGGAGGACAGCGAAAAGAAAGGGCAGGTGACAGAGGAGGAAGTAACTCACTGGCACCTGGGATGCGGGTGCACAGCCACTGCAGAGGGGCTGCCCCTGGGCTCCCTGTCTCGCTTCCCTCCTCCACCTGAACATTCAAAACAGGAACCAAATCCAAGGTCAGAATGTTCCGAGTGTTGTTCAGAAGGAACAGTCAGGCTTCTGTGTTGCTTTCTGGGGAGGTGTTTTCAGGAAGACTCGTCTTCTCAGCATTGCTCACTTCTAAGAGCCTGAGATTTGACTCTGATTTTTACTGATCCTGAAACTGGAACTGGCTCAATGCCATGACCCAGAAAAAATCATAAGCTCCTTGGGATAAATGCGAGGAACAGGCAATTCCCTCCCAGTTCTAGAATCAAAGTTCATTTCTAAGACACCGTGGGAACTCAGAGTATCTTTCCCCATAGAAAGACGTTAGATCAGCCCGCACAGCCAATGATAACTGCTGTGCTAACGGCATTCTAGAACCTATCGCTGCTTCTGGGCAGACCCATCACAGTCTCAAGTACATTTACCAGACCACAGCCCCCTCACTTCCCCAGTTCAGTGGCAAGATCCCCCCAGCTTCCAACTCCAATCCTGCTGAGCCAAGCCCCAGTGAGAGCTTGAACTGGGATTCTGCAGGAACAGCCCCACGGGGCCTGGTAGAGGCAAGAGGGGGATGTAGGTGGGAAAGGAGAGAACAAGAAGGGGAAGGGCGAGGGGGGCGTGTTAGCGGAGCAGAGGTTTTAAGAGGTGTTACTTCCTTGGGTAGTGGTTTCAGCAGGGCCTCCTTTGGAAGCCCGAGGAGAACAGCAACCATCAAGATTGTCCACTGTTGTCCTGACTGGTGGGCGCCCTTTTAAATGAGCCTTACTGATCGATGGTTCAGACCCACACCTCACCTGGGCTCCAGGCACCGCCTCAGCAGCTGCTCTGTAAACCATGTTCTTGACCTTCTGGCCCTTGACCAGGACGTCCTAGCTCAGCCGGGTCAGTGCTTATCCTTTGGGTCCAGCCCCAGAGGAGCAGGTCAGGGATGTTTCTGCTTCCGGTGCTGACTGGACCCTGGCCAATTTTCAGAACACATTCTGGAACCAAACCCTTAGGTTTCGGTGGCCAGGACAATGCAAAGATTACCTGTTTGTCCTCTCCAACTCTAAAGACCCACAATATCCTGGACTTACTAGGGTCTTGGAGAGACAAGAATAAATACTAATGGTGGCAGAGGGACTTCTTGGTGACAACACACTTCACAGGGTGGTAATTGTTACAGGAGCAGTTGGAATAAATGCTATTGGAATCAGAGGATGGAGTAACTCTCCCCATTCCTGTGCTAGGGACTTAAAACAGAGCTGAGATCAATTTGAAGCCAAACTGAGTGCAAACAAGTAGAGCCACATTGTGGAGGTACCACAGCAGTGCATCTAGGTTATCCTGCAGCCACCAAGATCAAAGCAGTCACAGTTCCCCTCCAACGTGGGCTTATTGACAGTTAATTTAAACAGATCCCCTAGGTGCCCATTTACACCGCCTCCGAGCCACGTGGTTTTCCTTCCCACCTCCAACCTGCAGATGGTCTCATTTGGGGGATGCCGTGTGACAGGAAGCCTGCTTCCGAGAGTGGAGGACAACACAGTGACAGTGGGATCCACTGTTACGCCCTGATGACACCGCCCCCTGGGCTTTCTCTGCTGGTTGACTCTGAGGTGTGTTGCCTGAGCACTTAGGACGTGTGTGAATCAACAGCTCTTTGTGGCTCAACTGCCTCCTCATTAAAATGGAAATTTGCCGACCTTGCAGATGTGTTACGAGGGCTGCGCTAGTAGTACTTGGAAACACAGGGCACGCTGCCTGGCAGGAACGGGCACTGAATAACTGGAAACTGCTCATTCCATTTGTCCCTTTTCCCTCGAGGCTGCCCTGGGGGAAGACATTTCAAAGTGGCTTCCTCTGAGGTTCTCAGAAGCTCCATCCCTCATAACCCATGTTCCAGGGTTGAGGTTGCCCCTACTTGGGCCACCTGTGTTTATGGAATTGTTCATCAGGACTTGGTCCACACTCTCCAGAGCCTGAGAACAGATGTCAGCAGACAGTCTCTCCCTTTGCCTGGGCGTCTGTAGGATTTCCACCGTCCAAACCTCCTTCATTGCTACTTGCTTTGCAATTACCTTAGGGCAGTGGTCGGCAAACTGTGGCTCACGAGCCACATGCGGCTCTTTGGCCCCTTGAGTGTGGCTCTTCCACAAAATACCACATGCACGTACAGTGCGATTGAAACTTCGTGGCCCATGCGCAGAAGTCGGTTTTCGGCCTGGGCAAGTCTATTTTGAAGAAGTGGCGTTAGAAGACTCAAGGGGCCAAAGAGCCGCATGTGGCTCTCGAGCCGCAGTTTGCCAACCACTGCCTTAGGGTAATGCTCCCAGCAGGTGCCACGCCCACTGGCCAGAGCCTGGGGCCCGCTTTCCTCTGTTTCTCGTGGCTGAGCTGGTGTTTCATCCTGCACCCCTAAGGGCCACAGCAAGGGAAGGGCCGGGCAGGGTGCGCGAGGCCAGGCTGCTCTTGGTCAAACGCTGCCTCTGAGGTCCCTGCTGGGAAGCTCCTGGGCCACCTCCAAATCCACGTGGTGGGGGATGTAGTCGTGGGACGGACACTGTGCAAAGAGACTAGTCTGTGGAGTATTTCCCCTCCCTGTAGAGTTCTTTCCTTTCCCCACATTTGACCAGGACGTAGGCTCTGATCCACTCCGGGCAGCAGACCGTGGCTGTGTGTTTCAGGACAGAGGGAGAGCAGCCTGCGGATTGAGCTTTCTAAGGCTAAATAAACCTTTAAAGAAAACATATGCGAGGTTTGAAAGAAGCGAGAGGAAGAAGTTACAAAGAGAATGCCTTGAAGAAACAAGGGCTACACAGGCTTCCCTCTCGCTTCCTCCAAACTGGAAATGGAGGCCCGGGCAGAAGGAGGAGAGAGGAGAGACCAAAGGCCTTTGGTGCCTGCCTTAGTTTTCCATTGCTGGTAACCAATGAGCACACGCCCAGCAGCTGAAACACTCACCGGCTCCCAGTTCTCGGATCCAGCGTGCTCTGAAGTTCTGTAACTCACCATCCCATGGGGCCGGCTGGTGTGGTGGTCTCTGCCCAGAGCATCACTAGGCTGAAACCCAGGTGTCGGCCAGGCTGGGGGCCTGTCTGGAGACTCTGAAGAGATCGCTTCCAAGCCCATTCAGGTTGCCAGGGCTCAGTTTCTTGTGTTTGTGGGGCTGAGGCCCACGTTTCCTTGCTAGCTGTCAGTCAGTCAGGGCTGCTCTCCGTCTGTCCTCAGGCCAGCAACGGCGTGTTGAATCCCTCTTGTGCTTCGAATCTTTGACTTCCTCTTCTGCAAGCAGCAGGGGAAAACGCGCTGCTCTTAAAGGACTTGGGTCATTCGATCAGGCCACCTGAATATTCTCCCCGATGTAAGTTCAACTGATTTGGGACTTCAGTTACATCTGCAAAACCCCTTCATAGCGCCACCTAGGTTATTGTCTGTTGAATAACTAAGAACAGGTACATGAACCCCTAGGACGAGGAGCATGGAGGCCATCACAGAATGCTGCCTACTGCAGTCCCAGAGCACCACTAAGGCCATGGAAGGAGTGGCTGGATGATGTGCCCACAAACACAGGACTATAGGGAGCCCTGCAAAGATTTCCACACGCCCTAGGCTTGGCATGAAATTAGTAGGAGAACATCAAATTCCCAGTCCCGAAGCCACCATGTGGAACTGGGCATGGGCATCTGAGAAGTGACCAGCAGTAATCATACTCTCAAAACCTGGTACTGTCCCAGCTTAGGCGTGCAGTAAGAAGTTAAATTGAGTCATAGACATTCACAACACTGATATTTCTTACACGCCCACAAGATAGCAGTGGGAGACCTTAGTTTCTCCAACACCAGCTATAGTACCTGCTATAGTTTTTCATTGTGGAATGAATGAATGAACAAAGAAATGAAGCTAGTAATTGTTTGTAAGTATTTGTAAGATCTACCAGCTACTCGAATCAATCTATCTTTCAGGTAACAGGAAAACCAAAACAAACCAAAAGCGTATTAGGGCACCTCATTAAATATATGTGCTTGATAAAAAGCTTTTACACATTATTTTTTAAATAATTCTTTAATCAAGATAATTGGAAAAATCCTAGATCTCAGTGGTACTAGATTTCTTTCTACAGGATACTTTTTTTTTACATTCTTTAAAATGCCCATGTACATTATTATTTTTTTTTTAGTTGGAATAGCATATGCAGTATTTCCAAAATTTATTTGACACAACCCCTTTTTTTCTGGGAATATATCAGTAAGGATGAGCTAAGTAATGCTGCAGTAACAAAATCTCAGTAGTTTATAACAACGATGCTTTATTTCTTATTCACTTTACATAACAGCTGCTACATGACTGTAGCTCTTATCAACATCGTCTTCACTCTTAGATCAAGGCTAAAAGGCCAGCTCCCGTTGGGCCATTGCTGGGCTCATGGAGGAGATAAAAGGAAAATGGTAGAATCTTGTGAAGGTCTTAAGGCTTTTGCTGAAAGAGGCACACAGCATTGTATCTGCCATTTCATTGGCTAAAGCAAGTCACTAGGCCACGCCTGATGTAAATACAGAGTAGATGTGTCATCCTTCCACAGGGAGCATTTGGCAATCCTGGTTCTGTGTGGAACACCCTTTGAAAAAACCCGCATTAGGAACACACAACTGGGAAATCACTCTGGCCTTGGGTGACAGAGAAAGGAATGGGGACCGCAGGGCAGTGCAAAATTAGACCACATTCAAATCTTGGATTTCAGCTCAAATCTGTTCTACTTGTAGTTTGCACTTCCCTTTCAATTTGACAAAAACAGTAGACAAAAAAAAAGGTATAATTATCCAAAATGTTACTCCTTTAGATTAATATGCCTAAATATTTTTATAAAAGGAGGAAAACATTAAATCTTCCATTATCTTCTGCCTAAAAATTCTGGCTGTGGACATATCCAAGGACAAACTGAAATTTGCCTGCTTTTCTTGGAAGGGAACAGGGTTCATTTGGTTTGCTTTCAGCTATGAACGGGAAGGGGCTCCATGAGTCGTACAGTAACGGCGGTCACAGGATGCCCTATCTCTTCCCAGCTCTAGGCTCGTCATCTCTGACAGGGCTGTGTTCACTTCCCCACTTGGCAATGTGTCACTGCTCACAGGGCTGGATGACTTGACGAAAAGCAAACAGTTTTGCTAAATGGCTACCTGACTCCGAATTACCACTGAACCAGTAGCAAAGTGGGTGAGAGGCTTCACAATCTCAGTGACAGGGCGTGGCATTCTCTCACTGAGAACAAGACTGAAGAGAAAAGGCACAAATCTAAGTTAACGATTGAGACTTTATTTTCCTTTCCTACATCTTGCCCTCACCTCCTTTACTTCTGAGCTAGGCAGGGGACAGAGATAACTTGCCCCAATTAAGAAAAAATAAAAACAAAAGTTATGCTAGTTGCAGATGCTAAATTGACAGGTTAACAGCTGATTCCAAACTTCACTCCTGACTGCAACCTGACTGCACATTAGATTTTTTACTGATAATCCCAATAACACGTCCATCCCAATGAATCCTTATCTGGCATTTCCAGAGTAAGAGTCATTCAGGAGCTCCACTCTCTTAAATACTTTCTACTCATGACCTGCGGCTCTGACCACTCAGTGCAAAAAGAGAATCGCTTTTCAACGCAGCTTTAAAAATGTGATCACAGCTCTTGCACTCTCACCCGTCACTGCCCCTTCCACTCACTAAAGTACCTTAGTTAGAGGGATTTTTAATACATACACACAACATATGCACTTATATCTAAGTTAAAGCATATAAGTATATATATCAATAGTTTTAAATTCAAATAGTTGTATATTGATGTCTAGAGAAATCATGTCTGAAATCCTCTATTGTAACGAAACGTTTTAAAGGTGGTTTTAATTAATGCCCTTTCCAAAGGCCTGGAACTGGCCCAGTGACTGTGTTTTTGGAACATGGGGTTTATTCTCTTCGGGGCCACATGTTTCGAACAACATAACTAACAAGGCTTGTATTTTCATCTCCACTCCGAGTTCTTTGCTTCATACACAATAGGACTGGCCTGGATTTTACTTCGCCTGAATGAAACTGCCCTTGTTCTCAGCCATGTCCCCTCGGGTTGTAGCCCACACTGCAGGAGGCTATGATGGATGTGCTAGGCCTTCAGAAATGCACAGCTAGGGAGGTTACGTACAAAAGAAGTCGCACTTCAAGGCCCTTAAGTGGATTTATGCAAAATAAGTTATTTTGCACTGTTTAAAATGAAGACAAATCCAGCAGTGTTCACCAAAAAGAACCGCCCCCAATCCTTCCTGCTCCACATGGTCTTTATTGTAGTCTAATTAACTTAAACTATTTTGTTAGCTAAAATCTATAACTAGATGTAATAAGAACCTCCCACAACTTATAACTTAAAGTCAGAGCTAATCATCTTGAAACATCAAGCAGTTTCTCAACTTGACGCTTATTATAAAACTGTCCAGGGAAATGGAATATGATATTTTATTCTTCATCGAGGCCATTAAGAATATATATGTTAGTTATCGCTTTGGCTCAGCGTTATAAATTATTTCTCCAACCTTTCCCAATACCAAAGAACTAGCGGGAATTCAAAGACAGAAGGAAAGCTAGGGCTGTGTCGGGAAAGACCACAGCTGGTGAACAAACTCGGCGGCAAACAGGTGCTCCGGGCCCAAAAGAAAATGATGTAAATGTCACTGGCTTAGAAATACTTTAGATTTTTACATTTCCCTTTTACAAAACTGGTCTTCAAGAGAATCTGAATCCAGTTGCCTAATGGCATAAAATCCTAAACTGATTGCAAAAGGAATGCCACTCCCCAGCACCCGTTTATGCACAGTAAAACTTTCAAAAATGTGTGAAGCATCCCTTTTAGAATTGGCAGACAAGAAATTTCCCGTAAAGAGTTCTGCAGCGTCAGGAATCTGAAGGTGGTTTTCTAAGGGCCTAAGGAAGAAAGTGTCCGCCCTGCTGAGAAATGAGGACGCGCGATCTATCCCGCGCTTTCCCCGCTCCTGGCAGATGAGGCTCCCGCTACCCAACTGAGAAAACAGAACAGCGGCTTCTTCTCCCGCTTCTTATCCCAAAGCCACAGGCCTGCTTTGTCTGCACTCCTGCCCTCGGTGCTCTCCTGTGAGAAGGGCACAAGAGGTCCTGCCCCTGTGAGGATCTCCTCATTCTCCGGAACCTTCCCAGGGACATCACTTCTGCCGTGTGTCTTCTTCCCTGCATCCTCTGTTTGTTCTTTTTCTCTGGATGGTTCCATCATCACATAGACGTGCTCAGGTCTCCATGCTCAAGGAACAAGTGACAAGAGCAATTAAGCTCTTCTAAGCCCACAGAACCCTCTATTCCTGACTCACTGCTCCCTGTTTCACAGCAAAACTTCTTAAAATGGGTATCTATTCACTGTCTCCACTCCCTAGCCCCTTCTCCCCTTCAGTCCACTCTTATTCATCTTCCACCCCACCCTCCACCGACTGCTCCTGCTGGGGTCACTGACAGGCTGTGTGCTGCCCTTTCCAAGGGTCATGTATCTGCCCTCCTGTTACCCAAACTCCCAGGAACTCTCCCAGGGGTGACCACGCCCTCATTCTTCAAGCATTTCCTCTTTGGGATCAGCGACTCCACACTTCCCTCGCTCTCTGTCTGGGTCTGCCAGTTTCTTCTTTCTCTCTTATGCTCCTCTTCCTTGATCCAATTTCTAATGTTAGATGCCTCAAAACTCAATGTTCCTTTTCTACATTTTCTCCTGGGATTAAATATTAGTTATGTGCTAATGACTCAGGAGTCACCAGTTAGGATTCATACTGCAAATAACCAAAAATCAAACTCTGTCTTAAGTAATAAAGATGGTGTATTGGCTTACATAACTGCAGTCCAAAATGAGAAACATTGATTTAGAGTAGCTTTCTCAGTGCTCTTAGACACAAAATATTCTTTCTTAGAAGACCAGAAAATGAGACTCCACATGACCCACTTGTCCACATTTCTCACAGATCTCCTTCTGATTCAATTCCTTTGGGTAGGGTAATATCGTGTACAGAGTGGCTTAAATCTAAGTTACCTGAACCAGTAACAATGATGTGGGAGAGGAAGGGTTGTCCTGATTGAGATAAAACAGTCAAGATCCATATCAGGTTTTAGGTGAGGAGTCAACTCCCTCCAAATAATGTTGGTGGCACACAGTGGTTGTGGGAAAGAAAGGATGGTGGGAAATATCCAGACATAATTTCCAAAACTACGCTTTATTCATTCTCTCAGTCCCAGACTTAAATATTCAGCTACCTATTTGACATCTTGTGACATGATCAAACTAGCATTCTTGACTCTCTCTTACCCCAATCTGTCCTCCACCAAATTCAATTTCTTCTCCAGTATTCCCTTATCAGTAAATGGAACCACTATCACTTTGCTAAAGACCAAAATTTAGAGATTACCTATGACTTCTTACTTTTCCTTATCCCACAATCTAATCTGTCAGCAAGTCTTACTGATTCGACCTCCCAATTTTATGTTGAAGCTATTCATTTCTCTGTGTCCCTCCATTGTCACCTCTCAGGCTCAAGCCATCAGTATCTCTTGCCTAAACTACGGATGCTCCCTGACTTATGATGGGAATATTTTATGATAAAACCATCATAAATTGAAAAAATTGTAAATTGAAAATGCATTTAATACACCTAACCTACAAAACATCATAGCTTAGCTAACCTACCTTAAAAGTGCTCAGAACGCTTATGTTAGCCTAATAGTTGGGCAAAGTCATCTCACTAATATTGCCCAGCATCACTAGATAATATCATACCACTTACCACTAGCCTGAGAAATGACCAAAATTTTAAATTCTAAGTATGGTTTCCACTGAATGCATATTTCTCTTGTACCATGGCAAAGTCGAGGAATTGTAACTTGAGTCAGCATAAATCAGGGACCATTTGTACTGTCATTCTGATTCCTTTCTTACCTTTTCATAATCCATTCTACACAGCCTCCAGAGCAGTCTTTTCAAAACATCAGAGCATTGCCCTTTTTTAAAACCCTTCACTGACTTTTCAGCGTATTTAGATGAAAACCTAAGCTCCTTATGTGGTGGCCCTACAATATCTGGCTCATGCCCTCCTCTCCATCAGTATCTATCTCATACCACTTTCCCTTATTCTCTACATTCCAGACGCAGGCCTTTCTTCATACCCTAGTCAGCTTGGATCTCCTTTCACTGTTGAACTCTTAGATCCTAGTCACCCATAATTTTACCATAACTTCTTGTCCTTTGAGTCCCTCACTCTGTTACTTCAATCACTCCTTATTATGTTCTCTAAGCCCCTGACTCTTTCCTGATCCACAAGTATATCAGTCACTCCACAAAAGTTCCTTCCAATCCAGCCGAGACAATAGGTTATCATCATATACAATGGTCAGCATATCAAAATATACATTTGGAGATAAAATCAGATATGCAGGAGACTTCTAGAAGCTAATTAATCCATTTCCTCTCCTCCAGCTATGTTGAACTTAGGTCAATTACATTAGGATTTCTGTCTCATATTCTTCGTCCTTTATGTACCTCTGCAACTTTCCTTTGCAAAATTTCCATATTCTACATTTTGAACCTCTATTCTAAAGGAACTGCTGAGTCTCTATTGCTCTGCAATGCATTGATCGGAGAACAGGAAGAAATACAGTTAACTCTATTAGGTTATGTTTTGCTTGAGCTGCAAGGCTAAGATCGGTTCTGATATAGGTGTGGAGCTTGAATTTATCCATTTTTGTTGCTCTCTATAGTAAATGGTGTCCTTGAAAAAGTTTGCTATAACTGGGTTTGGGTTTGTGCTTCTATCATGTAGACTCTTCTCTCTTTGTGTCCTAGGAAGATTTTAAGGCTGAGTAGCTTTTATAACTAAAATCAGAATCTTTGGGTGTATAAACATTAACAATGAATCAAAAAGATAACGGCCTATAAAGTGATGAATAGACTTTTATGTAATTTTTCTCAAAAAGTACACATCAAAAATCATAAATTATTAAATTCAGCTTTAACTAAGTAGAGAACAAATATCTTCAAATTATTTTGACCCAAAGAATAGAAATATGACTATGTGGATGGAATCAATAAAGAGCAAGAGCCGAACCCTGGGCAATTTTGTGGAGCTAGGTTAATTTTGTAAAGCTGATTGTAAATGGTTAGAAACTGTTAAATTTCTTCAGAAAAGGTTCTTGGAGTAAGAGCATTTCCATTAGTATTGACAAGAGAAATGGAGACGCAGGGTATACAGCAGGAAGGAAGACAGAAATTATTCTACTTAGGGAAAGTGAGGTAAAACCAGGCAGTTCAGAAAAAGCTCAAGAGGAGGAGTGCACCCAGAGGTGGGGACACGGATACGAGACTATGGTTGGCATTCGATGGAGGTGATTAGAACCCACAGGCAGGAATTTGAATTTCATGCCGGAGGTCACTGAGAAGTCCTCGAGCACATCTGACCCGTTATATATGACCCTACCGGACACTTCCATTCTCTTTTCCAGACCCCACCTCCATGAGCAGTTAATTTGTATTGCACAACCCAGTCTTGTGGCTTAGACAGAAACTCTTCGTTTCTTAGAAATTACCCAAAATATTTATAGCTTGACTAAGCTGATTTAAACCACACAGCACCAGCATGCCATGCCTCCTGCTCTCTGGGCTGCAGCTGTGGGCAGGCGGCCCGCCTCGGAGCCAGCGGTGGCTCGTGCTCCGCTCGTGAGGACTCCTGCATGGGTTACACACGACCCCACTGCTGACGGGGCCACTGTCCAGTGCGGATGCGACTGTCTCCTGTCACGTTTTCTTCAGAACCTAAACTCTCCAGGCATCCGAGCCTTAAGCAAGATCCTGAGCTCATCTCCGAGGTGAGGTATTTCGTGTCCAGATCCGATCAAATCTTTTACAAACCGTTTCCTAATCCAGGAAAAGCTGACTCTTACCCTTAGGTAAACCTAAAGTATATCCTGAAAAACAACAAATAAAAGCAAATTAAATGAAACAGTTGGAAAAAGAGCTCCTTTGTTCTGCCAAGAAGGTTCACCGTTTGCCCCAGGGTCACAGCCAGGCCCTGCGGAGGGCAGCCACCCAGCGCTGGGCGGCTGAACCAGACCCGGCCGCCGAGTCGGCTTCTCGGGCTTCAGGGGGAGCAGTGACTGCTATCAGCTTCTTCAATATCAGAGATGCACCACGTCTCCAGAGAAGATGACGTTGATCAACTCTAGGTAAACTGGACAGACTCTTATTTTTCTGTTTAAAGTAGCAGTGCTTCCTCTGGAAACATCCTTCTGTCATAAATTAGAAAGCACATGCAAGGGGAAATTTTTTTCTCTCCAAAATGTACATGAAGAAAAGGAAAATGGAAGAGAGGACTGGAAGGGGGCTGCTAAGAAATGAGAGAGACCACCGGCTGCGTTTGTTCTGAAAACTTTTCCTTTTTTTCCAATCCTTACCCGAGGATATTTTTCCCATTGATTTTTAGGGAAAGTGGAATAGAGTGGGAAAGACAGAGAGAAATATCGATGTGAGAGAAACACATGGATTGGTTGCCTCCTGCACATGCCCTGACCAGGGCCCGGGTCAGGGAGGAGCTGCAACCGAGGTACGTGCCCTTGACCGGACCCTTCGGTCCGCAGGCTCAGAGCCAAACCTGCTAGGGTTCTGAAAACGTCTCGTGGCCGACATTGGTTTCATTCTGCGTTTGATATACACCTGCCTCCTGGTAAAAGCAAGGGAATAAAGTCACAAACTCCGGTATTGTCATCACCATAAAGCCATGCCCAGGAGAGGCCTGGCGCGTCACCCACCGGAGGGCCGGGCCGCTGCTTCACTTTGCTCTTATTGTTTCTACATTAAGCTCCAGGGAAGCCAGCAAGGAGCTCCTACCAAGCAAGTGTTGTAATTCGTGAAACCCACGAGGAAGGGCCCTCCCCACAAGCGAGCCCCACGGCTGAGACTGGGCGGAAAGCAGCCTGAAACCAGTCACACCAAATAGAATGGTACAAAGATGATTCACCAGGTCCCAGGAGAATCCGTGAGCGTGACTGGCTGGCGCACCCGGGGCAACTCAGTCCCAAAGGGCAGAGCTGACGGGCCTGCCTCCCGCCTGCGTCCCCGGCCCTGGGGCTGCGGAGCTGGGGGTGGAGATGCTTAAGGGACGAGCTGGCTGAGGGAGCCCTCCTGTAGGGCTGGTAGCACTGCAGTGGCTGCTTGTTTGCCGTTAAGGCTCTTTGTGGCCAATGGATACATCTGCTCGAAATGCTCTCCAGGGTGTGATGTGAAATGATTTATCCAGAAGGCTGCACAGCTGACATCCGATAAAACATTTGGAATCAGTTTAGACGTGCGTTACCTAGAAGCAGCATTCCCTCCCCACTGCTAAATTTAAGCTCTAAGGAAATCTGTTTCTCATAGGCTGTCTCTGTCCTGGAAAGAGCATGCACCCCTCTTCCCCAACCCGTGGATTTGAAGTGTATAAATCACCCGTTCTTCTACCTCCCTCTGTGTAAGCGCACAGGCAGACGCACACACACCCCTATCTCTTTTAACAAAAACATTTCGGAACAGAAGAAGGAATTCACAGAAGTGATAACGATGAGCTTCCCAGGCCAGGAAGCGGAGGGAGGGTGCCTGCCAGTAGCTCACAAGCAACGGCTGCCTGACTCCTGCAAAAGCCGCAGAGGGATCATCGGGTCCCTCAGCCGCCCTTTAGAACAGAGACAGAAACTGTGAGATTAAAAATGTCCCCACAGAACCCCCGCGTACTTACTGGGTCCCAGAGAACCAGAGGCTTACCCTGCCGCTCACTGTGCTGGGGTGTGAACAAGCTGACGTGCCCGACAGCTAAAACCTAACAGGAAACAGTCAACACACACATGTAGTCTGATTCAGTCTATCCTAGTCTATGCTTGAACATTAAGAAACTTATTTTAAAACTAGAGGCCCGGTGCACAAAATTCGTGCACGGGGGTGGGGGGGCAGTCCTCAACCTAGCCTGCACCCTCTCGCAATCCAGAACCACTGGCTCCTAACCGCTAGTCTGCCTGCCTACCTGATCGCCCCTAACCACTTGCCTGCCTTCCTAATCACCCCTAACCGCCTCTGCCTCAGCCCCCACTGCTGTGGCTTCGTCCGGAAGGATGTCTAGAATGATGTCAGAAGGTCGTTTGGCTGTCAGGTCTAATTAGCATATTACGCTTTTATTATTATAGATGTTTCTTGATGCAATTTAAAAGCAAAATCAATATGTGGATGTTAATATCCTTATCTCAAATATAGATTTCAAAACAATTTCAAGAAAGAACGAACCAAGTTTAAGCAGAACCCAGGAAGAGTTCCAGGCGCTCAGGGGCTCGGCTCGCAGCGCTGGCAATTACAACCCACAGTCACAAGGACACCACATCTTTCACTTTGCCCGCTTGGCTTGGTTTTGCATGGTGATGATGCTACTTACCTGAGTTCTTCACCTCGCCTGGGATTACTGAGCCAGAGAATGGGAGGCAATAGCAAGGGGGCCAGGAAAGATGCCTAGGACTCTACCCAATCTGTAGCAGTGCTCATAAATGCCTCCAAGTGCAAGAAAGGGTCAGCAAGCCTTGTTTTGTCTGAGTCATCTCCTCCCCGAAAAGTAGCTCAGCAGGAGCATCTGACCAAGCACAGCCTTCTGTGGCCCTCTCTTAAGGTGAGCAAACAGGCAGGACCCCAGAACTGGGAAAAGCCTTTGGCTATTCTATGCCCAAGGCAGCAGATCTTCTGAATACTTACCACCTTAGAGAGTCCAAACCAGGTGGGTTGCTTGGTCCCTTGAGTTTCCAGGGTTTTCTATCAAGGCCTTTTGCCAAAACTGCTGTGGCCACCATGCGTTGTGAGATTACTGGGCTCTGCTAGTGAATGTAGCTAGAAGTTTCCCCTTGGCATTGTCCGGGATTGGCATTAAGCCCCTGGGGGAGAAAGTGGTTCTTTGTGGGAAGTCCTAGAGTCCCACATCATACAGCATGTCAGCGGTCAGAGCATCTTCTTCTGGCCTCAGTGAGCACAAGGAAACCACCTGCAGTCCTCAGGGCCACGGGAGAGCTTTAGCCTTCCTGGGTTCTACCGTGTGGCTCCCCGTCGGAAGTACTGCTGAAACACCTGTCCTCTCACACACTCAGTGTGGGACTTGCCACGGGAGGATGTGTTCTGAAAAGTCAAGCCATCATTGGCAACCTAGTGTATGTCAGTATATCCTGGTGAATGCAAATTGCTGTTGTGTAGCACTTACCATATTACTTTGTGAACTCACTGCATGACACATGGATTGCAAGGCCATCTATAGAATGTAACTGCCTCTAGTCTCCAGTGACAGGGCTGATGTTCTACACTGGCTCTGTCCTACAAATGGGACTACTGATGTCAACATATCCTAGATGTGCCCTAGCCGGTTTGGCTCAGTGGGTAGAGTGTTGGCCTGTGGACTGAAGGGTCACGAGTTCGATTTTGGTCAAGAGCATGTACCTCAGTTGCAGACTCCATTCCCGGCCCTCCCAAAAATCAATGGAAAAAAATGTCCTCAGGTGAGGATCAACAACAAACAAAAACATATTCTGGGTGGCAATTGGTGGTCACTGCCTAAAGTAGAATTACCTGGTGGGAGGTATCTTAATGAAGGCCAGCCCACTCCCTGCTTGGTTACTGAAATTTTCACTCAGTGCTCAGGACAAAGTTTGATTGTTCCCTGATGATGTGCAGAATGCACACAGAATGCAAGTTTTCTCTTTGATTAGAACATGCAGTGATTATGGAGCCTGGCACTATATACTCAGTCATGCAAATATTTTTTGAAAGTATCCCAAGATGCTTCATAGGCAAGAGTCGTGAAGCCAAGATTCAGAGTCGGATATAAAACTAGACACGGCACTGAGCCGTATTCCTTTTCTAATGAGAAATATTTTCAGATCTCTCCTATTGTGATAGGAAGTAATCTGGGTTCCGATGAGAGCAGTGTACAATACTGGCTGTCCCCTCGGGTGTCTAGGGCTCCTGGTCAAGGCTGGGCTGTGCTTTCTACAGAGGAATCAGGGGAACTTAATAGCTTTGATGGCAACCTACTGAGTCAGGAATAGGTGTAAATCAGGTTCTTATTGGGAGACTGTAGTACTAGTCATGGAGGGGCGTGGTGTGCCGGCGAGCTGACTGCAGTTCAACCCAACCACCGGGGCTCAGCATCTTTGCACTCACTGCCAGTCCGTGCGCCACCTGCCCGGCTCCTGCTGCCATCGCTTCCTGCTGTCAGGCAGCACTTGTTCAGTCCGCAGAACTAAATTGAGTCATCTTCCTGTTAAATTGGTGCTTAAACCTTCTGTGAGTTGAAATCCCGGCCCTTATAGCCGTTACTGTCATTGTTCAACGACAGCCACTGTGATGTTTGGTAGCTCTTGGAATCGTGTTCTAATGGGAAAATCTGTAGGAAGTAAATGCCAGATTTAAAAGTTATAAGGGCAAGTGAGCAAGTGCATGTGTCACTAAAACTATTATTCACAGTGGTTTCCGCTTTATTATGCCCAGTGTTCCGTCTGATGAAGAGCACACATTGAAATGCACTAACCCAGGACTTGGAAGCACTGTTTGGATTCGGGAACCAATGGAAACAGGCCTCTCCTCGGTGGGGAGCTGACTATGGATAGATTTTTAAATGTGCTCTGTGGAAAGCCAGGCGTTCTGAGTGTCTCCAGAATTCAAACCCGGTCCTAAGGAAGCACTGGAGGGCGTACCAGGGCCTGGCCTTTCTAACATTCAGATGGAGGCTGAGTGCAGCTGTCCGTGGACACAGGGCCATGGAGTTGGGGCCCCTGCAGGGCCATGGAGTTAGTTCCACACAAAACATTCTCCTGCAGGACGGGGTGGAAAGGCAGGGACTCGGAATATGACAACCAGCATTTACTCACATGACCATTCACAATGAATGGGAACTCAGAACTGGGCCTGTAGCCTAGTCCAGTACCTGGGGGGGGGGGGGGGGGGGAGACGGAAGAGAAAGTAACTTGCCTGTGACTATGTTGGAAAGGGAACAAGAGAGCTACATGGTCAGGGGAATGTTTAAGCCCAAATACGTCAGTGTAGTGACATAGCTTTGTTGGAGGATCACATTGAGATTATTTTAAAAGTTCTTTTTTGTTCAAAGAAAACAGCAAGGACAGTATCCATGAAGCACATTGACTTTGGCCACCGTATGTGGCTTGATTCCTTCTAAGCACAACCTTAACAGTTCTTGGTAAATCCGTATTTCAGTTCCATAGAGAGAAGGACAGTACTCTGCAGCCACTTCCTAAGTGAAATGCAGTGGTAAGGGAAAGGAGGTACACTTTGGGGTTCCTCAGGAAAGTGCGTTTCTGCTTGTCCATCGACCTTGCTCAAGTTCCACCACCTGATTCTCCAGCCCCTCACCCCGAAACCCTCTGTGAGCTGGTCTGTCCCGCTCCCAGAGCCCTCTGGTCAGGCTCTGCCTTACCTGCCTCTGAAGCCCGTACTGAGGCTTGGTGATGCCCACTGCCAGCGTGGGACCCACGAGCTCGAGTCCGGCTGCCACCAAACCCCCCAGTCTGCCTAGTCCCCAGGTTGCTCATTCCTCCAAGTTGGCCTCCTTGTCAGGATTGGGTCTTTGCCCAGCTTTCCCTTTAATTTTTGCCAGTTAGTTGCCCTGTCCAGTAGACTCTTCCCCCTCAAAGACAGGCTGCTACATCCTGAGCACGAGTTCCTAGTGAGGGAGCCCTGAAGTTGGCACCCCCGCCCCACGTCCTCTCCTCCAAACGTGGGCGGATCAGCTGGGACCATGGCTCTCCTTTGCTGGCTCCAGGAGCTCAGGTTCTCAGTCTGTGGCCCCGTTTCCTCACTCAGCTGGAGGACTGTGGCCATCCCACATGCACTTTTTTTTTAAGTTTTGTATTTAGACTCATGGGTGCACGAGTCCCACGTAGCCTCCAATCGATTTCCACAAATGGTGATGTCAACAGCATAGCTGTAGTACGTCACAGTTACAGGACACTCTATCGATGTCCTACACTGTCAACACCGGGGAACGGACAGCAGTATGTTACGGTTAACCAGACCCCAGACCTTACTCAGTTTTCACCACTTTTGAAACCTGTCATTTGTGTGTGTGTGTGTGTGTGTGTGTGTGCACATAGTTCTTGGCAGTCTCACACCGTGTGTGAAGTTGTGTGTCAAGCACCACAGTCGAGGTACAGGACTGTGCCATCACCACCACCGAAGGGCTCCGTGCTCCGTGTCTGTGCCGCCTCCCCCACACACACCCGCCGCACCCAGCGCAGTCTGCTCTCCACCTCGGTACTTGTGTCCTTTTCACAATGTTATACAAATTAAATCATAAAGTACGTAATCTTTTCATTAAGCATAATACCCTTGAGGCCAACCCAGCTTGTTGCTCGCATCGACGGTGCTTTCCTTTTATTGACGAGCAGCATTCCGCCGCCCCGTGTGCCAGCTGCTCAGCTGGATGAGGATGGAGGGACCATCGCCGCCGCCTTGGGGACCCGCTCCGCAGTCCTCCGGCGCAGTGAGTCCGCAGGGGCTCAGGCTGAGAACCCCTCTCCCTGACTGTGGGACACTGGGTTAAAGGAGAGTTAAGCTACTTCCAGCATTTTGCTATTACACTTACAGCTACTACAAACATTTGTATCCAGGTGTTGGGGGAACCGGAGTTTTCATGTCTCTCAGATAAATGCCCAAGAGTGCCGCTGCTGGGTGATATGGTGAATGCATATTTAGTTTTACGTGAAACTGCCAAACTATTTTGCAGAGTGGATGCACATTTCACATCCCCACATTCATTTAGCTGTTCTAGTTGGTGTAAAATGATACCTCACTGTGGTTTTAATCAGTATTTTTCTAATGATTTATGATATGCTTATTTGCCATCCATATCTCCTCTCTGGTGAAATATCAGTTAATATATTTTGCCCATTTTATATATATATTTTTTATAAATGTTCTTTATAGTCTGTAGATTGTCTTTCACTCTGTTAGCAGTGTTTTTCATAGCAGAAGTTTTTAAATCTATTGATTTCTTTTATGGATTTTGATGTCATGTCTAAGAACTCTGCAGTATAGAAACTAAGCACATGTTTATATGTGTTTGAATCTGCATAAAGAACGGAAAGGGCACCTGATCTAATTAAAGCGTAGGAGCTGTGGGACCAGGAGGATGTGGGCAGGGTAGGAGGTATGCCTTTTCATCTTTTCATATTAAATTTTTAACTATGTGAATAAATTAATTTAAAAAAATAGAGCATGGGCTTTGAGTCAGATCAGAATTTCAATACAAGCTCCATAGATTGGTTGTTGGCGTTTGGAAAAGTTATTTATTACTTCAGTTTCCTCATCCATAAAATTAAATGTAAAAATAGACAAAATACCCCAGGACATTTTATGAAGATTAAATGTATGTGAAAATACTCAATTTAATAAATAATGAATCAATTATAGGATTGAATTAAAATCATGAACCAAAGCAAAATTTATATTTTAATATAAAACAGCTTAAATATGTCCTATTGCTTCACAGTCGTCTTTGGTGACATACTGCTCAGTTTTTCTCAGCTGTGCTAGGGAACTATAATGGCTGCATTTGTGATCTCTGCTTCTCCAATAAATGCTGTTTTGATAAGCATTTCTAATGCTTATAAGCTATGTTCTTTACACCACCTAACAATTTCTAAAATTATCATTAGCTAGGAATTATTAGTTTTTAATTTTGTTTTGTTAATCCTTACCTGAGGGTATTTTTCCCATTGATTTTTAGAGAGAGTGGAAAGGAGAGGGAGAGACAGAGAGAGGGAAAAACATTGATGTGAGAGAGACACACAGACTGGTTGCTTCCCGCACGACCCCAAACAGGGCCAGAGATTGAGCCTGCAACGGATGTATGTGCCCTTGATAGGAATCAAAGTCAGTTCCTGGGCCGATGCTCTATCCACTGAACCAAACCGGCTAGAGCAGGAATTATTAGTCTTAATGTATAGGTGAGAACCAAGGGCTAAGAGAGGTAAAATGACTTTATAGTTTGTCTAATTCCAGAGCTTTTATATCTAACTTTGTTGTCGGTGTGATCCAGAATATTCTCCATGGAACTCCAGTCCCTAGGAATATTACTAAAAAAAATAAAAATAAATTCATTGGACAAATAAATTTAACATACACTTTAAAAAAGCATATTGTAAAAGCCCTTCTTCAGAGTTTGTAATGTATAGTAGCAAATCAAAGGTTCTGAGAAGTCCTGTAGTCTCTAACACAGCATTTTCCAAATTAACTTAACCACGGGCTTTTTACATATGCTAGTATTTCTATCAGCCCCGCTCAGAACTGGCATTCCATAGAAAACCTTTTAGGGAACCTTGCACTCAGCATATGTGCTGCCCTGTTTTAAAATGCTTGATATTTCTGTACTATCTAATCCTAATATGAGTGATACCAAAGTGCTCCAGTTTCACAAGAACTCTACAAATAACTTATATGACATGACGGCATCTTCCTGATGAAAGTAATAATCCTATGGCAAACTTAGTGAAATTATACATATGCCTTTGGTTTCTAAAGATAACCCTACAAGAGTAGCAAGTTTATATCAACAACTCTGAGAGCAAATGATAAACATAAATCTCTTTCCTAATAAGCCTGGTGCGCTATTAACATGTTTAAGATAAAAATGTAAGTTTATTGGAGGAGCTCAATTTAACATCAAATCAAGTTTATTGGAGGAGCTCAATTTAACTAATAAAAAAAATGTTAACATACAACCAAAGAATCTATTTTTTTTTATCTGAGTCACTACCTTTAATTCCAGTACTTATTATAGGCTCTCTTCTTATAGGCTCTTAGAAAATACTATTTTATATTATTTCTGCCACTCAGCTCAAATGTCAGGAGGAACTACGCTTTCTGTTCCGTGTCCCGGAGTTCTAACCTCTTATATAGTAACTATTTAAACAAATTCTTGGTGATGAGTGTGATGTTGATGGTAACGGTCTTAGATACATCATTATGGGCATACATCTAACATGAAATCATACTAAATGCCTCTTTTTCTAAAAGTTTTCCTTTTGTAATGTTGGCAAAATTACTCCAATACACTCTTTAATAGTAACAGCATCAGAGCAACGAGCTAGCCCAGGCTGGCCACTGTTATGTTGCTCTTAGAAGGTAAAGGAAAATTATCTTTTCATTCCAGCTTGCTGTTTTTTCTTTTTTTCCATTCTGCTGGGATTAAAAATAAAATATTAGAGTTATAAAACTCGAATGTTGTGCTGTTTTTGTTGATAAGTGCAATTAGTAATGTTTCAAAATTATTTTAAAACCTTTAAATGACTTAATAGAAGTCAGTGACATACGTAACAAAAAGCAGTTTAAAGATACAATAGAAATAAATTCATTTTCCCTAAAAACTAATTTAAATTAAAATGAAAATAAGTTTTATTTCCTCTACATCTTATGCAAGAAATGAAGAACTGAGAGTTACAATAACTAATACAATACCTTGATTATTTTTAATAGAACCACCTGTGATTTTTCCCTATGGAATACTTTACAAGGGTCTAAACTAAGACATCTAATAGTGTCAGGCATAAATTGTCATGAATTGAACTTAAGATTTTCTTATTAATTAATTTTTTTCCATGAGGGTGGATATTACTTCCTCTTTGTCCTAAGCTACTAAAAGTATACAAAAGACACTTTGGTAATATTCTTGAACACACTGTTTCCCAGAACTTTAAGTCTGGGTCTTTAGAGTAAGCTAAACCCTGCAGTGGAGCAAAATTTAGCTTGATTTGATGTTCATGACTTACAAAACAATCCAACTTTATTTTGCCTCTGACTTTTAAGCTTGGCTTACAATAAAATGAAAAATAAATCGATAAATGCATTTTGTGAAACTGTTTAAATGTTTATCTACCTAGCAACTTCAAATGTCTTCATATAGAACACAAAACTGTTACCTTTTCTGTTCTTAAGCTAACAATTGTGATACAATTCACACAACTTAAGATTCTAAACTAATGCCATCTGTTGCTATGAATCTGAAAGGTAGTGCCTCATTTGGCGACTTTCATTACATTAAAACCAGGTAATTTGGACTTGTGAACTCCCAGTAACCCATAAAAATGCTCTAATTTCTAATTTGGGAATTAGAAATTAGAATTCACATGTTCTTAAAATGAAAGCCTCAAAATAGTGATTCCTGATGCTCAAAATTAAAACCAATTTTAAAAATGTTTAACTTTAATAGAAATCAACCCCAAGTATTCATAAAATTTAACGTATTTTGTTAACTTCCTGCTTTGGGTTTATGTTCTTTACTGACTGATGGTCCATATAGGAGGACCCAGCAATTAATATGTTCATTAGAAAAGGATTTATTCAAATGCTTATCTACTGCTATAACTATATGGTATATATTGGTAATACCAGACTACATAATTTACTTGTCTCTTCATATCATACATAATTATAGGATTCCAAAGTTTACTTTTATTTTAACAAGTCTAAAAAGTACTTATTTTCAGGGCTATGAAACAAAATTTAATATATGTAAATAAATTAAATGCTCGTTAACACTCCACCAGATTTTGCCTTATAATATCTGACAGTTATAGTGTAGAGTGAAGATAGAGACTTCATTCTTTTTTTTTTTTAATATATTTTATTGATTTTTTACAGAGTGGGAGAGTTAGAAACATCGATGAGAGAGAAACATCGATCAGCTGCCTCTTGCACACCCCCTACTGGGGATGTGCCCGCAACCAAGGTACATGCCCTTGACCGGAATCGAACCTGGGACCCTTCAGTCCGCAGGCCACTGAGCCAAACCAGTTAGGGCTCTATCAAATATTTAAGTAAGAAATAATACCAATCATTTATAAATACTTCCAGAAAATAGAGATTGGAATATTTTTCAACTCATTCTATGAGGTCATTATTAAGCTTATTCCAAAGACAGCAAAAGAAAACCACAGACCAATATCCCTCATGAATTATAGTAAAACCCTTAATGAAATAGTAAGTAGTAAATCAAATTAAGACCCTCTTTCTGCAGTGCTGTAAAGGGCCCACTTCTTGGCCTATTGGTAAAGTACTGAGTGGGTATTTTTGGCCACTTATGGTTCAAGATTTTTAGATTTAAATACACACATGCAAGAAATAAAAGAATGACTAGTCCATGCCTTAAAAATATAACTAATTTAGTAAAAGATAAAGATTAATAGAAAAAGGTATAAAGTGTTTCAGGAAATAACCTAACTGACCTATATATTTAACTGTTTTTATTTTATTCTTGAGGGGACATGAGAAGAAAATGACAAGAAAAACTTTATAAAGGAAATACAGTTTGGGTTGCCTTAATCATGAATAGGTAAAATTTCAATAGGTGAAGAGAGAGAAAAATTTAGGTGGAGATTTACATGAGCAAAGCTTGAAGTGTATTTAAAGGGAGAAACATAAGGTCAGGTTTGACACTACCACTACATGTATCGATTTAGGGGGGGAGAAAAACACTTGAAGGCCACGCTGAAGATACGAACTTACTTAAAGTGTAGAGGAGTAATTTAAATTTTCAGAGCAGGTTGAGAATGCTATGGTTCTCCAACCACTTTCTCAACCTTTCATGTGTTGGTGAGATCAAAACTATTTTCATAACATGTTATTTGCCTTTTCAGTTGTTCAAGTTTCCAGATGCTACATGACATGTGATATCATAAGACAGTGAATGCAGAGGCAGATATGAGAATCTAAGAGTCCTCTATTAAACCAGGCAGTAAAGACCTAAACCGGAAGTAATGAGTTATATATTTTTACATATAAGAACATAAACCAATCTCATTCTTCTTGCTATTGTTTTGTAAAATAGTTTCATTAAAATGTTATTTACATTAACATATAATGGTTTATGATTTTTATATGAATTAAATTTTTAAAAGTTCTCATTTTGTTTTTGTTTGAGAGGGAGAAGGAGAAGAAATATCAATGATGAGAGAATCATTGATCAGCTGCCTCCTACATGCCCCCTATGGGGATCATGGGGATCGAGCCCACAACCCGGGCATGTGCCCTGACCAACAATCGAATCATGACCTCAAACACCAGCTGGGCGAAGTTTGTTCTAATTTTGAATACATTAAATTTGGAAAGATGTTACCCATATATATAAAAGTTACTTGGGGTCCTCAATAATTTTTATCCATATAAAGGGGTCCTGAGACCAAAAAGTTTGACAACTTCTGAAAAGAATTAAGGACATTACCATTTCAGTTTTATAACTACTGTGTTTAAAGATTAAATAAAAGATAACTCAGAGGGAAAAACTGATATAACTTTAGCGGCAAAATGGGGAAGGACACAAGAATAAAAGTTCAGCCTGAATGATTTGGGAGAATAACAGATTAAGAGATAAGGAAATTAAAAAGAATTACGTTTTGACACATAAAATGTCAGCCAAGTCGCCAAGTAGAGACATAGCTGAAAATGAAATACATAAAGGCTGAGATACAGCTGATGGTCATACGTGTAGGAAAGACCAGGCTGTTTTGGTTTCTTGGATCACTTGTCCCCAATTCCTTATTGGAGGACTGTTGTAGTTTCTTCTGAAAACAATCGCTTTATACCACAATTCTGGAAGCTTCTGGGTTACATTATTTTTACTAAGTGCTTTTTAAAATATTTTCTTAGTGGCAGTCTGGTGTAGTTGTAGGGGAACCAGACAAAAGACAAAAAAACCTCGTTCTCATTACTCACTTTCTCTGGAGTTCACATTCTGCAATTTATAAAATAAAGGGGAATGTGCAAAGATAATCTGTAAGGTTTCTTCAGATCTAAAATTTTATGAAACAGCTATCATCCCCTTATCATGAACACACACATATCCCCCAGCCTCCAAGAGCTACAGAACCAACCCAGATATTACCCAGCAATACCTTTCCCAATTAACTGCGTCTGTTATTGCTTCTGTGTAAACTAAGACTATCGTTAAATTTATTGTGAAAGCCACCTCCTTAGAATTTTAAGAGAAGGCCTGAATCTTGTATTCTGTCAACAAATTTGACTTTACCTGACTGGTAGACTTCTTGATTTTGCAAATTTTAAGCATATCCTGCTCTGATACCTACTTCCTTCCCCCAACCCCCTACCTACCCACCCCCATTCCAGGCTAAATAGTTCCATGTTTGTTTTGCTTCATCTTAAAAACCAATCCTGTCCATTCCACTGATCCTTTAATTTGCCTTTTGCTAGAATTTCTTCAATTCTATTAAATCTTTCTTGAAGTCATGGGATTGAACATGAACTAATAATTGCAGGCTGAATAATGTCATAGGAAAAAACATATCAGTTTCCTGGGCCTTTGGTGGCAATGTATCAGGCTGTTATCTTCATGGAACTGCTTATGAATTATAGTTTCTAGCAGTGCTTATCTTTCATTTTACCAGCAAAAAAACTCTTTTTTTCAATGAAATTTAATAGGATACCCTACAGTATAAAACAGACCATAAAATGCAACTGCTGACTGGGGTTTGTTGAGGCCTAAAGCCCCACAGATTGGATCAGCCCTTGTCCCTCCTTCAGATCTCATCCAACCAAGGCCCTTTAGGTGGTGCCCAGGCAGCATGAAGCACACATAGAAACCCATAGCATTGTTATGTATTAAAGATGTCAATGTACATGTGAAAATCAAAGTTTCAAATAAATTACTCAGAAGGCCTCTTTACTGCAACATCAATAAAACATTCATCTCAATTTACTCAAACACATAAAACTTTTTCACAGGTGCATTTTAGGGAAACTGCCCTTTTGTAAGAAGTCAAGGAATGGATACAGCATTCACTTAAAACAAATACTGACTATAATAACTAGTAATTCCTCCTATAGTAGATGTCAACATAGTACAAAATATCAAACACATATTAGCAGTGATCAAGATTAATTTTTATTGCACATTTGCTTACAAGTTTGCTTCTTTCAGATAGAGCTAAACAAGTATTGAGTTAGTTTCAGCCATTCTTCCAGCATCTGAATTACAGCAGTGAATTTCTTGCATGTTCCCCTAGACTCATGTCCCAGAAACTAGAACATTAGCCTTCCCTATCTGTCTAGGTACTGGAGCAGATTTAACATTTTCTAAAATTGTAACCATTCAAAAACGAACAGCACACTGTAAAGAAAACAATGTGTATGTCTTCATATAATCCAGGCTCAGAGAATTTCTGATAACATAATATTGTAAAGGCAACTATAAACCCATCTTCTTCTAAATTATTTAATTCTTTTAATGTATAATTAAGCATTGATTTCAGAAAATTTTAACACTTTGGAAAACTGATTCTCTCACAATTAGGCTTTTATAACGTCTCCCCTCCCATGAAGAAACAACCCACAATGACTTCAAATCTTATTAAGGAACTATTATCTGAGATTAAGCTGTTCAGTAGTGTTCCTATTTCCTTTCCACTGTACTGCACAGTTTAATGCAAATGGAGAATATGCTATCCAAGCTGAAATAATATGGCATTTGAGCAGTTCAAACTTTAAACAGACTAGAATGGTTCATAGCTTGATGAACAAAAAAAACACAAGAATGGAAAATTACTATAGTAAACACAAAATTTTGGCCATTAATGGAGCAAAAAAGTAATGGCTAATACTCCTACTTTAAGATAGTCAATATTATAGCAAAAAAGAAGTGACAACAGCTATTTGGCAAAAATCTTCTAAATTGTCCCAAGTTTTCAAATGGGAAGTTATTTTTAATGCATCACTCAAATTTTACACTTCACTCACTCACATTTTCCTTTTTAGACCTATTCAGAAGAAATTATTCTATTTAAACTTAATCTAGTTTTTCCTGACACACTTTTAAAGAAAATTACTAAAATCGAGAGTCTAAGAAACTTTTTAATCACTCAAATATTTTAAGCTTAAACCGCAATATAGAAATGAGATCTTTCTTACTCTATCTAGAATGATTTTGTTACCAAATTTGTGAAAACTCTATTCCACAGCTTTTCTGTATAACAATCACAATTTATGAAAAATGCATCTCAATTCCACAGCAAACTAGCATCAATGCTTATTCCACATAGGTGCTGCCAGTGGTCCCTGCGGTGTCCTTTCAACAATGACAAACTCATCAGGATTGCCAAATGCCTCATAGTAAACCAATAAATCTTGTATTGCATGCTCCTCAATCTGAAAGGAGGGAAGAAAAAAAAAAAAAGGCTTGTTTTAGTCTTTTAATTGCCAACTGAGAAGGAGGATGTTAGCATTCCATTTTCCTTCTGTGGAACTACCATTGTCTGGGAATACAACATAGTGGAATTAAAATTAGGCATCCTATTATCCCCTTGCCAAGAAGGCTTAAGGCCTCAACAAGGATAATCAGATACCCACCTTTCCTTGAATTTTAATCTTGAGTAGAAGAAAAAAGAAACTGAAAATAGTTGTTAAAACCCACTCATTGTGAGAGAATTTCTGTTATTGTACAGGTCTTTGAACTTTTGCTTCTCAGGTCTTTAGGGCAACTGTGGGTCTTTGTTTCCAATCCTGGCTCTTTGTTCTTTCAGCTTAAGTTTGTGGAATCTTAATATCCCTCAAATAAATTTTCTTTTCCTATGTAAGCCAGAATTGGTGTGTGTTGCTTCAAGAACTCAATGATCCTTACTGAACTTCCAAGGCAGGTGTAATATGCTATATAATGCCAAATTCTCTACAGGTCACTCTTAAAACAGTTCAAAGAATCACCAGTGCTAAAAATATTAGCATTATCACAATTTATTAGTTCTAAATTAGTTATCCTGAATACATCAATACTTAAATTGCTAAATCTCAGTTTACTTTTACATTGTATTTGCATTTTAATCTGACAAACATATGTACCTACACAAAGCAAACAAACATAATTTCTTAAGATCTAAGGATAAAATGTAGTGTAGAACTTCCCTAAATTAAACCCATTTATGCATATTCTTTACCTGAATCAAAGCCAAGGGTTTTTCTCGACTTCTGATAAGTGCTGCTTCCTGTTGTAGTTCCTCTTCTACAATAGATGCGAAAGTGACTGGGGCTACCACAGGAGGAGCAGTCAGTGAAGAAGATAACCAGGGACTGAAAGAATAACAGTAATGAGCTTTCATTCATCTTCCCGAAGTTCTGCACACAGTACCTCCTCTGAAATACTCTTTAACAGTGTTACATTTTTTCCCCAGTGACCTACAACATAAGGGACCTGGGAACTTTTGCATTCAATTAACAGAATGGCCAAAACCGGTTTGGCTCAGTGGATAGAGCGTCGGCCTGCGGACTGAAAGGCCTCAGGTTCGATTCCGGTCAAGGGCATATGCCTTGGTTGCGGGCACATCCCCAGTTGGGGGTGTGCAAGAGGCAGCTGATCGATGTTTCTCTCTCATCGATGTTTCTAGCTCTCTATCCCTCTCTCTTCCTCTCTGTAAAAACACAGAATGATGAGGTGAGAAACAGAAAAAAAGGAGAACTAATATTTTATTTGGATTAGTGCTGTAGAGAAAACTTTGGAAAACTCCAAAAAGTGGGATGGGGCAGAAGCAATATAACAACAGACAGGTAACTCAAACTGTGTAGCATAGCGTACTCAGAGAATACATTCTATTCAATATACTATTCCCAATATCTTAATATTCTCTTTCAGTGCTAAGCAATGGCCTATCTTTGGAGGTCCCAAAGCTAATCAATTAACCTTACTTGTGACTTTCCAGAAGGGGTACATCTGATATATGGTTGCCTTCTGGTCCTGGGGTGCCATGAGTAGAGCATCTGCAAAACAAATGCCAAACGGAAGACTAAAGCTTCTAGTTACACATCAGTAACACTGCTTATGAACAGGAATCCAGAGGGAGACTGCAATCCCAAACCAGGGACAGATTAATGTGTGCAGTTAGACTTACCTTTAAAATTATAAGCAAAAAAAAATCTGTATGTACTTATAAAATCTTGTATATAATATACCATAAGAGAAGATTTTGCAAGAAGTGGTCTGGTTGTTTTTTGGGTTTTTTTTATATTCATGGAGCCATTTATTGTAATCAAACATATATTAAGAAATACAGACAACTTTGTGAAGAATGTTTTACATTAATATTTTGACTAAAAAGTGACAAATTTGCACTATGTTCCCAACATCGTTTAGTTATAATGTTGATGAGATACAGTAGGAATTTAACTCGTATTTTTATCAATTAGCCTAGGGTGAAATTAGTTTCATTATACCTCTTCTCTCTTAAAGTTGAAGAACCTATCAATGACATTAAAAGAGCACTTACTTGTATATAAAAACAAGATAATTAGTATCTAAATTTTGTGAGCAATTAATATATACTGAGTGGCCAGATTATTATGATCTCTGAATGTATAATAATCTGGCCACTCAGTGTGTGTGTGTGTGTGTGTGTGTGTGTGTGTGTGTGTGTGTATTAGAGGCCCGGTGCATGAATTCGTGCATGGGTGGGATCTGGCCAGCCTGGCCGGGGGAGGGGACATGGGCGGTTGGCCGGCCTGCCTGCTGGTCGAACTCCTGGTCGAGGGGACAATCCTATCTAATAAAACAGTAATATGCAAATTAACCATACCTTCGCTATGCCCACAGCCAATCAGAGCGAACAAGATGGAGGTTAATTTGCATATGCTGAGGGAGGGAGGAGTGAAGAAAGCAGAAAGCATGGCGGGTGGGCGGTGGCGCAGCTGTGGAGCACGCGGCCATGGTGGCCTCTGAGGCGGTGGTGGGCAGTGTGAGCGGTGGCGACGTGGCCACAGCGGTGGCGGCAGTGGCGGTGGGCGGGGCACGCAGTGGAGGCGGCAGGCGGGGCATGGCAGGCGGTGTGCGAGGCCGCGGTGGCCTTGGAGGCGGTGGTGGCTGCAGGCGGGGCGTGGTGAGGCAGGTGGCGCGTGGTAGGGCAGGTGGGCGGGTGGGGCGCACAGCAGTAGCGTGCGGGGCTGAGGAGGCGGCGGCGTGCGCGGCAGGTCAGGGTGATCAGAGGCGGCAGCAGCACACGGCCACAGAGGCAGTTGCGTTAGCGGGCACAGAGGGTTGAGAGTGCGGGGCGAGGTGGGCTGGGTTGGGTGGGCGGGACGGGTGGGAGGCGCCCCGCCCATTCCGTCCGCCCCGCCCGCCGCAGTGGGAGAGGTGGGGGGGCAGGAGGGAAGCTCGCCAGAAGTCTTGCAGGAAATATTCCTGCAACGGGTCCCTAGTTTACATATAAGCCTTTTATTAGATAGGATATACACTGAGTGGCCAGATTATTATGCATTCAGAGATCATAATAATCTGGCCACTCAGTGTATAATCTAAATTTTGTGAGTGACTAAAATATAGTAAATGTTTTGACAAGCTAGGGACTACAGATAGGAAAGAAATATACGATATGATCTCTACTTTCATGAAGAAACAACATATAAAATGACATAATACAACAGAAAATAATTTAAGACAGTGTCTAACAAACTGAGATGTGGAGACTGTAAGGACCTATATAAAAAAGATTTGGTTATTTGAGAAGCCCCCGAGCAGAAAGGGGTGTGGGATGAGGAGAGTAGGAAGCATTCCTGTATGGGGGAAAATTAAAGGTACCACAGAGATGGGCCTAATTATGGAATTTTAGAGTGAGAAAGGTATCTAGAGATTATCTAGATTAATCAAGTGCCCTCTTTCAGCAATGAGCAAACATAGACCTAGACAGGTTTAACAAAGTCTGAGAGTGAACAAACAGGGCCTGAAATATTAACTTCCTGATTCATTTATGCACATCTGGGTGTGTGGCAGCACTATGATGCTGAAAATCAAGATGATTAAAACTCCGAAAGAACTTTGGTAGGGAAATTTTTAAATGTATTTAAGCAAAGATAAAACATGAGAATACTATAATTGATATCTATACCAATACTAGAGGCCCAGTGCATGATTGAATCATGCACGTGTAGGGTCCCCTACATGCTTTCGTTTTCGATTGCAGGGGAGCTGGGTGCCTGTCCGCTGGTGCACCAGGCCTTTCAGAAGCCTCCGGCTCGGTGGAGGCTTCTGAAAGGCCTGGTGCTGGAGCAGACAGGCACCCAGCTCCCCCACTTTTGATGGTCCACGTCGGGACGTGAGCTCGCACCGCCGCTGGTGACGAGAGCTCAGCGTCCCGCTGGCCCAATCAGCTACCCTGGCCACCCCAAGTCCCGCCCCCTGCGCCTCCCACTGGCCCAATCGTGGGCGTAGCGGAGTGATGGTAATTTACATATTACCATTTTATTAGGTAGGATGTACAAAGAACTATGGATTCACAGATGAAATTAATAGGGAAGAGGACATATGCTGTTGGCTTCACTGAGGAAATGACATTAAAACTGAGGAGAGTGACATAAAGATAAGGTTTTGGTCATACAAATACATGGACAGGTAAAATATTTTGGTGGCTTTAAGTAAAAGTAAGCTGTTCTCTTCAATAAACAGAAGAGTATGGAAGAGATTAAAAGGGAAATAAAGTTAAAATGAGGCAGAGGGGCCAGAATGCAAAATGCACTGAAAGCTAGAATGTTTAGACCTTATGTGTGGGCAAAGCTACTGAGAATATTTCCGTAAACTTATTTAATCTTTGCAATACTCTGGGAAGAAAGCATGTATTATTTCCCTTATACTGATGAGGAAACTAAGACTCAGAGCATTATACAATTTGCCTGATTCACAAATTGGGTAAGTGACAGAGACCAAACTCAAATCCAGGCCTTTTTCAGAGTACAGTGTGTTCCGTTATCACAAAGCTATGATTATTTCTAGTATTCCCCTTAGTCTAGAATACATTCCACTACAAATGTCTTCTCATTCTTTAAGGACTGGCTAAAGTATCACCTCCTCTCTGCTCCTACAACAAAATTACTCTTATAGAGCCTCACATGCTGTATTATTATTGTTTACTAGTGTCCCAGTGCATGAAAACTCATGCACTGGAGGGGGGGTTCCTCAGCCTGGCCTGCCCCCTCCTACAGTCGGGAGCCCTCAGGGGTGGGAGGCGACCCGGCGATCAGGGAAAGGCGACGCCCCCATCACACCTCTGCTGTTGCCACGGCCGGCAGCACAAGCCTCGGCCGGCTCTGGTTACCTGAGCCTTGGGCAGCCCTGGGCAGCTGGGCAGCCGCCATCCGAGGCTTGCCTGCACCTTGGGCCGGCCCTGGGGGACTGGGGAGACTGGGGAACTCCGAAGGCAGGCCTGCCCAGCCTTGCCACACGCCTGCCGCCCTGGCGGGGCTGAGGAAACTAGGCACCGCCATCTTGTGGCTGTGGGTGCTGCCATCTTTGAGGGCGGAGCAGTCAATTAGCATATTCCCTCCTTATTGGCTGTGGGCACCGCCATCTTTGCAACGGCATGAGGGTCAATTAGCATATTCCCTCTTTATTAAATAGGATACTTCTGTTTTACTACTAGACTAGTCTCTCAAGATATAGGCCTGTGTCTCACTCATCTTTGTATCTCAATGTCTAGCAGAACACTTGGAACATAGCTGTTTATGAAAAAGTAATTACAGCCGAAACCGGTTTGGCTCAGTGGATAGAGCGTCGGCCTGCAGACTGAAAGGTCCCAGGTTCGATTCCGGTCAAGGGCATGTACATTGATTGCGGGCACATCCCCAGTAGGGGGTGTGCAGGAGGCAGCTGGTCAATGTTTCTCTCTCATCGATGTTTCTAGCTCTCTATCCCTCTCCCTTCCTCTCTGTAAAAAATCAATAAAATATATTAAAAAAAAAAAAAAAAAGTAATTACAGAATAAATTACTGAAGCAGAAAGCCAAAAGATTTTAAGACCGTGATAAAAGCAGAGGGCCTAGCCAGTGAGCTCAGTGTTTGAGCGTTGACCTATGAACTAGGAGGTCATGGTTGGATTCTCAGTCAGGGCACATAGCCAGGCTCAATCCCTGGTAGGGGGTGTGCAGAAGGCAGCCGATCAATGATTCTCTCTCATCGATATTTCTCCCTTCCTCTGAAATCAATAAAAAAAATTGTGTGTGTGTGTGTGTGTGTGTGTGTGTGTGTGTATGTGTGTGTGTGTGTGTGTATGTATGTGTATATATATATATATAAAACCAGAGGGTTTTGTGTGTGTGTGTTTTAAAGTACCTTATTCCTTTGGATTACTGGTAACTTTTTTCTTCCAGATGTAGGTGATAAAGTACAAATAGGTATAGTTACAGGGTTCTTAGTTTTAATGATGTGCTATGATTTGATATCTACTGGATACCTGACCTATGATATCAAAAGTCTCCAGGATGAAATAAGAAACCAGGAGAAAAAAAAAAAGCCAAAAATATGACCTAGAAAGCTGTTGGGATTAACATATAAGATGATGAAAATCTAGATTAAAATGGCTGTAAAATAAATTTTAAAATTCTACTTTCTGATGGAACAGATAACTAACTACCTTAGAGTCTAAATGCAAATTCCCTCAAGTTCCGTAAAAGGACCTAAAAGTCAGTCTAAAGCTGGAGATAACAGACCTAACATAGTGACTAATGGTGATCAGAAATCATCCTGGTGTCCAGAGATCAGCTAAAGTGTTTTGAAACTTTCAAAGAAATGGAAAATATAATAATGTAGGACCAATTATTATTTAATTGTTAAGAAGTAGCAGCTACAAGCTCTCTTAGAAAAAAAATGGTATGTCACTGGCTAACAGAATTGAATATTAGGACTAAAGTATCTTATGTAGGCCTTGTTAAATTAAAGTTAAGCAATCAGAGCTTAAATATAACAATTATCTATGAAACATTTTGTAATTTATAAAGTCCTGTCATATACATTAGTAAGTCTTATACTAAACCTATAGGATAGGCATTACTGTTTTTATTTCATACTAGAGGCCCGGTGCACAAAATTCATGTTGGGGGTGATCTCTCAGCCCGGCCTGCACTCTCTTCAATCCAGGACCCCTCGGGGGATGTCTGACTGCCGGTTTAGGCCCGATCCCTGTGGGACATCCCTCTCAAAATCTGGGACCACTGGCTCTTAACTGCTCACCTGCCTGCCAGCCTGATCACCCCTAGCCACTCCCCCTGCTGGCCTGATCACCCCTAACTGCCTCTGCCTCGCCCCTGCCACTGTGGCTTTGTCCAAAAGACATCCAGTCTATCCGGTCTAATTAGCATATTACCCTTTATTAGTATAGATATGATGAAGCTGAGGTTCAGGAAAGTTCACAGAAGCCTATTGTAAGCGTTAGACTAAAACTCAAATCTGTTTCATAAAATTATAATCACAGAATTCTTTCTAATAATTTTTCAGTGGATAATCTCATTAATTATAAAATTATCCAAACAACTTTATGTCTATCAACATTTCATCTTTTTTTAAAAATATATATTTTTATTGATTTCAGAGAAGGAAGGAGAGAGACAGAAACATCAATGATGAGAAAGAAGCATTGATCCATTGATTGGCTGCCTCCTGTATGCCCCATACTGAGGATTGAGCCTGCAACCTGGGCATGTGCCCTAACCGGAAATCAAACCTTGACTTCCTGGTTTATAAGTCCACACTCAAACACTGAGCCAGGAAACATTTCATCTTAGAATGAAGTGAAATTGTTAAATAAAAAATAGAGATATGATTAAGCAAGTATAAAAATAATTCTAAAATTTCAGATAATATAGCATTATTAAGCTTAAGGTATTTGCAACACATTGCTCCAATAAACAATTTGTATAAAATTTAGTCTTCTGAAGAGAAAAACAACATAACTTTCCAGCAAAATCTTACAAATATTTGTTCAAACTTAAAACCATTAATCTTGCTGAATTTAGACTTTAAGAGAAAATCAAATTACTTTTTGCTCATACAGTTGACTTTTTAAAAAGAATTTTGTACTAGCGTAACTACAAATAAGATTAGAGCTGATATAACAATTCTTGTCTCATAAGTAGTTTTTCTTACTAATTAGAAACACAAGATCACATGTTCTGCTCAGAATTACACAAGGAGGTATTTAAGTGAAAGGAAAATGAAAGAAAACATTTTAAAATGAAAAAAAAACACATAATAATAAACAAATAGAAATTGCATAAATCTCTCTTTACTACATTTTTACATCCCCAAACAACACTGTCATTCTTGGATTTCCCTGGCCTTGAGCGGGGGGAGAGGGGGGAATCACATTTTTAACAATTAAAACAAGAATATGTGATTGGTAGAATTTCTTGAGATAAATCCCCTAATCTCTGCCCCCACCCCCCAATTCCCTCAAGGACCATAAGGATTCCTTTCTTCTTGCTTTAATTTCCACCATTTCCTTTGTTTACACTGTCCCTTTTCTCTTCTTTTAAAAATTCCATTTTATGTTAAAAAACTTGTGGCAATGAAATGTATCAATATTTTTTCTATTATTACTTATATGGCCATAAAGATAATGATCAAATATTTGGGATTGAATACATAAAAGTATTTATGAAATAATACAACTGTGGCCCAGTTATTTTTTTCCTTCTCTGAACCACTCATCTGGCACTCAGTCAGATATTGCTCTATGACTTCTTTAATACTATTATTAAACTGTACAGCAATTCCATTCTTGTTCTGTCATTTAACTTCCCTGTGTGCACATTTAGACTTACTAAATACATTTTAAACACATTTAAGGCTAGGCCTGTGTATTATAATTTTACATATACCCGAGAGGCCAGCAGAATTTTGTCCATATATCAGGTGTCCCATAATTTAGTGAATTAATAAATATTTTATTTTATCTGTTATGGTTTATCATTTCCTTTAAAAAACTCACTTATGAACTTATGATTAAATTATGACCTATGGTGAAATTAAAATTGAAAACTCAAGCTGTTTTCTTTCCCAGTGATCAGATGATAACACATAGCTATTTAAAACATCAATTTCCACTTCTACCCAACGTATGGATGGCATAATATTATCATATACTCCTTTAACTAAAAGTTCCAAAATAGTACAATAGCACATAACACCATTCATAATTAAGAGCCCTGATGTTATAGCACACTCTAGTGATCAACTATGAAACCACATGTCCTTAAAATTTTAGAGTTCCATAAAAATATGTATCCCTGCCCTGGCTGATGTGGCTCGGTTGAGCGTTGTCCTGTGCACCAAAAGGTTGCGGATTCGGTTCCAAGTCAGAGCACAAATCCAGGTTCAATCCCCAATGGGGATACATACAGGAGGCAACCAATGGATTTTTGACATTCCTCTCTCTCTCTCTCAAATCAATCAAAGCACATTTTAAAAACATTTATTTATCCAAAGAAAATAAGAAATTTTAATGTATAGTTACAATATTTAAAATATTTTAAAATAAACTTCATACATCTAAGGAATACAATATCACTTGCTATATTACAAACGTTACTTGAGGCAGAGGTATAATTTTATTTCATTTATTTATCCTGTCATTCAAAAAATGCTCACTGAGCACCTACTAAATCCTAGGAAACATTCTAAGTATTGGTGATGAGCAAAGAGATCAATCTTCCTTGCTGTCACTGAACTATGGAGTTGGATATACAGACATTAAATACTTGTAGCAGAAAACATTAAACAAAGAATCCTACTGAGAAATGTGATGAGTGAGAAGTGCACTGAGGACATACATAACAGGAACTAACCCTAAAAGGGAAGTCAGACTTTTCCAAAAAAAAAAAAAGAGACTGAATAGAGACTGAAAAAAAGAGTTGATGAGTCAAGGGGTAGGTAGGTAGAGAGAATGAAATGGCCTAGCCTACATGTCTCAGTGGTTGAGCATCGACCTATGAAACAAGAGGTGATGGTTCAATTCCCAGTCAGGGCACATGCTGGGGTTGCAGGATCAATCCCGTGTGGGGCATGTAGGAGACAGCCCATCAATGATTCTCCCTTCCTCTCTGAAATAAATAAAATTGTATTTAAAAAAAAAAAAAAAGAGAAAGAATTGGCATTTGAGAAACTAAGAAAAGGCCAAGATGGCTAGAATACAGAGATCATGTTAAAAGGTAAAGCTAAAGAGGTTGGCAGGAGCCAGGCTAGGTAGGCCTTGAAGACCATATTAGAATTCTAGCTGTTATCCTAAGAGCAGTCAAATCTGCATTTTAAAGAGAACATACTGTCTCAATATATTGAAGGAAAGGAAGAAAGGCTATGGCAGGACCGGTTAGGAGGCTTACTCAGGTGACCATGTGAAAGATAACAAGTCTGAATGGGGGTGATGGCAGTAGATATAAAGTTTAGTATATGAATTTGAGAAATATCCTATATAATAAAGAGGTAATATGCAAATTGACCCTCACACCCTCACACAAGATGGCTGCCCCCATATGGTCAAAGATGGCTGCCACAAGATGGCCGGCAGGGGAGGGTAGTTGTGGGTGACCAGGCCAGCAGGGAAGGGCAGTTGGGGGGGAGGGGGAAACAGGCCTGCAGGGGAGGGCAGTTGGGGGGGGGGGAAAACAGGCCTGCAGGGGAGGGCAGTTGGAGGGGACCAGGCCGGCAGGGGAGGGCAGTTGGGGGGGGAAACAGGCCTGCAGGATAAGGCAATTAGGGGTGACCAGGCCAGCAGGAGAGGGCAGTTAGGGGTGACCAGGGGACGACCAGGCCTGCAGGGGAGGGCAGTTGGGGGCGACTGGGCCGGCAGGGGAGGGTAGTTGGGGGTGACTGGGCCTGCAGGGGAGAGCAGTTGGGGGTTACCGGGCCAGCAGGGGAGGACA
The DNA here is from genome assembly GCF_027574615.1 of Eptesicus fuscus. Taxonomy (NCBI): domain Eukaryota; kingdom Metazoa; phylum Chordata; class Mammalia; order Chiroptera; family Vespertilionidae; genus Eptesicus; species Eptesicus fuscus. Next base: position 40,912,102 of record NC_072482.1, read on the forward strand.
GTTGGGGACAATCAGGCTGGCAGGGGAGTGGTTAGGGGGTGATCAGGCAGGCAGGCAGGTGAGCAGTGGGAGTCAGCAGTCCCAGACTGTGAGAGGGATGTCCGACTGCTGATCACAGGGTCGGGGCTAAACCGGCAGCCGGACATCCCCCGAGGGGTCCCAGATTGGAGAGGGTGCAGGCTGGGCTGAGGGACACCACTCCCTACCCACCCCCAGCCCCCCGGTGCATGAATTTCGTGCACCGGGCCTCTAGTTTAAGAGATAAAAATGGCATGTCCCGATGACACACTGGACATTAGTGAGGAAGATGGACATGTCAAATGCCATTTATCAAGGAAGAAAAATAGGCTGTTTAATGTTTTCTCTATATATTTGTTTGATTTTGGTTTTATGAGAGAGGTATGGGAAAATATTACGTTTGAATTTGAACATATAGTTTAAGGTGTTTCTGAACATCCAAATGGGATAGAGATATCAAGAAGGCACTTGGATAACTAAGTCTAAAGCTCAGATGATAGATGTGGGCAGCAATATAAACTTTGAGTAGCTGATAACTGAACATAGAATCTCATGAAATAGATGGTATAGAAAGCATATCCTATAATAATTAAAGCCTAATATCGTTTGTTCAACCGTTCGACCAGTTGCTATGACGCGCACCTGACCACCAAGGGACAGGCACTCCGATTGGCAGGTTAGCTTGCTGCTGGGGTCCAGCCAATGGGGACTGGGCGAGATGAGCTGGACATGCCCTGGAGCCTTCCCATGGTCCCTCCCCGGCCCTGATCGTGCACCAGTGGGGTCCCTCGGCCCGGCCTGTGCCCTCTTGCAATCTGGGACCCCTTGGGGATGTCCGCAGGCCAGGCCGAGGGACCCCACCAGTGCACAAATCCATGCACCGGGTGTCTAGTAAAGTGATATGAGAAAATGACCTGTAATTGAACTTCAAGTACAATGAGTCACATAAAAGTCTATGGTGTTGGCAATATGGAGGTCACTGATAAACTTAGCCTGAATTGTTTGTTTAGTAATGGGACTGGAAGCCAGAATATATTATGAAGTGAGTGGGAGCTGACAGCTCTTTGGAGAAATCTGGCTGTGAAGGGAGTAGGGGATTGGTAATGATAGGACAAGTGCCAGAAGAAAGTGTGGGGGTTGAACAAGGAACTGATTACCTTCTCAGACCACATGAGAGTCCTGAGCATATTCAAAACCAGATGGGAAGAATCTACTTAAAGGGAAAAGGCTGAATATCCACAAGAAAAGAGAGGCTTAATTCACAGTTGAAGGATTTTGAAGTGTAAAGGGGTTAAGATACAAGCTAAGGTGTGTTAGCCTTAGATAGAAAGGATAACTCTTCTACTGCAAAACTAAAAAGGAGGGTAAGATGAATACTAATAGAGGCAGATTTGTGTGTCTCACAGTAGGCAAATAAAGAAGTTCCATTTCTTTCTATTTGAAAAGATGGTCTACAGGATATCAGTCATTATACATCTTACAAAACCAATGATAGTCTTAAGTTTTTCTTATACAAAAAATACTATATATTATATTCAGAGGATAACCAAATTTTAAAAATTCTTCTAATTAAAAAAACTTGTCTGGAATAGATGTACTTAATGAAATATTTTAATAACTATTTTTTAAAATTTTCTATTACAGTTTACAGTCAATATTATTTTGTATTAGTTTCAGATATATAGCACAGTGGTTAGAAAATCATGCACTTTACAGGGTGGTCCCCTGCTGGCCCAGTACATAGTTATTATAACATTAACTATATTCCCTATACCAGTGGTCGGCAAACTCAGTCAACAGAGCCAAATATCAACAGTACAACGATTGAAATTTCTTTTGAGAGCCAAATTTTTTAAACTTAAACTTCTTCTAACGCCACTTCTTCAAAATAGACTCACCCAGGCCATGGTATTTTGTGGAAGAGCCACACTCAAGGGGCCAAAGAGCCACAGTTTGCAAACCACAGCCCTATACTGTAATTTACATCTCTATGACTATTCTGTAACTACCAATTTGTACTTCATAATCCCTTCACCTTTTTCACGCAGCACCCCAACCCCTGCCCTCTGTCAACAGTCTGTTCTATGTATCTAAGTCTATTTCTGTTTTGTTCTTAAGATTCCATATATAAGTGAAATAATATGGTACAGGCAGTACTCGGGTTACGTTGCGCCATAGAAACGGATCTCTGACATAACCAGAGGACTTACTGTATTTTTCTGTCTCTGTCTGATTTCACTCTTTTTTATGGCCACGTAGCATTCCACTGTTTATATGTACCATAGCTTTTTTATCCACTTATCTATTGATGGCACTTGGGTTGCTTCTATAGCTTGGCTATTATAAATAACATTAAAATGAACATAGGGTTGCATATATTCTTTCAAATTAGTGTTTCTTGGATATATTCCCAGAAGTGGAACTGATGGGTCATAAGGCAATTCCATTTATTTTTTTAGGAACCTCCACACTTTTTCATAGTGGCTGCACCAATCTGCATTCCCATCAACAGTGCACTAGGGTTCCCTTTTCTCCACATTCTTGCCAACACTTGTTTGTTGATTTACTGACGATAGCTATTCTGACAGGTGTGAGGTGGTATCTCATTGTGGTTTTGATTTACATTTTTCTGATGATTAGTGATATTGAGCATCCTTTTATATCTATTGGCCATCTGTATGTTTTCTTTGGAGAAATGTCTACTCAGGTCTTCTGCCCACTTATAACTGGGTTTTTCTGGTGTTATCTGAGTTTTTTATACATTTTGGATATTAACACCTTATCAGATGTATCATTAAAAAATATCTTCTCCCACTCAATATGTTGCCTTTTCGTTTTGTTGATTGTTTCCCTTCCTGTGCAAAACCGTTTTAGACTGATATAGTCCCATTTGTTTATTTTTTCTTTTGTTTCCCTTGCCCAAGAAGATATGTCAGAAAAAAAACGTTGCTAAGAGAAAAGTCAGAGATATTACTGTCTATAATTTCTTCTAGGAGTTTTATGGTTTCAGATTTTACATTTAAGTCTTTAACCCTTTGCACTCGCTTGCTTTTTTCTCGATTTCTTTATTCTACTCGGGATTTAATTTTTTAAATACCCCAGATTTTATAAAGCACGGCAGTAGAATAAAAAACTGGAGTTTCTTTTCATACAAACTTATTTATTTGGATTTTTTTATATTTCAAATTATTGATACATTCAATACAATTCAACATACGAGCTGCTACCGATGCTAACCGTGTCGAGTCACACTCGACATCTGAGTGCAAAAGGTTAATCCATTTTGAATTTATTCTTGTACTAGAGGACCAGTGCATGAAATTCGTGCACTCGTGGGGGGGGGGGGTCCCTCAGCCCAGCCTGTGCCCTCTCGCAGTCCAGGAGCCCTTGGGGTACATCTGACTGATGGCTTAGGCCCGCTCCCCACGAGGAGTGGGCCTAAGCCATCAGTCGGACATCCTTAGCGCTGCCACAGAGGCAGGAGAGGCTCCCACCACCGCCGCTGCGCTCACCAGACGTGAGCCCAGTTTCTGGCTGAGCAGTGCTCCCACTGTGAGAGTGTACTGACCACCAGGGGGCGGCTCCTGCATTGAGCATCTGCCCCCTGGTGGTCAGTGCACATCATAGCGACCGGTCGTTCCGCTGTTCGGTCAATTTGCATATTAGCCTTTTATTATATAGGATATAGGATAAGAGTGTAAGAAGATGGTTTAGCTTCACTTTTATGCATGTATGTTTCCAATATTCCCAACACCATTTACTGAGTAGACTTTTACCCCATTGTATGTTCTTGCTTCCTTCATCGTAGATTAACTGACTGTATAGGCCTGGGTTCATTTCTGGATTCTCTATTCAGTTCCACTGATCTATGTGTCTATTTTTATACCAGCACCATAATTTTTTTATTATTATAGTGTTGTAGTATAGTTTGATATCAGATAGTGTAATATCTCCCCCTTTTTTCTTCTTTTAAGATTTCTTTTGGGGTCTTTTGTGTTTCCATACAAATTTTTGAATTATTTGTTCCTGTTCCGTAAAAATACACCATTGGTATTTTGATAGGAATTGTGTTGATTGTATAGATTGCTTTGGGTAGTATGAACATTTTAATGATATTAATTCTTCCTATCCATGAGTACAGTATATGCCTCGATTTATTACTAATCTTGTTTGATTTCTTTCTTCAATGTCTTATAATTTTCTGAGGACAGGTCTATTTTAAAACATTTATAATTATGTATGTAACAGATACAAAATATCTGTGTATGTGTACAAGTGGCACTCAAGACAAATATTTAAGAGATTACATGTATGCATTTAAAATTTGAAACATCTTTTAAAAGCACACAGGACTTTAAAAAACAGGATCAAAAATAGCTAGACAAAAAAACTGGAAACACCCAAATGTCCATCAATAGATGCAGATTGTTTTCTATCCATAAAATGAAATACTTCTCAGCAATAAAATGTAATGAACCATTAATACACATAGCAACTTGAATGAATCTCAAAATACATGCTGAGTACAAAATGATTTTTTTAAAACATACATACTGAATGAATCCATCGACACAAAACTCCAGAACATACAAGCTAGTCTATACTGACAGAAGAGGTTAGTAATTGCATGGGAGGGAGAAAGGGATTACAAAGAGGAATGAAAAAATTTCTGAGAATGAGTTATATTCACTGACTTCAACGTGGTTGGTGATAATGATTTAATGGTGTATTCACATGCCAAAACTTCCAATTATATAGTACTTTAAGTATGTACAGTTTATTATTAACCAATTATACCAAAATAAAGCTTCAATAAAATAGACATGTTAATTCCAAATGTATAAAAATCTGCCTCATAAATATTTAAAGATTTCAGAACATAAAACCACCATAGAAGATTTTAAGGTAGAAAATGTGTAAGTTTATTTTATTACCTTGCAACTTTTGGAGCCTGGGGATTTTCAATTCCTTTAAAACAAACTTTTTTTACATGATCTCCTGCACTATGCCCAGTTATAGATTTTTTTTCTTCTATAAAATCCCGGAATGATTTGGATGAAAATGAATGTAGAGAAGATCCCCTATAAAAGACAACAGAAGTTATGTTAAAATATTCATTTTTTAAAAAGCTCATTGCTTAAAGGCACAGGTGAGAATATAGACCAAAAATTTTATAGTTGTATAATTAAAGTTTTTAATGCAATGTTGGAATTTTTTGCTATTAACTGTGGTGAACTAATCAAAATTATGTGATAAGAATGAATAACAGTGATATTAATAATAGCTATTACAACTATATCTCAGGTAACAACAAAAACTATGCTCACTAAATTAAATAATTAAGCTCAGCAGAGGAAACATTACTTTTGCTAAATAATGCTGATAATTTTACTTCTTGATCTGATTGCTAGTTGCACAAGATTGTTCAGTTTGTAAAACCTCATCAACCTATACACTTCTAAGTGTATATATGTTTCAATAAAAAGTCATTTAAAATTTAAACCTAATTTTACATGGACAGAATAGAGGAAATAAAATGTAAGTTGATCTAAAACATAAAATAAAGTACACCCAACATAGGTGTAATAGTTTACTTTGAGTATTAGTTAAATCAAAAAAAACAGGCAAAACATTAAAAATTACCTATACAGATTATTTTAGCTTCCAAAGATTTCATACTTACTTTTTTATGGTATCAGAATCTTTTTATCCACCTATCAGTGTTTTACTTTACAATCCTTTACAAAAGGATTTACAGGGTGGCAGTCAGGATTAGGCACACAGGCTCTGTTGCTAGACTGAGTTCAAATCTTGGGTCTGTCATACACCAGCTTTGACCTTGGGAGGTTATTTAACCTCTATGCTTCCGTTTCCTCATCAATACCATAGTTATAATAATACCATCTCCATCGTAACAGTTCTTAGGATCAACTATTAATTTATGTATTTTAAACAGTACCTGATTCAGAGAAATGCTATGTAAATCTGCTACTATCCATAATTTTCACATTTAATAAAACTTATTTTTAAGAGAAAAAGAAAATGAAAACACAGAAGTTCTGACATGAATAAATAAAATCAGTTTATAGGCTTAATATCTATTCCCTTCCTAAAGTCTGACTTGGAAAAATTAATTCAAAAAGAAACTTTATTATTTTGTACACTAGAACTACACTGTACCCTTAGCTTCATTTTCAGAACCTATAACATTAGATTAGGAAATTGTTTACATTATTATTGTTCATAATTTTGACTTTCTAATTTTAATTTTTTCCTATTTTTATTTATTCAGAAAATAAAATGACCATGTTAATAAATGAACAAAATGCTAACCGGATAATTCACAAAAAAGTTAAATTCATACTTTTAAGATACCATAAAATCCACATCCAGATTAAGTTCATAAACTACAGGGTAGGGCAAAAAGTAGGTTTATAGTTATTCGTATGGAAAATACTACTACAAGAATAAACTTTCACGTACTCACAACTGTAAACCTACTTTTGCCCTACTCTGTATCTGGGGCACCCTATAAAAAACAAGGCCTTCTAAATTTCTGTATCTTGTTTGAATAACTCATTTGTACCTGCCTCTGACCAAACCGTATTTGCAAAAGACTTTTACATGCATCATCTCATTTAATCCTTACAATAACAATCCTGACAGAGAAGTATTTTTTCATCACCACAATAAAGTACAACCAAAGTTCAGTGATCTCAACAATCGTAAAATCACCAGAGATAAGGCAGAAGTGGGAGCGAAACACAATTCTTAATGACCACAAAACTCATACTTTGTCATCTAGACTACCACTCCCTTCAATAAGAAATCAAGAAAACAACATTCCTTATTAAGTGCCAAAGATGGGAGGAAAATAATGATGATTCACACTTCGTTTTATTAACATATGAAGTAAGCATCCATTCATAACAAAATTAGCTAAAAAATTTTACCAAATTTCTATTTACTCAATAAAGATTAAATGAACACAAACCTCTTCACATAAGATTTTTCTTTTAAAAAAAGTCATCAAAAATTTAATACCTTAAGGAAATCAGTTAATCATGTGAACATATTACAAATTAAGTTACTATTTGTTTATGTAATATTGATGGTGCTGTGTTAAATGTGTTCCATATATTACCTCCTGTGAAATAGGTACTGTGAAATTTTCACAGTACCCTTGTGAAATAGAAACTATTTTTAGCTCTATTTATAAACAAGAAAAGTAAGACAGAGAAAGGTTAAATAACTGATCTAAGTTCACAATGCTACCAAGTAATAGCTCTACCAATTAAATTCAGGCAAAGCTCACTCCAGAACCCCAGCCTAATCACTATACTCTACTGCTGTATCCACATTTAAGTCATTTACCCTAAGTAAAATCTTAGCTCATTATGACAGAAATTTTCTTTATAAATGTGTATCAGCAACATGGCCTACTAAAAATACTTCAAAAGGAATTTAACTGTCTTTGACTTTAAATTTTCTCCAAAATACATATATACACAGAACATTAAAAAGTTTTTATATCTATACAAAAGAACCACTCCCCATTTCCTTTCTCCTCCCAAAAGCACACATACCTGAAGGTTTCTACTGGTAAACAGGGTAACTATGGTGTAGTAAAGTATTGTATCATTAGTCATTTGGGAACATGCTGGCAAACACTCTTGCCAGAAAATCTGCTGAATGTCTCCTATAAGCAATTCACATCTCTCAACACAAAAACTTCACAATGATGTGTATAAAAAGTACAAGTTGTCAGATTCACCATAATGGTAATTCAGGGACTTCTAGATTTGGTAATCTGTACCCTAAAAGCTTTTTTTTTTTTTTTTTTAGTTATAACATCTCCTTAAGAGTAAATATAGGTAACAGTATTTACAAAAGAACTTACAAATTCATTAATTATGCACAGTAGTTACCTATAAAATGTCTTACGCAGGTTTCTTCAAATGAGTTCTATTATTCTTTCCACTGATCATACCATACTTTGAAAGAGTGTCTGATTTCCTATGATTTTACTTTCCTAACTCATAGGCTCTGGCCATTTCCCATCATAGCAACTAGAGGAAATTCACAGAGAAGCATTTGTAGATATTTGTATCAACACAAAAATTTAATCAAGATTTGTTTCTCATCTAAAGCAGCCCTAAAAATTTTGCTTTAATGAACAAAATTCCTAGCTCTAAAAAGTTAAATAATTGAAATTAGTCTGTAACTTATACACTAGCTCTAAATGGGATTTGGAAGAATTTACAGTCAGAAATCATGCCAGGCCACAAAGACTTCTTCCACTGAAGATTTATTTCTCCAAGTAAAACATTGGATAATGCAAAGTGGCCAACTCCCATATATACTTGGTGTTTTCACATTAGATTTAAAATTCAACTGGCTAGAACTTCATGCTAGTATAAGAACCAGTCACTTTTAATACTTACTGTCACATCTAACTGCAAACAACAGGAGTACAACTATATGCTGGGAGTCATGGACTAGGTGAATGAATGTTTGAACAAACTAGTAAAAATCCTTATTACCACCAGAGGCAGATGCAGAAGGCTAACTTGTGATTTGCTAATGAATTGTACATTAACCTTAATCCTATATAATAAAGAGGTAATATGCAAATTACCCCTCACGCCCTCACAAGATGGCTGCCTACGCCCAGGCCGGCAGGGCGGTAAGGGACAACCAAACGACTGAACAAGCAGGCTGTATGGGGCAACCAGGCTGGCAGGGGGTTAGTGAGGGACAACCTAATGATAATTATTTCCATTTATACTAAATATAAATCAAACTGCAGGAATACCAATCAATCATTTTATATAAATGTGTTCTTAAAATTTCTAACAAATGTTTTCTCATCTGTGCCATTAACTTAGGATAAAATTTCCATAACCAACAATAAATTATATGTAAATGCTTACTTTATATATATATTGTTTATACATATATATTGATATATATCTTACATATATATTGATATATATATATATATTTTTTATTAAGTTACCTCAGCCAACTGTTAAAGTGTATAAATAAAAGCAGTACATAATTTCAAAAGAATTTATGAGAAATGAACTTTAAAAGATCCTTCAGATACCAATGGTTGCAAGAAATCATGAAAAGGGCCTAAATTTTATGGCAATTCAGATACCTCTCACTTTGATAATTCAGAACTAAATTATCTATAATTGGTCAGTTAGATAAATTTTCTTGGTACCCTAAAACCCATTATTCATTTGTTTGTATTTAAATGTTCCAATCACATTTTCATTAAATAAATGTATAATAAACATTACTTACATGTCATAGCCACCAAATTAATTTTCAAGGAAAAATAACCTGATTATATTTGGGCCAAATTTTTTGGCATCTTTCTTCCCGTTTTTAGAATTTTCTTTAATATGCCATAATAAATTTCTTTTGAAACTTAGTCTCTTCAACATGGGAATCTGACCTCAGGTTGCTAATAATTACTGGGGAAAATTTTTTCCTAAATTTGAAAGTCAAACTCTGAAGTTTCAGATAAATGACTACCTTAATCCTTTTCCCTGAAATCACATATACAGTGAACAGGCATGTCATCAGGAAGGCAAAAAGAATAAAGCAATAAGACAATAGTAAACTAAAACTAGTACTAGTTTTGGAGGATGGAAAAGAGCTAGAAGGATCACTGATGTAGTAGAAATAAAGGAAACCTAATTGCCATCAAGTGGTGATACAGTATAAAAACCCAAAACCTTATAAAGGCTCACACATTGGTCTCATCTTATGTATCAAATCCTAAAGTAGGCATGAGGATGTAAACATGAAAAATAGTTCAGTTTACTTGTGGAGTGGTAGGGAATATCAGATATTTTCCCTCTTCTCCCTGCTCAGAAGATTGCCCCCTTCTTTATCCTGGTAGAAGGAAAATGTGACTAAAAATCACTAGTGATAGAGGCCTACTGAATATCTGTTATGTTATCTTTACACTTCCCTTAACTGTCATCCTGGGAATTTCCCTTGTTTGTATTTGCTGTGTACCTTCTACATGCAAGGCACTGTTCTTGTTTTTGGTGGTAAGGCAATGTATAAGACTGATTTAGTCACTGCCTCTGTAGGGTTTAGGGGTAGCAGTTAAAACATGTGTTTTCCTTAAGAGTATGAAAAAGACAAACAGAGTTTTCTAGATACTAAATATGTTATGATTTGAGAGAATTAAACCCATTCTCTAAAGTTTTACATACTCTTTTTTACATGGGCTTTCTTTTTCTGTGATCATGCTTTAGATCTACTAGTGGCTATAAGACACCAATTTAGGCCCATTGGTGGCATTCAAAATAAAGAGTTGTCTCCCTCAAAATAACTTACATTTTAATTGGGGAAAATATTTCCTCTCACACAAAAAAAAATATGGCTTCAGAGGCAGTGAAGGAACTCCCCCAAAACAAAGGTAGCCTCCAAGATCCTTTTCAATGCTTGTGAGAAACAGGGTTCTGAATTCCTTCTTGACCTTCACCCTACCCATACTTTTCCTCATCACAATGATTGGCAATCAATTCTAATCAGTTACAAAGAAAAGAGGGGAGCAGAAAGTACAATCTCAAAATTGCTATCTAAGCTTCTGGAAGATTATTCCTATTAATGCTGCCATTTTGGGTAAATTCTAATGGAGAAAACTTATTCAATGTTATGTAAATGGCCCTGCTTAGAAACAATGACAAGTTTTGATTATATAATAATGTAAAAATATTCATAATGCACACAGAAGGACAAAGAAATTAAGGTGGTAAAAAAAAAAACTTTGCTCTAATCAAATTTTTCTATAATATACAGGTGTTGGCAAAAGCAGATTTACAGCTGTTCATATAGAAAAAGACATGCAGGTTCTGATTACTAAAACAGCTTTATTAATTCAAAAGAATGTCACAATGCACTTAGGTACAATCTCGTAAGTGCTCAAATAAATAATTTAAAAATACAAGAATAAACTCTGTTTTGCATACTCACAACTGTAAACCTTCTTTTACCCACCCCTGTATATTATTTCTTATAAAAAATGAAAAAAATCAGAATGCTCCTGTAAAATGCTTTTGCAATAAACACTAGTTAAAATACAAAAAACTTTTGAACACCATGATGTACTGTCAAAACAAAAAAAAAAACTTGTCTTTATTTCCCAAGGAACTGTTTTAACTAAAAACAAAGAGGAAAATGAAATATTTAAAAAGATGGGGAAATAAGACATAGAAGCCAAGAACTACTTTAAAAGCTAAAATGCACAGATCTATGCTTATTAAAAATTAGACCATACCACGCATGTGCTGGTTTTGAGGTTTTTGAAGGAGTGGTTAAAGCTGTTTCCGGGCTATTCACTCCTGAATTATTTTCTTTGGTAGTCATTGCAATCATTTTTCGTTGTTTCTGAGAAAGTTTGACTCCAGGAGAAATCACTTTGCTAGAAATTAATAAGTTAAATTAATTAGTTTCACTACCTCTGAGAAAGTTCAATTCTGTAAGAAATAATTTTGCTACAAATTAAATTAAACCAATTAACATTAATTTCTGCTTAACGAAGGTTATAGGTAATTATGTTGCTTTCTCTTTATCTGATGTGGTTTTACTACTACTGGATCAAAATGACCATAAGAATCAACAGTGACAATATCAGTTTATACTATCAATAATCAAGTAATACCTACATATGAGCTTTCCACTTACTAATACACACACTTGCATCAGAACTAGTCCACAATGATCATTTTAAGGGCAAGTTTCTGGCATTTAATACTGTATTTCACAAGAGTTGGACTATTAACCCAACTAAATCTTTAGCACATGTTTAAGAAATATGTATTGGAGGCTAAGCTACCTAGGAAAGAGCTTATAATGAACTTTAACATAAAATGAAAAAAAGTAATAGGAAAAGTCCTGTAGGTCTTTCCAATTCTTTAGTGCAGAACTACAACACAACAGGGACTTTCCTTTTTTTTTTAAATGATTTTTTAAACAAACCCCAAATTTGTCTTTGGCGTAGCTCCACATTTTTGTCTATTTTCTTCAATTTGCATGATGGTTCTGAGATCCATGATAGGAGGGCTGACAGGACTAAAAGACATAAAAGTTACTTTACAATGCATTCATTTTTCCATAAAGTCCTACCTCCAAACTTCACCAAAACTGTAAATTATATATAAGGTTTTATAATGAGAGGATAATTTAGGTTGGCTTCATCAGCTGTTGACAACTTCAAAAGAGATATTTTGAATGAAAGCTAATTTTATACATACATAAATAACTATTTAAATGCATCCAAAGTCATAATGGTAAGTAATATAACAAACTCTTAAAGAAAAAAAAAAATGCCAAGCAATAGAAAAATTCGTAACTTATCTGACACCATAATGAGAAAAAAATTCTACAATCTTCAGAAATAGCCAATATATTTTTCTGACTTTACACCAAGCTATTCATAAAACATGTTTTAAAAATAGTCTAGCTCAGCCCAGCCAGTGTGGTTCAGTGGCTGAGCATCAACCCATGATCCAGGAGCACCTAGTCAGGGCACATGCCCATGTTGTAGGCTTGACCCCCAAGAGGGAGAATACAGGAGGCAGCCTATTAATGTTTCTTTCTTTCCTCGTCTCCCTTCCTCTCTCTGAAAACATATTTTTTTAAAATTTTAATAAAAGGTAGTCTAACATTAGTGATTAGAAGATACTTCTACATGTTCTTACAAATATGTTTACTTAGGCAAAAACTTTTGAGACTAACTTCTAAACTATCCTTAGACCATGAAGTAACATACACTGGGACATAATAATCCATGTTCCGATTGTGCAAAATACAGTATATTTCAAAGTAATTACAGATATCACCCAGATAATATAATTGGTAAGTTAACTGACAGATATCACCCAGATAATATAATTGGTTAAGTTAATTGACAGTTTTAGAATATTATAAACCACAGTAGGTATATAAAATGAAGCACAGTTCAATAAATGCTGAAAAAGAATACTGTATTTTAATATCTACTCCTTCAGTTTTAAACTGACTTTTCTAAATTTAAAAAATATGAATAAAATATAGGTTAAGTTAAAAGCACAGTATAACCTTAAATGAATATCCTCTAAAAATTAACTGTGATAACAATACAGTTTGTGAGATCTTAGGTTATCTAAGATCTAATGTACAAAAAAAAAAAAAAAGTAAGCCTACAAATGACAAAATGGTCTTCCTGAGTGGGATTTTTAACTAATATATACTATCCTCCCCCTACAACCTCACCCCATAAAAAGATGATATCAAGTCACTATTATGTGTGTGATAGTATTTACTAATATTCACTGATGACAATACAAAGGTAATTAAATTGTCTGGAAAAAAGGAGCCTATTTTAGCTGGTTAGTAATTTGTATGCATTAAGGTAATTTTCTGTGTATTATGCTAGAAATCTATCCAGTGAAACCTTGGTTCTCAAATTAAATTTGTTCCAGAAGGGTGTTCGAGAAGCAATTTGTTTGAAAACAATCGTTTTTTCCCATTAGAAATAATGTAAACTGAATTAATCCATTCTAGACCCACAAATGATCCCCCGTCTTAACCTTTCTTTTATACAGTACATGCCTCATGTACTTTTTAAATTTATAAACACTTCTAATTTATCAAATCACCCTCTATTAGCCTTAAAGGAATCACTTTCAGCATTCTTTACAGGACTGTCTTTCATGAGGTCAGTTTGTGGCATCTTTGCTTTTTCACATACCATTGCCTCCTATTACCAGCTACCTGCTTTTAATTTATTTAAATCAACAACAGGTTTTCTACCTCTTCATCTGCCTGTGATTGCTGTTTTATGAGCACTTTCACACCCTTAGCAACATTAGCATTCTTGATGACCTCTTTATGTTTTAAAATTGTGCTAATCTTTGATTTTGCCACTAACAATAGCTAATCTTCAGATTGTTGCGAGAGAGGTGGTTTTTGTCATGTTGAGGTATCAGCATGAATGGGTTGTCTGTAGCAAACTGAAACATGTTTTCTGTGAACAACTTGGTCTAGAAACAAGGTCTGACTGCATTCATATTTTTAAATCTGCTTCATTAAAAATATTCATTTGACTAAAAATGAATTATATTTTTCAGACTATGGCAAAAAAATGAATATCCTACCTGAAAGAGCCAGCAGCCCAACTAGAAGAGCTTGAACTATCAATTCTGTTACTCGGAATGGGCTGTGGAGCAGATATTTTAAGTATTGGTGATTTTTCCCATGGTTTTAAATCTTCTCTGAAATATGTAGGAGGTGTACCATTAACATATGGTTTCTTTTTCCCCTGGGAGTAAAGAAACATTTAAAAAGTGAATAAAAAAGCAAGCTCCTAGCAGAGCAGCTAATACTGTTGGCACTTAAATAAGTTACATTAAAGAGTAAAATCATCTATATAATAAAAGTCTAAGTGACCATTAAGGTGGAACGACCAGAATGACCAGTCGCTATGATGCACACTGACCACCAGGGGGCAGACACTCAACGCAGGAGCTGCCCCCTGGTGGTCAGTGCACTCCCACACGGGGGAGTGCCACTCAGCCAGAAGCTGGGCTCACGGCTGGTGAGCGCAGCGGCAGTGGCGGGACCCTCTCCTGCCTCCGCTGCAGCACTAAGGAGCAGCAAGCCAAGCAGTAAGGAGTAGCGAGCAGGTCGGCGGTAAGGACTGCGAGAGGGCATACACCGGGAGCCCTTGGGGGATGTCTGCCTGCTGGCTTAGGGGGCCTAAGCCGACAGGTGGGACCCCCCTCTCTCCTTACCGCCCACCTGCTCGCTGCTCCTTACTGCTAGGCTTGCTGCTCCTTAGTGCTGCAGCGGAGGCAGGAGAGGGTCCCGCCACCGCCGCTGCGCTCACCAGCCGTGAGCCCACCCCCACCCCCAGTGTACGAATTTTGTGCACCAGGTCTCTAGTATGACAATAATCATCTAGCATTTTCAATTCAGTTCTTCCACAGTTTAGTGCCTTAACCAATTCTCAAAACAAATCAGCGACTATAACCCAATTACTGTGAGCTTTGGGAATAATTTTTAGGAAAACAAGTTTACATATTAAATCCCTATTTACATGAGAATTAAGCAAAAATGTTAATAAAAGTTGTTCAAATAAGATATGAAGCAGTAACTTAAAAATTAAAGTCCATGCTCTGGCCAGGTGGCTCAGTTAATTGGAACATCTTCCCATACACTAAAAGGTTGAAATTCGATTCCTAGTCAATGCACATACCTAGGTTGCAATTTGGTCCCCAGTAGGAGAGTGTATGGGAGCCAACTGATTGATGTTTCTCTCTCTCTAAAAATCAATAAAAGAACATATTCTCAGGTGAGGATTAAAATAGAAAATTAGCTTGGCCGGCGTGGCTCAGTGATTGAGCATTGACCTATGAACCAGAAGGTCACAGTTCAATTCCCAGTCAGGGCACATGCCCAGGTTGCAGGCTTGATCCCCACAGTGGGGCATGCAGGAGGCAGTTGATAAATGATTCTCTCTCATCATTGAGGTTTCTATCTCTCACCCTTCCTCTCTTAAGTCAATAAAATTAATAAAATAAAATGCTATTATAATTTTGTGTTCAGGTGAAGAAAATGAACTACTGCCGCTTAATGTAAATTGTGCTAGATTACGAGAACACCATTCTAGAGAGTGTTGCTTCAGTTAACACCAAGGAGAAGAGACTGCAGAATTTAAATATAAGCTTACATTCAAATCATTTTCTTTTGATAATTTTTAGGTGGTGTTAACTGACATTACACAAAATAATTTCCAAATAACTTAGCTATAATATACTTTCCAATATGTCTATACAGTGTTCCTATATTTTCATAAAGTGCTCAAAACTGCCATTAAAATCTTTAAAACTAGAAACATTATGCAAATTTGAGAAAACTAACGGCATATATTGTCATTAATTAGGTTTTTGTTATTTTTACTTCAAAACACTGTCCTGGTTGATTTATATAATAAAATATAAACTGTCTATACGCCTAAGTTTTGAAGTTAAGGAAAGAGTACATTAATAGACAAGTAAAAACAAACCTCAATTTTATCTGAATGAAATGCTGTTGTAAAATCAGGGGACTGTAAATCTCTAGGACTACCCACTCCTGCATAGCTTCCTTCAGAGTCTGATGTCAACAGTTCTGGAAGAGATTCCACAGAATTTGTCTTACCAGACTTTAATAATCCTAAAAGGTAAATTTAAAAAATATATATGTATTACATCCAATAAACCAAATAAAGCCAAAAACTTGCACTTATCCAGACTTAACATTTAAATTATAGCCACTCTACCAAAATCTTAATAATTCAAGCTAAAAAAAAAAAAAAAAAAAAGAAAATCTACATTTTAAACAATAGTTCTCAATTATGCAATAATCCCAAAGAAGACAGTTCTCTGGGATCTGCTTTAAAAAGCAATTCAGGTTCCTGGCTGGTTTGGTTCAGTGGACAGCATCGGCTTGCAGACTGAAGGGTCCTGGGTTCGGTTCCAATCAAGGGCACGTACCTCAGTTGTAGACTAGATCCCTGCCCCTGGTCGGGGCATTTGCTGAAAGCAACCAATCAATGTGTCTCTTTCACATGGATGTTTCTCTCCCTCCCTTTCAATCTCTCTAAGAATCAATGGAAAATATCCTCAGGTGAGGATTAACAAAAAGAAAGAATGAAAGCAATTCATAACTTTCTTTTTCCAAATTAAAATAAAGACAAAATTAATAAACTTCAGTCCCCTGCCCTTTTCCTTTCACAACTATCTCTCTGTATAGAGGTATTTGCACCCTCACAGAGGAGGACTGGCCCCATTCTGTATGGGGGGAGCATCGTAGCCTTTCTACCTCTCAGTTAGCCACCAGATTGGCCCAGTACCCCTGAAGCCAACTATGGTCTGTTTGAGGGTTTTCTTCTGCTTTTAAAAAAGAAAAAAAAGAAAGAAATCTGTGGATTAAGAGCTATTTTTAGTTAGCTTATTACCTAAAGGAAGAGCTGTTATGAAATGTATATATCATTTCTTCTCTTAAGCAGGCTAAATACTTGTCTCCCTGCCATACCTGGTATCCAGATTCATTAGCTGGTCAGCATCATAGCAAATATTAACAGAATAAAAAGTAAATTTTGCTTCAGTTGTATTTCAAATTTAGTACAATCTAAATGAAGTAGCAAAATAACCAAAATAAACACATTATATGGGCTGTAACTAAAAGTTATACAATTGATTTAAAAGCAAATAAAGGACAATATATTCAAAGAAGTATTATTCTTTTGAAAGTAAATCACTTTGATCATATATATGCCTTTTTTATGGTAATCACTGCTAAAATAGAGTTCAGAAATAACATTCAAGGTTTTGTTTTTTTACTACAATATTTTAAATACTTTTCAGGGAGGCAAATTTTTATCTAAGAGAGCATTATTTAATACTGAAATGTTCCTAAAAGTTCAATCAGAAATAAATCTAATAAAGAGAATCATTAAAGTAGCCAACAATTGTTTGGGGTAAAAAAATATTTTTCACAGAATGTCTTTTGTCTAACTTTAAAGATCAAAGCAAATAAATGTTAAGCCTTTGCACAACTGTCCTTGATAAAATTTGCCTCATACTCAATTTTTTTTCCAGAATAGGTGTTTTTGGCCCCCAATTAAATTTAACCTTTCAATCTGCCTTAAAAATCCATCCACAGCTAACCAGTCTTCAGAATAAAATCCAAATACCTTAATTTGGCATAAAATATGCAATACCCTCCAAAATATGACCCTCTCCAACCCATCTCCTATCTGCACACAACCTATATGGCTGGGCCATGCTGAACTATATGCACAAGAAATGTGCAGTTCTTTCTATTGCCTCTAGGCTTGGAAACATATTACCCCCTTCTCTTAGTAGGTCCATCTGCCTCCTTTTCTTAACTAACTTCATTCTTCAAGATCCAGCTCAAGGATCACTTTCCTCTAAGAGATCCTTCCTATCTTCTCAGACTAGTTTCTGTGTCCCACAGCAAACTTCAGAGTACTATCACTTTCTGTAACCACCCTAACCCTAAAACAGTTTTTTTTGACAATTTTCTATTTCAGTAGCCCCAGCAAACAGCATATAATAGTATTTAGTACATGTCAAATGAATTAGGTAAAGAATAGAGACATGAAAGATTAAATCCGGAAATACATCCTAAAACACTTTCCACTAACCTGTAGATGGTAGGCTCTGAATAATATCTGAAAGGTTATAACCTCCAGAACTATCTGAACGTTTACGTGGCTTCTTTTTTGCTTTTGTTTTGGCCTTCTTGAACATACTTTCCCTAGGAAATAGGAAACATAAAAATCACTTTTAAAAAATAAATTAAAATGAAACAAAAGAACTATGCATGTTGAAAAAACACATAAGGCCTGGCCGGTGTGGTTCAGTGGTTGAGCGTCGACCCATGAACCAGGAGGTCAAGATACATATCCCCAGTAAGGGGAGTGCAGGAGACAGCCGATCCATGACTCTCCCTTGGTGAAATCAACTTAAAAAAAAAAAAATTAAAAAAGAAAACACATAAGGATATGCATGCTGCAGTCACATTTATCTTTGTGATCTAGAGCAAACTCCTTAATTTCACTGAACTTCCGTGTGTTACTATTACTTATTCTAACCCTAGCATTTCTGTGAAAGTTAGAAGATGGTATATGAGAAAATTCTTTGAAAGTAAAATACTGCTCATGTTCATATAAAAGCTATTATAAACTATAATCTTGAATGAGAAATATTTGCTGATAACTTTAAAGCATTTAAAGGAATACTTAATTCCCTAAATTAAGTATTATTAATCAGGAAAGGAAAAATAAAATTATCTATGAGGACTACAACTACCTTTCACTAAAAATTACAGATTTCATTCTATAATTTCAAGTTATACAGGTCTGCTATGAATACTATTATTTTGTAAAGGATAACATGTCAATGCTAATAATTTTATTATAATTTTTAATATAATAATATCTACATCAGATATCTACAAACTGCCAAGTATCCCAAATGCTAACAAACTCTAGAAAAGGAATTAAAAAAGCAAAAGAAAAAAGGATATATCAGAACCCAAGAGCAGTTTTCAATGAGCTACACACATACACACATAATACATTGCATATACGTAGTAAATGACCTGAACAACCAAAGATTTTAAGTCATTTACCAAGTAGAACTAATTCTGTTAGCAGCTGATAAGGGAGCCTAAAACATGAATTGGAAATTCTAAGCAGAGCTAGTCAAATGGTAGGCCTAGTACTGGACATTATCTAGAACCTGGAATACTTTGCTGGAGGACTCCCTAATGTTAAGTCATTGTAGGCCATATCTCTTGAACCAGTTAGTTTCTCTATAAATCTAGTCTTCATACCAATGTGGGGGAGGGGCGATCACTTAGTTGAATGGGGTTCAGAAAGAAATCAATGCTCTTTTCCAAATCCAACCACTTGCTCTGATCTTTTTTTTCTCTCTCTTGTCTTCATAAACCTGGTACCTACCTCTAATTCTTACATCTTTCCAGAATTATGTTTTAGTTTTTTTCTGTTCTGTCATTACTGCTCAGCAACCTCTTTCCAACTTCCAAAGCTGTCATCATGTCTTGACTGCCGTCTTCCCCTATCCTGCTCTCTGGGCTTTAGTGCATTATGCTTTTTGTTTCTTTAACCTCAGCAGGGCTTGGGAAGGTAGTTAAGATAAATGCTTGAGAAGGTAGTTCAATCTGAAGGCTACATTCCTTTCATATTTACAGGTAATTTTGTTATATATGCAAATATAAAGTATTCATTTACTTTGTACTATACTAAGGCTAAGAATGAGCATAAATGCATGTCTTATGTCAGGTTTCTCAATTTTTTTCTTTCAATGTCAATATGAAAGTGTCCAAGATCTGGAATGGGGAGGGGGGGGGGGGGGGGGGAGAAGAAAAAAAAAGGAAACAAAGCTTACGAATTATTTTGTTCCATATTTATTTCTTCTTTCAAAAAAATATCTCCATCTTCTAGTTCCAAGTAGCTAATATCTGGTCCATCCTGATATGGTGTAATGACTCTTTTATCCATTGCTGGAATCTACAGAAAAAATATGTCACCTTTTAAATACAAAATTTACAAAGATCTCTTTAAAAATTGATATAATATACCATTTGTTTTAATATATAGTGACATTAACTAGAAAAAGTCTAGAATGCCTAATGGCTTTCTAAATTTAAATCAAGGGGTTGATTAAATAAAAGATTATTCCATTAAGGCATGGGGGACAAAAAAAAAACCTTGACAGAAAAGCACCCCTTTATTAAAAATACAAACTAGCCCTGAAGGATCCCGGGTTCGATTCCTAGTCAAGGGCACATGCCTGGGTTGCAGGCTCAATCCCCAGGAAAGGGTATGCGGGAGGCAGTCGATCAATGATTCTCTCTCATCATTGATGTTTCTCTCTCTCCTCCCCCTTCCTCTCTGAAATCAATAAAAATATTTTTTTAAATGCAAATTAATCTATTTGTTATAGGAATCATGTAAATACATGTTTTTGCACTGTCCTGACCTTTGGTAAGTAATAATGAAAGTCCCTGAAGCTTTCAATAACTTTCATTTATGAAGAAATTAAAATATACTAATCTTATCGTTAAATATCTTCTATTTCAATTATCCTATTTATCTATGGAATCTGTAAAGAAATACTAGAAGAGGTCAACTGGGGAAAAGAGGGGGTATATGTAACACTCTCAACAATAAAGATTTAAAAAATATATGTATATAAAAAGAAATACTAGGTCCTGTTTTCTAAAAGACCCTAAAGTATTAGAATTCATTAGGAAATTATTCCACTGAGATGTCTGACCTAATATAATGCTTTCGATGATAATATCAAAAGAACATAAACCTTACCATTTTTCGGTAAAATGCAGAAAGATCCTTCAAAACACCAACACTTAAAACATCAAAGGACCTAACAAGTAAGATACAAAATTTTATCTTAATACTTAAGTAACTTAATACCTGTCAAGGTTTTCAAATATGTAGAGATAATTTACTTTGCTGAATAAATAAGTTATTTTTAAAACATTAATATCTAACTGCTACATATTCTTTTAGGAAGCATGCATAGTTATATATTTCAATAAACAACATGAACACACTAGACAAATATCTTATATAAAACTCAAACAACTCCTATAAATGATAGAAAAATATTTTCTATTGTAATGAAACAGCAGGTACATATTCATTTTTTAACTTTCATTTTCCACAAATTATAATCTTTAATTATAGAAAACAATTGCCTAACTATCAGGATACCTAAATTTTATCTAGCATTATCACTGCTACCAACTAACTTCATGACCTTGAGCAACTCATATTACCTTTCTGGGCTTCAGTATCTTCCTGTGTAAAATGACATTCAGAGTACATCAATAGTATTAAGGAACTCTCAGATCCCAAAGATGTACTTTAAGGCACCAGTGAAAATTTAAATCAATTTACATTTTGAAATATATTTTAAACTATTTTTACAACTAATCCAAAACAATGTGCATATTCAAATGTGTGCCATACCAGTTTTAATATTTTAAAGATAATTAACTTGTGATACTATGTCCTCATTGGTGTGCTCTTCTTTTTCTGTGCATATTTATTTGCACTTTTTCAAGCAAACACGTATTTGATTAGTAATGGTCAAATCTGCACAAATCTTTGTTTTAATGCAAGTCATATATGGCTACTCACGTAAAATTACAACAGTACAGACACTTGTGCCATCCTTAATATTAATAGTTCAGCTGATACTTGTCACAACATAATAACTGAGTAACAGTAGTATGACTCATCATTTTCCAATATATTTTAGATAGGTTTGGTGCTTATTCTACATTTTGGTTGATTCCTATCTGACAAACTGAATGGGCTTAATTTGGTTAATAATTGCTGTGATTAGAATTACTAATGTAATGTCAGCAAATAAATTAGCTTTATTCTGCAATTCTAGTCTGTCTCTCACACGAAAATTCAAGAGAAATTTTCAAATGACATTGTCTAATATTCCATAACATTAATATGTACTAGGAAAGCATTGTTTACAAAATAACAAAGCATTAAACTGCCAAAATATTATTTCCTCTAAATTGAACCCTAAGAGGCAATTATTAAAAATCTGTTAATAGAACACTTTATTTCAATCACTTTTGGAATTAGTTTCATTAAAGATTATAATGACTTTAAAAGGTCAGTTATTGCCCTAACCAGTTTGGCTCAGTGGATAGAGTGTCGGCCTGTGAACTGAAGGGTCCTGGGTTTGATTCCGGTCCAGGGCATATACATTGGTTGCAGGCACATCCCCAGCGGGGGGTGTGCAGGAGGCAGCTGACCGATGTTTCTCTCTCATCGATGTTTCTAACTCTCTATCCCTCTCCCTTCCTCTCTGTAAAAAATCAATAAAATATATTTTTAAAAAATTTTTTAAAAAGTCAGTTATCAAAAACTGTTATGATTTATAATAAATTATGTAGGTCAAAATTTTCTTGATTCTTTACCAAAAAAGTTTTCTGGGTTTTCTCAGCTTTAATATGAAGATATAAACAGAATCTGCTTGGCCTGTGTGGCTCAGTGGTTGAGAGTAGACTCATGCACCAAGAGGTCCCTGGTTCAATTTAGTTGAGGGCACATACCTGGGTTGCAGGCTCAATCCCCAGTAGGGGGCAGGCAGGAGGCAGCTGATCAGTGGTTCTCTCTCATCATTGATGTTTCTCTCTCTCCCTTTCTCTTGTTCTCTCTCTAAAAATCAATTAAAAAAATAATAAAACCAGAATCTAATTCATAAAGTTTTCATGAAATTAACTGTATCTAAGTAATACCTTTAGAATGCTACCTGGCACAATAGTATTTGTTATCATTAATACTTTTATTGTCATTATTACCATTAATAATTATTATGGCAGTATTAGTTGTTATTATTATTATGAGTAACACAAAATACATTAGATACCAAAGCTTTAAAAATGCAAACTGACACCAAGATCTCTAAACTCAAATTTGTGTTCACCAAACACTCATTTTTCTTACCACTGACTTTATAATGAATAAATGTAATAAAATTTTGACTTTATTAAAAATATGTAAATTTATTTCATTAAAAACAATCCACTGCTAAAACAATTGAAAACAGCATGATATTACCAAGATCCCTCTAATTCTAAAATGTCTATGACTCCTAAATCATTAACATCAAATAATTTCCATCCAGGTAATCCTCATAATATGAAATATTAACTTATAAAACAGGATGTATATATATTTAGCTGACATTTTATCTAAAATGAGTAATTTTTCATAAGAAGCATTTCATTACTCATTGATTTCTACATAAAGCCTTCCACACACCTACCAGCTTGCAACAAACTAGAGAAAATAAAATTTTCAGACCATCCCTTGCAGCCTAAGTTGGACAGGAAATGTCTTAAAGAGAATAAATACATACAGAAAATAGAAATCAATCAGTAACAAATTTTATGCATGCTTACATATAAATTAAGTACTAGTATTACAGATAGTGTCCAAAAGCCAAGGTCACAATTACATAGTTACAAACAAACCTAAACAAGCAGAGAGATGCATACATATAAAAAAATATACTTGTGATAATATTGTTTCACAACTTTGCAACCAGAATGTAAGCTCTACTGAGGATTTTGTCTATTTTATTCATTGTTGTATCTTATCAATGGCTAGCATATAGTAGGTACTCAAATGTTCATGGAATGATTAAATCCGCTTACATTTCATTTTTTCTACAAAACCAGAATTTATCATTATTCACTTTTAAATTACTAATATAACTGCTATTATTTCTAAATAATTGCTTTTGCAATGAACATATAATGTATATACCCAACCTACCTTGCTTCAAGTAAAGCTGCCATATTCAGTCCTATAAACTGTAAACAAGACAGTTTCAATTGCTCAGCATTATACATTGCTGCAAATTCTAGTAGCATAGCAGCATTCTTGAGGGTAACTACAAAGGAAGAAAATACATGCAAAATGAGATAAAAGGCATGCTACTACAGAAAATAAAATACTCTTCTAAAGTTGTCAGGTTTAAACATTTAGAACAAGGTAAATTGTTCATTTCTTGACAAAAATAACTTATACAGAGACAAATATATAACTCACTTTTCTTAAAATATATTTTTATTGATTTCAGAGAGTAAAGAAGAGGGAGAGAGAGAAACATCAATGACGAGAGAGAATCACTGATGGGCTGCCTCCTGCACACCCAGTACTGGAGATGGAGCCCACAACTCAGACATGTGCCCTGACTGGGAATCAAACCGTGACCTCCTGGTTCAAAGGTCAATGCTCACCCATTGAGCCACACCAACTAGGAAGAACTCACTTTTCATCCTAATATGCCAAAGTAATTTTAAATGATTGGTTATGAGAAAAAATAAAAACACATAAAAAAATTTTAAACAGAGAAAATACAGAAGGTGCATTATAGTCACCTAAAAGCAAACACATAAGAATTAATAATCTTCCACCTAATATTTTTAGAATACTTTTTACTTTAATTGATAACCAGCTTTCCTTTTCATTTATATAGCACAGAAGTCATCCTCTCGTCTATAAAACTAAAGCTATTCTTAAGAATAAGAGAAACTTATAAAATATATTTAATATCTATAAAATATGTTAAGTAATATATCAATTTATGTGGGTATATTTGCATATATGAAAACATACACACACTATATATAGTGGAATATAATTATATCTATATCTAACCATATTGTTCAGGCCAGTGCAGAACCTGGCATTCCGTATAAAAGATTCTGGATTTTGTTAAAATGCCAGTAACAAAATATATACTTTATATATGAAGTAGGATATTCTGGGACAGTCTTCTAGCAAAACATACTTCATATATACTAGCATGTAACTTTGACTTCTCAAACCTCACCATTCTTTTTCTTATTTACTCTGAGTCCCAGAGAAACAGAACTATCTTCTACGCAAGCTTCCACCATTTCTTTTTTCTTTCTCCCTTGTAACTCTGTCAAAAGTTATAACTGCAAGCAAGCAATAATCATCTCTGTCTCACTTCTGACTAACCTAGTTTCAACTAATGAATAATGAATCCAGAGTCTCCCATTTCAAAGAAATTAAAATGGGTCATATAAAAAATTTGGAATTGTTCAGCTGGGAATAAGAATTGCCCAGTAAATGAAGACCAAACCATTCTCTTGCTAGGTTCTAGGAAGATCGAGGAATTCATTAATCAAGGCAACTGTGCAGCAAGGGCCAAGAAAAAAATATCCAAGGGATACCAGGAAAGTGAATTGAACAACTAAAAATGTCTTCTATATGGATACTTTATACCTGTTGCATCCTTTATTTTATATATATTTTCCTTTCTTGCTTAAAAGATCAGAGCTATTGTTCTCTTTCTGATAACCCAGGAGAAGATACTCCATAAGAGTTCAAGAAAAATATAAATAAGACACTAAAGCTAAGACAAACTACTAGTATTTACAAATTAGAAAAACTTGACAGGAAATCACTTCACACTTCCTCAAGTGGCAATGAAGGAGAACAAAGATTAGATTAGAAAGTCACAAAACTTTTATATCAGGCTAAGGAAATTTAACCTTTATCCTAGAATAAGCAATTAAAAATATCTAAACAGGGGAAGACATAATTACTTCCTACAGAAAGATTAGAGAGAAGTTACAAGAGAGAAAGAGGATTTAAAAGACTACTGTGACATTACACAGAAGAGATGGGTAACAGTGAATTCAAATGAGCATGATCACAGAGAGAATAAAAAGGTGGGAAAAATGTGATCAACACAGTTAAGATGATTCAGTTTTGACAACTAAAAGAATCTGGTACACAGAACAAAAAATAACAAAAAAAACCTTGCAGTTTCAAAGTTGAGTGTTCAGGAGAAAAGCCAGGCAATTAACTGAAATGATGAACAGAGAAAGAAATAAAAGTTCAAGAGAAAAAAGATGTGTTTTGATCAAATATATTAATGGAATGGTTACATAAACATTCCATCAAATAGTAGTAAATGGGTAGCTAAACATAGACCTACAGTCAACACCAGGAAAAGGGTAAAAGTTTCTGTTTCCAAATTCACCCTTGAAATTCCAAAATAAGTATCACAACATATTTATTATTCAAATTTTTGTGACATTTTAAAAAAAGAATATATTTCAATTATAATGTACATATTTTCACATACTAACATCTCTGAAATAGATATGCTTACAAATGATGACATGAAATGATATAAATGTTTTCACATTTTTCATGATACAAAAAATATTGGTACATTTTACCATAAATGGCATCAAAAATCAATTAAATACAGCAATCCTAGACCAACCTGAAAACATACTAATATCCTAATTCAAAAATACTCACGTTTTTCAGTTAATGCTACTTCACAAATCTCTTTCAATCGAGTTATGAGAAGCTGATCAGCCACCACAAGAACGCTACATATAAAATCCACATTTTGAGATTCTAAAAAAAAAAAAAGGAAACAAGCATCACTCTTCATTGCTTTACAAACATAACACCTAGGAAAAACAAGTAATTAAGAGAGTAAAAGAGAATTATACGGTTATTTTCTAAATGTTGGAATTGTAACTATGATAAAAAGTAATAATATAAAAATATTTCTACCTAGAAAGAAACACAACAAAATGCTCTGGTTCACGCTAAGACCACAAAATGAGCAACCTGAGTTGATCTTTTTAGTGGAGAGGGCTACTACAATGCCTGACTTATTTAAAATCTCCCATGTTGTTAAACCAACATTTCTCAAATTAATAAATAGGAGGGAAAGTCAAATCTCAACCTCAAGTTTAATATAGGTATGTGTTAACATATAAATAAACATCTATGTGTATATATGAGGGAAGGAAAGGGATTAGGGATAAATAATGCTCTTAGGCTTCCTTATTTAAAACAAATCTGGTGCCCTAGCTGATTTGGCTCAGTGGATAGAGTGTCGGCTTGCAGACTGCAGGGTCCCAAGGTCGATTCTCAGTCTCTCAGTCAAGGCCACATGCCCAGGTTGCAGGCTCGATCCCCAGTAGGGGGCGTGCAGGAGGCAGCCGATCAATGAATCTCATCACTGATCTTTCTATATCTCTCTCCCTCTCCCTTCCTCTCTGAAATCAATAAAGATATATTTAAAAACAAACAACAATGAAAATGCACATGGTTATCTAAGAGTACATTTTTTTTAAACTACAGGAATTCCTTAATTTAAAATAACCTTATTGGTCCAGCGTACTAATGGCCGTAAGAAATGCCCCTGAGCCACTGCCAGAATAACAACATAAATAGAAAAAAAAAACACCAAAGGAAAAAAGGGGGAGAAATAGTTAAGAAGAAAAAAGTGGAGAGATGGAGTCATTGGAAATGGCAAATTAAGGACTATTTTCAAAATTTCTCTCCTCCAACAAAGGCAATGAGAATAATGCAAAAAAAAAAATTGTCAAAACAACTTTTTCAGAATTCTAAAAATTAGCCAAATACTTGTAATGATCTGGGGAGTGCTGACTCACAGAAATTTAGCTAAATCTTGGTAAGACAGTGAGCTTTGAGACATTGCAGCTTTTCTTCCTTATATCCTCCTCTCCCCTCTATCACAGTAGTCTTAAAACCAACAATCATGCAATTACAGTGGAAATGAAGAACTACAACCACTGGAGGAGACAGAACTATTGTGAAGCAACATTATTTTTTTAAAGTCATTATTTGACTTGTCTGGCTATTCCCTGGAAACCCCACCCACTAGCAGGGTGTGTCTTTAATGCACCTACTCAAAGCTTGCCCAATGTGAATAGTCTCTTCCTTTGGGGCATTTATTAAAAACAATCATCAGTAATTGTCTCACACTGAATCTGACTGAGACAATGATAAAGGATGGAGCAAACAAGAAACATAAAACTAGAAAAACACTTGAATAGCTAGGAAAAGAGATATTATGACTGAATGTTTGTGTCCCCTGGAAATTCACATGTAAAAGCTCTAATTTAAATATAGTATAGCTATATTTGGAGTTGGAGCCTCTAAGGAAGTAATTACGGTTAAATAAAATAAGAGGTTATTATACAATGATAAAGGGGTCACCAATACATCAATAGGATAATAACAATTATAAAGATATATGCAAACAACATTGAACCTAAATATATAATGGAACTATTAACAGAATGAAAGGCAGAAACAGACATCAATAGCCCTAGCTGGTTTGGCTCAGTGGATAGAGCGTCGGTAGGGCCTGCAGACTGAAGGGTCCGGGTTCGATTCCGGTCAAGGGCACATGCCTGGGTTGTGGGCTCAGTCCCCAGTGTGGGGCGTGCAGGAAGCAGCCAATCAATGATTCTCCCTCATTGTTGATGTTTCTATCTCTCTCTCCCTCTCCCTTCCTCTCTGAAATCAATAAAAATATATATTTTTTAAAATAGACATCAATATATAATAATAAAGGAGGGCTTCATATTCAACGTATGGATAGATCATCCAGTTGAGAAAAATCAGTACAGAAACAGCAGACCTGACCAACACTATAGATCAAATGGCCCTAACAGACACATGCAGAGCATTCCATCCAAATGAAGCAAATACATATTTCTCTCAAGTGCACACAAAACATTCTATAGAAGAGATCATATGTTAGGCCACCACAAGTTTCATCAATTTAAAAAGATGAAATCATACCAAGTATCTTCTCCTAATAAAAAGGTAAAAAACTAGAACAACAAGAGAAAATTTGGAATATTCACATATGTGGAAATTAATCAACACAGTCCTAAACAACCAGTGAGTCAAAAAAGAAATCAAAGAGAAAGCAAAAAATACCTTTTGAGACATATGAAAATGGAAACACAACATACCAGAACTGATGGTATGAAGCAAAAAACAAGTTCTAACAAGAAAGTTTATGCTGATAAATGCCTTAACAAGAAAGAATTCAAAGGAATAACCTTCAATATTTTGCACAACAAAGAACAAGAAAAATCACAAAGGAAGCCCAAAGTTAGAAGAAAGGAAATAATAAAAATTACAGCAGAAATCAATGAACTCAATACTGAAAAACACCAAATTTAAGAGTTGGTTGTTTGAAAAGATAAATAAAATTAACAAACATTTAAGTAGACTAAGGAAAAAAAAAAAAAGAGAGGACTCCAATAAAACCATAAATGAAAGAAGAGAAATTACAAATGATACCACGGAAATACACAGGATCATAAGTGACTACTTATTACGAACAATTAAATGCCAATGAATTGACAATCTAGTATAAATGAATGAATTCCAACAAGTGTACAATCATGAAGATCTGAACAGGCCAATTACAGAGTAAAAAGAGTGAATCAGTAATCAAAACTTTCCCCAAAAAGATTAGATGGCTTCACCAGTGAATTTCACCAAACATTTAAAAGAAAAATTAACACTGGCCCTTCTCAAACTTGTCCAAAAAGTGAAAAGAAACACTTCCAAAGTCATTTTATGAAGTCAGCATTATCCTGATACCAAAGTCATGCATGATACTACAAAAAAATTAAAGAATAATATCCCTGATAAACATACAAGCGAAAATCCTTAATAAAATATTAGTAATTCAAATTCAACAGTATTAAAAGTATTACACACCATGATCAAGTAGGATTTATGTCTGAGATGCAAAAAAAGATTCAATACATCAAATCAATAAATATGATACACTACATTAACCAAATAAAGGATAAAAATCATGTGATCATCTCAATAGATGCAGAAAGTACACATGAAAAAATTTAATATCCATTCATGATCAAAACTCTACAAAATTAGGTATAAAAGGAATGTACCACAATACAATAAAGGCCATATATGACAAGCCCATAGCTAACATAATACTCAAAAGTAAAAATATGAAAGCTAATCACCCTAAAATCAGGAAGATCTATTCACCACAGTACTAGAAGTCCTAGCCAGAGGAATCAGGCAAGAAAAATAAATAAATGACATCCAAGTTGGAAAGGAAAAAATTGAACTGTCTCTATTTGCAGATGATAAGATCCTATATATAGAAACCCTAGAGATTCCACTAAAAAGCTATGAAAATAAACAAATTCAGTCAAGTTGAAGGATACAAAACCAACATTAAAAAAAAAATCAGTTGCTTTTCTATGCCTAATGAACTATCCTTAAAAGTAATAAACAAAAAAGTCCCATTTACAATTACATCAATATAAAATACAGGAATAAATTTAACCAAGAAGATGAATGATCTGTATGCTAGAAAATACAAAACACTGAGGAAAGATACAGAAAAAGACACAAATAAATGGAAAGATATACTATGTTCATGGACTGGAAGAATTGATACTGTTAAAATGTCCATTCTACCCAAAGCAATCTACAGATTCAATAAAACCCCATCAAAATTCCAATGGCATTTTTCACGGAAATAAAAAATAAAATAAAAAGCAGCGTGGAGGGACTGGAGAGTGTCATGCTAAGTGAAGTAAGTCAGTCAGAGAAAGAGAAGTATCACATGATCGTACTCATATGTGGAATCTAAGTAACAAAATAAACTGTTGACAGAGTGGATCCAGAGACATGGAAGCATGGAAGAGTGAGGAATCTCAGAGGGAAAGGCAGGGGAGGGTGGGTAGGAGAGTTAATCAACCAAAGACCTTGTATGCATGGACAGACAATAGGGTGCTGAAGGCCTGGGGCAAGGGACATGTGTGGGCTGGAGGGGGTCAATGGGGGGATAAACGGGGACATGTATAATACTTTCAACAATAAAGAATTATTTAAATAATAATATTACTAATTAAAAAGCAATCCTAAAATTCATATGGAATCACAAAAAATCCCTGAATATCCAAAGCAATCTTGAAAAAAAGAACAAAACTGGAGGCATGGCACTTCCAATTTTAAACTCTATTACAAAGCTATAGTAATCAAAATGGTAATTTATTAGTATAAACACACATAGACCAGTGAAACAGAATTAGAGAGCCCAGAAATAAACCTCCATATATACAGTCAACCAATTTTTGACAAAGGTGTCAAGAATACAAAATGGGGAAAGGACAGTCTCTTCAACAGAGTGTTAGGAAAATTAAATGTTTGCAGGCAAGAGAATGAAAGTGAACCCATACACAAAACTCAACTCAAAATGGATTAAAGATTTTAAAGTGAGACCTTAAACCATAAATCTCCTAGAAGAAAACACGAGGGGGAAAAAACCTAAACATTGATCTTGGCGAAAATTTTCAGACATGACACCAAAACCACATACTACAAAAGCAAAAAGAAACAAGTGGGATTACATGAAACTAAAAAGCTTCGGTAGAGCAAGAAAAAAAAGGGAATCAACAAGATGAAAAGACAACCTTTGGAGTGGAAGAAAATCTGCAAACCATATCTGAAAAGGGGTTAATATGCAAAATACTTAAGAACGCCTACAACTTAAGAGCAAAAAATAAGTAACTCAGTTAAAAAATGGGCAAAAGACCTGAACAGATAATATACAAAGACATACAAATGGCCATCAAGGTATATGAAAAGGTACTCAATATCACTAGTATATAATCATCAGGGAAATACAAATCAAAACCACAATGAGTTGTTAGGATGGCTACTATCAAAAAACAAAAAGTATTGATGAGGATATGGAAGGATCACTTGTGCACTGTTGACCATTAAATTGGTGCAGCCACTATGGCAAACAATATGGAGGTTCCTCAAAATATTAAAAATAGAAATACTGTATGATACAGCAATACTACTTTTGGGTATTTAGCCTAAGGAATTGAAATCAGGATCTTGAAGACATACCTGTACTTTAAACAAGGGGAAAAGCAGGCAAGACAGAATTTTTGTAGTCTATTGGTCAAAACTATACTCCCTGTTGTCAATTCATCTCAATCACAGAAGTAGTTGTGTCTGAAGCTTTAAACCCAATCACACTTTAAACCCATTAAAAACAATTTTTACAGAGTTCATTTTCACATAGGTAAGGAAAACTTGCTTTTTCTATGTCTTTACTGTTAGTAATCATGCCTATTGCTAATTCTAAATTAAGCCTGTGTTGAAGACTTATTTCAATTAAGAGTAGAAATTAAGATTCATGTTTTTACCATTATTCAATTATATCTTAAAGATTTAAAATACCCTATCTCTTATTAATACCTTTTATCAACACAGCTTCATCAGTATAGAGGTAGTCCAAAATAACTTTCAGTATGTCAGACTGTATTGGCATTTCTAGAGCTGCACAACTGGAAGCCTAAATAAAATAAAATAAAATAAAACAATTAACTTAAACTAGAAAATACTACTATATACTGATTGAGATTGGTACAAAAATTTTGAAGAAGAATCACATCAAATGCAAAAGAATATAACATTTATAAAACACAAAGCTAAAATAAGATAGTTTTATTTTTAAATTGCCTTATAACATGAAAAAGGATCAAGAAAAATTGAGATAAACACACTGCATTCTAAATTTCCAAATAATAGGGAAATTTTGATTTAAGTAGCTTTTCTGCACTAATTTTCATTTCTAAGTATTGCTATTTTCCAGCAGGCTTATTGCATAAAGTTTAGTACAAAAGAAAAACTGAGTTAAAATATCAGGTTCCCATTGTTACTTTCTTTAGTATATAACCTCCCCAAAATCTAAAGAAGTTTTGTTAACCAACCTAGTTGGTTTATACTTAAATCTTACCTCGATCCATGAGCTACTACTCAGCATACTATGAAAATAATCTGAAAGAAAAAAATATCAATAAGAATAGTGAAACAATACTGAAACAAATAAATCAGCAACTAAGAAAAGGTGTACCTACCAAGTCTAGCACAAAGAACACATTTATGACAAGGAAATTCCTTTCCATCCACTGATTTCATGGTCACATCATACACAAATGAACTGCAAGAAAAACGTTTAATTAAAGCAAGAGCAATTTCTTTACATGTTTAGCAAATAAGAAAGTTCTTTATAGAATTTGGCTTGGCTTTTGACTTTCTTTTCATTAAAGGCAGCAGAGTATAAACAACTTGAGAATATATAATGAAGTACTTCATCTCCTTCCATTTTACAATAAAAATAATATTTAAATAGGAAACTGAATTCAGATAAATATTCAAAAACCTTTCCTCTAACTTTTCTTTTTCATTACTGGCCAATAATATAATGGTAAGTTACAGCACAGTCAAAGGTCTTTAATTCACTTATTTGTACAACCCATTCTATTCTAAGCATAATCCAGATATCTCCAGTTTCTCTTTCTCTAAAAACTTCACCTATAAGTAAATACCTAAAAACAAAATCCTACCTATTAAAAGAGTAATATGCAAATTAACCATCACTCCACTATACCCACAAGCCACGCCCACTAACCATGCCCACCAGCCAATCAGAGCGAGTATGCATATAAACCCAACCAAGATGGCTACAGCAACAGAGAGCAGGAGGGAGGCTTGGGTTTCCCAGGCAATGGAAGAAGCAAAGCTTTCCACACACCCTGGCCAGCCCAGGCCTCCGCTTAAGGCTACAAAGTTTCAATTATAGAAGATACACAAACTTCAACAGAAATGGCTGCCAGCCACAGAGTGAGCAGGAGGCTTGGCTCTGCTCCAAGCTACAAAGTTTCAATTGTAGAAGGTAAATAAATTCCAGATACCAGGGCCTCCGCTTGGGCCTGCAAACTACCACAGGCCCCTCGCTCAGGCCGCCCCACACCCCAAGGGAACCCCCACCCTGATCCGGGACACCCTTCAGGGCAAACCAGCTGGCCCCCACCCCTGTACCAGGCCTCCATCCTATCTAATAAAAGGGTAATATGCAGATTGACCATCACTCCAACACACAAGATGGCTGCCCTAATGTGGTCAAAGATCCTGGCCCCATGTGGACACAAGATGGCCACCACAAGATGGCCAGCAGGGGAAGGCAGTTGGGAGGCACCAGGCTTGCAAGGGAGGGCAGTTGAGAGGGACCAGGCCTGCAAGGGAGGGCAGTTGGAGGCGATCAACCCTGCAGGAGAGGGCAGTTAGGGGTGACCAGGCTGGCAGAGGAGGGAAGTTAGGGGCAAACAGGCTGGCAGGGGAGCAGTCAGGCATCAATCAGGCTGGCAGCGGAGTGGTTAGGGGGTGATCAGGCTGGCAGGCGGAAGCGGTTGGGGCAATCAGGAAGGCAGGCAAGCGAGCAGCTGGAAGCCAGCAGTCCTGGATTGTGAGAGGGATGTCCGACTGCCCGTTTAGGCCCGATCCCACCGGGCCTAAAGGGGCAGTCGGACATCCCTCAAGGGGTCCCAGATTTGAGAGGGTGCAGGCTGGGCTGAGGGACACCCCCCCCACTCCCGTGCACGAATTTCGTGCACCGGGCCTCTAGTATTTAATAATATACTATCAGTATAGTATAATCATCACTGAAAAGATTTACAAAGGAATCATCATAATGATGAAGAGGCATAATCAGTTTGATTTTGGAGTTAACATTTCCTATTGATCAAAAAAATGCAAAATGCAGGCAAGAAAAAATAATTAAATTTCTTTCTTAATTAGAAAGTAATCAGAAAAATTAATTGTACCAGTCTATTAAACAGTTAATATTTTATCCATTTACTTCAACAACTCTCCATTATTTCCAAAAATGAAGAATATTAGTAACGGTAAAAGTGTATCTACCTATACATTTTGCTTCATATGTAAGAAGAGTTCTATTTCTATACTTAGGTCCCAAAATCTAGAGATAAAAAGTTTACTTTCATTTCCTAACTTACCATTTTTTCTGATTTAGCTTTGGTTTGTTACCAGTTTTCTTGGCAATAACATTAATTTTTTCATTTTCAAATCTGACTCCATCTAATCTATCAACAAGAAGAGATAAAAATTAACAGTGTGTATATTTCCCTACCAAAACAAACAAGCAACAAAAATCCAACAAATCCAAAACAAACAAGCAACAAAAATCCAACAAATCAAATCTGAACATGATTATATAACTTGTATCACCTGGAAAAATATCTCAAAGAACTCCCACTCTGTGGTAAAGAAATAATCATACATTCTCTTTCAATTTTACTTAGAATTCAAAATGTATTAAAATATCACTACTGACCAAAAAATAGTAATTTTTTAAAAATCAAAGGTATGGTATAAAGCCTTTCATTGTTTTTAAATAGAAAATATGCACTCCTCCCCATCTCCCACCCCACAACTAAGGTTACACTGCCATAGGCAATATAAATACCTTAAAAATAGAGAATTCCAAAAAGTCTGGTCTGTAATATGACAAATACCGTCAGCATCTTTACATGTGTTATATGACAAAACTACACAAACAATATGAAGTCAGTGATATCCCTCCCATTTTGTATACTGAAAAACTAAAATACAAAGAAACTAAGAAACCTGACCCAGCTAGTTATAGTAAAGCTAAGAGACATACAGAGGTCTTTCTAACTCCAAAGAGAGTACTCTTTCCAGCAACCACACTGCCTGCCCCTCTAGATCTCTATTACACAAACACCATAGAGAGTTCAAACCCAGTAACAGTCTTCCCATATGTGAATGTTTTAATCCAGGGAATCCCATAGCAGCTTTAGCAGAAAATGAAGAAAACAAACAAACACGTACCTGCCCACAAAAAGGGAAGTGGGGAGGGAGGGAGAAAGAGAACAGCAAAGGAAAAGGTAATTTTTAAAAGGAGGACATACAAGAATAGATATTAAGGAGGAGCCATACCTACTACACAAATTACTGAAACCAAATTTCTTTGCAACATTTTGCAACATTCTTACAGGATCATCTTCCCCAACACTTTTTACTTTTTTGGAAGATTTGAGTTTGCTTCTCTGTTTTTCACTAATTGTATGTGCTTGATTACTTTTATAAACTTCAAATGCTGATTTCTGATTATCTTCATGGGAATTCATTTTATTCAAATGAGGATTCAGAGTACCCTGATATTCTTCTGGTTTTTTGTTTAAGATAATTCTTGGTTTGAAGCCATGAGTTAAAAAGTCACAAGTATCTGTGTATATAAATTGTAAAAGGTATTCAAACAAGTCAGGATGGACCTTCTCTACCACAAAGAGAGGGCATCCTACAGAATCTTCGTCTTTCCGGTAAACATCTGTAAAGTCTAAAGAAGTACCATCTGAAAGGAACAATTTCTGAAAAAAGTCAGAACGCAACGCCAAAATATATTTATGAGCAGGGAAGATTCTGTTGCCAACTTGAAATGTCACATCATGGATGCTGTCCATTTCATCTGCTTCCCTCAACAGTTTGCCCAGCTCTTCAAGAAAAGATGATGAAGACACAGCTGGAATTTCATAAAGGCTAGAAATAAAACCAAAAAATCATTTTTACTTACAAGAAAAAATTTTTAAAAAGCATCCCTAGCCCGGCTGGTGTGGCTCCGTGCTTGAGCATCGACCCATGAACCAGGAGGTCACAATTTGATTCCTGGTCAGGACACATACCCAGGTTGCCAGCTCGATCCCCAGAATGGGGCATCTAGGAGGCAGTGGATCAATATTCTCTCTCATCATTGATGCTTCTATCTCTCTCTCCCCCTCTCCCTTCCTCCCTCTGGAATCAATAAAAAAATTTTAAAGCATCCCTAGCCAATTCTCCATTTAAAGTGCAATGTCTTTTTTATTTGCTAAACTTAGAAAATTTTACATTTGGCATTTCCTAAAATATAAGAATATTGCACAGTCTTAGATATTGTATCACCCTTTAAATTTTTCTATTCCTTTTTCTCCTAAACTAAAATGATAAGAATTAAGTTTTCCTTTGAAAGCAGTGTTTTCTCTTTCAACAAAGAAACACTAAAATATAAATTTCGAATGACTATTTCATAGAAAATTTTTAAATGATAAAAATAACTAAAAACATTCAAAAAAGGATACAGTTCTCAACCTCTTCCTCTTTTATGTCCATTTATTTTACAAGTAAAGAAAAATATATAAAGAATTGAGTAAATATTTTGGGTCCCAAATCCTAGAATAGGTCAGAAACTCAAGGAAGTAAAAATAAACACACACACAGACACACAATTGGTCTGTAACCCTGTGTCTTTTAGTACTTTAAGAGTGCTATCACACCTTCCCAATCTACATTTTATCCTTCCAGGTCTGGGAGACCAACCCTCTTGGTTTGCCTGAGACAGAGTGGTCTCCCAGTGCTAAATACAGAATAGGCATGGGCAAAACAGGATGGTCACCCTACTTCTAGTACTTCTTTCCTTTTCAATACTTGATATTTACCTTAACCTGTCATCTCTCTACTAGTGTGACTTAAAAGATTTGTATAGAGATTCACACTACCCGACCCTACAGGTGACTCTACACTAACTCTTATCAATTCTCATCATATTCAAGGGTCAGAAATTGTTGCAAACTACGTAACAAATATTCATATTTTTCAGGATCTGGGACCTTAGAGTACATCACAAAGCACTAAAGGTATAAATAAATTTGTGTGCCTATTCTATATAATAAAAGCCTAATATGCTAAATGTCCGACCGTTCGTTCGACCATTCGACCAGTCGCTATGACACGCACTACCAGGGGGCAGATGCTCCGACCAGTAGATTAGCTTGCTGCTGGGGTCCAGCCGATCAGGACTGGGAGAGACGGGCCAGACACACCCTGCAGCCCTCCTGCGTCCCCTCCCCAGCCAGCCAACCTCCTGCGGTCCCTCCCCAGCCCGCTGGCCCCGATCGTGACTGGGCAACACGGGCCAGACATATCCTAGAGCCCTCCCGCGGTCCCTTCCCAGGTCCGATCGTGCACTGCTAGGGTCCCTTGGCCTGGTCTGCAATCTGGGACCCCTCGGGGGATGTCAGAGAGCCGGTTTCGGCCTGAACCCCGCAGGTGGGGCCGAGGGACCCCACCGATGCATGAATCCGTGCATCGGGCCTCTCGTATATACATAAAGATATATGTATACATCTTCAATATTTTCAATAAATATCAGTTTTCAAACAAATTACCAGTGTAACAAATTCTACCTGTGAGTTATCCTGGTAGCATAATTCTATGTCTAAAGTTTCTACAAGACATGGCAACAGCTCTTCAATTAAATCTGGTCTAGGAGCAATGGAAAACAAACAAACACAAAAAAACTCCAGTGATTGTTCCTTCTAAAAGTGAAATGAAATATATACAAGTATACCTTGTTTTAGGATCTGACTGCAGAATTGCAAAGTTGCATCCACTTGGATCTGTGCTGACACTAACAGCTCTGTGGGCAAATGTAAGTTTCTCAAGTCGAATTCTTTCATATACACTATTTGTATCAGAGACACAAGACACATCTGATGAGGAATTATGAAGGTTTGATAAAATCTCTGCTAAAAGGGAAAAAAATCCAATTAATTAAGGTTTTATTAAAATGATTTAGGAAAAATAGAAAAACAATTAGAATACAGAAATATCTTTCATATGTATTCAGTCCATTTGAAAAATTACATCGTCTTTCTCTTTAACACAATGTGCACCCTATATATTGGTTGTATAATGCATGAAATTTTGGGGGGCAAGTCTCAATTATCCATTAATTTCTCCCTTTCAATAAAAAATCCTCCACTTGCAACCAAAGTTATCTTTCTAAAAAGCAAATCTTGTATTAAACGGGATTTTAAAATTCCTGTTTGTATTACAAATATGTAAACTTGGCATCTACATAATTGATTGCTTATTTGTTCCTTTCTTTCCTCCTTCCCCTTTCTTCCACTTATTCAGCAAATATTAGGGTGACTACACTATCTACCATACAGTGATCATCAGTCTATCCGTAGTGATACAGTAGTGAACAAGACAGGCATGTCCCTACCATCTTGGATACACTTCTAGCAGAAAAAACAAACATTAAACAATGATAACATCATTACAAGTCATATCAAGGCTATGAAAGAAAAGTATGAAATTTACATTGAAAAAAATGATTCTGCCTACAGTATGAAGTATATTTAAAGTATATGGAACCAAAGACAAAGATATTAATCCAGAAAATATAAATGATATAGATTGAGGTTGTAGAGATGAAGCTGTAGAAAAGTGTAAAGATTTCAGAAATATTGAGACCAAAATGACAAAACTTGGTGACAATTGGATGCAGAGGGTAAGGGAATTTGGGTGTCAAAGAGAACCATAACCATTTACTTAAATTGAAACACTGAAAAGTAGATGTGGGTGTTTGAGTTCAGTTTTAGACCACTAAATATGATGTAAGTAAGACACAATTTTAAGGACTTCAACATTTATAAGTCAAACCTGAATTCTAGTTACTCTCAAATTCATTCTATTTCAGTCTCAGGGGTTTATTAATATTCCCCCAATACACAGTTACTCCAATTTCTATATTCTCAAAAAAATGTATTAGTATTTGTCTCCATGACTGCAAATCCTATATAATAATAGACAAATATGCAAACTGACCATACCTCCGACACACCCACAAGCCACGCCCACAAGCCACGCCCACCATCCAATCAGAGCGAGCATGCAAATTAACCCAAACCAAGATGGCTACAGCCACAGAGAGCAAAGTTTCCTAGGTAACAGAGGAAGCCAAGCTTTCTGCCTGCCCTGGCCAGGCCTAAGCCTCCACTCAAGCTACAAAGTTTCAGTTATAGAAGGTAAACAAATTCAAACAAATGGCAGCAGAATGGAGCTTGAGAGAGCAGGCCAGGGTTGCCGCCGGCAACAGGGGAAGCAAAGCTTTCTGCACACCCTGGCCGGGCCCACCTGCTTAAGGCAACAAAGTTTCAATTATAACCCCAACACAAATGGCTGCCGGCCGGCCTCAGAGGGAGCCCCAGGCTTGGCTCCGCTCCAGGCTACAAAGTTTCAATTGTAGAAGGAAAATAAATTCCAGATACCAGGGCCTCCGCTTGGGTTGCCAGGGGGCGTGGCCGGTCTGCAAACCACCACAGGCCCCTCGCTCAGGCCGCCCCACACCCCAAGGGAACCCCCACCTGATCCGGGATGTCCTTCAGGGCAAACCAGCTGGCCCCCATCCCTGTACCAGGCCTCTATCCTATCTAATAAAAGAGTAATCTTCAGATTGATCATCACTGCAACACACAATATCACTGCCCCCATGTGGACACAAGATGGCCACCACAAGATGGCCAGCAGGAGAGGGCAGTTGGGAGGCACCCGGCCTGCAAGGGAGGGCAGTTGAGAGGGACTAAGCCTGCAAGGGAGGGCAGTTGGAGGTGATCAACCCTGCAGGAGAGGGCAGTTAGGGGTGACCAGGCCGGCAGAGGAGGGAAGTTGGGGGCAAACAGGCTGGCAGCAGAGTGGTTAGGGAGTGATCAGGCTGGCAGGCAGAAGCGGTTAGGGGCAATAAGGAAGGCAGGCAGGCAAGCAGTTGGGAGCCAGCAGTCCTGGATTGTGAGAGGGATGTCCGACTGCCCGTTTAGGCCCGATCCCGGGATCGGGCCTAAAGGGGCAGTCGAACATCCCTCAAGGGGTCCCAGATTGGAGAGGGTACAGGCTGGGCTGAGGGACAACCCCCCTCCGTGCACGATTTTCGTGCACTGGGCCTCTAGTATTTATATACATGACTATGCCCCTACAAATTTGAGTGTCTCAGAACAAGGGCCCATTTTATATATTTTAGTATTATTAAACCTGGCCCTATACCTAGCATATAGTAAATGTACCTTAATGTCAACAGACTTGACTAATTTATAAGGAAATGAAAACAAATAATTATCCAAAAATCATTATTTTGTGGCTTTATGATTTTGAAAAACATGTTTATATAATTACAAATGTAATTTATATATTTTTAGCATATAATAACTGATTTGTTCATTCAACAGACAACTACTATGTGCCAGGAAATATGCTGAATGCTAAGGATATAGAACAGACATGGTCCTTGCCATTTTATAGTCAATAGGAGACAAGCATTTAAAAAATTAATCACAAAGATAAATACATAAGAACAAGTAAAAATAAGTTGCATGATGAAAATACAAAGGGAATATTATAAGTGAAACCGGATAACTCAGTTTAGATTGAGGAATCAGTAAAAAATATTTTTGATGAAGTATAAATGAAGCTGAGATGTAAAAAATTAGGAAAGGCCCTGGGACTAATCACAACTGGGGTGAAAGGAAGAAACTCCAAGAGTCAGGCAGGGGCCTAATAGGCCATGTGTTGGTAATGAACAAACAATTAAAGAGTTTTTAAACACAGACATATTAGGATCTGATCTTAAAAGCTCACTCTAGTAATCACTGAGAATAGATAAAAGGAAACAAGAGTGGAAATAAGAAAATTATTTTTTCAGTAGTCCATGTGACTTGGGCTAGGGTGGGAGCAATGAGATGTGAAGAGATAAATAAATTCTAGTTTTTCTGGGAGAAAAAAAAAAATCAACTGATTATTAATCATGGATGAAAGAAAAAGTCACTAACCTTAGTTAAAAAACAATGCAATTAATCCGCAAGTTTATAAATTTATAATCAGATAATTAAGAATGAACTATACATACAGCCCTGCAGGAATGGCTCAGTGAATTGAGCATCATCCCATGGACCAGGAGGTCCTGGGTTCGATTCCCGGTCAGGGCACATGCTTGGGTTGTGAGCTAAATCCCCAGTGGGGAGCATGCAGGAGGCAGCCAATTGATGTGTTTCTATCATTGATGTTTCTATCTCATCCTCCCTCTCCCTTCCTCTCTGAAATCAATAAAAATATTTTTTTTTAAAAAAAGAATGAACTATATAATGAAAAATTTCTACTTCCACTGGTGGCATCTTAAAACTATCCTTTATATTAATCAAGAAATGAAAAAAAACTTGTTTTCAATTATTCAGCAATTGTTTTAAAAAGCTATACTTTTTAAAATTCTCAATGAACATAAAAACTTTATTTTTCCTGTGATTTTTCTCTAAGTCATGTAACATAACTTTTAAACCTTTAATTTTATCCTATATAATAAAAGCCCAGCAACCGAACGGCAGAAAGGCCAGAACAACCGGTTGACCAGTCACTATGACATGCACTGACCACCAGGGGGCAGACACTCAGCGCAGGAGCTGCCCCCTGGTGGTCAGTGCTCTCCCACAGTGGGAGCGCCGCTCATCCCGGTCAGCCAAGCGGGAGCAGCCACTCAGAGGGCGAGTCCACAGCCACTTGGCTGACTGGAATGAACAGCTGCTCCCACAGCAGGCTGATCCCAGCAGGCCACGCTCCCCACAAGTGCACGAATCCCATGCACTGGGCCTCTAGTATATATATATAAATATGTAAAAAAAAACAAAAAACAATAAGCATTAAGCTACTAAATTCTCAATTTGGGGAGAAAGACAAAAAAGGGAGTTTGGAAGATGGTTCACAACCATCTGGGGAGTTGTTTTTTGTTTGCTTGCTTATTTTTTAACTTTACACTTATCTAGCCCTAAAGTAAAGTCTGGCAATTAGTAACAGTGAGCCACTGTTACTGATGAGAATGTACCATGACCTCAGGATATGCTAAGATAGATAAAAAGCTGAAAATTCCAATTTAAATAAATCAAATTCCTTTCACTTACCTGCACATACACAAACCAAAATCAAAAGAGACATAAGGGTAAATCTTAGGAAATTAAAAGTTACCTGAAAGGAACCTTTATGTGCCATTCACATCTATGAACTGACCTTTCTTTTCAGAACTCTTTCTTTTTTCATCAAACCATTTCCCTCTAAATCCTTCTCCATCCTGGGTGACAAATAAAATTTCATTCCTATTTAAAGCAATATCAGAAATGAAGACTTGGCGTGGATAAGCCCATCGACACTGCTTCAGAGAACTGCTGACTGATCTCCAGCAAAACACCTAAAATAAACCAAATTACATCCTATATAATAAAAGGCTGATATGCAAATTGTCCCCTCGACTGGGAGTTCCACCAGGAGTTCAACCAGGGGGTGGGGCCAGCCAGCCAACCACCTGCGTCCCCTTGATGGGGCCAGCTGTCCAGACCCCACCCATGCACAAATTTGTGCACCGGGCCACTAGTTGGAATATAAAGCACTATAACACGTGATCAACCAAAAACTGAAATCAAGAGGTAATGTTTCTAAAATAAAGTTCTAAGTAATATGTTTCAATGTTCATTCTGCAGAAAAACCTAGATACCATACAAGTCAAGATGGTTTTTGTGGATGACCTGCTCCTCTCCGATACTGCAGGTAGTATCGGAATAAACGCTCATATATGATTCAGCCCTGTCTCTGCTTAACTGGCTCCAGTAGTGACAGGCAGCACGGACCCACTGATTGTCTGGTTACCTATTCTTGCAACCACGTAGGGATTTAAGTGAGAATTTCTCTGGGTGAGTACTGGGGATCCCACTTGCTGCCTGGACTGGGGGTTCCTGGGGCTGAAGCCTGGACTCTTTATTTGCAGTGCTGCCAGGAATTTTCCTGTTTTGAGTTCCAGCTACAGCCTCGGCAATTCCCATCATCTCACCTGAGACCCACATTGAATCAAGCATTTTTGTAGGAGGAATCAAGCGTGTTTTTAGCATGAGAAGCACTTGCTGCCTCTCATCTGGGCTTCCTTGTAAGGAAGCATGTACTATGTATGGCAGCACTGTGTATGCCACAGGAGGCATTTTACCAGTACTGCCTCTCATCTGGGTGAGCATGATCAGCTCTGGGTGACAAGGGACCTCCAGCCGTCCTTGCCTGGTCTCCGAGCCCTTAGTCTGATCCACTCTGGGACGAGAGACATTGCTCTGCTTCAGTTGGTTTTAAATGCAGGGCATTCTGAGGTTTCTATGGCTAGACAGACAAGGAACATGGTGTGAAGCTCTCATCTGTGTTTTGTGCACACCTGTAAATACTGTACATTGAGAATGTCTGTTAATTATTTTGTGTCTCTTTGTTGTTTGGTTTAATTTGTTAAAAGACGGGCACATCCCACTTTGCTAGGGGCTCCAGCTCCTTGTAGCAGGCTGAACCCGTGGCAGGGATTGCAGGAACTTCCCAGCAGCTGCCAAGAATTCTTAATCTTGGGGACCCTTCCTGCTCTCCCTCTCAAGGCATCAGCTGCTGGAAACTCTTGGCTAGTGAAAGTTCTTGTCTGTCTGTAACGTAACTTGGTTACTGATGTTCTTTGCTTGCTTTCTTATCTTTGGGGGACTTAGTTTGCTCTTCGCCATTTTATGAACATAGGGAATCCTCTGCCTCTTCTGTTTAGGCTTTGTGCCACTCAGAACCTATTTGCTGTGCTGGGTTAGTGTGAGATAAGAGTCTAAGGCTAATGTCCCAGTCCACCCTTTTGAGAGTACTCATTTATTTACTGTAGGGGTTTTTGTTTCTATTTTTCAGATCTCTTCTTGTATATCAGATTTCATATTGTTAGTCTGCTCAGAAGAAAAAAATATGGGAAATAAAATCTTCTAAACCTACCAAGTCTTTCTCTTAGGAGGATCAGATCTGCATAAGTGCCCTTCCCAGGCTGTAGAAATAGCAGTGGGAGGCCACTCCGATTTTGCAAAGAAAACTAAAATAGTACTTTCACATTAAAGTCACTGGAGGCCAAATTTAGCAATTTTTAACAA
This sequence comes from Eptesicus fuscus, assembly GCF_027574615.1. Lineage (NCBI taxonomy): Eukaryota > Metazoa > Chordata > Mammalia > Chiroptera > Vespertilionidae > Eptesicus > Eptesicus fuscus. Next base: position 40,956,769 of record NC_072482.1, read on the forward strand.
GTGGCAATACGTTTCTTTGCATGAATTCAGTATGACCTGTTTCCAATTGTGGCTATATTAACCAAGACTTTGACTGGAATGTCATGTCTGAGAGAGACATGTCCAGACTCTGGATGTCACCAGAAAGCTTTAAGAAATGAAGCCAGTAAGAGCACCTTGGAGAAAGCCTGGTACCTTGCTTCGTCACATGGTTCATGGCAGTCTTTTCAGGTTACAAGCCCTACTCAGACTCAGGGAATACCACCTCTAGGCACCATTGCCACCCCCTCCCAGGCCTCACTGTCCCTCTGACAGACAGCAAGAATCTCTTGGCTCTGAAGGAAAAACTTCGTCCCTCCTCAGCACAAAGCAGTTACACAAGAGACCCTGCGTCCCTTTTCTCTGAAAGAATTCAGAGCCAAGGTCCCTGGGACTGTGGTAGGCAGTCAGACAGACCTGAGCAGAGCAAGGGCAAATGGCCAACCAGGGGAGAAATGGACTAGACCCTGAGGTGTGCTTCTCACCACTCCAACTGCTCTGAAGCTGGCAGTGGAGGAACCTATACAGAACTGACTTTTACATTTTGCTGAGTAGAAGTTGGGATACCTACTGATAATATATAGAACTATTCCATTCATTTTGGAAGTCATATACTGGGACCTTTATATGTTGGACCCACGTCTGGGAAAAGGATGCAAGGTTACTGCAGTAGTTCCCTGTAGCAAATGTCTGACTGTTACTGAGTGTTCTAGTTATTATCTTTCAGTATCTAATAACTACAATATGAACTGTTCTGATAACGTCACCTTCCCTTATAGTAATGGACATATTAAGCTGCTGGCTGGTTGGTTTCTGATATCTGGGGTAACTCCCTACCAACAGCACCGAAAGGCCTTAGGATCTTTATGTCTCAGAAACATCACAGGGTCTGAACCAAAAGAGACTTTCTCAAGGCCGTGGCACCAGACTGCAATGACTATCTCCACCTGTGGAGCCCTGCTGCATATATTGCTTTGACCACTTTTGTTATGCTGGTAATGGTAGGCTCCCTTAATGTAGGAAGTTACCCGGCTGGCTTGTAGCATAGTAAAAACCCTGAATGTCACCTCCAAGGCTATATATACATGGAATAAAAGAAGAGCTGAGCCAGATCAGGGAGGCAGTTCTAGAAAATCAGGCCGCAATAGATTATTTGCTGTTGCAGCACAATCATGGTTGTGAGGAATTTAAAGGAATGTACTGTTTTAATCTTTCTGACAATTCTCAGTAATTAGAAAATATATCCAAGATCCTGCATTTGGTGTATTCCATCCCTAGGAACTGCTTTCAAGGCAGAAGCAAATATAGTCCAGCAGGATTAGACTTTTTCATCTAATACTAATCTCATAGATATGAGGTGATAGAAATAACAGTGGGGAAACATTAGGGGCAAAAATAGAATATTGGGGACTAGCTATGGTTATGGGGAATATTAATCATGCTCTGTTAACTATGATTGCCTTGTGTTGGTTAAAGTAAGGACATTATGACCTGGCTGGGAGGTGTACGCCTCCCAGGACCTGGGAGTCAACCTTGGAACCATTCTCATTCAAGAACTGCCTATTATCATGGAAAGATTAACAACTTTGTTGCCCAAACAATGGAGTCCCACTCCAGCCTCCTACTTTCCCATGTAATCTTTGTCCTACCCTATATAAGCAGCTGTTTTATGGGGGGGCTGCAGAGCAGATTTTTGTGGATGACCTGCTGCTCTCCCATACTGCCGGCAATACTGGAATAAACGCTCATATATGATTTTTTTTAATAAAGGTCAAGATGGTTTTTAAGAAGTATCTTTCAGAAAAAGTACATCAAATAAACAGTAAGTATTAAATATGCTTCAAAGACATTCCTCTTAAGCAATTTTCAGTATTGCTTGTTTTGGGCATACAGGGCTGCTGCAATACTAAAAAAACACAAAAATCTTATCGGTAAAACTTAGGTTATCAGACTTGCTGTAGTACTGTCTGTTTACAAGAAGAATGAAAAGCATCCTGTGAAAATCCAAACTTGATTCTAAAAGAAAAATAAAAGTATAACTAAATTATATTACTAACATAAAACTTTAGAGATAGAAATAATCATCATACAGTTTGACATGCTTGGTTTAATGGCTTCCTAGTGGTTCTGCAAACCATAGTATTCCTGATGGCTTAGGGGCTGCTGCTCAAGGATACTGAAAATAATGAGATGGGACGTTGGGCTTCCCAACCCAGCTTTATCCAGAACAGCTACCCTTTTATCAGCTTCATAGATTAGCATTTCAAGATTTCATGTGAAAAATTTTAACAGTGATTTTAAAAGTTCAATCCTCTCATAACTAAGAAAAGTGAAGCACAAAATGGTATCTGCCAAAATAACTCAAAAGTTATGCACACACAAAAAGACTATATTGATTCCTTCACAGTTTCGTTTTTAATGTAAGACTACTTTTAAGTAAGTAAATATCCAGAAGTATAAGCCATATTAATATAAATGAAATACACCCCAAAGTCAAAATAAGTTTAATACTTAAGATTTTATGCAATCCCATGCCTCCGCTCCCTTCCATCTACAAATTAGATCTAAATCTTAAATATAGTTCCCTCCATTAAAATGATCAACTACAATAGGTTTATGCCTGTAGTGTACCTGTAGGTGAAACCTTATGATTTTAATTCTTCAAATTCTAAAATGTCAAATTTCACAGCACTTTATAAACATCAGAAAAACATTCTAATTGTATGACTTATTTTATAGCAAAAAGCAGAAAGCAATCTGTGTTTTTCTAGTCAGTGTAAAATTTTTTCAGTGTACTAATGTATAATATATATTTTTTAATTAACAGTTTTATTAAAGAAATATACTGGCATGTTTGCAAAGGGAACTAAAATTAAAACTCTATAGCATTTACTTCAATGAAAAGAAATAAGATTATTTATATAGTGATCTAGAAATACATTATCTTTTATATGATAGTTATAATATCTGCATATATATATATTATGTATATATTTGTTTAAAACTGAATCTGTGGAAAAAATTTCAATTATGCATCAAATTTTTAATATTGCCTGCTTAACTTTTTTTTAAAGAGTAGTTACATAACATAGCTCATATCTCTGTAATTCAGTATCATTTATCAATACTGTGTACATATAAAACAACCCATCCCTTACTTATTTCCATTTTAAGCACAGTAAATGATATTTTAAACTACAGTTTAACAAAGCAGTACTATGCAACATTAAATGTCATCGTACTTTCTTTACAATACCAGCTCCATACTAATTAGTACTGAATGTCAAAACAAATTGAGAAACAAAGTCAATAGAAGTCATCACTATCATGAAAATACATTTACACATTATCAGGTCCTCCACAGCTACCAAATGACATTAAGATTACTACGCTTTTGCATAAATATATACTCACCCTTCCAGCTCCATCCATTGCAAGAATACAAATTTTTTCACTCTCATTTTCTTTCAAATGTTCAGGATCAACCTTGTATTCCAGACGCCCCCCAGATACAAGAACCTTTTTCAAGTTTAGCTGTCTGGGTAAAAAAAAAAAAGTCTACATTATGTTCTCTAAAATACACATGCTCAATTTTAAAGAAATTACTACTCAAATAATAACTTAGGGTGAGTATTGAGAAAGGGGAGGTAAGATGATTTATCCTTTGGTATTCTTAGTCCCTCTCTTTCTATAAGTTTCCCCTATACAACAGCTGTTTTTTTCTATGGCAATCCTTTTCTCCCAAAAGCCTCTCCCCATACAGATATACACATTGAACACCTAAAGCCCAGCTTGCTAATGCACACATTCATTCTACCTTAAATAACTGATAAGGCTAAAAGTTCCTAAGTGTATTTGCATTTTATCAGAAAAGAAAAATTTTAAACCTCAAAACAAAATAGAAATCCTTAGTTTCAAATATGGACAACCCTAAATAGATAAAGCTGCCATGAAAATTATCAATATTGTTCATTTAATAACTCATCCACTAACCACACATTTCATTATATCTGCACATGGGATATGCCTAAAGTATTGTGTGAAACCTACTGTTACTGCCATGATTATCCTCGCTCTAAGATATTCTGTCTGCATTTACGATTTTTTTTCATTTCAAAATTACTATGTTGTAACAATCTGCAACAAAAGAATTTTCTTAGTGAAAACTTGGATATAACATATTTATGTAATTTAATGTCACCAGGGCAAGTTTTATAAATGTTAACTAAAAACCTAATATTCCACAAATCACCTCATACTGACAAAAACCCTAGTCAGTTTTAAGGAACATGTATGCTCACATTTTCATGTTTCTGTAACAAATATGACCTACAATAGATAACCTTTCAATTGTTATACACAGAAGTTGTAATAAATTGATGATTGACATTTTCTGCTCATGAGTTAATTTCAGGGATGGTATCTATTTATGAAGTTACCATCTCATTTATATTAGCAAAAGCACATTTCAATGCATTTCAATTTCAATGCCTGATTACTTTTTAAGTTTGATGGCTACTCTCTAGAATTCCTGCACACTATTGCTTCCACTAATTGAGCTATACTCTTCCAGGGTCAAAGATCTATTTCTCTACTTGTATTTATTATTATTATTATTATTATTATTATTATTATTATCCTATTTAATAAAGAGAGAATATGCTAATTGACCATCACACCCTCACAAAGATGGCGGCACCCATAGCCAATAAGGAGGGAATATGCTAATTAACTGCCACACCCTCAAAGATGGCGGCACCCACAGCCATAAGATGGCAGCGCCCAGTCCTCTCAGCCCCGCTGGGGCAGCAGGTGCGTGGCTCCAGAGTCCCCCAGTTCCCCCAGCCACCCAGGGCCAGCCCAAGGTGCAGGCAAGCCTCGGATGTCGGCTGCCCAGCCGCCTAGGGCCGGCCCGAGGTGCAGGCAAACCTTGGATGTCAGCTGCCCAGCCACCCAGGGCCACCCGAGGCTCAGGTAACCAGGGCCGGCTGAGGCTTGCGCTGCCAGCAGTGGCAGCAGCAGAGGTGTGATGAGGGCATCGCCTCCCGCCCGAGGGCTGCCGGACTGTGAGAGGGGGCAGGCCAGGCTGAGGGACTCCCCCCTCCAGTGCATGAATTTTCATGCACTGGACCTCTAGTAGAATATAAAGAATTATTATGTAAACCACTAAGATATTAGTCTGAAAGAGTCTTCTCTATAAAAGTTAAATACTTAGGAATGACATGATAAATATAAGTAGCAAAAAAAAAAAAAGCTGTTACATCAGATATGGATTAATCAACTATAAGATTGAAAATGTATGAAAATTATAGGATTCTGCACTTAACTTACATCACAATTGTTTTAAAGCACTTGTTCCTTAAATAATTCAAAATGAAATCATAGATGACACATTATGACTTATGCAGGAAACACAGGGAACTCCAATTGGTGGACCCATCCATACTTAAAACCTTCATGTTACGATTTTCCACTGTAACTGGCATTTTGATTGGCCAACCACTAGTTTACTGAATGCTACTATAACATGCTTTCAGATAATAATAGGCTGGCTAGACAAAGATTAAAAATATACCAGTCAGGTAAAAATACTTGGACTGGGTCCATGATATATGATTAACGTCTTTTTAAAATAAATAAGTGCACAATATAAAAAAGACTACACATGAACCAATGATGATTGTATCACAAACCAAGAATTATGTTTCTTTCAGAGAAATACACATACTTGGAAGCCATCTTCTTGCACTGATAGTCTGTAAGTAAATAAATATCTCCCCTTGTAGTAACACAGACTGTGGCCCCATCACTTGCAGCAACCAAAGACAGAGTGATGTCCTTATGATGAAGGGCAGAGACTTGACGAGGAGCAGTTACACATTTCTCTCCATTGGGATCTAGTAAATAACCTAAAAAATTACACAAATATACAAATCACAAAATAAGAATTTTAAGAATCCAATTTACTTTTCAGATAGTGTCATCAAAGATTTCTTACCCAGTTGTCCACCATTTAGTCCCATAGTGTAAACAGCTTCTTTAGTCCATAACACTGTATGAAACCTGCCTGCTGCTACTCCAATGATTGTCCTTCCTTTCAGATATTTTGCCTGCATCTATTACAAAAGACAAATAAGACTGCAGCTTACTATATATCTATTAACTAGTACAATTTTGCAAAGATCCAGTAGAACAGATAGCAAATATATGGCATATTTGCTACCAGTGCTCCCTCAAGTGCTCAAGGCAGTTGTCACTAATAGATGTTAGCACTAAGATCCCAAGTCTTCTCAGAATGCAAGACATTTTGCCCTAATTGGTTTGGCTCAGTGGATGGAGCGTCAGCCTGAGGACTGAAGGGTCCCAGGTTCGATTCCAGTCAAGGGCATGTACCTTGGTTGTGGGCACATCCCCAGTGGGGGATGTGCAGGAGGCAGCTGATCGATGTTTCTCTCTCATGGATGTATCTAACTCTCTATCCCTCTCCCTTACTCTCTCTGTAAAAAAAATCAATAAAATATATTTAAAAAAAAAAAAAAGAATGCAAGACATTTTGATGCAGCCACTTTATGTCAGCAGTTTTAATATATAAAAAGCAATATGCAAAACAGGCATATTCATCCTTACTAGAAAATATGGTGCTTTTAAATTTGACATATCCAGGGTCTCTCATCCATGGCACTAATAACATTTTGGACCAGATGGTTCTTTGCTGTCAGAGACTGTCTTAGGCATTGTAGAAGATCTGGCAGCATCCTTAGACTTTAAGGCATCCCTAGATGCCAGTAGCACCACTCCCACTCCTGCCCCCAGTTGTAACTGAAAATGTTCTAGACATGGTCAAATAGCTCCTGGGGAGCAAAACTGCCCCCACTTGAGAATACTCAGATATGGTCCTATCAGCCTAGAGCTCTGACAATGGAATAAAAATGGAAGTAAGTATCTACCATTCCTAAAGAAGCCTTACAAAATGATTAAATACCCACAAATTCCAGTGGGAGGAAATCGATCTTTTAAAAAAAGTACCACACATTGGATGTGCCGGCCGCGTGGCTCAGTTGCTTTGGAGTGCTGTTCCGTGCACCAAAGGGTTACATGTTCAATTCCTGGTCAGAGGACTAGGTTGTGGGTTTGATCCCTGGATGGGGTGTGTATAGGAGGCAACAGATCCATATTTCTCTTGCTTCAATGCCTGCCTGCCTCTCTTCCTCTCTCTCTCCCTCTCCCGATTACTCTTTCTAAATATATCCTTGGGTGAGGATTGGAAGAAAAAAAGAAGTACCACAGATTGAAAACTACCTCCAATTATTTTGGGGTAATTCTTATTGATTCATTAGTCATCCCAAATGGGAAATCATTGGATTTAAAAGCTTATTACAAATGTGTATCTAATAATAACTTTAAATCCAGAGGATTAAATCCAGTGAAGAGATTTAACATTTGAAATACATAATATTATGAGTTGAAATCACATTTATTATGGTGATGATTCCAGTAACATTAATTTAGAGCATCAGTCCCACTTCTGTGTACTAGGTCCCTGAGTTGAGGGAAGAGTACTTTCAGGTGGTGGTTGTACAAATTGGAGGGGGAAAGTAGAACAAAGAGCAGTGGCGTTTTTATCTATATTCCATCACATCAGCTTGCCAGGTGTGATTTCTGTGCAGAGGTAGATTTATCATGAAGCCAATATGCTTAGACTTCTAGGTGCCTCATTTGCATAGCCATTTTGTATTTATAAACTTGGTGTTTTTATTATTTATTATTTTTGTTATTGTTGTTAATCCTCACCTGAGGATATTTTTTCCATTGATTTTTAGAAAGAGTGGAAGGGGAAGAGGGAGAGAGAGAGAGAGAGGGAGAGAGAAAGAGGAAGAAACTGAGGAACATCGATGTAAGAGACACATCAATTGGTTGCCTCCTGCACAAACCCCGACTGGGGCCAGGTACTCTCGACTGGGAATGGAACCAGGGACACTTTTGGGGCATGAGCTGATGCTCTAACCACTGAGCAGACAAGCCAGGGCTGGGGTTTTTTGTTTGTTTGTTTTTTTATAAGGCCTTAAACCCCAAAAATCTGGGTCCCCCTTGGTTTATGAATACTTAGAAGTTTAAAGCAGTTTAGTGCCTAATTTCCCAAGTGCTTTCTTTCGTACTCCAAACAAATGTTAATTTGTACCACGTTTAATTTCTCCTGTGAAAAATATGTATCACTGAATATAAATAAAATAAGTTGCTCTGTTAATACCTTCCATCCTTTTGTCCATACAGGTTTTAAAGCAAATAGCCACTTATTGTTTAAAAAAAGAGAAGTTTACCTGTCTGGGTACATTACAAATGGAAGGTGGAGGAATAATTCCTAATTGATGAAAAGTATTACGACCAAATGTATAAATACATCCATCTTCAGTTAATACAATAGTATGATCCTCAGCAGCGGCCACTTGGGAACAATTATGACCATTCAGCCCTTCCACAAGCCTAGGGACCTGCAAAATAAAATTAACTTTAGTTTAATAACCATTTATATAGATATACAAATAGAATCTGATAATACTATGTCTAAAATGACATGACTGATACATTGCTCTATCATGATAAATTCTACAATTCAGCAAGGAACAGATGAGTTTAACAAAATTCTGGTTTATTAGTAAAACACAAAACGCCTAGTAAGACACTTTAATAATTTAATGCAACAAATAATTTTTGAGCCCTTAGTATACACCAAGTACAAATTTGTTTGGTATAGATAAAGGGAGCTCTTCAGCCAAAGAACTCATTGGTATATTGAAAAAATAAATAACAAATACAGGAAACAATACATCCCTTCAATGAGACATTTACTAGCTATTTGAAAATCAAATCTCTTAACTTCTCAGTAGTTCATTTTCTTCACCTAAACACAAAATTATAATAGCATTTTATTAATTTTTATTGACTTAAGAGAGGAAGGGAGAGAGATAGAAAAATTAATGATAAGAGAGAATCATTGATCAGCTGCCTCCTGCATGCCCTCCCCCACACCCCCGCCCCCAGGGATCAAATCTGAAACCCAGGCATGTGCCCATGACCAGAATCGAACCTGGGGCCTTTCAGTCCTCAGGCCGTCATTCTATCCACTGAGCCAAACTGGCTAGGGCTCTCTCTCCTTTTTAAAGTACCCTTTAATCGACGGTAAATATACCAGTAGTCCCTTCCCAATATTTGCTATAAAAATAAAATTTTTCTTTGATGCTTCACAATTTTGCATCGTATCTAATTTGAACATGATATACTAGAAAAATCATTGATTGTTAAAAATCTATTACCAATTGGGGCCTGGCTGGTATGGCTCAGTGGTTGAGCAACAACCTATGAAACAGGTTCAATTCCTGTTCAGGGCACATGCCCGGGTTGCAGGCTCAATTCCCAATGGGGAACGTGCAGGAGGCAGCTGACCAATGATTCTCTCTCATCATTGATATTTCTATCTCTCTCCCTCTCTGAAATCAATAAAAATGTATTTTTTTAAAATCTATTAGTAATTGGTACATTATTTTCTCCTTATATTTGGCTAAAAATTTTTTTTGGTTAATGTAAGCTTCCAATTTATCAAAATTTTACTAAAGTTACCTAAATATATCAATTACCAAGCATGTCTGTTCATCTCCATGGCCTAAACGTCCTCCAGGACCATGACCACAGGTATATACCTGCCCTTTCTGAGACAGAAACACTGAATGAAATTTACAAAGCACTACCTGTAGGAAAACAAGAAAATATTATTAAAATTCTCCAAATAAAACATTCTTAATTTTATTTTAAATTAATAATAGATTATTGCTAACTGTTTAAGCTGGATGATGGGTACATTGGTATTCATATTATTCTCTCTACTTTGTACATGTTTCAAGTTTTCCGTAATAAAAATTACAAATATACACATTTTATTTTAAAACTATGTTTAAAAACAAACATATAATAAAAAGAACAAAGAAGGAATTAGCACGGGCTACCCATAGAAGAGACTAAACAAAGGAAAATGCAAATCTTAAGTCTTCAACTACAAAAGGTAGTAGCCAGTTGTTTCCCAAACAGCAAGAACTGAGCAGAGTGCAATATGAAGCATAAAGATCATCAAATAGTGATATATGTTATTTAATTATGGAAATGTTTTAAGGTAAATGTATTTTTAAAAACATCAGCTAGCTATACAAGGGAAATGTGGGGTAGACAGTATGTCCTTTTTATTTCTCTAATTTTGTCTAATATATCTTTAATAGCACACTTACATATCAACACGGATGTACTTACATACCTAACCCCCAGGCCACACTGTTATATTTTCAAATGCATCTAACGTGCAGCATATTTATTTTATGTTAATGCCATTTAATAATCCTTTTTTCTTATTTTAAAAAATTATTTGCATTTATATTTTTTAATTGATTTTAGAGAGAGGAAGGGAGAGTGACAGGTAGAAACACACACACAAAGTGGTAAGAGAAAGATGAATATGTTAACAGTAGTAAAATCCATAGAAGTGGAAGATAACATCCAGCATAATGATAAAAGACCCAAGATAAAATCTCTACACTTATATCAATTAATTTTATAATTACTTATATTTAAGAACTCAGGTTCACTTACCTAAAACTAGTAATACTGAGCTTCAACAATGAATTCACTTGAGAAACAACTTGAAAAATTCTAATTTTACTAGAGGCCCGGTGCACGAAATTCATGCACAGAGGGGGGTTCCCTCAGCCCAGCCTGCACCCTCTCCAATTGGGGACCCCTTGGGGAATGTCCAACTGCCGGTTTAGGCCCTATCCCATCTGGGACCGCTGGCTCCTAACTGCTCACTTGCCTGCCTGCCTGATCGCCCCTAACTGCCTCTGCCTGCCTGCCTGCCTGCCTGCCTGATCGCCCCTAACTGCCCTCCCCTGCCGGCCTGGTTGCCCCCAACTGCCCTCCCTTGCCGATCTGATCTCGCCCCCAACTGCCCTCCCTCCCAACCTGGTTGCCCTCAACTACCCTCCCCTGCTGGCCTGATCTTGCCCTCAACCGCCCTCCCCTCCCGGCCTGGTTGCCCCTAACTGCCCACCCCTGCTGGCCTGATCTCACCTCCAAAAGCCCTCCCCTGCTGGCCTGATCTCACCTCCAACTGCCCTCCCCTGCCGGCCTGATCTCACCCCCAACTGCCCTCCCCTGCAGGCCTGATCTCCCTCCCAACTGCCCTCATCTGCTGGCCAATTTGGTTCTGATTGGTCAGTTTCAATGCCAGTCAGTGTCAAAAGCTCTGCCTCCTAGGCAGCCATTGGCTCCCCACAGCACCCACATTTGGTTCTGATTGGTTGGTTCCTATGCCAGTCAGCGTCAATGTCTCTGGGCCTATCAACAGGGCCTGATCAGAAAGGCAGGGCTGATCAGCAGCCCCAGTGAAGGCCTGGAGAGAAATGGAGGCGTGGCTGCTGGCCAGACTGGGAGAGAAAGAGAGAAGCAAGTGCTGATCAAAAGCTGCCACAGAGACAACGGATCAGTCCCTGCTTCTCTCTTCAGGCCTCCCTCTGGCCCTGATTCGCAGTCCCCTCAGCAGTCAGTGCTGGGGAACCGCACCTGCAGCGGAAGCAGTCAGTGCTGGGTTGCCACAACCCAGCATTGACTACAGGACTTACTTCCGGTTGGTTGAGCCTTGGCCATTATGACCCAGGGTTTTTATATATTAGGATGTTACACAGAAACAAAAGCTACAAAATCAACAGAAGCTCTACCTTTTTAAAATTAAATTGATATCTGTATAGTGCCTTCGAATTTCTAACAGTGCTTGAAAAATAGCTCACAGTTTTACACTATTTTACAAAGAATAGATGATTAAGGCTAACAAAATCTAATATAAATTAGTAAATTTGTTGATTGATTCCTTCATTCAAATATATTATCATACCTTAAACAAAGTTAACATAAGCTAAATGAAAAGATGAGCTATCAAATACAAAGTTCTTTTTAATTCTAAAAGTACTTAGACTGTACTTCAAAATACCTGTTTAATATAAACCCCACTCCTGGAGAACAGATCCACCAACTCTGGATGATGTTTGCTATTCTGGCTTCCGTGACCCAGGGTGAAATTTGTATTATCTCCCCAAGTGTAGACATCTGTAGGATCTAAAGTGAAAATTAATTTTTACACTTTTCTATTTTAAAACAAATATTAGTGTAGTTCAATTATAGATATATTCCACTAATCATTTTACCTCTCACATGACTCTCTACAGAAATTTAACCACCATATTTAGAAAGATGTTTCCAGCATTCTCTTTTAAATTATGACTCTACTAATATATTACATAATTCTAAGAACAGAAATCAGAAAATCCAAATCAGCACAGGCCTGCCTCAAGTAAGCAATCTATTATTTGTTCTTTGTTTCTAAAGTTTAACTAAAGCTTAAAGTTTAACTGCCAAATGAGTAAAATAGCACCTGCCATAACCACTTAGTCTCCATGAAAATAATACTTGAACATAAAATGTTATTAACACACATATATATAAAGGTCCTAAGTAAAGCAAATGTGATATTAATTACTGTTCCTACAGAAGTATTAATTTTTTAAAAAATATATTTTTATTAATTTCAGAGGGGAAGGGTGAGGGAGGGAGAGAAACATCAGTAAGAGAGAATCATTGATCGGCTGCCTCCTACACCGCCCCCCCCAATAGGGATCTAGCTTGCAACCAGGATCTGTGCCCTGATCAAATCATGACCTCCTGGTTCATAGGTTGATCCTCAGCCACTGAGCCATGCCCAGCCAGGCTAGAAATATTAACTTTCAATAGCTTGCTCCTTATTGATGTAAATAAAACTATTGATTAAGGTACCCATTAAACTGGGATAAAACTTAATCACAGCTAAGTTTATGATATGAACCTTCATTTTTATTTTGGAAGGCTTATATAATTCCTTTGTAATATAGTATCCAAGGTAGAAATAAAATGAAGAATGAGTCCTTTCTTAGCTTGATCACTAGTTAAATGAAAATTACAGTGTGTCCCATTTAAATCTCTTCTCTTTTCCAGCCAATTTCCACTTCCAGAGCTCAAAGGGCAAATTGGAGGGATAAGTAGAATTAGAAGAATGTACAGGTGGAAGAATCATTTCCTTTTTCCCTCTACCTTAAATGTTGATGCTATTTTCTAGATGCACACTAATGACTTTACAGTAGCTAAAATTCTAAATGCCTTCCCTCTTGTAGGCTGTTTTTACTTGTATAGACATAAAATAGATTAAAATTGAAGAATGTAAAATAGAAGTGTTCTGGAAAACCAAAATTATCAACCCACATTTACCAAAGTAAAAGTTCTTTGCAGAGATATAAACACAAATTTCCTCAGATATTTAACAAGAATAAAATGTCATTAAAATTTTCTAAGCTGCACCTTAATGGAATATATATATATGTGTGGAATTTTCTTACCAGTATTTTTGAATACCACATGATTTGGTCTGTCCTTCATTACAAGATCCAAAGCTGACAAGCCTTCTTTATCTTGGGTATACAGACTAACACCATGCTAAAAAAGAAAAAAGAAAAGAAAAAAATATGTGTGTGTGTGTATATATATACACACACACACATATTTGTATGCATGTATTTTTAACCATTTGCCTATAATCATTAATTTTATTCTTATTTATCAAAAATACAGATTAAGCTCATAAAAACATTTAAAAAAATAAACATTGAATAACAATGATCTCCTATGACCAAACACATATTTTTCTCACACAGAGAAATCAAATACCCAATTCTTGGTAGACTAAGGAAAGACCAAAAAATATGAAGAAATAAGAAACATTTCAAATCAAAATGAGCCCTGGCTGGTGTGGCTTCCTGGTTAAGAGTGTTAGCCCATGGACTGAAGGGTCCCAGATTGAATGCAGGTCAAGGGCACATACCTCAGTTGCAGGCTCATCTCTGGCCCAATTGGGGTGCAAGTGGGAGGCAACCAATCAGTATGTCTCTCTCACATCGATGTTTCTCTTTGTCTCTCCCCTCCCTTCTACTCTCTTTAAAAATCAATGGGAAAAATATCCTCAGGTGAGAATTAAAAAGAAAAGATATCAAGGCAACGGCAGAAAAATATTTATAGGATTTTCTGTACATAAACATAATGTGACCAACTATGTTCCATATCTTTTTGCCTTGAATTCTATTGTATCTATTATTGACAATGAGACTATTATATTCTTGTATTTCTATTTTTGTGATGTGTTTTCATGTTTTTCCTTAAATTTTTAATAGCATTGTTTAATTTTGGTTTCGTGTGTGTGTGTGTTTAAGGATGAATTTAAAGTAATCTGTATAGTTTTATATCTCTACAATTAAAATTCAAACATGAAATAGAACACCCTATTCCTATCACCACACTTTCTGTCTTTGAAATCATAATGAGGGTAAGGAGTGATAGAGAGCTTGGTTCAAATCATATTACTGTTACTTCATCATTACAGTTTCTTCAATATAAAATGTATACCCAGCCGGTGTGGCTCAGGTTGAGTGTTGACCTATGAACCAGGAAGTCAGGGTTTGATTCCTTGTCAGGGCATAAGTGCGGGTTTTCAGGCTCAATCCCCAGCAGGGGCATGCAGAAGGCAGCCAATCAATTACTCTCTCTTATTGATATTTATTTCTATCTCCCTCTCCCTTCTTCTCTGAAATCAATAAAAATATGTTTTAAATAAATAAATAAAATATAAAATGTACTCCTTTTCAAGAATAAATTCTGCCCAGCCTGTGTGACTCAGTGGTTGAGAGCCAACCTATTAATTAGGTCACAGTTCGATTCCCAGTCAGGGCACATACACAGGTTGTGGGCTTGATCCCCAGTAGGGGGCGTGAAGGAGACAACAGATCAATGCTTTTTCCTCATCATTGTTTCCATCTCCCTCTCCCTTTCTCTCTGATCAATAAAAATATATATTTAAAAAAATTTAAAGAATAACTTCTAATATTTTCTGGTAGTTTAATAAGACATTAAACAATTACTAACACTCACCTCCATTTTAACTGGTGCAAGTCATCACTGCCTGTCCACACACAGAGTTTGTCTGGATAGTTATAGGCTGAGATGAACCAGGAAGTTTTTAAACTCTAACTGTGACATGTTGACACGCTTGGTTTTGGGTTACTCAGGAAAGAGAAATCCCCTATTACCTCGTAACAATGGATTCTAATAAACTAAAACCAATTCTAACTTTATTATGTTCCGGATGGTTATAGTACCTGATTTCACAAGGATTGTCAATGAACAAAAAACACTTATTAGTGAGAAAATAAGTAAAACAAAAATCAGAAGTAATCTAAGATCATAATAAATTTAAAACTTTATGTTGCTTACTGCTTTCAAAAAAATTAGACACAATAAATCCATATGGGAAGACCTAAGCTTGGCCTTTTTCAGAGTATGGCAGGTATATTCTAGGGCAGAGTGTTCCAAGCTATGAATGACAAATGGGATCCCAGAAACTTAGATCCCTGGAGAGTTTATTTTGAAAGTTTTGTCAATTTGTTCTAAACTTTACTTATACCAACTAAACACTTGTAAGACTACATATACTGTGTTACCCTAAGTAGCCCAACCTACATAAAGGACTAGGGACTTTTTTGGGGCTTTAGAGCTCCCTAGAAATGGTGGGCTCTGAAACTTTAACATGCTTATCTTAAATTCTAAAAGTAGCAGGACGACCAGTGTGTACTCTATCCCATTTCTTCAAAAATCAACTCTTGCCCTTGCCAGCGTGGCTCAGTTGGTTGGAGCTTCATCTCCTGCACCAAAAGGTAGCAGGTTCGACTCATGGTCAGGACGCATAAAGGAGGCAACCGTTCAATGTTTCTTTCTCACATTGATGTTTCTCTCTCTTTCTCTCACCAGCCCCTCTTTCTAAAATCAATAAAAACACACCTTCTGGTGAGGACTAAAAAAACAACTCTTTAAAGGGCCCCAAAACAGTAGATAAATCCATTAGCATATTAAAAAGCATCTAAGTATATACCAGGTTTATAAGCCTGAGCATTTCATGCCAATGCCCTACAAGGAGCAAATGGACTTTAGACACATCTATTCCACTAGTAACACTACTGGAAATGTCTATCTGCAAGTACAGAAAACTGTTTTTGTTTGTTTTTACTGTCTTCCCCAAAACAAAGCATAAGATAGACTGGCACACAGGTAATTTTCTTGGGAAGACATCCTAGAAAGCAGTACTGAGAGACCAGGAGAGTAAATCAAGGAAAGATGATCAAAAAACAATACAAGGATGAGTTACTGAATAGGCACTGTTAAGGAGGCTAGTGCATGATCCTACCAGGACCTTATAAAATATACTACAGAATAATTGTCCTATCAAGAAACAAAGGGAAGAAGGAAGTATTTACCACTGATTCCCCGGTTCCCTTTCTTCATTAATGGAGAGCGGCTCTTATAGGGATTTTAACTCTCCCATACTTTTAACTGGTCATGCATTTGAAAAGCCCTGAGGCATAAAATCAGAGGCATGCAATACAGAAAAGAAATGCAGATTATACCTACACAAAGCTACTAGAAGCCTGTGCACAGTGGTCACCACGGCTGTGGCTGCAATAAGAGATAAGGCCAAGATGACATGAAGTGGTTCAGCAGAAGTGCCTGATTCATTAATATTTCCAAACTGCTTATGAGCTAAGTTGAATTACTTTAATATGGCTATCTGGCTACCGCTGCCCATATATTACCAAAAAAGTCAGGATTAAAAAAAATATCTTGAAACTAAATTGCTAATGGAATAAAATAGGGATGTATTCTACTCTCCTTCTTTCAAGAAAAACGTAATAGTTTTAAATAAACAAATTACACTTACCTTCAACAGAGACCAAACACAGTCAATATGTCCATAAAAGATGCTTCTGTGCAACGCTGTCCATCCTGACTCCTTGTCTTTCACCAATGGATCCACTCCTTTCTCAATGAGCCATTCTAATACTCCTTTCTTCCCACAGGAGGAAACAAGGTGGAGGGCATTTCTGCCAAAGTCATCCTTGATAGTTGCAGCATTATAACAATGACTGGAGAGAAAGGCCTTAATCTGGTTTTCACTCCCTTTGGTTACCACAGAAAGGACATCCAAAGCATGCTTCAGGGATCGACACTTTAATGTGCAGTCAGGGATGGAAGAATTCATCCTAATTGTTTTTATACTGCTATTTCTTTAGATAAAACTATTTTTTTAAAATGAAAAACAGGGCACAAAGGTGCTACTCAGAAAAAATTTATAGAGAATAAATGGCCTGCTTAGGATTATAATTTAAACCCTAATGGCAATAGTATAAAACTATAAATCTTTGTACAATTGGTTTTGGCACTTAATCAAAAAAATTATAAATATCACTATAAAATTTATATTAAATACAAGTTCGTTTTTTAAAAAGTAAGTTTCCACAGTTTATATATTATTCCTGGAGTCAAGCACCAAGGGGGAGTGAGGAGGGGGACTCCCCCTCCACACTGTCTGATTCTTTTAAATATCCATAATTGCAAGGGTGACCTGTAAGAGAAGGGAGAAGGAAGAGAAAGTGAAAATACAAAATCTCTCACTCTCCTCAAGTATTTCACAATACATCTCCCTTCATATTTAAGTGCCTTTAATCATCAGAGAAATGCAAATTAAACCATAATGAGATTATCACTTCAAACCTGTCAAAATCGCTATCATCAATAAATCAACAAAAAACAAGTGTTGGTGAGGATGTGGAGAAAAGGGAACCCTGGTGCACTGTGGGTGGGAATGCAGACTGGTGCAGCCACTGTGGAAAGCAGTATGGAGTTACCTCAAACAATTCAAATGGAACTGCCTTATGACCCAACAATTCCATGCCTAGGAATTTATCCGAAGAAACCCCAAACACTAATTCAAAAGAATATATGCACCCCTATGTTCATTGCAGCATTATTTACTAGTATAATAGCCAAGATTTGAAAGCAGCTCAAGTGTTCATTAGTAGATGAGTGGCTAAAACAGCTATGGTATATTTACACAATGGGAATACTACTCCGCTGTAAAGGGAAGAAAATTTTACCCTTTATGACAGCATGGATGGACCTAGAGAACATTATGCTAAGTGAAATAAGCCTGTCAGAAAAAAACAAGTACCATATGATTTCACTCATATTTGGAATTTAATGAACTGAACTAACAAGTAAAATAGAGACAGACTCATAGATAGAGAGCAGGCAGACAGCTGTGATGGGGGGAGGATATTTGGGAGGGGGGTGCAGGGATTAAGCAAAAAAGGAAAAAAAAGAGAAAACTTGTGGACATGGACAACAGTGTGGTGATTTCAAGGGGGGGGAGGATGGGTGAAGGTGGAAGAGGGTATAAGGGGGATAAATAGTGATGAAAAAAATAACAGTTATAAACAAAAAATTAATAAATGCAACCAGTTTAAAACCTACAGGAAAAACATTTTAAAGACAAAACAAGGAGGAAATCTTCCTTTATAGTCTCTACAAATCATTAGGAGACCAACAAAATAAAAGTCAAAAAACATGACCACATTTCTCTAAAAAGAGAAAACTTAAATGGATTTTTAAAAAGAAAATCCAGTGTTGTTCAGTGATTAGAGCATCAGCCCATGTACTGAAGGGTCTAGGGCAGTGATGGCGAACCTATGACACGCGTGTCAGCACTGACACGCGTAGCCATTTCTGATGACACGTGGCCGCTGAGGCGGCCGCATGCCGAGGATGAAACATTTGCTGCTCCTGAGGATGAAACATTTGCGAAATAATGTTTTTTCCTCAAAGTGACACACTACCCGAGTTATGCTCAGTTTTTTGGCGAAGTTTGACACACCAAGCTCAAAAGGTTGCCCATCACTGGTCTAGGGTTTGATTCCTGGTCAAGGACGTGTACTTGGGTTGCAGGTTCAATCCCCAGCCCTGGTATGGGAGACAACCAACAGATATGTCTCTTTCACATCAATGTTTATCTATCTCTCTCTCTCTCTCTCTCTCTCTCTATCTCTGTCTGTCTCTCTCCCTCCCTCCCTTCCTCCCTCCCTCCCTTTCACTCTTAAAACCAAGAAAAAAATACCCTCAAGTGAGGATTAACAACAACAGAAAAGAGGCTTACCTCACACAAAAGAAATGCAAATTAAAACTATGAGCTACCATTTTTTTTAACCTATCAGAACAGCAAAGTTTTAAAAGGTTGATATTACTATCCTATATAATAAAGAGCTAATATGCAGATGATCGTTGCGCCCTCACGCAGAGGCCGGGGGACCTGAGGCTGTGTCCCCTGCATGGCGCCAGGCAGGACAACCTGAGGCTGCACTCCCCACCCTGCGGAGCTTGACGGGGGTGGGGTCGGCCAGGTCTGGGTCTCGCATGATTTCGAGGCGCGCGCAGGTGGGCAAGGACTTGACTTTGGGTCCCGAGGCGCGCCCCAAACTCTAACATGAGGGAGATTTTCATATAAATTTTACTAATTTTCTTTCATCTCTAACACTTCTATTATAGAGAAAGGGCAAATAGCAATATTAAAACATTTCCTCTAATTAATTCCCTTTTAATGTGCACGAATTTTGTGCACCGAGCCACTAGTGTAGTGATAAAATTGTGGGAAAATAGGAACTCTACACCATGGTGGGAGTATAAATTAGTACCACCCCATATGGAGAGCAACTTACTAATATTTATCAAAGTGTTAAATACACATTCCTTCTGACCCAAACAATTTTACTCCTAGGAATTTATCCTGCAAAAGTATATCCAGCTCTAATCAGTTTGGCTCGGTGGATAGAGCGTCGGCCTGCGGACTGAAGGGTCCCAGGTTCGATTCTGGTCAGGGGCATGTGCCTTGGTTGCGGGCACATCCCCAATGGGGAGTGTGCAGGAGGCAGCTGATCGATGTTTCTCTCTCATCGATGTTTCTAACTCTCTATCACTCTACCTTCCTCTCTGTAAAAAAAAAATTTATTAAAAATATTAAAAAAAATATATATATATATATATATATATATATATATATATATATCCACATGAGGAAGACGGGTGTGGGCTAGAAGGGGTCAATGGGGGAGAAAAGGGGGACATCTGTAATACTTTCAACAATAAAGATAAATTAAAATACATATACATATATATATATAAAAGCCTAAGTGACCGTTATGACTGAACGACCAGAACGACCAGTCACTATGATGTGCACTGACCACCAGGAGGCAGACGTTCAACACAGGGGCTGTCCCCTGGTGGTCAGTGAGCTCCCACAGCCAACCTCCCGAAGCCGGCCAAACTTCCGCAGTCCTTC
This sequence comes from Eptesicus fuscus, assembly GCF_027574615.1. NCBI lineage: Eukaryota > Metazoa > Chordata > Mammalia > Chiroptera > Vespertilionidae > Eptesicus > Eptesicus fuscus. The sequence goes on from NC_072482.1 coordinate 40,977,122, forward strand.
CCCCTGGTGGCCGGACCCAATTATCTGATAGGGGCCTGCCAGCCAACCTCCCACGGTCTCTCCCCCACATCAGCCAACCTCCCACAGTCCCTCCCCCACAACCACCTCCCCCATGCACAAATTCGTGCACCAGGCCTCTAGTACAGTGGTTGCACGGACCACCAGTGGTCCGCGAACCACTGGTTGGCTACTGCTGCTATAATATACATATATATACATATTTATATATACATATATATATTCATTCATGTATGAAATGGCCTAAGAACAAGAACACTGATTGCATCATTATTTAGAATAGTAAAGCATGGAAAAAACCTAAATAGTTAAAGGAAATATGGTATATCCATGCAACAGAATATTATTCATGTATCAAAAAGAATAAAACAGCTATATAATTTCTGATATGAAATAATTTACAAGATATATTGTAAAATGTATTTTAAAATGAGATGCATTTGCCCAGCAGGTGTCGCTCAGTTGTTGAGCACGAACCTATGAACCAGGATGTCACAGTTCAATTTCCAGTCAGGGCACATGCCCGGGTTGCAGGCTGGAACCCCAGTAGGGAGCATGCAGGAGGCAGCCAATTGATGATTCTCTCTCATCATATATGTTTGTCACTCTCTCCTTCTCCCTCCCTAAAATTAATAAAAATATATTTAAAAAAATATATTTTTTAAATTAGATTCAATTATAATACTATTTGTGAGAAAAATGTATATGTATGTATAGGTTTATTAACAATGTCCAGAAGAATACACAAGAAAATGGTTAATAGTGGCTCTAAATAAGGGCACCAAAGGTTGGAGATAGGAATGGAAGGCTGACTTACTCTTTACTATAAACCCCGTTTTAATGCTTTACCATATGCATGTATACCTATTCAAAAATAAATGTCTAAAAAAATATAAATAAATGCTAATATATTGATTGGAGAGATCATAAAATGCACAGAAAACTCAACCATCATATATGAGCCTCTAAGCTTCCTTTTTTCCAGTATGCTACCCTATCTGCTTTGTTCTACTGAGATCTGGAGAAATGAAATATCACTTGTCAACTATTTGATAATCTACACTCCAGTTTCTTAACTTCCTATTAGAAAACTAACTACCAATACATTAGAAATTTTATATATCTACAGTAGACTATATTAAGCATTTATCATATTTTTATTTATTATCTTCTAATTATTTATCTTCTTTCAGTATTTTTGTCCTCTGGATTTTAAATGACTAGTCAATTCCTTCATACTGCTAGATTTTCATAGGCTTTATAGTAAAAATTTTATGCTAAGTCCCTTGTCCAAGATATCAACTATTATATTCTTCAAAATACTTTTTTCATTTTGTTTTTATAATACTTCGAATGATATAGTAAAAATTACTAAACAACTATTTGGAGGAACATCAATGAGTTTACTATATGTACAGGGGAAACTTCCATGTGCCAGACAGATATGAAAAATCCCAAATCAGCATTGTCTACTCCTATTTCAAAGTACACTAAAAGTCAGAAGCCCTAAATCTAACTAGTTTTTAACTATTCGATTCCCCATTTGGAAATGATAGCGTAGAACTAGATGATTCCTCATCTTTCTAGCTCCGTTTCCATTTTAAGTCTGTAAGTTTTATAATTTGGCAGTCCTTATAAAAATCATTCACCCTTAAAGTACTGATTTGAACCAGAAATAAAGTGTTTGGGAGTTAGCTGAAATAAAGGAAAAGGAGCCAAAGCCTCAAGTAGTTTAAAAATGTTAAAAAACTGGCCCAGCCGGTGTGGCTTATTGGTTGAGCATCGACCTATGAACCAGGAGGTCACAGTTCGATTCCCGAGGTCAGGGCACATGCCCAGGTTGTAAGCTAGATTCCCCGTGTGGGGTGTGCAGAGGCAGGGCATCAATGACTCTCTCATCATTGATGTTTCTGTCTCTCTCTCCCTCTATGAAATCAATAAAAATATATTTTAAAAAAATTAAAATGTTAAAACTGGAACACATAGTATATGGCAAAATTCAAATTCCATTAATCTCAATCTGCTGAGGCTCTAATAAAATTTTGCCATCATGTTTTCAGTGTCTTCATAATACCTGAAATGAACTACTTATTGGTGAATCACTCAAACCCTATATGAAAGAATTTAAGATACAGCAGAAAATAATTCCCTAATTTATTACTATATATAATTTAAACCTTTAAAGGGAAAATTTAAAAATGTTAAATATAAAAATACCATACTAAAGTATCCTACATAATAATCCTATCTAATAAAATAGTAATATGCAAATTGACCGTACCTCCGCTACACATAAGCCCCACCCACCGGCCAATCAGAAGTGAGTATGCAAATTAACCCAACCAAGATGCCTGCAGCCATGGAGCGAGCAGGAGGCTTGGGTTTCCCCGGCACTGGAGGAAGCCAAGCTTTCCACACATCCTGGACTCCACTCAAGGCTACAAAGTTTCAATTATACAAGATAAATAAATCCCAACAAAAATGGCTGCAGCCACGGAGCAAGCAGGAGCTTGGCTCCACTCAAGGCTACAAAGTTTCAATTATAGAAGATAAATAAATCCCAGATACCAGGGCCTCTGCTTGGGTCGCCGGGGGGCATGGCTGGCCCGCAAACCACCACAGGCCCCTCACCTCAGGCCACCCCACGCCCCAAGGGAACCCCCACCCTGATCCGGGACACTCTTCAGGGCAAACCAGCTGGTCCCCACCTGTGCACCAGGCCTCTATCCTATCTAATAAAAGAATAATATGCAAATTGACCATCACTCCAACACACAAGATGGCTGCCCCCATGTGGTCAAAGATGGCTGCCCCCATGTGGACACAAGATGGCCACCACAAGATGGCCAGCAGGGGAGGGCAGTTGGGAGGGAACAGGCCTGCAAGGGAGGGCAGTTGTGAGCGATCAGGCCAGCAGGGGAGGGCAGTTGGAAGGGACCAGGCCTGCAAGGGAGGGCAGTTGGGGGAGATCAAGCCTGCAGGGGAGGGCAGTTAGGGGTGACCAGGCTGGCAGAGGAGGGAAGTTGGGGGCGACTGGGCCTGCAGGGGAGGGCAGTTAGGAGCAAACAGGCTGGCAGGGGAGCAGTTAGGCATCAATCAGGCTGGCAGGGGAGTGGTTAGGGGGTGATCAGGCTGGCAGGCAGAAGCTGTTAGGGGCAATTAGGAAAGCAGTCAGGCGAGCAGTTGGGAGCCAGCTGTCCTGGATTGTGAGAAGGATGTCCGATTGCCCGTTTAGGCCTGTTCCTACCTGGATCGGGCCTAAACAGGCATTCGGACATCCCTCAAGGGGTCCCAGATTGGAGAGGGTGCAGGCTGGGCTGAGGGACACACACCCTGCCCCCTGTGCACGAATTTCGTGCACTGGGCCTCTAGTACTATATAATAAAAGGCTAATATGCAAATCAACTGATCAGCAGAATGACCGGTCGCTATGTCACGCACTGACCACCAGGGGCAGACATTCAATGCAAGAGCTGCCCCCTGGTGGTCAGTGTGCTCCCAGCCGCTCAGCCAGAGCCGGGCTCACAGCTGGCAAGCACAGTGGCAGTAGCGGGAGCCTCTACCGTCTCCATGGCAGCACTAAAGATGTCCGACTAATGGTTAGCATATATATACTAGAGGCCTGGTGCATGAAATTTGTGCACAGAGTGTGGTCCCCTCAGCCCAGCCTGCACCCTCTCCAATCCGAGATCCCTCTCACAATCTGGGACCACTGGCTCCTAACTGCTCACCTGCCCACCTGCCTGATCACCCCTAATCACCTCTGCCTGCCAGCCTGATCGCCCCTAACTGCCCCCCCTGCCGGCCTGGTCACCACTTACTGCCCCCCTTGCCAGCCTGGTTACCCCCAACTGCGCCCCCCGCCAGCCTGTTCACCCCCAACTGCCCCCCTATGCCAGCCTGGTTGCCCCTAACTGCCCCCCCCCACCACCAGCCTGGTCGCCCCACACAGCCTGCTGCTCAGTCATTTGGTCATCCCTCACTAACCCCCTGCCAGCCTTGTCGCCCCACACAGCCTGCTGTTCAGTCATTACTGTTACTGTGACAGTGTCCTGGACAATTTGCATATTCCTCTATTATTAGTGTATATATATATATATATATATATATATAGAGAGAGAGAGAGAGAGAGAGAGAGAGAGAGAGAGAAGCACATAGAGAATACTATGAACATTAACATATAAGTGACTAAGAGTTAGTATTTATTAGAGTGCTACATATTTGGATTCAAATATAGTAATGCCAGCTGTTACCAATTATGTAACTAAGAATTACATAATCTCTACAAGCCCTCATTTCTTCATCTGGAAATGGAGACAATACCACCAACCTCAGAGTTACTGTAATGATAAATAAAACTGCTTAGCATGGTGCCTGGCACCAAATACACATTCAAGAAACAGCAACTTTTATTACTATTACTAGTGGCCCGGTGCACAAAATTTGTGCACATTAAAAGGGAATTAATTAGAGGAAATATTTTAATATTGCTATTTGCCTTTTCCTATAAGTGTCAGAGATGAAAGAAAATTAGTAAAATGTGTATGAAAATCTCCCTCCTGTCAGAGTCTGGGGTGCTCCGCAGGACCTAGAGTCAAGTCCCTGCCCACCACCTGCACACACTTCAAAAACGCAGGACACCCAGACCTGGCCAGCCCCACCCCATTGGGTCAGACCCAGACCCAGCCGGCCCCACCCCCGTCAAGCCCCTCTGGGCGAGGAGCACAGCCTCAGGTCCCCAACCTGGCGCCAGGCGGGGGGGGGGAGGGGGACAGTCTTAGGTCCACCGTCAAGCCCCGCCGGGCAGGGGGTGTGGCCTGAGGTCTCCTGGCCTGGTGCCAGGGCAAGGGGCATGGCCTGAGGTCCCCATCAAGCCCTGCCAGGTGGGGGGCACGGCCTGAGGTCCCTCACCCTGGCCAGGCGCCATGCAGCCTCAGGTCTCTGCTGTTCAGTCGTGATGTTACAGTGTTCTGGCTAATTTGCATATTCCTCTATTATACAGATAGATTTCTTCAGCAACAAAAAGGTAACACATTTTAATACCAAAGTCCATGTTTGAGCTTCAGTGCCTCCACAACCTGGTCTCCACGCATACTTCTCCAATGAAATCATGAAACCAATGACCTCCAAATTGCCAAATACTTCTGGGTACTTTCAGTTATTATCTTACTTGACTTCCCTATTTTTGAGTCATCAACACCACATTCTCCTAAGGAATCTAGAAAGGGATGCTGAAAGCATAGGATCTCTCTCCTATCACTTCTTCCAAAGGCATTATCATCCCTTCCCCTAACCTTTAAATGCTGGGCTTCTCTCAATATTTCATCTTCAGTCTTCTTTCCTCTCTACTTGGTATTCTCCCTGAATAATTTCAATCTCTCATGTTAGACTTTAACGTACACGCTCATAATTCCCAAATCGGTTTCCTGCCCACTTGTCTCTTCTAAATTCCAGGTCCATATTTCCAACTAGAAGCCCGGTACATGAAATTCGTGCACTCAGGGGGGATCCCTCAGCCTGGCTTGTGTCCTCTCGCAGTCTGGAAGCCCTCGGGGATGTCCAACTGGTGGCTTAGGCCCGCTCCTGCCTAAGCCAGCAGCCAGATATCCTTAGCACTACTGTGAGCCTGGCTCAGGGCTTCTGGCTGAGTGGCGCTCCCCCTGTGGGAGCACATTGACCACCAGGGGGAAGCTCCTGAATTGAGCATCTGCCCCCCTGGTGGTCAGTGCGCATTATAGTGACAGGTCATTCCGCCATTCGGTCGATTTGCATATTAGTTTTTTATTATATAGGATGCCTAGTAAATCTTACTTATGCATTCACACAAATGCTTATTGAAGAAAAAGAAAAGGAAATAAATATTAAGCATCTAATACATACTGAGTATTTTACATTGCAAATTGTACCACCAGTAGAAGAGGAGTTAGAATTCAAACACAGATCTGTTTAACAGTCAAGTCCAAGCTATTTCTACAACACTACACTGCTTCTCCAGTGCATCCACAGTAGAGCACAAGGTAATGGGAATACAAAAATAAATAGGACTTAAATATTTTAGGTAAGATGATAAATATAGGTTCAAGGACAATACTTAAATGAAAGTATAGCTCATTTAACAACTGCATTGAATGAACAAGATTTATTATCTACTAGAGGCCCGGTGCATGAAAATTCGTGCACTTGTGGGGGGGGGAGGGTCCTTCAGCCCAGCCTGCACCCTATCACAATCCAGGACCCCTCGGGTAGGGTTCCTAGGCCTGGCCTGAGATCAGGGCCTATCGGGGCTTTCCTTCCCCTGGCTGCAGGCAGCTGGCCCCACCCCAGCTGCTGCCACTATTGCAATCTGTGGCCTCCCTCTGCAGGCGACAGGCTGGGGTGCGATGGCTTGGCTGGCCTGGGCCTCCTTCTTTCTTTGCTGGAGGACAGGCCAGCCCAGCAAGGGACCGTCTGCCTACCTGATCACCCCTAACCGCTTGCCTGCCTACCTGATCACCCCTAACCACTCCGCCTGCCTGATCGCCCCTAACTGCTTGCTTGGGGGTGAAGCCAGCCCAGCAAGGGGCCATCTGCCTACCTGATCTCCCCTAACCACTGGCCTGCCTACCTGATCGCCCCTAACCACTTGCCTGCCTACCTGGTCACCCCTAACAGCTGGTCTGCCTACCTGATCACCCCTAACCACTCTCCCTGCCTGCCTGATTGCCCCTAAACGCTTGCTTGTGGGCAGGGCCGTCTCATGAGGGGCTGTGGTGGTCTGGTCTCTGGTCATTTTGGATTAACCAGTCTCAATCACTAAAGGATAGCAGTTTGGTAGAGAAGTCTGATTTTATTTAAGCAGGTAATTAAAATGTATCATGATTATAAACCTATTATTGTGAAGATAAAACAAACGACTCATAGGAATGGGGAGTGGACAAAAGGGATCTAGGGAAGATTTCCTACAGGAGATGTTTAAGCTGAGACTTAAAATGAGCACATTTGCCTGGCACATTTGATTGAGCACAGACCTATGAATGAGCATGTCACAGTTTGATTCCCAGTCAGGGCACAAGCCAAGGTTGCAGGCTAGGACCACAGTGTGGAGCCCGCAGGAGGCAGCCGCTCAATGATTCACTGATGTTTCTACCTCTCTCTCCCTCTCTGAAATCAATAAAAATATATTTTTTTAAAAAGATGAGCACGTATGCCTGATAAATTCAGGGTGGGTAGGCATTTGAGGCAGAGGGACCAGTAAATATAAAAGCACTAGGATTATCCTGGTCCATTCTGAAAATTCCAAGCAATTCAGAAGACAGAAATGAGTGAGGCCTAATATATACACAAGAAAGGACTAGAGTATAGACAGCCTTATCTGCCTTTTAAATGAATAAAGAAAATGAGCAATTCAGAGACAAATTTAGGATCCTGAATTGACAAGATGTGGTGACAACTCCCAGGTTTCTGGCTTAATTACAGAAATTCTTGACTATGTAAATTCTTTGGTAATCAGAAAAACAAAAAAAATTTAAACAGAAGAATAAAAATTAAAATTGAAAATGTGTTTTATATGTGATGCATATGAAGTGCTAATAGCTACAGGCAATTGTTCAACCGTGAAGACTGGTCCACTACAGCCAGTGGTGGCTGAGCCCTCACAATGGCTCACAATTCTACTTATGCTTGGTTAAGAGTTCGGTTATCTTTCTAAAACACAAATCTGATCATGCTATATTCTCTGACATATCCAACCAAAATGAACCAATATCTGCCCAGGCAGACCTCAGAGGCATTGCGGGTTCACTCCCAGCCCACCGCAACAAAGCGAGGTGTCATCTTTTTGTTAGTGGAGGGCCTTGCCGTCAATGTGTAAAAAACACAGCGGTGAAGTGCACTACTGTGAAGGGCAGTAAAACAAGGTATGCCTGTATTACATGTACTAAGAATAGCTTCGTGACTTCAGGAAGAGGATTCCAATTAGGCCTGGTGACCATGTAGCACATAAAGTTCCGACTCTGAATTCAGAACACCTGAGCCTGTAACCCAGGTACAGCACTAACCAGCTAAATGACCCTGGGAAACACACCATTTCCTAAGTATCGATTCTCTCACTTGTAAAAACGGGATAACAACTATCTCCTTCTGAAAAATAAATGAGACAATTCATTCATATGTAGGCACCTAACAAATGTTTAAAAAGAGGGGGGGGAAATGGGGACATATTGACATACAGGTCAGAAAATGGCCTACCTATATTAGAGTTCTTTCTGCTTGGAATGCTTTTCAACCAAATCTTTACAGGGCTGCCAACTTGCCCATGGCTTACAAACATAATATCTACCATCTCTTAAACGTTCATGTGTCCAAGCACAGTGCTTTACATCAATTAACTAATGTAATCCTCTTTTCAGCCGCAGTATTGCCCTTGAATATATATGATGAGCTCCATTTCATGGTGAGGAAATTGGTGTGGAAGTTTAAGTAGCTCAAATAAAAATCACACAGAAAAAAAAAAAAATAAATCACACAGGAGAAAAGGGGACTCTAGATTCTACCTAATCTACTCTTCCCAAAATACTCTCTTAAAATGCAGTTGGGAAACCTTCGATGAGAAGTAGAATATTGCTGTTGAAAAAAAAAAAAAATTACCCTTACTTGTAGTCACAGAGTTGGGTTCCCACCGTCTAAAACTTACTTGAGGGCCTGACAACATGAAACAAGAGCAAAAGTCCTCTGGGTCCATCTCCGCCAAAGGAACCGCTCCCTTTTCGCCCCGCCAACTCACACGGAATCCCCGAATTAGCATCCGCGGAGCGGACTCAAGCTGTGCCACCCCGGGAAGGGGAAAACGCCTCGAGGAATGGCCTCACGTTCAAGGCTCAAGGCTCCAAGGGAAGGGACCCAGCCCAACTATCTGAAACTCGCAGAGCCACAGCGTGAGAGGGCGTGTCCGGCAGGTCTCCAAGGCAGCGCGCCACCCAGATGCACCATCCACAGCCGAGGGCAGCGGCGGGAAGGTGGCTCCGGGAGCCCGGCTCTCCGCCCGTCCCGCAAGGTCTCGCACGAAGCCCGGCAGCCTGGGCGCCGCCGGGCCCCCTCCCCGCGGCCCGCCCGCACCCTCCGGAGAGTGAACGCCGACCCATCGCCCCCCCCACCCCCGCCTCGACCCCGCGGCTGGAGGGACGCAGCCGTCCCGGCCCGCTGCGCGCGGCCCGGCCGAGCCCTCCCTCACCAGTCGCTAGATGAAAGTGCGCCGGCCGTCTCCGCGGGGTGCGCACACAGCCGCGCAGGGACACATCCTCAGTGAAGGCGACGGGAGGAAGCCAAGGGCGCCAGGAGGCAACCGGGCCCCAGACCAGGGGAGCTGCAGAGGCGGCTGGACCTACAGCCGCGACTACCGGCACCGGGGAGGGGGGGCCAGGAGAAAAGGCCGGCGCGGGTTGGACCCAGGAATAAGACGGGCGTTGATTGGCTGGGGCTCGTGGATGCCTCCCGGGGATTGGCTGCCGTCTGCCCAGAAGGCCTCGCGTGGCAGCACCTCAGCCGTGGCCTTTCCCTGGAGCCCGAAGGGAGCGTGACCTGCGGGCCTTGGGGCCGCGGGCGCGGGCCGGGGGCGGGGAAAGGCAGTGGCCGGGACTCAGGGCCAACAGCGCGGGTGGAAATGCCCTCTCGGGGTCTGCTGTCGCCCCAAGTGGAAACGTTGCTCTCCCGACCGCTGGAGACTCGGAATTCGGGATAAACCCGGCGGAGAGACAGCTCCGGAGAGCTGGCTGAATGCCGGGGGCAGCCGGCCACCACAGCCGAAGCCAAAGGCCGGGGATCTCGCACAGAAGTGGTTCCTCCCATTGCCCTACGAGGGGGGGTCATGGAAAGCCATAGGCGTCGTCCCGAAGAGACGCAGCCTCGCCCCTCCGCGGCTTGCTCATGCACCTAGATTACCGGGGAGCCACTCCCTTGGTCACTGCCCTCTGGACCGGCTGCCAACCGGGTCACGCCCCTCAGTGCCTGACGCTAGGCTTGCACTCCCTTGAACTGCACCCAATGGAGCGTTTAAAAGTGAAGAAAAAAAAAATTAGGGAGGAAAGAAGATAGCCAATAATCAATACTGGGAGACCGAATGGGAACGCTGCGGAATGCCTCATACAGTAGGCACTCGGTAAATGTTTGTTCAGGGGGGGGCGGAGTGACTCAGAGCAAACAACACTGGGAGCTGGTTGGCCATACAGCTCTGCCACGCTGTCAACTATGCAAACCCTGTAGTCTCATCTATAAAACGAAGGAGTTGAACTAGATGTCTTAAGGGTAACCTGTGCAGCTTTACCTTTTTTTTTCTTTTTTTTTTTCTTTTTTGGGAGCCTTCCTTGTGGAAGCCCAAAGCCATATGGCTGATTAGGGAGAATAACTAGCTCTCCTGTTGCCCTTTCCAATTCAATATTCTCGCTCTTTACCCCTTATTCTAGGTGCCCTACTTCCTACTTTAACATATAACAAAAACCAGTGTGTAATGTAAAAGTTGAGTGATTTTGAAAATGAACTATAAATACAGGGCGTGGCAAAAGTAGGTTTACAGTTGTTTGTATGGAAAATAACAATAAATAAATTAATACAATGATTAATAAATAATAATATAAGAATAAACTGTTTCACATACTAACAACTGTAAACCTACTTTTGCCACACCCTGTATAATGACTTTTATATTCATGAACAAAGAAGCCAATAATGTCAAGGAAAGCTAATAATGTAAATAAATGCATTGATGTAACTTCCAACCTTTTATCTGTGTCTTATTTGGATCCTGGTGAGTTAATTAGCTTTCTTTAAATTTATTTTATTTTGTCCCCTCTATGCCCTCTTCCACCTCCCTCCTCCCCCATAATCACCACACTGTTGTCCATGTACATAAGTTCTCTCTCTCTTTTTTTTCTTTTTTGCTCAATACCTCCACCCCCCTAATTAGCTTTTCAGAAGCCTTAGTTTCTTCATTTGTAGAATAGGGGCAATAATGAATTTTAGAGTTGTGAAAATGTGATTATATGGGTAGAGATGTACAGCACTTAGTAGAGTGCCTACCACATTACAACACATCATAAATAGTAAATGTTACTTTTTATAACTAAAGAAGTAGCAGTGGAATTATTCCAGTCATTCATTCATTTTAACAAATGTCAAATGTCAGGCTCCTTTGGTAAGCACAGGGCATCCGATAGTGAACAAAAATACATAGAGACGCAGATAATCCCAGACAAGAATAGATTGTGGGTGGAAGGGGTCAGTTGGGGAAAAGGGGTGGGGGGCATCTGTAGTACTCTCAAAAATAAAGATAAATTTTTTAAAAGAATAGACTGCAACTTTTACAAGGACTGCAAAGAATATTATGCTACATTTAATCTGATTTCCCAAAGAAGTGACACTTGAACTAAGATCTGAAGAATGAGTAGGAGATAACTGGATGAAGCAGGAAAGAAAAGAACATTCCAGACCAAAGGATGTCTAATTACTCCCCATTTCCTTGGAAAATTTAGTGCCTCCAAAGATATTGGTTATTTTCAGGACAGAATATCATATGAAATGACTAGGAAATAGTACAAACAAAATACAATTAAGTGAACAATGCACTATAGGTGTGGGTAGGGAAGGAAGACATTAAAATTAGTCATTTTGTTTGGCTTTTTAAAAATTTTTGTTTGTGTTTACACATAGAAGAAAGATAAATATACCAGTAACAATGATTATGTCTGTGTGAGGGTATCAATGATTCTTAGTTCCTATCATTTTGAATTTTATAATTTATTATTGTTTGCAATAATTAAATGTTACTTGATTGATTTAAAAAATCAAAATTTGGAAAAATAATTGACTGGAATTTCTAAAAAAAGAAGACTTAAAGGAAGAAATAAATCTAGAGATGGCTTTCAAGGACTCCAGTGATTTAGAAAGGGAGAAATAGAAAAAGAATAGCCCAGGCAGCAGGTGTGGAATTGGAGGAGAGGCCAGAGTAGAGCACTGCAGAAACTGGTTTTAAGCCACATAGCATCTGCAATAAACTCCCTAAATGCCTTTTTTCCAAAATAAATAAATAGGGCTATCTATAATCAAAATGTATTTTTGCTGTTGTTCGAGTTGTATAAGAGGTTGCCAGGGTTGGCCCTACTTCAGCTGGTGACAGAATAGAGAATATTAGAACGTGTATGGTTTCAATAGACCAAAACCCAAACCTGGTTAGGTTCTGCAAGAATGGTTATTACTACAGGAAGGTTAGCAGTTGGCCAAAGGTGACTAAAAAAACCTTATTGTTTGGCTTTATTCTCTTCTGTTCCAGACTGTCTCCCATATGAAAAACCTTGGCTGGTAATAGCTTTTTGATACAGAACTTTGCCATTAGGGAAGATATCACTGAGCCCTCTGCCTCAAGCACAAAAATTCCAGCAGCCCCCCGAATGGGTTCATATTGGCTTAGATTAGGTGAAGAGTCAAGGATATCATGATTGGCAATCTCTATGAGAGTCATATGGCTGAAGCAGAGTAAAGAGTAGTTCGCCCACAGAAGGCAGGAATAGGGCAGACAAAACAATAAACAACTATTGGGTGTTTCTATATTATTAGATCCAGGAGATATGGCCCCAGGTGCATTCTTCCTCTGTAATGATTATCTTTCAAATCCTCACTTGGAGGAGACCGCCTTCTCACCAAACTGTTAATCTTCTCCTGATGCCCTTTCCTAACAGTTGTCCCCTTCCCTCTACTACTTCTATAACTTATGCATATTATTGTTACACACTATATACAATCCATGTTGTTTTTAGATTTATTAGTTTCACATGTGGATGCAGTAAAAGCAAGGGCTGTGGAAGCAGACTGCCTAGATAGAAAATAGACTTCTATCCTTACTAGCTGTGAAACCTCAGGCAAGTTGCATAACCGGTTTCTTCATCTCTAACATAGGATTAGTAGTACTTCTGAGGCAGGACAATAAGCCAGGACCAGCGGAATAGGGAAACTGAGACAGATAGTTAAACAGCAGTTTGCAGCCATCTAGTAAATCCTATCTTCCCTAAACCAGGAACATTTGAGAGGAAATGGTTTGTACTTCTCCTCGCCAACCAGAGGGTATATAGTTTAAATCACCCTACTCAGGGAGACAGCAGAATTCCAATTAGTGCCATTTGCCAACCACACCAAAGGACAGATGAAGTTAAGGGAATAAATCTCATTTTGGTACATCAGCATAAAGTCCCCTAAAATCTCTCCTAAATGACCAGACTTTAAAACCCCTCAAAACATAGGACTCAGGGCAAGCTCTCCCTCCTCCTTACACTACCCCTTTTTGATTCCCCAAAGGCATGGACCTCATAGGCGTGCAATCAAGGCAGCAATGAATAACAATGGGCAGCATCAGCTCATCCAGGACAAACCCTCTGAACCTGTCCCCAAGGCCGCCTTTTCTCTGACTTCTTAGTAAGCCAAAGCAGACCATCCTAAGCTAATTTCCCCAGCCCTTTTTTGTTTCATATCCACAGCTTTAATAAACATCCTCTAAAATTCACCTGGACTCCTATTGTGACCTTTTTTTCCTGCACGAAGTCAAGAATCCACACACTACCAGCTGGACCTAGGCAGGCCAGCTCAGGGCCAGGTCCCCCTTTCAGTAACACTTCTTTCATAAAGTTCTTACGAGGTTTAAATGAGATGACTATCTGCAATGCTCTTAGTAGAACACTTTGCACTTAGTAAAAGTTGACATACCTCTACTCTTCTGGATGGATATATTTGCATGAGATCTTGTGACAGGTGGGATAGAAGACACCAGGAATGACCCACAAGATGGCAGTGTTTGAATATAACTTGAGAACTGTATGAGGTTGAAAGCAAGAGTCCACCAACACATCTAAAAATTCAAGGCAAATAGTGGAGAAATTCAAGGCAAATTCAAAGCCTACACAAAACAAGTAAAACTTGTAAGAAATCAAACCTGTGAATTTGGTAAGCTTAGCATTCTTTTATTTTTTATTTATTTTTTAAAATATATTTTATTGATTTTTTTACAGAGAGGAAGGGAGAGAGATAGAGAGTTAGAAACATGGATGTGAGAGAAACATCAATCAGCTGCCTCCTACACACTCCCTACTGGGTATGTGCCCGCAACCAAGGTACATATCCTTGACCGGAATCAAACATGGGACCCTTCATTCCACAGGCCAATGCTCTATCCACTAAACCAAACCGGTTAGGGCTTAGCATTCTTTTAGAATCAGAACAATCTGAACTCACCAAACTCTCTCTGCCCCTTGACTGTGACTGAGAATCTTACTTAGAATTGCTTGTGTTCCTTCCTTACCTATGTGGGGTGAGGAGAAAACTTTCCTCACCCCACATAGGTAAAAGCCTTTCCCCTCATGGTTCTAATAATCAAATAGACATGAGACAGATTAGCAAGAGAAAACAATCAAGTTTATTACATATATATATACTAGCTTTCCCGTTGCAGGAAAAATCCTGCAATAGGATTTCCTGCTGCACTCTACCCCGCCTCCGTTCCTCCCTTGTTCGCCCGCCTCACCTTCTCCTCCAGCCCGCCCGCGTTTCCCTTCGCCCCCGGCCCCGCCTCCGCTCCACCTTTATCACCCGCCCCACCTTCTCCTCCAGCCCGCCCGAGTTTCCCTTCACCCCCAGCCCCGCCTCCACCCCGCCCGCCCCGCCTTCTCCTCCAGCCCGCCCGCGTTTCCCTTCGCCCCCGGCCCCGCCTCCGCTCCACCTTTATCACCCGCCCCACCTTCTCCTCCAGCCCGCCCGAGTTTCCCTTCACCCCCGGCCCCGCCTCCGCCCCGCCCTTGTCACCCGCCCCGCCTTCTCCTCCAGCCCGCCCGCGTTTCCCTTCACCCCCGGCCCCGCCTCCGCCCCGCCCTTCTCCTCCCCCCGGCCCCGCCTCCGCCCCGCCCTTCTCCTCCCCCTGGCCCCGCCTCCGCCCCGCCCTTCCCCCAAGCTTTACTCCCTTCTGCAGCTGTTGGCTTCTTTGGACCCTGTCTTGATATGCAAATTAGCCGCCATCTTTGTTGGGGCAATTTGCATACTCATACTGATTGGTTGGTGGGCGTGGCTTGGCTGGTGGGCGTGGCTTAGGTGTAGCGAAGGTGCGGTCAATTTGCATATTTGTCTATTATTAGATTAGATATATATATATATATATATATATATATATATATAACCCAAATACATGAGAGTCAGAGACCCCACATGCAGAAGAAGTTAAGAAACAGAAAGGGAAAATGGGTACATGGGACATTCTGAGCTAGGAATGAAGTAAGGTGCTTTGGGGGCTTCAAAGGGTCATTGTGAGGCCATATAAAGAGCAGATGTTTAGAAAATAGAAGTGTGTCCTGCCCTACAGAAAGGTCAAAAGAAGTTATCTCTGATAATCTCTTATTATGGGCAAGGCCCCTAGTTCAAGTTCTTCTAGGTAGTTAAGGGAGAGGCAGAAGTTTCTCTTAAGCCTGCAGCTAAAGCTGCCTTTAGCTCAAAACAATCCGTATACCACAGAGGCACATCTTGGGGTGACTAGTTCTGAACCCCCACACCTAACTGCATAATTAAACAGGCTGTTATCACCACTACTTGCTTAAAAAAAATAAAGAAAAACAAGTTTGATTTAAATTGGCAGACTGGCCCAACTGGCGTGGCTCGGTGTCGGAGCAGCGACCTATAAACCAGGAGATTATGGTTTAATTCCTGGTCCGGGCATGTGCCCTGGTTGTAGTTGCAAGCTGGATCCCCAGTTGGGGGGGCGGGAGGGGGGGGCATGCAAGAGGCAGCCAATTGATGATTCTCTCTCATGATTGATGTTTCTGTCTCTCCCTCTCTGAAGTCAATAAAAAAATATTTTAAAAATAAATAATAAATTGGCAGACTGGACACATACTTTAGTTTTGTCTTTATGCCACAAATCCCTAGACCTGGTAGAAAATATATATATTTAAAATAATTAAATTCGCAAGTGCATTGGAAAATAAGAAGGTTAGCTATTGATATCCCAGAACAGAATGTATGAGGATTCCCTGAAAGATGGATAGAAGGCTGGATGGGTCAGAAGGAAGGATTGACAGTTCCAAACAAAAAGAAGACAAGACTGCTATGAAAGATAGTAGCAGCACCAAAAGGTTTCACATCTAGAGGTGGCTATTAGGAGCAGGAAGGAATCCAGACTAAACCACAAAGAAACTAATTGGATTATCACAGCAGGAGCAGTGAGCCCATTGAAGCTTCCTCATCCCCCACTTCACAATAGCAACAGAGGCATCTGTATCTGTCTCTAGGTAGAATAAAATACATGCTCTGTGGCTGGTGACACCTGGAATAATCAGGAAACTCTTATACTCAGAATCCTAGCTACTAGTTCTTCTTGTTCAACACCAGGCCGCACCCTTCGCCGCACCCTTCCCCACACCCTTCCCCATACCTCCATTGATGACAGGTATTCAGTGGTGACAACAGATCTTATTCCTCCCCTCAGGGATAGTGTAAACCAGACATAGCCTCCTCCATAAGCAATTTTTAACAACTGAATCTCAAATACACAGATGATCACAAAACCAAGAATCACCAAATATTTGAGGAAAGCCAACATCCTGCGAGACATAAAATTACAGATCCAAGAAGCTCAGCAAAACTTAGGCATGATAAATACAAAGATAAGTATGACTAGAAACATCAGAGTCAAATTGCTGAAAAGCAAAGATGAAGAATAATCTGGAAGCATTCAAAGAGAAATGGAATATGTCATACAAAGATTAATGATTTGAAACCCTATGGATTTCACAACAGAAACTAAGAAGATGACAGTATATCAGTATCTTTAAAGGTTTTGTTTTTAAAAAATTTTTTTTTTCATTGATTTTTAGAGAGAGAGGAAGGGAGACGGGGAGAGAGAGAGAGAAACATCAACTGTCTTCTGCAGGCCCCTAAATTGGGGATTGACCACAACCCAGGCATGTGCCCTGACCGGGAATTGAACCAGCAGCGTTTTGGTGCACAAGACAATGCCCAACCAACTGAACCACAGCAATTCAAGTAATCCAAAGGAAGCAAGAAACCAGAAACAGTGTCACAAAAATCTGATGAAGCAGGGTATCAGTATCTTTAAAGAGCTGAAGAATGAAACTGTCAATCCAGAATATGCTCCTCAATAATGAAAGCAAAACGAAGATATTTTCAGAGGAAAAAAAAACTAAAGAGAATTAGTCCCATCAGAACTGCCTCATAAAAATGCTAAAGGAAGTTCTTTGGCCTGAAGGGAATGCTGCCAAAGGAGAACTCAAATTTTCAGGATGGAAGGAAGAACACGAGAAATAGAAAATATTCAAGGTAATACAGTCAATGCTCATTTTTCACGAATTTTGTATTCATGAATTTGTTTACTCGCTAAAATTTATTTGTAACCCCCAAATCAATACTCAGAGTTTTCGCAGACATTCAGAGACATGTGCAGAACAGTGAAAAATTATAGTTGCTCAGTGGCAGATTCCCAGGCCAGTCCCAGCTGAGTTCAAACAAGGCCGTGCTCTGCCTTCTTGTTTCAGCTCTCATAATGTAAACGGGTGTCTTTCTGTGTCAATCTAGTGCCATATTTTGTGCATATTTATGCTCTTTCTTGATGATTTTTCTCTTTAAAATGGCCCTCAAATGTAATGCTGAAGTGATATTTAGTTTCTAAGCCCAAGAAGGTTATAAAGTGCTTTATGGGAAAATGCATGTTAGATAAGCTTTGTTCAAGCATGAATTGTAGTGCCGTCAGCCATCAGTTCAATGTTAATGATTCAACAATTTAAATTAAATAAGGTTGATCAGTTGGCAATATTGTGACCAGAGGCTCACAGGAACCTAACCTTGTATTTCCCCAAGGAATGATGGCTCAATTTTACTAACTTGATGTTTGTAGTGACTTTATAGAACATAACTACTGTAAATAATGAGAATCCCTGCATAAAAAAGTTTATTTTCCTATCAATACCTTTAAACACATGACTCCAAAGCAAAAGCTATGACATTGCCTTTTAGTTTATAATGAATTTAGACATAACACAAATGACAACTATAGCCTAAAGGACAGAGTGGGGTAGGTAAATGGAACTACACAAAGGCAAGGTTTCTGTATTTTAAGTGAATTCGTACAGTACTAACTCAAGTAGACTGTGGAAAGCTAGTAATACATATTGTGATTCCTAAAGCAGCTAGTAAAAAATACTAATGGAAAGAGGTATAGCTAAAAAGCCACACATAAATTAAAATGGAATTATAGAAAAGATTCAAGTAATCCAAAAGAAGTAAGAAACCAGAAACAGTGTAACAAAAATCTGATGAAACAAATAGAAAACAAATAATAACATGATAGAAATAAATACAGCCCTATCAATAATCACATTAAATGATTAAGTGCTAAACACTCCAATGGAAAGGCAAAGATTGTCCCAATGAACTTTTTAAAAAACACCCAAGAATATGTTGTCTAAAAGAGACTCACTTTAAATATAAAGAGGCAGACAGATTAAAAGTAAATAAATGGAAAAAGATATATCATGAACATAAAAAAAGCAGACTATTATTATAGCAGAAAAACAGACTTTGAAATAAAAAGTACACCAAAGATAAAGAAGAATATATTTAATAATGATATAAGGTTCAATTCATCAGGAACAAATAATGTATATGTGTCTAATCATAAATATGTATGATACAGATAATAGAACTTCAAAACATAGGAAGCAAAAATTGACAGAACTAAAAAGAAAAATAGTCAATTCCATAATCATAGCATGAGGTTTTTAAAACCCATCTCTCAACACTAGATAGAACAATTAAACAAAAAATTACAAAGTCTGTAGGTGATTTGAACCACTTAGACCTCTAAGATGGTTAGTTTTTATGTGTCGACTTGACTGAGCCATCAGTTTTCCAAACTTTTGGTCAAACATTTTTCTGGGTGTTCTGTGAGGGTGTTTCTGTGAGGATGAGACTAACATCTACATCAATAGGCTGAAGAGAGCAGATTGCCCTGCCTAATGTGGATGGACCTCAGCAAATCCTCTGAAGGCTTGAATAGAACAAAAAAGCTAAGAGGGAGCTCCTGCCTGACTGCCTCAGAGCTGAGGTAGCAATTTTTCCTACCTTTGAGTTTGAATTGGAAAATCAGCTCTTCCTGGGTCCAAGCCAGCAACATTTAGTCTAGAACTCACACCATCTGCTCTCCTGGGTCTTAGGCTTTCAGACTGGAACTGGAATGACACCATTGGCTCTCCTGAGTCTACAGCTTGCCCACGGCAGATATTGGGTTTTACCAGCCTCCATCCTATATAATAAAAGCCTAATATGCAAATTGCCCCCTCGACTGGGAGTTCAACCAGGGGGTAGGGCAGCTGGCCAACCATGGGAAGGGAGGCCCCGGCTGGCATCCAGCAGCTGCTAGGGACCCTACCTGTGCACAAATTTCGTGCACTGGGCCTCTAGTAATCACATAAAAGCCAATGTCTTATATTTTCTCTGTATCTCTTTCTCTCTCTCCATTTATATTTATAAATCCCCACATCCAATGACTTCGGAATACATATTCTTTTCAAGTGCACATGGCCCATTCAGCAAGACAGACTTTATACTGCATCTTAAAACAACTCAATAAATTTAAAAGAGTATGTTCTCTGATCACAATGAACTAAATTAGAAATCAATAAAAATAAGATCTAGGAAAATTCCAGTTCTTTGTAAAATAAACAAGATGTTAAAATAATCCATGGGTCAAAGAAGAAAATCACAAAGGAACTTAGATAGTATTTCATACTAAATAAAAATAAAAACACAACATATCAAATTGCGCATAATTTATATACAGAAATTTATAGTTTTAAATACTTGTTAGTAGAGACATCTAAAGTCAATGACCTAATGCTTCCCCATTAAGAATCTAGAAAAAAGAAAGGAAAGGAAACCCAAAGTAGGTAGAAGAAAGAAAATAATAATCAAGATAAGAGCAGGAATCAATTGAATTGAATATAGAAAAACAATAGAGAGATAAAGAAAAGCTAAAAGTTGTTCTTTGAAAATATCAACAAAATTGATGAACCCTTTGCTATAGTTAGTTATCAGGAAAACAATAAAAATTGAGAACTGTGAACAATTTCCAAGGTTTGAGACTGTACCATACTTGCAAAGCCAACAAATTAGCCTCTATTGTTTCATGGGTGCTGACATACTACAAAATGCATCAAGAAATATAATTTGAGCCCGGCCGGTGTGTCTCAGTAGTTGAGCATCAACCCATGAACCAGGAGGTCATGGTTCGATTCTCAGTCAGGGCACATGCCCAGGTTGCAGGGTGGACCCCCAGTAGGAGGCAGGCAGGAGGCAGCCAATCAATGATTCTCTCTCATCATTGATATTTCTATCTCTCTCTGTCTCCCTTCCTCTCTGAAATCAGTAAAAGTGTATTTAAAAAGAGAAATATAATGTGAATAAAGAGATCAATAAATGATAGATATGTAATAAAGCAAGTATATTAAAAATGTTAATGGTGTAATCTTGGTGGATACATAGTCCACAGTAAAATTCTTCCATGTTTGTTGTATGTTTAAAAACTTAAAAATAAAAAGTTGGAGGAAACGAGGCTTGAAAACATCAATGACAGCACATGAACTTCATTTGGATCATAATTAGATATATAGGCTGTAAAATAAAAATTATAATATACTAGGAGAAATTTGAATACTGACTAGTTCCTTGTTAATTGGTTTCAGGCCTGTGTAGGCGATGCTGTCAGTCCCCAGGGCCCACAGTCCCTGCCCTTCCCACTTCAGTGCATGTTACCCAGAGTTCATTTGCCAGCACCTGCATATCTTTGCCTGAGGCCTTTCTCTGCCTGCTGAAATCTGCTTTGCCTACTCATGTGGCTGCCTGCCTGCAAGTGCTGAGGAGCTCATGCTTGCTGCAGGAGCCTTCTGCCAATGTCTGACTTACAACCTTTCCTTTTCTGTCTCAATTCCCCCACCCCCACCCCCTCTCAAATAGACTATTTGCACTCAAGTCTTAGTTTCAGTATCAGATTCTGGAGGAACCCCAAGTGTGACATTGGGATACTGGCATTTTAGTTATGTTTTTTAAAAAGAGTTCTTAATTTTTAGAAATACACATTGAAATAATCACAGATAAAGTTATACTGTCTAGGATTTGCTTTAAAATAATCAAGGGAGAATAGATGGATAAAAAAGTGACAGAATGATAATTGTTAAAGTTTAGCGACAGACATGGGTGTTCATTCACAATATCTGTCCATGTTGTGGATGTTCAAAATTGTACTGAAAATGATCTGGAAGGGCTAATGAGTATAAAAGGTCTGTTAGGCCTGGACAGAAACTCTGGCCTGAGCTCTGTTCCTCAGGCCAAGCAGACTTGCCTGAGGAAGGCATTGGTTCAAAAGTTGACCAGGGAACCTGCACATGAATAGCCACAGTAACCTTATTTGTAACAGCCTCCAACTAGACACAACCAGAATGTCCTTCAATAGGTGAACAGTTAAACAAGCCATGGAATATCCTTACTTTGGAATACTATCCAATAATGAAAAAGAACTAATTATTGGAATACACAATAGCCTGGAAGGACCTGAAGGGCAATATGCTGAGTGTGTGTAGTGTGGGGGGGTCGGGGGGACAGTCTTAAAAGATCATGCATTATTCTATTTACATAACATTTTGAAAAGATAAAAATATAGAGACGGAGGTAGGGGTTAGGGACAGAAGGAAGTAGGTGTAACCATAAGAGGGTAGCAGGACAAAAATCTTTGTGGGAATGGACCATTTTTGTATCTGGATTATAGTGGCGGTTACATGAAACTACACATTTGCATAGACCTGTACACAAAAATACACACACATACATAAATGAGTACATATAAAACTGGTGAAATCTGAATCTGAAATAAGGTCTATGGATGTTACCAATATCAATTTGTTTTGAATTTGAGCTATTGTTATGTAAAATGTATCTATAAGGGGAAAGGAAACTAGGTGAAAGGTTTTTGCAACTTCCTGGGTATCTATAATTATTGCCAAAAAAAACACAACACGTTTTCTAAAAAGTAAATAAATGGAAATATATATATTTTTAAAGGCATCCCGATTCCAATGGTAGCTAGGGTAGAAGCCCTAGCAGTTGACAATGCTGACAATGCAACATTGCAACTTCCATTCCTCTAGAAGAGGAAAGGGTAGAGTCTTCTCTGGAAAGCCCAGTAGCCTAATATGTACAGGCCATGCAAACTGTAAACCTATTACAAAGCCCTCTTGGAGATTGGATAAGGTGCCCAACACTTTAACACATTCCTTTTTTGATTAAACTAGACAATGTGGGCTCTGTTGTTTGCAGCTTTGAAAGCTGGCTGATTTTTATTCTGATAGTCTCAATTGGATATCTTCAATTTCTGAGTGATTTTGAAGAGTGATAAACAACTCTAAAACATATCTCTGCACACTGAAGCCACTAAGAAATTGATATCAGGCTAGAAGGTAATAGATATGCAATATTCCTCAAGAATTTCTTGTTATGAGCCTGATTATAGCTGCCTTGTCACCTCTAGAAGCCGAGAGAACTGAAGCCTGTGCTAGCTTGCAATTATTGTAGGCTTTCATCTTCTGACTTTTTTGTTCTCCTGAAATTCCTGAAAAATCAAACTCTGGTGTGGACTGCTGTGTCCAGGACATAGATTTTTCTTCTATACCTCACTAACGGTACAGAGTACTGCTCTCCCTCACACCTTCTAGGAGTGGGCCATACAGGTTCTTAGATGGTAAGAAGACTGCATGGAAAACCCTCTGCTGTTATATACAGCTTCAGTAAGGGCTCTGAAAAGGGGGGTGTTGAAAAGGGCTTTACAATTACCCTATATTATTAGATCAGGAATGGATAAGAGGACAAGCAAATGACCAGAGAAGAAAGCACTAGAAAAAAAAGTGAAACATCTAGTTAAGAGGAAAAAAAAGAAAAAAAGAAGACACAGAAATTATCTTAACCTAAGTGAAAGGAGAATGAGGAAGAGAACCAGGGCAGGATCTTTAAGGACCCCATAGTCAATATTTCCCCTACTACCTTTATTATGCTTTATACTAAATGTATATGGGGGTTGGGATCCTTATTGGTATTGGGACTTGTACCCAATTCACTCATGTTATAACATAAATAAATTAATTTACAAAAGCAGAACCACACAAACAACTTGATATGAATGGAATTTTTCTTGGCTCCCAAACAGAAACAGCCAGTTTTATTATACATCTATCTTGATACGAGTTTTACATCTGTGAGTAAAATGTAACTGAATAAGCACTTTCTAGAATTTTACACAATTGCACATGTGCCTTCCCAAAATGAATATAATAGGATCATCAGAGGTATGCACGCTATGACTTGCATAACAATTATTTCTTCTTTGTTATTGTTCCTTCTGTATCTTCTAAAATTCCAACATTACATTTTAGATTTTTGATGAAAAAATGCAAAGCAAAGCAAAACAAAACAAAAACAGGGAAGTTGGGATAGCTCTAGGTGTGCCAAGGGCCACCATTAATTATTATTATTATTATCATTGCCTACTTTTCTTTGGTGCTTTCCAGTTTAGAAGGTACTTTGATATCCTTTGTTTCCCATTAGTATTTTGGTTTGCCATAACAACACTGAAAAAGAAGTAGGGACTCAATTATTACCAAAAAGTTTAAAATGAAAAAGATGATACCCAAAGGGGTTAATTGACTTGCTCAAGGTCACAGAGCAAGTAACAAGATCCCTCATCTCTCACATCAGGAAACAGATTATTAAACCTTCTGCCCTCCCTAATGCTAACAGGTTAAATTAGAGAAAAGAGAGCCCTGGGGAATTTCCTCTAATCACCCCACATTAGCTGAATGTCACAGATTGCATTCCAGTTCCTCTCAAATCCCACTGCACTTGCCATCTGTAAAATTCACCCGAGCTCTTCCTCCTGTTTTGACTTGTCTTCCTTTTAAGAGTTTCATAAATGAATGGGAGAATGGTGTGTGTGCGTGCGTGCGTGTGTGTGTGTGTGTGTGTGTGTGTGTGTGTGTGTGTGTGTGAGCTCCCTAATTATATAGCTCAGGTATTAGAAACAGAAACCTAGACTTCTGTCTCACAAAATTTAACACAGTACAATGCTTACAAATAACCTACTTGAATGTATTAGATTAGGTAATAGTCAGCATGGAAAATACACATGTGGCCCTAAGAATATAAGTCAAAGAAAAAAAGAATTTTAGTGGAGGTAGACCATGTACTTTTGTACCTATTGAGTCCAACACCATCATTTTAATCATTCTTTTGCCAAGACATTTAATTCCCTTGACCTTCTTTGTTGCACATGCTGAACTCAATCACATCCCCAGATCAACCTACAGTCAACTTGGCCTTTTTCACTCCTTTCCTTGGTTAGACTAGAGACAAGATTACAAACAACAGAAAGATGAACATACATTTGCTTAAATAATAAAGGGTATTTGGGCTAACATGTTCAAAGGTTAAAACTGGCTTCAAATGGGGCTTGATCTTGCAGCTAAAATGATATGAGCAAGACCAAGCTTCTTTTTATTCTGCCTCCCTCAGGGTCAGTTTCATTCTCAGCCTAGGCATTGCTCCACTGCCTTCTGGTTTTCAGTAGTGCTACTGAGAATTCTGATGCCATTCTTGTTCCCAGTCCTTGGTATGTGACCCATTTTTCCTCATGAGAAGCCTTATCATTCTAAAATTTCAAAATAATTTTACTTCATTCATATCCAGCAGGAAAATGCAAATAGGTGTCCCTGAACTCAAAGTGAAAGTACTAGGTGACAGGCACACCATTGAACCAATCACTCTGGCCAGATAAATTGGGAAAACTGATGATGGGCTTAAACTCAGTTCTGTGCTCCCATATTGAAGCTGGAATGGAATCAATTTCTGTAGAATCACATGGATCCCAAATGGAGATTAGTAGCTATTGAAAAGAGGGAAATAGATACTATAGAAATAATTAACACATGTTCTTTACTTTCTTTCATCTTGGCTGGTAGGTGTTAGTAGAATAAAGCTAACAATCATTTGTAATGAACGAATGAAAAATGGTGGTCTCCAAAGTCTGCAGAATTCTAATTCCATTAATTATTCTCCCCCCCTCTCCTATTTCACTCTCTACTAAATGCTTTTCCTCAGTTTATTAACTTGATCGAGTACCTCTCTTCACATAAACAAGTAAAACTCACTCAAACCAATGCTACTTAACTATTAATACCCAACTAAAACTCAGATCTGATGAACAGGTTCTTCCTAACACCCTCTTACTAAAACACCCCTCTGTTCCTCAACGTGTTCTTGCAAAAAGTAACAAAACCAACTTGTTCAACTAAAGGTGCATTCCTGGTGGTTTTTGGCTGAAGAGTGTTAGCATTCCTTGCTGTATCCATTTCAGTATTCACTGAAATTCAATGAAGTATCCTTCATTTCTCTTCTGAATTACTGACTCAGATCTGATCCTGTCACTTCCATGCTCCCATATTCCTAAAAATAAAGTTTAAATATTTTACCCAGTCCTATGACACTGACCCTACAATCACACCTTTTATCTTCTCAATCACCACCTCCCCAACTCCAGCTTTATGCACCAGCCTGCGTGCATTTCCTTGCAGCTCTTCTAAAGCAGTTTTCTAAACTCTGGCATGCCCTTTGGACCCCTTCTGATGCCTGGAAATCTTCATCTAGCTAATTTTTATTTGTGCCTAAAGACTTGGCTTAAGCATTTCTGCCTCTGAGAAGACTTCTTGCATATCTCCAGGAGTCATTAGTTTGTGTTTATTTCTTTCATAGCATATATTACTGTACTGTACTTACTTGTCTATCTTCTCTATAAGGCTACTAACTTCTTGAGGTCCACAACCTTGTCTTATTTATCCTGATATCTTTCTGGCAGTGGATCATACCCAGGTTCTTCTCCTGCAATGTTTGAAAATGGAAATGAGGAGTGGGTTACGTTGCTCAGGGACTGAGAACTGCCTTGTGGATTTGTTAAAGATAATAACTGTTCTACAATATACTAGACAGTCCTGAATTATCCCCCTCAAAATGCCAATAGTATCTCCATTAAGAAACACGACAGGTTCTCAATAGGTGTTCATATATTCAAGAAATGAACAAATGAACATAAATAAATAAATAAATAAATAAATAAATAAATAAATAAATAAATAAAAACATGAGAGGATAAATTGATGAATAAATGACGAGGGAGAAAACCAGCATGTATTTGGGAAAGAAAGTATTCTGGAAGGGGAAGCCTCAACTGGGAAATTCATGCTCTGACAAGTTAAAAGTTTCTCCTGGTCGTATTCACTGTCCCTTTCCCCTGGGTGTTGTAAGTGCAAGGTATAACCTGAGTTAAAATAATTAAAGTTAAAAGATTCAAATAAAGATTTCTAGGGTGGGATATAACACCAAGCTATTGAGATGTGAAAAGGGAGACATTTCTATAAGGCTTCTCAGACTTGTGCCTATGGCATTTCCCTCACCTTTTCAAGACAAGTCCTCTTAATTCTGATTTGAACTTTATATTCAACCATTTAACCTAAAGCCTATTACTTGCAGTTTATTGTTGCTGCAAATTAAAATCCACAGGGAACAGATATGCACTGTGGTTTTATTTGTCAGTGCAAGTAATGTGTGAGTCACTTCCTCCCTTCAGGGGAAACTTAGCTGGGTAAAATTTCTCTGAGGCTCAACTTTTCCTGGAATAACTTTGTCATTAAAGACAGAGGCACTGAATCAAAAGCTAATTGAATAAAAAACGGTGGTGATTTAATCTGAAATTCTATACCCATTTAGTGCCTAAATAATTGGTACCAAGTGTCTTTTATGCAAGGATGACAACTCTCCTGGGTCCCAGTGCAATCATTTTTGGTTTTGAAGGCAGTTTTAAACTTCCTCAATGTGTTCATATACCCAATGACATAAAGAAGATTTCAATGTAATACCAACGCAAAAATATTAGCTGGTGAGCATGATCTAACCTGTACTTCAACAATTAAGAGGCACCCTTAAAATATTTTTAAAAATTTAGAACATTTTTTATTCACACTTTTCACGGAAATATTTTTCTAAACTTCTAATTTCACTGGAGAAAATAGTAGTAGTCTTTTCACAAGGATGACCATGAAGGACATCTGTTCATCTTTAATAATTATAGACCCAGCATATTCCTAACTCTCAGTGTTCTATTTCTTAATTTGCTATGTAAAAGGAGGGGAGAAACCCTCCCTTTTGTTATGATTCTTTTGAGACCTATCAAATTGGTAAACTACTCCATGCTGACCTATCAATGGGAGCTAATGGCTAGCAGAGTACTAAAATAGCCTTTAGAGATTCACTAAATTCACTAGTAAATTCAATGGTGGAAATTATTTTAGGCACTCAGTAGTTCAAGAGAGAGAAATTTGGGAATAGTCTGGATCTCAAGCAAGCAAAGCCTGGAGTTATTCAACTTATATTAATGAAGTAAAAGATGATTCCATACAGAGATCAGCTCCTGAGATCTTACTTTGCAGGAAGCTGCCATCTTTACTTTTAAATAAAGCTAATTAGATGTAGCTGAATGGATGTAAGAATTACACTAAATTTCATGAGACATATCTATTGGGCACATTACATATGCAGGCCCCCTGATAGCTACTGCACAGAATTGTAAAAACTCAATTTATAATCCATTATGGGGAATCAGATAGATCAGCAATTTTCAACATTTTTCATCTCATGGCACACATAAACGAATTGCTAAAATTCTGTGGCACACCCACACAAAATATTTTTTGCCAATCTGACAAAAAAAAAAAAAGGTATAAATTTGATTCATTCATACCGGACAACTATTGTTGTGTTGGCTGTTGTCATTTTTTATTTGACAATCTAAGGGAAAGTAGGTCAGTGCCCCTGACTAAACAGTCAGATATTGCATGTTTTAAAAATTCTTGCAGCACCAGAGGTGGGAGTCGGTGTTGTGGTCCGGGCAGGGCCTCCAAGCTGCGATGCAGGCAGGAGCGCGGCCGTGACTGGAGCTGCTGGCAGACCCACAGGAACTCGCTGGAGCAGGCGGAAGATCTCAAGGCGTTCGAAAGGAGATTTACTGAATATACGCATTGTTTGCAACCTGCCCCTGGACGCTGGAGAATGCTTCTTACAGTGGTATCTGTCTGTACAGCTACTGGTGCCTGGAACTGGTTACTAGATCCCGAGACATAAAAGGTGACCTTCCTGCCGAAACCGGTTTGGCTCAGTGGATAGAGTGTCGGCCTGCGGACTCAAGGGTCCCAGGTTCGATTCCAGTCAAGGGCATGTACCTTGGTTGCAGGCGCATTCCCAGTGGGGGGTGTGCAAGAGGCAGCTGATCGATGTTTCTAACTCTCTCCCTCTCTCTTCCTCTCTATAAAAATCAATAAAATATATATATATTTTTAAAAAAAGGTGACCTTCCTCACGTCCTTATGGAATCACCCACTTTTCACCATTAGTTGCGTCACTCTCATAGGCCTGTTCTTTGCTAGGGAGCAAAGAATACACAAGAGAGTAGTTGCTCCTCCCATTACAGCCGCGCGATGTCGAACTATGTTAGCAGAGTTGCAACATGTCTTGTGATGACACAGGAAAACGGATTCTGGAACCGAGGCCTCGTGTTCGGTGACCATCTGCAGTCCCGGTAACGGGACCTAAAGCAGCCTTTCTTCAGGAAGTGGCACAGCAGAAGCCAGCAGGGTTCCCTGTGCAGTTGGAGGTGGACGGTCAGAGCGACAGCCGCCAAGACGCATGCAATATGTACCCAGATAGCTTGGTGGCGGCTCGCATGATCAGCGCTGATACCCGGGGCTATTTGCGTGTCAGTATTAGTGTCACTTTAGTACTTCAGATCCTGCAGAGATGGTTGCAGATGAAGTGTGTGTGTGTGTGTGTGTGTGTTACTAAGTTAAACTTAGAAACAGAAACTCATCCAGTTTTTATCCTGTATTTTTGCAAACGACTGTAAATAGCAAATCAATGCCAGTGTCGAAGAGGAAAGCGTTATGGGGACTTGGTTCGCCTGCAGTTCTTCAGGAACATCAGCTTGCCCTCTCCACGGCTCTTTAAAACCTACTGCTAAGTGTAGCGGTGCCTTTCGTTCTTACACTCCTCTCTTTAATCAGAATGCAGGAAACCAACGGGTTGGGCTTGGACTGAGGAAAACTCATCTTCATTATGGTGTAAGAAATCATCGATGTTTTGAGAAACAATTTTTGTTAAACCAGAGAGTGAACTTCAGCCACTATTGGGGAGATATTTTCCTACTCATTGTTTTCATTTAATGCTAAATTTACTTGATATTTTAAAAATAATTTCAGGAATGCTTCAGAAGCTTCTAAAAATACCAGTTTAGTTATAAATTGTGTATTGTCTGGGAATTTGACAGTTATTGTTTTAGATCATTGGATTTTATGCTGTGATCAACGTGCCATTGCACTAGTATTGCAGTGTACTTGATCATCCACTCCATCACAAGGAGAACTGGGGGCCAGTGCCACAAACGAGAGTCTACAATTCTCACTGCTTAGAGAGTGTTATTGACATACTGTGCATGCATATTAGCCACAGGCACTATAATAACTTAAAATTAAACTATTGAGATTGCTTAAACATTTTAAAGAACTGGAGGTGCCTTTTACCTGTTTATTAGAAGATTTTGAGATGGTTTAAATAATTTCAAGAGCAGTCTTTTAAATTTCATTTGACATAAAGCTGAAAATTCAGTAATAGGACAAAAACTTTTTAACCAGGCTACCATTTCATGGAAATGTGTTCATCCTGGCTTTCACGTGCATCAGATTTTATTCTTTGAACTGTAGCAATAAAACCCTCTGCTCCTAAGAAGTCCTAAGAAGGTATTCTCTGTACTCTGCGTTGTTTTATTTTCTGTAAATTTTGTAGGTAAATATGTGTATAAAAATAAATACTTTATATATATATATAAACAACACACAGTTAAATGGCCTCTTTAAATAATATAACTATAGACTGTGGATTCCAGATCATGAAGGAACGCATATCTTTTTATGTTCATCCTTATCAGTCAACTTCTCTTTAGTACCTGAAGCATAAAAACCCCTCTGAGGATAAGTTCTTTAAAATGTTTAAGCAATCTCAATAATTCTTGCAGCACACCAGTGTGCCATGGCATACTGGTTGAAAATTGCTGAGATATAACATAACTAGTACTGATGGTAAAATGAAATACAGTACTGCCATAAAAGGGACACCGTGGAATTGTAGAGCTACAAGAGAGAGATCACAATTAGTTGAAGGGATCAGAAAAAATCTTCTAAGTGGAATTATTTGTGAAGGAATTTAGTAATGAATAGGACTTTGTGGAGCATCTAAAAGCAATTGCTTATTTCCATGATTGCCAATGTAGGGAAAAATTGTGAAAGACTTTGAAATGGACCAAAAAGATTACTGGATGACTTGAGTAGGAAACTACGTGAACTAGATCATTGCTAGGGCCACTGGGCCTTTCATTGTCTTTGAGCTATTTTACAACTCTGTAATTTGTAGATGAACTTTGAAGCAATGCAGATAACTCCTGTTCATAGATATACAAATCTAACAGTCTATGCCCTCCCCACCACCTATGTTCAGTCCAGACACCTCAGGTAGACTCTCAGTGCCACAGTCCCAGCACCGAGGTTGTCAGCTTCACTTACACTGACTTTCTCACTAAGGCCTCTCCTTGTAGAGCACGATGTCCAAGGAAGTCCTGATTTCTTTCCCAAAGGAGCCCATAATATCAGTCCTTCCAGTGCCTGCCCATGCATCTTCCTCTCACTGTATCCCTAACACACAGGGATCACCCTATCACCTTGAAAACAACAACAACACACAGTTAAATGGCCTCTTTAAACAATATAACTATGGACTGTGGATTCCAGATCATGAAGGAACACATATATTTTTATGTTCATCCTTATCAGTCAACTTCTCTTTAGTACCTGAAGCATAAAAACCCCTCTAGGATAAGAACTATAACAAAAGGGATTATTAGTACTTTAGAGTTATCTGAGTTTGAGGTTATCTCATAAGGTAAAATATCCTTTTGCCTCTTATGTCTATAAAACCCATGCAGTTGTTTTTTTTTTAATTAATTTGAGAGACAGAGAGGGAGGGAGGGGAGAGAGGGAGGGAGGAGAGACAGAGAGTGAGAGAGAGAAACATCAATTTGTTGTTCCACTTATTTTATGCATTCATTTGGTTGATTCTTGTATATGTCCTGACCAGGGATCGAACCCAAAACCTTTGCGTATTAGGGTGATGCTCTAACCAACTGAACTACCTGGCCAGGGCAAAACCCATGAAGTTTTAATTTAGAAATCTATATATTCTAGAAATATTTTTTGGCATAGACATGTTTTTCTAATTACTTAGAAATGGTGTGAGGCCATGCAGAAGTCTACTGCCCAGCATCCAAGCCTATTCTATTTGCATGTCATTGATAAGAATGAAGCAGACAGGTATGAGAGGGTCCTCTCATGTATGGTTGCTATTCTGTCTCACTATAGGGTATCATTATTACACTTTAGAAAAGCACGCAATAAATAGTGTCTTACAGGTTTTTAGAAAGCTCAAGAACTAAGAGAAACCAGAATTACTATATTCCCAGGAAAACTCTGAGTGAATGCCCACCTGGAAAGGAGAGAAAGAGATGCCAACACAGATTATGTATTACTTTAATTGAATCTCTGTATATGATTTGCCTACAATTTTTCTATGTTTAAGGTTGCAAGATAGTGCGTTCATTATGACCTGGCATTATATCATGTTCAGGTTATGTAATTATAAAATAATTAAACTGCCTTCATAAAATTATATGGAAATTAAATGATCACATTTTAGAAATGGGCTACTTGATCATGTTCAGTGTCTAACCCATAATAAACTTGGCACCACTAGCGAGAGTTGGAAACAAGACACCAAGTGAGCACTGCTTGGCATTCTTCCACTGAAATCCCTGCTGTGGAAGATTGGCCCTTTCAAACAGCACCAGATACCAAACTGGCATTTAACTTAAAAATCTGTAATCAACTAAGATCTCAACAACCACTTACATTTTGCTGCATGGCAATTCTAACTACCAATTATGAAATAGCTGCTAATACCATCAATAAAATGAGAGAATGTGAATTGAGGGGGTGGGGGATACACAGAGAGCAAGAGATCACTACCCCATTGCTGAAAGGAAAATTTTATGAAAGCATACCTTGGAGATAGTGGGTACAGTTCCAGACCACTGCACTGCAATAAAGTGAGTATCCCAATAAAGTGAGGTGTAATCCTTTTGCTGGTGCAGGGTCTTGTCTTCAATTTGTGAAAACAAAAACAAAAACATAAAAAAACACATCCATGACAGGCAACAAAGCAAAGAACAATAAAGCGAGGTATGCCTATAATGGATTAGCTGAAATGAAGAACAGACATTTTGAGTCTTTTTTAATTGAAATTCCTTAGACAGGTATCTCTCATTCAGTTACTCTCATTCCAATTAACACAGTAAAAGTATAGCATCCTAAAACCCATCATCCTGAAAAGTTATGTTTATTTTCATAGTTATGATTATATCTTAAAAAATATATATTTTTTATTGATTTCAGAGAGGAAGGGAGAATAACCTCACAGGGTGATAAATTCCTAACTGGGCCGGTCATGGTGGGTAGTCATGCCCCATGCCTATTGCTTATTTATTTTTAATATACTTTTATTAATTTCAGAGAGGAAGGGAGAGGGAGAGAGAGATAGAAACATCAATGATGAAAGAGAATCACTGATCACACCTCCTACTGGGGATCAAGCCAGAAACCCCAGCATGTGCCCTAGACTGGAATCAAACCCAGGACCCTTCAGTCTGCAGGCCGATGCTCTATCCACTGAGCCAAACTAGCTAGAGTACTATTGCTTCTTTAGTGAAGGGTTTTAAGCCGGCTCTGTCCATTGTTCTTGTGCATCCTGGTTAACACACCTCTGAAGTACCAGAAGTAATACCCATAGAAAGGGGTATTAACCCTCAAAAAAGCACTTAACCTTATTAACTATTTTGTAATCTAATTTCCATCTTGCTTTCTCCAATCTTCCTCATGTTTCCCTCCTTAATTTCAAATGAATAAAAGAAGCTACAAAACTGTTATTCTCTGGAGCAGTTAAAATCTTGTTCCCCAGTATATGTTGTCAGTTTGGCTCAAATAAATGTTTATAAAGATTCTCTACAGGTTTGGAAGTTTCTTACATCGACAGTTGGAAGCACTTTGGAAACAGCAGCTGGTGAATATGAATCAGGATAGGACTTGGTCCTGGAAGTATCTCACAGTCAAAGCAAAGCCAGCAAGTTATAGACCAGTCGAAGGCAAGCTGATCCTGGAAAATACAAATAAATTAGACAGTAGTTTTTGATTCAGCTATTATTTTTCTAATGATTGCTTTCTTTCTATATGTGTAGGGAGAGGATTATTTATTGATTTTGAACTTTGGAAATGGTGAGCCAACTTCTAAAATTTTGTTATTGTCATCATAGATATATATGTTTAATAAATGCAATGAAAGAAACCTATATTTCTTCATATTCATATGTTTAAAATATAAGAGCAATAGATTTAAGTGAGAATATTTGGAAGAGGGAGCACTTTTACTTTTTTGTTGTTGTTAAACTCACTCAAGGATATTTTCCATTGAATTTTAGAGAGAGTGGATGAGAGGACGAGAGGGACACACCGATTGGTTGCCTCTCGCATAAACCCCAACCAGGGTTGAGGATTGAGCCTGCAACCAAGATAGGTGCCCTTGACCAGAATTGAACCAGGGACCTTTCAGTCCATGGGCCAATGCTCTAGGCATGATCATTGCAATTTTCTTCGATTATTAACATTTCCCTATTCTCAGCAGTGTTTTGTTTTAGTGAGATGGACAGAAGGGGAATGGCAAGGAAAAGTCTACAAGTTAAAATACCAAGGTAATAATTCCTCTGGATTTTCAGTTTTCATTGGCTCTCTGAAAAGCAGATTAAAGCTTGAAACTCTCATTGACACTAAAAAGAACCCCCAGGATTGGATTATCCCAATAGGAGGTGAAGTATGGTAGAAACCATAGTTGAGTAAAAATTGCTGTTTAATATTTTAACCTTGCTGTTTTGGGTTCTGTACTCATTTAAAAGTTATTTTGATTTTCTGAACTTATGTATGATTGAATACTCCTTTGATGGCGGTTTGAATATTCCATTGATTGTGACCTCACTGGTCATCAAAGCACATTCCTCTGGGACTCAAGACAGTTCAATTATCCTAAGTTGTCTCAGTAACTACAGATAACTGAGTTTCGGTTGACTCAGTGGTCCAGGCAGTAGCTACAGATAGTGCATTCCTGTTGACTCTGATCCCAGAATCTGGACAGCACAATTATTCTAAATTGTCCAGGTGGTCCCAGATAATGTGTTTCTGTTGATTCAGTGATTC
Organism: Eptesicus fuscus; assembly: GCF_027574615.1. Classification (NCBI taxonomy): domain Eukaryota; kingdom Metazoa; phylum Chordata; class Mammalia; order Chiroptera; family Vespertilionidae; genus Eptesicus; species Eptesicus fuscus. The sequence goes on from NC_072482.1 coordinate 41,011,696, forward strand.
GTAGATACTTTAGATAACTAACTTGCTCCGTTTCACTTCTGTAAAAATGCTTTTCTCGAAACAGGTTCCTCATTCCAGACCCAAAGATGTAATCGATACCTTTGTGATATTCTGCCGATATAAGCCAGAGGTGGCAAGCTGTTCGGGGCTGCGAGATTTGGAGCTTTAGCCCCTCGTATGCCGCCGGCCTTTAATAAATGACTCCATAATTCGACTTTTTTGAAGCATCCTTTGTGAGATTCGGGGTACATCACAACAGAGGTAGACAAACAAACAAACACCACCAACAACAAACTGGAAAAACTGGAATTAAACCTGGAGATTGCAAACCAGAACCTAATAGTAGCAAATGTCCCTTTACCCCGCCCTGTTTTTTAAATTTCTTCTTTTTTTTTTTGTTTTATTTTATCCCACCCAATTTAAAAGATCCCTAGATGAAACAGAACTTTTAAATATATCTGCCACTAGATGGCACTATATAAATACTTTTACTTGCACTTTTCTTCCCAAAGACTAATCAGGAAGGAGGCAAAATATTAGGTAAGGTCATCAATCCATTTTAATCTTTTTAAAATTGCTATAGTTTATTAATTTAACTACATCTTTAAATTATAATCCTAAGTTCCTTGTAACGACTTGCCAAAACCTTAATTTTCTATCAGCAAGTACAGTTCTGAGAGATTGGCTCAAAGGTAACTTTAGGTTGGTTCTTTGGCAGATAAGAAACTGAATCATAAGAAGGTGAGAAAATTGATAATATGTGAGAAAGCAGACAGGAAAAAGAAATGCATTTACAAGAAAATCTTTAATTTCTTTGGTTTTCATTAACACTGCTGGTGCCTCAGAAGACGGTTGGTTTAATATTCTATCAGTACTATAATTTATTCTTTTGTTACCCCATGAGGATTGAAGACGAAAAGGTCCATGCTAGCAGGAGGACCAGGAAGAGATTATATATGCGAATAGTTCTGTAGCTCTTGTACCAGGAGAGGGGTTGTCTTGTACTATTTCTTTTAAGTCACACAGAGAAATCTTTGCTTGGTTGCCAAAAAAGCATGATTGTGAAGTTAAAGAGAGAGAGAGGAAAAGGATGTTTGAAAGGGGTATGCAAAGCTATGAAGGAAAGTCAGAAGATGTGTGATGACTGCAGCATCTGTGATTTTTTTTAAGAGCTAAGAATGGAGGGGCTGAGGGGGAGGTTAAGGAATATAACGCAGTTTGGAAAAGCAAGGTTAAGTGTATTCAGGCCTGGGGAATTGAGGACACCTGGTCATATCCAGACAAAATGTAATTCTTGTGACTGGTGGTAGGTAGGAGTAACCCCGGTCACCTGCCTTCCTAAGGCGGGTTGGCTGTTTCTTGACTCCCCTTCCCAGGAGCAGGCAGCCGTTCCACAGAGCTGAGGTGCCAGGTGCTGCTTCCGCCCTACAAGAGACAAAAGGACACGGAGGGAAGATTGTAAAGTCATCAAAGAGCCTGAGTGGACAACCACATCCCTGTAGCTGGCAGTTGTACTAGTCCAGGGAGGTCTGGGAGGAATGGAGAGACAAAGGAGCTGGGACATTTGGGTTGGGGTGGGGTGAGGAGTGGAGGAGGGCTGATTTGAATGAGCCTTCTTCTTCCAGCACACAGTCATTCAGTAAACACTTTTTTCCTTCCTTTGTGTTTTAGCTTACAAACATTGGCTCCTCTGAAAAGGTCACTGCACTATTCAGACAGAATTTGTGACTCTCAGCAGCTGGGAATACCTTGGAAACAAAGAAAACACTTAGGAGAAGAAAAAAAAAAATCAGAGTCATCGCTAAGCCAAAAAATGGGGGAAAGATTAACCTCTAAATTGTTTTTTAATGAGAAAAAACACACAACATTTCTCTTTAATTCATAACCTTAATAAATTCTACTTATAGTTTACAATAATCCTAAGGCATTCTAAAGACACTTTTATATTAGAAAAGAGTTTCATATTAGGAAAGAAATGCCCTATTCCATCACTAAAAATTATGGAAAAGCATATTTTATTTGCACTAATGAAGAATCTAATAAGGACTGCTGAATTTTGGAGATCACAGAGTTGTGTTTATAACCACAATAAAATATTAGGCTACTACACCAGAAAAGCCTTGGTTCATTTATTTTGACACAAGTATTTGAAATAATTTAGTTTCCTTGGTAAATGGTCTGTAAACTCTTCAAAGTGTTGTGAGCTAAAATATTATTAATGTGAATTCATTCAATGCATCTCATAATTTTGCCGAGAAATGAGATGTAAGCCCTGCATGTAAGCAAACCTTGGAGGAGAGCAGCAGAGAGATGAACAAGGATGAACAGTGAGGCTGAATTTATGGGAGTTCAGAGCGAGAAGGTGGGAGGCACCAGCAACTGGGCAAAGAAGTCATGAAACGTGGATTTTGCTATCAATTATCATCCTGATCCGCTTGCAAAATAAACCATGTGGTTAATAAACATAGGGAGTAGTTTCTAAGGAGTCCACGGCTTGCTCAGTTGAACTCCTATTAGCACTGTGAAGAAGGCTTTTCGGTATAAAATACTGGTACGTTGACTCTAATTACAAAAAAGGTATAACCACCATCCAACTAACTCCATATGAGCACACTCTCACAGAGTCCCTGGGAAATCTTTCTCAGGAGTGAAATTGTGAGAAGAGAAAGTCAGGCATGGAGGAGACTGTGGAATGAGTCTCTGTCCCACAACTTCAATTTCATGCCAGGTCCCGAGGTTGCAGGTGACTTTCTTGCTTTGTTCTCATGGAGGAGCCCTTGCCTCCACCAGAGAACCTTCTCACCCAGCCTCGCTGCTCTTGTCTTTTGTTCTCCCACCAGCTCCTTCCAGGAAGTCATCATTCGGTCCCCTAAGACACTCCTCAGTGGAATTTCAGATAAACTTTCCATCTCTCTCTCTCCCCCAATTTTTTTTGGGGGGGAAGGCAACCAAAATTTTTGGTGGCCTTATTAGAAGAAAAAAAAAAATTTTTCAGTTGTTCAGCTTACTTTATCATGATTCTTACCCACAGCTTTATCCATTATTGAACTCTAAGCTTCTTACTTTGTCAGAATTATCTTTTCAGATAACAGATGCTCAAAAATATTTAAATCACCTAATCTCCATTCAGCTCTAGAGATAACATTCCACATGAACTGTGGGCATATTGCTGGGATTTTCCTAATAATTTAGTATAATTGAGTTCCCATGTGTGAAATCATTCAGTATAATCTAGTTCCCATTCTCACCCATCTAGTATTTCATTAAGTTTATGCTGGACATCAATTCTACCATGACTTTACTCCTACCCCTCCCCCATCCCAGGCTGTGTTAGGGGAGCCTACGCTGGGACCCAGAGCTTCGGTGACCAATAGTCCCAGTTTGTGCAGAATTGAGAGGTTCCCTAGGATGTGCGATTTTCTGTACTAAAATGGGACAGTAGCAAGTAAACTGAGATAATTGGTCAACCTAACACTACTCCTCCAGTCCCCTAAAAATACTTGTTTTTAAAAATATATATATTTTTTATTGATTTTTAGAGAGAGAGAAAGGAGAGGAAGAAGGGAGAGAGAGATAGAAACATCAATGACAAAGAAACATCCATCAGATGCCTTCTGCACCACCCCTCCCCACTGGGGATCGAGCCTGCAACCCTGGCATGTGCCCTGGCCGGGAATTGAACTGGTGACCTCCTGGTCACCAGCCGGGCTAAAAATACTTCTCACAAACATACTGTAATCTTTCATTTTCTTGTCTCTTTCACTAGACTGAGTTTGTGTTTTTGTGTTCCCTATCACCTAGCACAGTGCCTGACACTTAGTTGATACTTTACACATTTGTTGAGTGTGTAAAAGAAGAGAGGAATGCATGTGTGAAGGAGGAGGAACAAAACTTTTCTTTATTTCCCCACAAGGAGGAGAAACATATCCTTTCTGTCTCTCATTCCTAACACAGAAGATTTCCAGAGAAACCGTGGTTTCTACAGCAGCCCAGAGATTCCAGGATAACTTTGGCACAAAGAGGCCCAAGGAGCACACCACAAACTGCCTGCTCTCTCTTCCTTTGTGAAAAAGTCTTCTCTCCCCCTTCCCCTTTCAGGCTTCTAGAACATTTGTGTATCTTCTCTGCTGCTCTGAGGGCATCTTGAACTATCTGTATCTTATTCATTTTTGGATCCCCAGAGCTAGAATTTTATCTGGTCCATAGTACATGCCCCAAAAAAGAGTAAAAGAAAATGTTGAAAGTACAGGGGAATTAATTCATGAGTATTTCATACGATAGCTGTAGGAATGAGAGGAACTAAACTTAAGGAGTTACTCATAATAGCAGCATAGATTGACTAAGCACTCTTCTGGATTAATTTTATTTTAATCCTCAAACAAATATCATGAAGTTTGAATTATCCCCATTTCATAAAGGAGAAAATTAAAGGTCAGAGAGATTATGTCATTGCCCACAATCACATAGTTCATGAGCAGTACAGTCCAACCTGCTTTATGTTTCCTTTCCTTTTACTTGTTTTCATATAGGGAGAGAGGTTTTTGGCGTGCACGGACAGTTATAGTACCACATATGAAGAAAGCAGAAGTTTGGAAAACTGGCTCCCAGTATATATTAGAGAGGGAGAAGGAGAATGGACAAGAAATACCGAGGGGGGTTTATATTATTATTAAAACGGTTTGTGGAACCAACCACCCCCAAAGTTCCCTTTGGAATGTGAATTGTAGACATGACTTCCTCAAAGCTCTCACTCAAATACTCTAGAGTTTGAGATTTGTAGGGAGGACAAGCTATAGTATACAGGCCTGGGCCTGATTTTGTTTTTTACATTTATTAGTGAGATACAAGTGAATGTGATTATGTGATCGTTAGGAACTCAGAAGGGAAAAATCCAGTCCCAGATCACACTTGAAACCCCCAAACCTGGAGGAAGTTCACTTATGAAAAGGAGAGCCCTTAAAGTAAAGGAAAGTTTGAAAAGGGTCCTAGGACTGAAAACCTATGAATTTTAACAGAAAGTATGCATGTATGTGTGCATGTGTGGGAGGTGGTCAAGGTTACATTTTAGTTGTACTATAATCAGACATGCAAAGAAATATAGCTTCTTTACTTCCTATAACTGGGGTGGGAAGTAGGTGAAGAAACAAGAGATCCTTTTTAAAATTTAATTTCTAATGTTTTAAAGATTGTAATATATACATGACGATTAACCATTTTAAGTGTCATTGGCAGAATTAGAGACACTTTAACTTGCCAATTAAAGTATCTTCTGGGTTAATCAGTTGTGTTCAGACAAATATTTTGTCAATTCAAAGGTCAGTTCCCTAATGGGGATAATCCTCTTTCTGTTTTTCTACTCAAGGTAACGTCTGTAGGGGGAAATACTTTTGGCAATGTAGACATTTAGCATTTATTTAGTATTTCCCATTGGTCTTTGCCATCTGGTGGATAGTCTGAAGTAGTCTTTGGACTAGTGTTGACTAAAGTATGAGTGGAAAGTCTACTTTGCCTCTTTAGCTATTCCCACCTGCATCTTCCCTTAAACCTCCACCCCGAGTTGCACATCCAACTTCTGACCATCTTCTTCTGGAAGGGGAGACATTTTTCCTCCCTGGAAGGGGCTTCCTCTGTATCGTATCCTTCGTTTTCCTTATAGGACTAAGCACAGTGGCTCAGCCTTAATTGTGGATGAGCTGTCCTCTTCACACCTTTAAAGAAACTCTGATTTGAGTCTTTCAAGTATAGCCTTGAATGTGGTAGCCTTGTCATAACTTGGGAACAAGAATTACTGAGGACCAAACAGCACCAAAATCTTATCCTTATTACATATATACATGAAACTTTAAAATTGACAACCCTTGTATCAAGGACTACATGACATCTTTACTAACCCTAACCCATCTAAATGTAATCTTAAAAGAAAAGTATAGAAAACCAAATATTTTTTCAGAAAACAATTCACTACTTGACTTGGAGTGATGAACACACAATACAGTGTACAGATGATGTGTTGTAGAACTGTGCACTTGAAACCTGCATAATTTTGTTAGCTAGGGCCAATGAATTCAATAAGAAGGGGGGAAAAAGAAAACACTTCACTTATTTAAATATTTATGAGTCTCTTCTATGTGCTTGCCATGCATCTTGCTAGCTATATTTCCAAGAATTGGATTTAGCAAATGGGGGGATACTCCCAAAGTGAGTTATGATTTAACACACATACACATGCCTACACATACATACACACACACACAAGAACTGATTTAAATAGCATGTGATTCTCCTACTTTTTACTTTATTTAGTTTAAAAATATGTTTTTATTGATTTTTTTGAGAGAGAGAAAGGGAGAGGGAGAGAGGGAGTGAAACATCGATGAAAAAGAGAAGCATTGGTAAGCTGCTTCCTGTAAGTCCCCTACTAGGGATGGAGTGGTGTCCTGATCAGGAATTGAACTGGTGACCGCTAGGTGCAGGGGATGACCCTCAACGAACTAAGCCACACCAGCCAGGACTCACTTTATTTTAACCAGAGAAATAATAGAAGCCTATAAGTAAGTCCATAGGTCCTGATTCAATGCCACAGAATACATGTTCTTCATTTCCATAAGAAAAGCTTTTAAATGGTGAAGGAAACATCTTACTTTCCTAGTAACTAGAATAATTTTAGAAGTTTTGCCATTTCAAAATAATATCCAAGTCTTTGCCTTTAAAATTTTCCATGAAAGTTTTTTCTAACAATGCAATCATTATGTTCCAATGTTTTTAAGAAGTATTAACCTTCTATATTTGATAATTACATACTGATATATACTACACTAAGAATATTAAGAATAAAAGCTTTCTTAATGTTTAATATCCACTTCTGATATCTTGTCTTTTCTGGGATGAAATCATGTGAACTAAAGATAGCTATCAATTTAATTAAAACAGCAATATGGCTAAGTTTTTTAATATTAAAGTTAGTTAGGCACTGATATCTCTGGCACAGCTTGATAATTTACATTAATATTAGGACAAGAAAACTTTTTATAAACAACATTTATATTTTGGGCTTTTCAGAGGTCTTTTAATATGGAAAGGGAAGGAGATCAAAAGATAATGGAAAGAACATGGGTTCTAACAGAAAGAATTCATCTGAAAAAGTGAAAATACAGAGATGTGGTTAACCTCAGCTGCCCCAGATCACACTGGATGGAACAAATGTTAACACTAACCTTTGCTGAGATTTATGCAATTTTCCTGGTTGTTCTGATTTATTCTGTTGCTAGTAAGGTAAATACATTCATTTTAATTGAACATATGTTTGTTCTACCTTATGCAAGCAGCATTATCAGTCTGATCAAGAATTGGGCAGTGCCATTCTCTAAGAACCAGGTACGTTTTTGTGATAGCTGCCTGTCCATTTCAAACTAAGCTGTCCCAAAAAGCTTTAGTTTTCCTCTACCCCATCCATTCTCCACCTCAGTTCTTCACAATAGACCACAGAAAAGGGGGGGAAGTCTCTGATGCTTTTCAAATCTATTTTAGTCAAATGGGTCAATACATACTGAACACCAAGTTTGAGAAACTACAGAGACTTTTACCTTCTTTTATATTTCCCCCTATATTGATCATTCTTCATTTCCTACTTTCAGGGAAAGTGTGATAAGTAGAAGGCAGCAAGCCAAGTGGTCTTTGGGGGTGAAAATAAAATGAAAAATAAACCTCCGTGTTCCAATTTGCTTTTTAAACCATGAATGAAGAGTGCACAATAGGCATGAATAGTGTTGGTGGCATCTAGAATTAAGACTGTTGCTATCATCTGAAAATTCTTAGGGAGCTTTAATGGTGTTGGATTTGCCCTAGTAAAAGTGTGAAAGAAGCATTTTTAGGCAATAAGAATAGCTAAGATTTATTGGATACTTCTTATGTATCAGGAATTTTCTAACAAGGTTTATTTTATGTAATCTTCACAATTCCATTGTGAGGGATATACCATCATTATTTTTGTTTTACTGATAAGGAAAATGAGGCATAGAAGTTGTCTAACATCACACAGTTCATAAACGGTGGAATACTTAGTGTCATCCCATGCACCAAAAAGGTTGCCAATTTGATATCTAGTCAGGGCACATGCCCAGGTTGGGGCTCCATCCCCCAGGGGGAGCATGCAGGAAGCAGCTCATCCATGTTTCTGTCTCACATCCAATGTTTCTATCTCCTTCTCTCTTCCTTTTTCTCTCAAATCAATAAAAACATGGTTTAAAAAGCACATTGGAACACAGAAAGTAACCTTCACATATATAGTCAAATGATCTTCAACAAAAGTATCAAGAACACTCAATGGGGAAAAGATAGTCTCTTCATTCAACAAATGGTACTGAAAAAACTAGATATCTACATGCAAAAGAATGAAGCTGGACCCTTATCTTATACCATACACAACAATTAACTCAAAATGAATTAAAGACCTAAATATAAGACCTCAAATTATGGAATTCCTAGAAGATAATATAGGGAAAAGCTTCATGACAATGAATTTGGTGATAAATTACTGGATGTGATAATAAAATCACATGCAACAATAACAAATATAGACAAATGAGACTACATTAAACTTGAAAACTTCTGTGCATCAAATGACACAATCAACAGAATGAGAAGCAAACTACATAGCAGGAGAAAATATATGCAAATCATATTATCTGATAGTGGTTAATATCCAGAATATATAAAGAACTCCTGCAACTCAATAACAACAGAAGATAACAAATAATCCTAATTAAAAGTAGGCAAAGGACTTGAATAAACATTTCTACAAGGATGATAGACAAATGATCAATAACCATATCAAAAGATATTCAACATCACAAATCATTAGAAAAATGCAAACCAAAATCATAATGAGATATCACCTCAGACCTATTAGAATGCCTATAATAAAAAAGACAAGAAATAACAAGTGTAGGTGAGAATGTGGGGAAAAGGATTGTAAAATGTTGCAGCTGCTATGGGAAACAAAATGGCAATTCCTCCAAACAGTAAAAATAGAACTTCCATTTGATCCAGCAATCCCACTTCCGGATAGATATCCAAAAGAATTGAAAGCAGGGTCTTGAAAAGATGTTTGCAACATTCACAATAGCCAAGAGGTGAAAGCAACCTAAATGTCCATCAACAGGTGAATGGGTAAACAAAATGTAATCTATACATACAATAGATTATTATTCAGCCTTAAAAAGGAAAGAAATCTTACACATGTTACAGCATGGATAAATCTTAAAGACATTATGCTAAGTAAAATAAGCCAGTCACAAAAGGACAAATACTCTATGATGCCACTTATATGAAGTATGTACAGTAATGAAACTCATAGAAACAGAAAGTAGAATGGTGATTCCAGGGACTCGGGCAGAGGGGGCCATCGGAGTTGTTGTTTAATGGATATAGAGTTTCCGTTTTGCAGGATGAGAAACAGGAGCTCTGTTGCACAACAATGTGAACATAGTTAACACTACTAAACTTTAGAGTTGAAAATGGTTAAGATGATAAATCGTATGTTATTTGCTCTTTACCACAATTAAAAGTAATAAACAACTAAGTAAATAAAATGGAGATATTAGCTAGCTGAAAGGCACATATCAATGCTTTCTTCTGTGATTTCTAAGATCTATTCCTGCTCTGATATTCTAAGTTGGGTACAAGACTTTCTGAAGTCACTAGTGTTCATGATCTCCAGAACACTATATGACCTACCAACCCCATCCTGTGGTACTACTCACTGTCACAGTTCTTCCGATCCTATTATCTAACAACTTCCCCAATAGTAGGTATTTTTGGTTTTATCAGAGAAACCAATTATTAACATACTTTCTTACTAAAATAATCTCAAATTTTAATTATCATATTACTAATATGCTAATTAAAACGGACATTCTTCCAGACGACGTTTGAGACAAAGCCGGGGCTGCAAGGGAAGCTTGGGTCCCGGATGCCAGAGGGAAGCCGGTGCCAGCAGCCGGGGGAAGGTAGGCCTACTCTTGCACGAATTTTGTGCATTGGGCCTCTAATACACACACACACACACACACACACACACACACACACACACACACACACACGGATATTCTCAAATAATAAAACTAAATCTAATGAAGCAAATATACTATTAAAGAAATATTTGTTAGAAAGGAGGACAGGAAGGATGAGAGTTTTGCCCCTCTCCCCTCCCCCAAATCATTCAATGGCTTCACAGTCAACAAAAAGGAATATTAGGCCAGAGAATCAAAACAGTATGACTGAACAGGAAAAAAAAGACAATATTTGGGAATGGGTATTTGGGCAAGACAGCAAAGACAGATATCTTTCCAGGAAAGCTGAGAATAGAGTTTGATTTTGGTCAATTCATTTATGCCTTCTTAATATTCAACCTTGACTGGACTGTATTACTTTCTTTCTTCACTGATGTCAGCACATTGTTGTTCCCCTCCCATTTGCGCATTCTCAGGACATCTCCCCAAATGAGACTGTCATCCGGATATGTACCGCAAGGAAGCACTGGAAGAATGAGAAAGGTAGTAAGTCCATTAGAAGAACCACAGGGCAGGGGACATTGCTCTGCCCAAAATAAGAAAGTTCCATAGAGAAAAACAAAATGCATCTAAAACAAAATGGGTCAAGGAGTCTAAGTTCTCCTCCCCTTACCAACGGCAGAGAGAGTTCTCATATCTCTTCGGGCTCAACAGCAAACTGTTTCTCTGCTTCCACGGCTTCCCGGAAGGTGGTAAGTGAAAGAACAGCCAGAAAAATGGAGATGGTAAGAGGAAATTCTTGGTCACTTTCAAGATTCATTACCCGAAGAGTTCCAGGAAGCCCTGGGAAGTTAAATACAAAAGTGTCCAGGGAGCCCTAACCGGTTTGGCTCAGTGGATGAAGCATTGGCCTGCGGACTGAAGGGTCCCGGGTTCGATTCCAGTCAAGGGCATGTACCTTGGTTGCAGGCACATCCCCAGTAGGGGGTGTGCAGGAGGCAGCTGATCGATGTCTAGGTTGCAGGCTTGGTTCCCAGTGGGGGGTTTGCAGGAGGCAGCCCATCAATGATTTTCCTTCATCATTGATATTTCTCTCTCTTCTCTCTCTCTCTCTCTCTCTCTCTCTCTCTCTCTCTCTCTCTCTCTCCCTTCCTCTCTGAAATCAATAAAAAAAATACATATTTTTAAAAAGTGACCAGGAAGACAAACAATGTGTCAGAAATTGTGAGTAAAGTGAATGGGCTCTATAGATAGAGGTTGCTCAGGAATCCCTGCGATCTCTTGGCAAATAATCTCTTTGTATTAGATAGCTTACTATGCAGAATTTTCTGTTAATTAAATCTTTTAATATAATTCTGTGACAAGAGTGCTATTGAATTTCAAATATTTCTGGGTTGGGGAAAGAGGAAGAATAGGGAGGGAATTACAACACTGGACAGTATTATATGAAACAATTACCCACAGAATTTATGAAAGATTGATTACAAGAATAACTGTCTTCACCTGTGATTTTTCTTTTCTTTATTATTTGTATTTTTAGCTATTGAATCAATGTGACATTTTAGCAAGGACTCTGATAGTCTTTAAATTTCTTGCTTTTGTGTTAAATGAATATCAACCATTAATCTCTCTTCTAGTATTATTTTGGTATAATGCAAACTCATCATCAATGATTAACAGACTTTTCCTGGTCAACTTTTTTTTCTTTCTTTTATCTCTGACAGAATAGCTAGGTTGTATATATTAGCACAGTGCATATCATGCACACATATATGGAGACTACTTTGCAGTTACAAATGGGCTGGGTTCCAAAAGTTCACATTTGGGTCAGTTGATTGGAACTTGGGATGAATGTATGTATAAAAATATTTTTAGGATGCAGTTCTTTTAAAGTCATGCTCCCATGGAAACTGGTGTCCCATAGAAGTTTTCATAGAAAAACACAAGAAAGTGATGGTAATTTTCAAGTAATGTAATTATTGGATATCATTTTCTTGGCTTTAAGGATTTTGCCCAAATACTTCCCTCACTAATAAAAGAACACTCGAGAACTTACTATGAGCTAAGTGTTTGCATACATTATCTTATTTAATCTTTTCAAGGATCCTATTTTATAGATAGAAAAACTCAAATGACTAATTTTCCCAGCTATTCAAACACTAGGTGGTAGAGCTAGTGCAGTATATTTAAACATGTCCACACCTTCTTTTACATTTTCTCCCATTGAGAGTCTATGTCCTCTTCCTTTGAAACTGAGCTGGCCTTAGTAACTCACATGAACCAGTAAAACCCAGTGGAGGTGACATTGCGTGTCTCCTGATGCTAGCTCAGAAAGGGTGATGCACTTCTACTTGGCTCTTTTGCGATGCTGTCATGTAAGAAATCTGACCATTCTGAGACCTCCATGCTAGACAGGTCATATATAGTCACTCTGGTCATCATCCAGCATCAACTGTTAGACATGTTTCCAGAATAGCCTTAGATGCCTGCAACCCCATGTCTGACTGCAAATGCATGAGAGACTCCAAGGAACTACCTTGTTGCTCTGTTAGTGTTGGGGCAATTCATTATGCACTAATAACAACCAAAACAGCTAGTCTGTTGGACTCTAACACTCATTTAAAGCTATACATCTTGCCCAGCCAGCATGGCTCAGTGGTTGAATGTTGACCAGGAGGTCTGGTTAAATTCCAGGTCAGGGCACATGCCAGGGTTATAGGCTCAATCCCTAGTAGAAGGCAGGAGGCAGGAGAGCAATGATTCTCTCTTATCACTGATGTTTCTATTTCTCTCTCCCTCTCCCTTCCTCTCTGAAATCAATAAAAAAAATATTTTAAAAACAACAACAAACACATTTTTAAAAAAATCTATACATTTTATTGCTTTCTTTAACCCTTTAATACTGTTACTACTTTTTCCTAATAAAACCTAGTATGGGACTCAACTTAGTATATAATTATACTAGAGGCCCAGTGCACAAAATTTGTGCATGGGTGGGATCCCTAGGCCTAGCCGATGAGATCGGGGCCTTCCTGCCGGCTTCCAGCTGCCAGCCAGGGCCTGCCGTACATGGGGAGGGGCCACGGGAGGTTGGCTGGCCACGGGAGGTTGGCTGTGGGAGTTCACTGACCACTAGGGGGCAGCTCCTGCATTAAGTGTCTGCCCCCTGGTGGTCAATGTGCGTCATAGCGACCGGTCGTTCTAGGCATTCCAGTGTTCCAGATGCTTAGGCTTATAGATAGATAGATAGATAGATAGATAGATAGATAGATAGATAGACAGATAGATAGATAGATAGTTAGCTGTTTAATTAAGTTGAGAATATCCATAGTTCTTTGAGTTCTGCAAAAATTTTCCTGAATTCTATTCTATTTCATAACAAAACACAATTTTAAAAATAATGGCCAAGTTCTCATTCACACAACAAACATTTATTGAGCACCTACTATATGTCAGGCGGTTTAAAAACTGCTGTAGATACAAAAATGAATTAACATGAGCTTCATCATCTTGCCAATGATGGAAGGCTGGTAGAATATGGGGAAAGATTCACATTTAAACAAATAGGACAACAAAATAAGAGTTCTGTAGTACAGAAAACAATGGAGAAAGGAAAGGACTCCCTGGGCTAGTTAATCTACAATACTAACCTCAAGTTCTTAGTTGAGACCCCGTGAGCGCTATTCAGTCAGAAGAAGACTGGAGAGAAGAATCCAAAGGGCAAAAGCTGAGATGGTCTTCTGGAAAAGCAGTTCCGGAGGGATGCTGAGAATCCAGAAGTAGGCAACGGATGCTATTCTGTCAGGAGAGTTTCAAAACTAAAGATTGCCGCCCTCGCTGGTTTGGCTCAGCGGATAGAGCATTAGCCTGTGGACTGAAGGGTCCTGGGTTTGATTCTGGTCAAGGGCACATGCCTGGGTTGTGGGCTCAATCCCCATGGGGTGTGCAGGAGGCAGCCTATCAAAGGCATTCTCTCTCTCTCTCTCTCTCTCTCTCTCTCTCTCTTTTAATATATATTTTTTCAGAGAGGAAGGGAGAGGGAGAGAGAGATAGAAGGCATTCTCATTCTCTCATTCATATATATTCTCTCTCTCTCTCTCCCTCTCCCTCCCTCCCTTCCTCCTTCTCCCTCCTCTCCTCTCCTTAATCCTAAACTGATTTTTTTTCTTTCTAAAAATATCATTATTGAAAAAATGCTTCAGGGAGTTATCATTAGGGAAATAATTTTTTAAAATCTGTTCAGTGTGTGCTGCTCAAGGGAGCTATTTTTAACACAATATCTCTTGCTCAATGAGGTAGCAATAATATGTTCTCACTCACATCCTTTTAGCTGTCCACAACTAGAGACTGCCTGTTTTATTTAGTTAGTAATTTTTATACCCATTTTTATTGTCTTACTTTTCTTTGTCTTCCCATTCTCCTTCCCTTTTGGGAACTGTTTCTTAATAGTTGGGGCTGTCAGCACATGCACTTGCCTGTCCTGCCAGGAGAGAGCTTATGACTCAGGCTGGCCAATAAGAGTCTTGCATTCCCCCTCAAACACAATGTCTGGTCCAAGAATGAGCATGTGATCCAAGCAGAGCCAGTGTTTTTTCAAGGATTGTTAAGGATAATCAAGAGCAGAGATTATTTAGTAATTTGAGGTCATGAACAACAAAGACTGTCAGTCTGTGCTGTCAGTACTCATCTTCTCCATAGGCAGACACAGCCAGCCTACAAAATTAAAACTAACATAAAAAAAATCAGATGAGCTTGGTTCTGTGCTGAAAACTACCAACTCTTGCACTTTTAGGTTACGCCAATAAATTAAATTTTTCTGACTAGAGCTAGTTTGCATTGGGTTTTGTCACTTTCAATCAAGAGTCCTGGCTAATTAAAATCACTCTTGTATATAGATTAATAATTTTGGAAACTACTTTAACCTTCCATACGATATTTTATACCATCTTGCTACTCTCCTTCCAAACTCCTTGACATATTCATTGAGTGTGGTGTTATTGTTAGAAGCAAAGGCTTTTAAATTTTTTTTATTGATTGATTGATTTGAGAGACGGGGGGGAGAGAGAGAGAGAGAGAGAGAGAGAGAGAGAGAGAGAGAATGACAGAGAGAGAGGGAGAGATCAATTTGTTTTCCACTTATTTATGCATTCATTAGTTGCTTCTTGTATGTGCCCTGACCGGGGATTGAACCCACACCTTGCTGTTTCAGGATGATGCTCCAACTGAGTCACCCAGTGAGGGCCAGGAGCAAAGGCTTTGAACACAGACAGAACTGAGTTTAATATAAGCTCTACCATGAACAAGTTGTATGTCTTTGAGCAGATCAATGATTTATTCAAACCTGTTTTTTTCCCCCCTGTAAAATAGGAATATTTTATGTGAAGAACTAAGCTCAACCCTTACTGGATTTTAGGATCTAATGATTACTTGGTCAGTTATTTAAATACTTCTTCTACTGGCTATCCTGGACACCAAAGATATGAAGGAGGAGCTTGGGCAATATGTACATCCAAGGTTAATTCTCTCTTTTATACCTCAAGTCATATCAGAGTTAACTTTATAGAGGACAGTATTCTCCACTTAGAAATTTCATGATACTCCCTGACACCATACTATATCCCAGGTACATGCAGGTCAGAGCCATGTCTTCATGCTAGGATTGCTCGCTGGTGTTGAGGTCATTGCTGACCCATCCAGGGAGTTGGGTTGAACCTAAGTTTCTTCCAGAAATTCTCCCTTCACTCCCTCTGCAATTGCAGACATGAACAGATGAAGGGCCAGGCAGCAGGCCAAGTTGGCTGGAACTACCTGGGGGTTTATATTGCAGCATCTATTCTCTGCAGAGAAACAAAGACATTCCCCCAAATTAGTATTCAGTCCTGAGGAAAGAATCAACCCTGTATCCTTTCTCCAGATTTTGGTAATCTGTATTTGCCTCACTGATTTCAAAGAGTAATGTAAACTCTTCTCATGGTTGGTTGAGAGCTTGAGTTGAGATGTAATAAAAAAAGAATTTAAAGTTCAAAAGTGTACATCCTCAATTGTGTTTGACTCCTGGAGCTTAACTTGACTTCTGGATTAGTGTTGCAGTTAGTTTTATGCTTCAAAAATTGCTTTTCTATTTTTTTTAAAATATAATACCGAGTGTTTCGAGCTAACCTGTGGTGCAAAGGAGGTAGGAGTCTAGGTGATAAGACTGAGGTGAAAACTTCCCTTGCACCTTGCTATGCCTGTGACTCAGACCTTTTCCCAGAAACAGGGAAGGAGGTGAGAACTAATCTATCTCCCCAACAGCCTGATCGTGTATTGGCAAAAATTTCCGTGAGAAGTAAAGTTTGACAGCAGTTGCTTCTGCCTTCTAGGAAGTGGCCAACGGTGGTTGAGCTGTCCTGATCTTCCTCAGTTTCTGCTTTCAAAGTTGCCCCAAATAAAACACAATCTGTTCTGCTTATTATTTTGTTGTTGTTGTTGTTAATCCTCACCCAAGGATATTTTCCATTGATTTTCAGAGAGAGTGGAAGGGAAAGAGGAAGAGTGGGGGGAGGAGGGGGAAGAGGGGAGAGAGAGAAAGAGAGAAAGCGAGAGAGAGAGAGAGAGAGAGAGAGAGAGAGAGAGAGAGAGACAGAGAGAGAGAGAGAGAGAGAGAGAGAGAGAGATGAGAAAGACAAATCGATTGGTTGCCTCCTGCAGGCACCCTAAGGCCAGGGATCAAACCTACAACCCAGGGACGTGCCCTTGACTGGGAATAGAAACTGTGACTCTTCCATCTGCTGCCAGCACTATAACCAGTGAGCCGAACTGGCCAGGGCTGTTCTGCTTATTCTCCATCACCCACCCCCACCCCATCTGTTCTGGCCATTGTTAGGAACCCCCTACATTTTACTTCACCAGGGCCCCCCTGTCCTTTGGTTGGGTTTGTCCCATGGGAAACACGGCAGGAGCCTGGAGGGCAAGAGTAATGAGAGATCACCATATTCCTTCCTCTTTCCCTTCCTTCTTTGGTGCCTATAATCCCTAAGATGACAGTTCTTACTGGCTCTTCCACAGCCTCAGTGGTCACCAGGCTCAGAGATACTATTTCTTCCCCCGCTCCTCTATACCTAGGGGTGTAATGGCTTCCCCCAATCACTGGGTGCCTCGATATTCTTTGTGGGTTTCTCTAACCTGTCCATACTTCCAAAAACAGTCCCTTAATTAAATTCTCTTCAGTTAAACTCCTTTGAGCGAAATATTGATTTCTGTCAAAACTTTGGCTAAAGTACAGTTAAGTTGAATATTGTTTGTTTGCTATGCAAACACAATTTCAAGGCAAGTTGTCTCAATTCCCTTTTCTTTTTAAAAAAATATATTTTTATTGACTTCAAAGAGGAAGGGAGAGGGGGAGAGAGAGAGAAATATCAATGATGAAAGAGAATCATTGATAGGCTGCCTCCTGCACACCCCACACTGAGGATCTAGCCCACAACCCAGGCATGTACCCTGATCAGGAATGGAACCATGACCTCCTGATTCATAAGTCGATGCTCAACTGCTGAGCCATGCTGGCTGGGCTCAATTCCCTTTTAATTAGACAACTTATAAAGCACCCTCTACCCAGAATTTCTGGAACTGTCCTGAGGAATGTCACAATTCCATCCTGGGGTAGATGGCTCCTTTTCGGAAAACATCAAAATGAGATGGTTATCTTGGTTCAGAAAGGTTCCCCTGTCATTGTTTGAGAGAGAAGCAGGGGAGAGAGAGAGAGAAAAATAAGATCATATTTGTGTTTCTGGGAGAAACTTTAAGACAGGAGTAAATGAGTAAAGAGCCCGAGAAGCAGGGAGAAAGGAAAGCAAGGAAGGTCATGGAAAAGAGGAATCACAAAATATGGCAAGAAACAAACAGTAAGAAACTCTCAATAGTAAGAAAAGCCCATAAATAGTGATGCCTGAAAATGTTTCCGGGTATTTTGTGTTTTCTTTTGAAATTACTGTCATTGTGTTCCTTTCACAGCATCCTCTCCCACCACACAATCCCTCCCTCAAAACAGCAAAGTTGGCTACAAGTAACAGCTTTGTGAAAACAGTGCTGTAGGGGGACAGGAAGGATGAGAGGTAGAGGTCCCAGGGGGAGCCCTTCAAAGAGAACAGCAGCTCTGCTCGCTCTAGAGGGAGGGTGTGGAGAAACCACAGCTAGGAACTCTAAGGATCCTGAGTCCTTGAAAAATCCTCAAAGATGTGGGAGCAGAGACAGGACTTCATTCATTTTAAGGGATATAAAGTGACATAGTGCCAGAAGGTTGGAGAGTTTAGGGATATCTTAGCTGGAGCAATTGGGTTGCATTTGAATACTATTATTTAATTAATACTGAAACCCATCTTGATGGACTTTCACTAGTCACTCTATAAGGCAGGAATAGGATCATGTGAAGCTTATATGAATAATAATAATAAAAAAAACAAGAACAAAAACAGTAAGATTAACTAGCCATGAAAGTGTGTTTCTGAGTTGGAAATTTAAAAAACAAATTTCTACAGTAGCAAGTGAACACATGAGTGATTATTCTGACAAATAGCAAATTTTCCCTAATGCTTAGAATGGTACCTCACACAAAGTTATTGCTATGTATGTGCTTCAAGTTAGAAACATCTATAAATAAATAACTTCTTAATAGATAAGGCCATACAATTATAATAAGATGGATATATGGATGGATAGATAGATAGACAGATAGATAGACAGACAGACAGACAGACAGACAGACAGATAGATAGATAGATAGATAGATAGACTGGCAGACAGGTAAAAAGGTCTTAGGCTCTACAGCTAGCAATTCTCAACCTGTCGCGACCCACAGGTTGAGAATTGCTAGCATGGTCGCCTAAGACCATCGGAAAACACAGATATTTACATTACGATTCATTAACAGTAGCAAAATTACAGTTATGAAGCAGCAACGAAAATAATTTTATGGTTGGGGGTCACCACAACATGAGGAACTATATTAAAGGGTTGTGGCATTAGAAAGGTTGAGAACCACTGCTTTAGATGCATTTCATATTCAAAGCTACTTTCCCACTATTATCCCATTTCACAGAGGAGGAAACTGAGGCACAGAGAAAATAAAGAACCTGCTAGACGTTTCACAGTTAGTAAGTAGCATGCCCAGAATTTAAAACAAGACAGTTCAGTTCCAAAGCAAAAGCTCTCAATGACTAAGTTGTCTGATATTAAAACCAGAAATAACCAGCAGGTAAATATTCAATCTTGGTGCATCTCCCTAAATAGTTTGTTGTCACCTTTGGGGACACAATTCTAAAACTGCATAAACTAGACTAATTCTTTATTTATCACTGAATGTGGAAAGGCAATGTTTTTACCATTTGCAACAGCATGGATGGAACTGGAGAGTGTTATGCTAAGTGAAATAAGCCAGTCAGAGAAAGATAAATATCACATGATCTCACTCATTTATGGAATATAATGAACAACATAAACTGATGAACAAAAACAGATCCAGAGACAGAGAAACATCGATCAGACCGTCAAACCTTAGAGGGAAGGTAGGGGAGCGTAGGGGTAAGGGGGAGAGATCAACCAAAGGACTTGTATGCATGCATATAAGCCTAACCAATGGACACAGACAACTGGGGGGGGGGGAGGGGGGAGGGATGAGTGTGTGGGGGGATGGGAGGGTAATGGAAGGATAAGGACACATATGTAATACCTTAATCAGTAAAGAAATTTAAAAGGAAGGAAGGAAGGAAGGGAGGGAGGGAGGGAGGGAGGGAGGGAGGGAGGAAGGGAGGGAGGGAGGGAGGGAGGGAGGGAGGGAGGGAGGAAGGGAGAAAGGAAAAGAAAGAAAGAAAGAAAGAAAGAAAGAAAGAAAGAAAGAAAGAAAGAAAGAAAGAAAGAAAGAAAGAAAGACAGACAATGGTCTAAAAGGGATTTATTCATTCTTTCAGCAAGGAATTAGTGAGCACCTACTAAATGCCAGAAACTCTTAGCTATGAACAATGTGGATAAAATCCATGCTTTCAGGGAGCATAGATTCTAGTGAAATAGATAGAGGCAATAAACAAAATAAGCATAAATATTATGAAGAAAAATAAAGTGGAGAAGGAGGAGGAATAGACAGGCGAGGCTTCAACAAGAAAGTTGTTCACTTGTTTAGAAAGCCATGGAGAAAGGAAAGGAAACCTTGTGCTCACCTTCCCCCCTTTACTTCTCCTCTCCACTAAAACGTGAGTGGGAGCTAGATCACCAGAGTAATCTGCTTACCATCATTTTAGAAATTCACTCTTTACCAATACAAAGCCAGAAGTGTTGCTATTATTTTCTTGCTGTGCCTCATCAAAACCCATTTTAGGTTGCAGGCCGTCCTATGCAATGCTACCCTGTGCTGGGGTGCACTCACATGTCCGTAGTTCCTGAAGGTCTTCTGAGCCAGAGCAGCCACTTGATCAACTCCCCATTAAAGCGAGTGGATGTTTGGACTTCGCCAAATGCCTTGGGGCCTTGAGAGTCCTTGCACACAGCACATCTGGCTTTTCAAGAGATGAGGTGGGCTTCCTGAGGCTTGATCTCAAACTTGTCTGAAGTTAAGACTCTGAATAGTGAGATCGTTCCTTTCTCTTCCTATTTTTTACGTATGTGTGTTTGTGCTAAAAAGGCAACATTGTCATAGAACCTACAGAGACAATCATTACAGAGGAATAAATCACGGCATGCAATCATGCTGATCAAGCTTGTGTTTCTCTATGGGTTCTCATAAATGATTTAGCCTAAACACACCAGAATGACAGACAGCCCCCAAAACAGGATTAATGAAATTTAAGCAAAACCTCCAGCATGAAAGGAATATATTGAAATTCACCACAGACTTTATTTCCACTCTTTAAAAAAATCTTCAGAAATCCTAAATGGTCATCATTGACCTCAGTTTTCTCTCTGCTTCCTGATTCATAAAACATAACCACAACCTCCTTGTCTGGTTTTGACTATCACAGGAAACATAAGGTAGAGACCCTCTGTATCGCTGATGCTATGACCGTGGGGCATTCTTACATACCCAGTTCTCATGGTAAAATGCCTGATTTCAGTCTGTTCAAACATGAAACCAGTCTGAGCAACAGCAACAAAGAAATGCCTTCTCCAGGAGCACCTTCTCCATCAGATCGCCCCCTCTTTCCTCTACACCTGTCTCTTCAAAGTGAGGTAGCCATTGTCACTGGTTTATTTCTGGATTCTCAGTCGTTCTCAAACTTTAGAGGAAATAGGGAGCACCACAGAGCTCATTAGATACAAACATTCTAGAATCCCTCCTCCCATCCTAAAGCTTTTTTAAAGGAACATTTTTATTCTTCTCCCCTCAGCTTTATTGAGATAATTGACATAGAACATTGGTGTAAGTTTAAGGTGTACAACGTAATGATTTGCTATATGTGTATATTGTGAAGGGATTACCGCAATAAGGTAGTTAATATATCCATCACTGCACAGAATTATCATTCTGTGTGTGCATGTGTGTGATGAGGACTTATAAGATCTACTCTCATAGCAACTTTCAAGTATGCAACACAATACTGTTAGCTATAATCATCCTGCTGTACATTAGATTCCATCCTAAAGATTCCCATTCAGAAAGGTTGGGCCAGGGCCCAAGAATCTGCATTTTAAATAAGCATTCCAAATGATTCTGTTATAAGGAAGTTTGAGGACCACAACTTGAAAAACAGTGTTAGTGGCAGCAAAATAACTTCTCAAGAGAAGACCTATAGGAAACTTTAGATTTCAAATACGTTCAGTGTAGAGTGAAGATTAAACTTAAGAACTGTAGAAAAATAGCATTATGGAATGTTCAGAGTGGGAAGGAAGGTCATTCTGGTCTAATGCCTTCATTTCACAGATGAGGAAATATAGGCTCTGAGAAGTTAGGTGACATGCCCAAGGGTTTATAACAAGCTTGTGACAGAAACAGGGCTAGAAATAAGGTCTCAGCTCCCTGTTTAGGTTTCCTTTCCTCCACTTCACATTCTAAATAAAGTATAATTAAGAGGATTAATTACCAAAGTTCTTTTTTGATTTTTTAACCTTTTAGGAAGGCTCTAGAGTTTCTAATTGTCTCTCAAAATACAGCTCCGGCCTATTTAAACATTTTGGAAGGGTAACAAAGGAGTTCATTTCCACAAGAGCAGAAAAGAGCACAGAAAAATGCAGCTGGTAGAGGACAAGCTTTTCTCCGTGAAGAGATTCTAAACAATGATTTTATGTTTTAAATACCTGTAATTAGACCCCTCTATATAACCACTCGGTCTCCTTTTGGCTTTTCCATATAAAATCTCTGTTTTTTTCTGCACAATAAGGTCAAATTGGGTCTTGATGCGTGATGAGCAAGATGCATGCATTATGAATGTTAGTTAACACAAGTGGTTGTTATTATTTTCAAGTGCCAGGTATTAAATATCTACTATGACAACATAGTAAAGCACTCTTTTGACACCCACATGTTAAACTCTTCTTTATTTTTATAGGATAAAAAGTGATTTCAAAGTTGTGCTGCTAGCAGTTTGGCAGGAAATGTATAGCTTTTTTTCCTGTTCCTTTTTTTAAATTTAAATTCTTTATTGTTTAAAGTATTACATATGTCTTCTTTTTCTCCCATGGACCTCTTCCCAGCTACTCCCAACCCCCAGCACATGCCCTCACCTCCCTAGTGTCTGTGTCCAATGGCTATGCTTATATGCATGCATACAAGACCTTTGGTTGATCTCTTACCTCTCCCCCACCCCTACGCCACCCTCCCCTGCCTTCCCTCTGAGGTTTGACGGTCTGCTCGAGGATTCTCTATCTCTGGATCTATTTTTGTTCATCAGTTTATGTTGTTTATTATATTCCACAAATGAGTGAGATCATGTGATATTTATCTTTCTCTGACTGCTAATTCCACTTAGTATAATGCTCTCCATGTCCATCCATGCCATTACAAATGGTAAGAGTTCCTTCTTTTTTATAGCAGCGTAGTATTCCATTGTGTAGATGTACCACCATTTTTAATCCACTCATCTGCTGATGGGCACTTAGACTGTTTCCAAATCTTAGCAATTGTAAATTGTGCTGCTATGAACATAGGGGTACATATATCCTTTCTGACTGGTGTTTCTGATTTCTTGGGATATATTCCTAGAAGTGGTATTACTGGGTCAAATGGAAGTTCCATTTTTAATTTTTTGAGGAAACTCCATACTGTTCTCCACAGTGGCTGCACCAGTCTGCATTCCCACCAGCAGTGCATGAGGGTTCCTTTGTCTCCACATTCTCACCAGATCTTGTTGTTTGTTGATGATAGCCATTCTGACAGGTGTGAGATGGTACCTCATTGTCATTTTGATTTGCATCTCTCATGATTAGTGACTTTGCGCATGTTTTCATATGTCTCTTGGCCTTCTGTATGTCCTCGTTAGAAAATTGTCTATTAGGATCCTCTGCCCATCTTTTAATTGGATTGTTTTTCTTCTTTTTGTTAAGATGTATAAGTTTCCTATAAATTTTGGAGATTAGACCCTTATCAGATATAACACTGGCAAATATGTTCTCCCATGCAGTGGGCTTTCTTGTTGTTTTGTTGATGGTTTCTTTTGCTGTGCAAAAACTTTTCATTTTTATGTAGTCCCATTTGTTTATTTTCTTCTTAGTTTCCATTGTCCTAAGAGCTGTATTGGTAAAGATATTGCTATGACATACGTCTGATATTTTGCTGCCTGTGGATTCTTCTAAGATTTTTATGGTTTCCCATCTTACGTTTAAGTCCTTTATCCATTTTGAGTTTATTTTTGTGTATGGTGTAAGTTGGTAGTCTAGTTTCATTTTTTTGCATGTATCTGTTCAATTTTCCCAACACCATTTATTGAAGAGACTGTCTTGACTCCGTTGTATGCTCTTGCCTCCTTTGTCAAATATTAATTGAGCATAATGGCTAGGGTCAATTTCTGAGTTCTCTGTTCTGTTCCATTGGTCTATATGTCTGTTCTTGCCAGTGCCAGGCAGTTTTGAGAACAGTGGCTTTGTAATATAGCTTGATATCTGGTATTGTGATCCCTCCAAAGGAAACGTATAGCTTTTAAACATGCCCAGTGATTTTCATGTGGAAAAAAGATAAATATGAGTAACATAAAATTATTATGCAAGTTGTACTGGACTGCCCGGCGAGTGTGACTCAGTGGTTGAGTGTTGAGCCATGAACCAAGAGGTCACTGGGTTTGGTTCCTGGTCAGAGCATTTGCCTGGGGTTGCAGGCTCGATCCGATCCCCAGTAGGGCAGCCTGTGGATGTTTCTCTCTCATCGATGTTTCTAACTCTCTCTCCCTCTCCCTTCCTCTCTCTAAAAAAAAATCAATAAACACACACACACACACATATATATGTATGTTTTTTTTTTATTGTACTGGACTGATTGTGTGGAATATCCACACCACAGACATTCTTTTTCATCAAAGAAAATAGTAAATTGCACATTCAGAACTTGAAATTTGACATTCTTAAAAAAAAAAAGAAAAGTTTCCACTTTTTTCCACAAAAAAAGACAATAGAAAGAGCACTGATGTTGGATGCAGGTGACAGAAGACATGGCTTGGCTGCTATTACAAGTTTTAACTTCAGTTTGCTCATGTGCAAAATGAGGCTTTCTCAGCCTATCTGACAGATTATCACGAGGCTTCTATGAGCTTATAATTGTGAAATGGTTAAATAAATAAGATATTGTTATCTAGCGATTAATATGTTTATTTGTAGTGAAAATAATATTAAGAATGTTATAACATGTGGCTTAAGAGGAAATGGTGACAATATTTACCATTAAATAATACCTATTTCTTCTGAAAGAGCAGCATTCTTTTGCAAACAGCATTGCATAAAGGATTTCAGTAATGTTATTCAATTTGCTTCCCCAGGGTCTGGGAACGAGCTTGTAGGTCTGACTAGCTCCAACCCTCAAGTCTCCATTTCAGACAGGAATTAAGCCAAATAGTAGTAGGAGAGAAAGCTGCAGGGAAGGGGAACATTAGTAGAGAAAAATGATAGGTATACTCTCCCTGCCAGTTCATCAATTCCTTGTACACAAGTCCAAACTTAAGACCATCCCTGACTGCCCTGGCCAGTGTGGTTCAGTGGATAGAGCATCAGCCTGAGGACTGAAGGGTCCCAGTTTCGATTCCAGTCAAGGGTACATGTCCTGGTTGCCGGCTTGATTCCCAGTAGGGGGCGTGCAGGAGGCAGCTGATCAGTGATTCTCTCTCATCATTGATGTTTCTATCTCTCTCTCTCCCTTCCTCTCTGAAATCAATAAAAATATGTTAAAAAAAAAAAAAGATCACTGAGTAGACCACTTACTTGCTTCTATAACTTGTCAAATCAAATCACTGAATGAGAAAAAACAGTAGTCTGAGTGCCACTTGCCATATCATAGAGTTGAAGCTAGAAGGGATACATTTTTAGGAAGCTTCTTAGGTGAGTCTGACACCTAACCAAGTTTGAGAATCAAAGCTATAGGTCACCTAATTAAGCAGTTCTCAACCCCTGTTTGAATCGACAAGAGATTTAAAAAACAGTTGCCCAGATATTTTATTGAGTTGGGCATCAGTGTTTTTGTAATGTCCTCCCGATTTTTCTAATATTCAGCCACGGTTAAGAATTATTGGTCTAGTTTAATTCCTTATTCAGAGAGGAAACTGAGCTCCTCTCTTCTTGAAGAGAGTAAAGAATCAAATTTCTATAAGCATGTGAAAATATGAATACCCAGTTTAACTCAAAAACTCCTTATTGAGCACCTTTATGTATCTGGCATAAATCCTGGTCCAAATGGCCTTATCAACTCATAACAGGATGAAAAAAAAAATCAAAGTAACACAAGGAAGAATAAGGTAAAGGCTGCAGGGCAGAGAGAAATAGGTATTCTGGTATTTCAAAGATCTGAGAAATACTGGTAACTTGAGGTCTTTATCAGCAACGTGATAGCTGATTCCTTAAAATCAGAGGATGTGGACTTCTGAAAGTAGGGAGTTCTGGACCTGTGGAACTATACATAATGATATGATATGAATACTGCAATTCCATCTCATGCTTTGAAAATTACCTGGCTCATCATGGACACTAGAACTTGAAAGAAATATTGTTATAAATAAGGGTAACCTTTGACAGAATTGCACTGACAATTTCTAAAGTCCTGCAAAATTAATTGAGAATGACTGTGAATGATGGATATGGAATAGTGGTTGTCACTGGATATCTTTTTAAATACCTTTTTAATTTCCAAAATATTCTAATATATCACTACTCCAGTTTCAGGGATATAAATCTAGTTCAGAGTCTCATCACCTAACAACTCAATCATCTCAAAATATTTCTGATTTTCTTTCCTCTAATCCCTTACCGCATTCAATTCTTTCTACGTGTATTTGTGAAGTTAGCAATTCTAAAACATGACTGTAAAATGTTTGAAATGTACAATGAAGTTTCGTTTTGCTATACATTATTTTATAGTACCCACTTATATTTTTCTCCTTTCAAAGTTTAATTATTATTTACCAAAGTAATATGTGAAAATAATTTAAAAATCAGTAATTACAAGGCTTACAATGGAACAAAGCTGTCTCCTGCTTTATGCCTTCACATTCCCAATTTCTGCTCCCAGAAGAAAACTATTTTAGTGGTTTCTACAGGTATTATTTGAAGTGATATGCTTATTCTGTTCCTTCTAGATTTTTCACAATTGGACATTGCCTGTTGATTTACTACTGAAAAGGATGGGGATTTAGCCCAATTATTCGCTCCTATCAACTTCCTTCCTGCAAATGACCAGGGATATACCAGTGGACAAGACAGAGTCCCCATACTTACAAATTTATATTCTGATATGAAAAGGTAACAAATAGACAAGTAACTTGTTCAAGCATGTCAACCTCGCGGCCCACAGCCACATGCGGCCCACAAAGAATATTTTTGCGGCCCAGCCAATTTAACGGGATGTAAGAAACGTTTTAATAAAAATTTCTTAACTTAATGTTCACAATATCCTGTTAATACATAATTAATAACGAACTACAACATTCGCTAATGACTGATTACTATAGCTGTGTTGCATTCATTTCCCTTACATGCTTACACGCAGACGCACCATTTCTCTCCACTAATACTAGCAGCGAGTATGTTAGCAGCCAATTGCCACGTCATTAGTCTTGGACTGACTTGTTTGGTGTGCGCAACAGAAAATATTTCGCTTTCGGAGAACAAGAAAAACAGGTTTATTTGCGTTATGCTTATTAATTTATGCAGTTATTCAGTGTCTGGTAAGTTAATGTTGAAGAAACAATATCAATTTTTATTAAAATGTTGTATTATTTTATGTTAAAGATTACTCATTTATTTGCCATCTGTATCCAGCATGTCTCTATCGAAATAAACCTACGTTTCTATGAAAATTGAAGCTTTTGGTTTTTTTCGGCCCACATAAACTTAAACCTTGCTTATTTGGCCTGTGTTAGCCTTTGAGTTTGACATGCTTGGACTAGTTAATAATTCTAGAAAGTGATCCATGATATGAAAAAAATAAAGAGGGACAAGAGAAAAAGAATACACGCCTCCTTCTTCCATTCACCCAATATTGTTATGCTATTTTTATGACTGCATTGGTATAACTGGACAAATATTATTCAACCCTGAGGCATAACTTGTACCACCCATGATTACCTTCATTTATTATACAAGTATTTATTTTCTCTAAGTCTGAAGTTGCCTCATTTTTCATTTGATTAGTTCTCCACGTTCTAAGAACGAATTCCTTCCTGAACATGCTGCCAGATCTATGAAACTTCTCTCAGTGTGGTCAAACGCTACAGCTAATCTCTCAGTTTTTCTTCCTCCTCCTCCTGTCCTTCCTCTCTCATCATTCCTGCAAGACCTATGTCTTCTTGCTCCAGTCTTGTCTGGTAGCTTCCAGACCTGAGCACAGTGGTCACCTGGGGCCTCCCTCTATCATCTTCCTAGGATTTCCCTTTGACTCTCTCCTTGGTGAACTCCCTGGCTTGGCGAACTACATCTTTCTTTAGTCCTCCAGTAGCTTCTTGAGAAAGAGTGCTTAGGGAGTCAAGTTTGGCAACCTTGCACGATTAAAAATATTTATATTCTACTCTCACCCTTGGTGGAGAGCCTGCCTGTAGAATTCTAGGCTGAAAATAGTTTTCCCTCAGAAATCTGGAGGCATTGCTCCATTGCCTTCTGGTTTTCAATGGTGCTAGTGAGAATTTTCATGCCATTCTTATTCCCAGTACTTGGTATGTGACCTGCTTTTTCTCTCTGGAAGCCTTAGGGTTCTAAAATTTCAAAATAATTTGGCTTTCACATTCCTGCCTCTTATTTCAGAAGAGGCAGGAATGTGCGGTGATTAGGAACATGGATTCTAGAACCAGACAGCTGGGTCCATTTATTTAACTAGCTCTGTAACTTCAGGCATTTACTCAATTTCTCTGTGACTCTGACGCCTGCAAAAGGAGGATAATACTAGCCCCCACATGACAGGGTGTTGGGGAGGATAGTAGTAATACTTAAAAATTTTATTTCCAGCCCTGGCCGGTTTGGCTCAGTGGATAGAGCGTCAGCCTGCGGACTGAGGGGTCCCGGGTTCGATTCCGGCCAAGGGCACATGCCCAGGCTGTGGGCTTGATCCCCAGTAGGGGGCGTGCAGGAGGCAGCCAATCGATGATTCTCTCTCATCATTGATGTTTCTGTCTCTCTCTCCCTCTCCCTTCCTCTCTGAAATCAATAAAATTATATTAAAAAAAATTTATTTCCATCTTGTCTGGCCTTGCTACCAGTGTTAGGGGAGCTGAGCAGTGGCAGGAGTTTTTCATGCAGACTCCCACATAATCCCCTGGTTTTTAGTTTGGTATCTTGTGGTCCAACCTCTCTACTCTGTCTAGGGTAGGGCCTAAAGCTTGTACTAGTTAATAATTTGGGGGGCCCTTTTTGAGACAAAATAAATCACATTATGAAGCAAGATTAAAAACAGGTGCTGTGCAAGTGGGGAGCCTGAGGCATAGGCTTCATTAGCTTCATGGTGAACCTCGCTCTGCACCCTGCCTTCCCCCAGGGGCTGGAGGGGCCTGCCTGACTGTATAGGTAGCAGAGGCCTCTGGGAGGTCTAACTGCTGCTTATAGTTTTTCATTTGATTTTCTGATAGTTAGCCCCACCCCACACCCTGGCCCTTCAGGTATAACCAGCACCTTCAAATCCTGAACCTTTATGGCATTTCAGTTCACCTGATGTGCCTGCTGTTGGGGCACCTCTCAGTGCGGCCGGTCAGGCTTCAGCGTCTTGCTGACCTGTCTTGAACCGCTCCTTCATCTACTCTCTGTCTTCTAGAGTCCTGCAGATACCACTTAGCTGCTGTTATTACCCACTCTGTTCTCTTTGTCAGAGTGGGTTGATTCCTTTTTTATGCCTTTGTTGCCTTTTATGTGGGGTTTTAGGAGATTATAGAAATAAACAACCAGACTCAATTTGCTATATTTAATTGGAAGCCTCATTCTATCCTTAGACATTTTTATGTTTGCCCTTAACTCTACTATTTTATTGTCATTTAAATGAATTCATTATAAAACTAAACATTTGTACTACATATTTGAAAAGCAAATGCCTCAATGTTCTCAGAGTCTGGTTTTATTTTTGAGCCAATAATTTGGTCCAAAATTCTGGTGTGCTCCCATATTGAATCAAACTGGAAGTATTTTGTGAGGGAAAATATACCAGAAAATGTCTACAATTTTTAAAAACAAAATTACAAACATATGCTTATTAATAAAGAAGTTGATAAAAAAATCCTTATGTTACTGTTTTTTTGTTATTAAATGTATTGGGGTGACATTGGTTAATAGATTAAATAGGTTTCAAGTGTACAATTCTATGATACATGATCTGTATATTGAATTATTTGCCCACCACCCAAAGTCAAATCACTTCCAATCACCAAACATCTGACCCCCTTGCCCTTTACTACCCCCTCACCGCCCTTCCCTCTGGTAACCAGCATACTGTTATCTGTGTCTATGAGTTTTTGTTGTTTTACTTGTTTGTTCATTTGTTGCTTTCAGTTTTATATCCCACATATGAGTGAAATCATATGGTTCTTAACTTTTTCTGTCTGACTTATTTTGCTCAGCATGATATTCTCAAGATCTATCCATGTCATTGCAAGTAGCAGTATTTCATCTTTTCTTATGGCTGAGTAGTATTCCATTGTATATATGTACCACATCTTGGTCTTAGAGAATATTTTATGAATTTGACCTCAAAGGCGAGGGAAGTAAAGGCAAAAATAAATGGATGGGACTATACCAAACTAAAAAGTTTCTGCACAACAAAAGAAACCACCAACAAAACAAAGAGTAAACTAACCAAATGGAAGAAGATATTTGCAAACAACAACTCTGACAAGGGGTTAATATCCAAATTATATTAAAAACTCATACAACTCAACAACCAAACAAACAAACAAACAGTCCAATTAAAAAATGGACAGAGGACCTGAACAGACACTTCTCCCAAGAATAGATACAAATGGCCAACAAATATATGAAAAGATGCTCAACTTCACCAGCTATTAGGGAAATGCAAATCAAAATTACAATGAGATACCACCTCATACCTGTTAGAATGGCTATCTTACCTAATAATAGACAAACATGTAAATTGACCGTACCTCCGCTACGCCCACAGCCAATCAGAGTGAGCATGCAAATTAGAAGGCCAAAGATGGCGGCCGCCCAGCTGCTCCAGGCGGAGTGGCCAGGTGGGGCAGGACGCCTGCTATGAGAGGGAGGGCAGGGGCAAAGGGATCTACAGGAGTGGAGTGCCGCAGCAAAGACAAGACTGCAGACTCTGGAGTCTGCAGCAAAGACGAAGAAGGCAGATTCTGGCCGGAGCGAAGGCCTGGATCCTGGGTGCCGGAGGAAAAATGGTGCTGGAAGCCAAGGGAAGGAAGGCCTATTGCACGAATTTCTTCATGCAACGGGCCTCTAGTCCTATATAATAAAGAGGTAATATGCAAATTGCCAACACACAAGATGGCCATCCACATGTGGACACAAGATGGCCATCCACATGTGGACACAAGATGGCCACCACAAGATGACAGCAGGGGAGGGCAGTTGGGAGGGAGCAGGTCTGCAAGGGAGGGCAGTTGGAGGCAATCAGGCCAGCAGGGGAGGGCAGTTGGGGGGCACCAGGCCTGCAGGGAAGGGCAGTTGTGGGGACCAGGCCTGCCGGGGAGGGCAGTTGGGGGCAACCAGGCCAGTGGGGAGGGCAGTTAGGGGCGACCAGGCCTGCAGGGGAGGGCAGTTAGGGGCAATCAGGCCAGCAGGGGAGCAGTTAGGCGTCGATCAGGCTGGCAGGGGAGTGGTTAGAGGGTGATCAGGCTGGCAGGCAGAAGCAGTTAGGGGCAATCAGGCAGGCAGGCAGGTGAGTGGTTGGGAGCCAGCAGTCCTGGATTGTGAGAGGGATGTCTGACTGCCCGTTTAAACGGGCTGTCGGATATCCCTCGAGGGGTCCCAGATTGGAGAGGGTGCAGGCTGGGCTGAGGAACACCGCCCCACCCCCATGCATGAATTTCGTGCACCAGGCCTCTAGTTATTAATAAGACAAGTAATAACAAATGTTGGAAAGGTTGTGGAGGAAAAGGAATCCTCATTCACTGCTGGTGGGAATGTAAATTGGTACAGCCACTACGGAAAACAGTATGTTGGTTCCTGAGAAAATTAAGAATAGTTACCATATGACCCAGCAACCCCTCTTCTGGGTATCTACCCCCCAAAATTAAAAACATTTATGCGCAAAGATATATGCACCCCTATGTTCATTGCAGCATTATTCACAGTGGCCACGACAAAGAAACAACCAAAGTGTCCTTTGATAGATGACTGGATAAAGAAAATGTGGTACCTATGATACTATTTTATTTTATTTATTTATTTTTTTAAAAATATATTTTATTGATTTTTTACAGAGAGGAAGGGAGAGGGATAGAGAGCTAGAAACATCGATGAGAGAGAAACATCAACCAGCTGCCTCCTGCACACCTCCCACCGGGGATGTGCCCACAACCAATGTACATGCCCTTGGACTGGAATCGAACCTGGGACCTTTCAGTTCCCAGGCCGATGCTCTATCCACTGAGCCAAACCGGTTTCGGCAATACTATTTTATTTTTAAAAAAATACATTGTCTAGTCTATTCTTCTAGATGGTGTTCAATAAATGTTTGTAAAATCAATAAATGCTCCCATAAATAGTCTTATTGATCCACTCAGTGGACTTCACTTCTAGGAAAACATTCCCTTTCCCAAACTACTCTCCAAACTCTTGGCAAATGAGCTGTAAAGGGATTTACAGTAACGTTTCCTAAACTGTGCTCTTTGGCATCTTAGATTTGCAAAAATTCTTTAATAAGTAAAATCTAAGAAAATGATCTTTAGTCAAGTACATTTTAGAAAACTCTGAGTTCCACAAAGTAAAATAAATTTATTTAAATGAACGACTTCTTAGAGCCTTAACTTGATACTATGCATTGTGAATATTTAAGAAGGGAATAATTACTAGTATTTCTCAAATTTATTTTACTACCAATCCTGTTTAGAGAGCATACCATTAATTTCTTACAAAGCAAACTGCATCAAAATGCAATTTGGAACATTATCTACCAACAGTGTATTTCCTAATTCTGTACCTGTAAAAGACCTGGTTTTTATCTGGGAGTAGTTTTATTTCTCCCATTACCAATTCCACTCTAGATCTTAATTTCTCAGGATTGCTCTATTTTGAAACTCTCTGGAATGTCAGGCCAACTGTCTTCCCATGGGATCTAAATGATACAGGGTGAAATAAAAACCTATGTCAGAAAACTTTTTACATTAGAGTTATTGGGGAAAAGCAGAAATGAATAAATGATAACAATGGTATGGTGTGATACCAAATAGGCCATCCAAGTAGTTTGGAACTAAATATCTTGCTTCTGCCTTAAGATCAAGGTTAATTTTAAGCAGGTCAGAATGGGAAAGAGATAACACCAAAGTTAGTCATTAAGTGCTCTCTTATTTCTCTCTGATCTTTACTATTCTCCAAACTTTCTGCATGTATTAAACATTCACATTTTATGGCCAGAGGCTCAAACTGACTGAAGCAAACTCTCCAGGGTAGGGGGGTTAGGAACCCGTATGCAGAAAAGATGATTTGTCGGTTTAAGAAGTTTTGCACTTTGAGCCCCAATTGTGAGGCTTGCCTGGCCACTCCTGGCCATGCCCTCCACTTCCCTATCACATCCATGATAATCCTGTTGGGGAATCTGAACTCACTTTCTGCTGTATGTATCTGCTTTGCTTCAGATTCTGATTGGGTAATATGTGAGCCTAGTGTCTCATCCAGATTTCTGATTTATCTCTACTAATATTTTAGAGACATTAAACTGAATGAATTCTCTCTAGCATTAATCTTGACAGAGCATCTCAGAAGAAAAGATCTGAGTACCTTCTGCTAATATTTGAATTAAACGTTACTGAAGAATAGTTGTGAAAGGGAACTATAAAAATTAGCTAAAATAATTTAAAAAGTACAAAAAAGCAGTAACTTAAAAGTATGATCGTTATACTGTTTCTACCAGCTATATAGTTCTCCTGCTTGGAAGCCACTAGTATGTTATGGAACCTTCTGGAAATATTCTAAAAAATGTTTATGTAATATCTGTGTGCATATTTCTTTTACATAAAGATCTCATGCTATATACACTGCATTGCACCTTGCTTTTTTCACCTAATTTACCTTGGAGATTGTTACTGATTGAATTGTGACCCCTCTCTCCCAAGTATGTTGAAGTCCTAACCCCCAGTATCTCAGAAGATTACCTTATCCCATATAATAAAGAGGTAATATGCAAATTGACCGTCACTCCAACACACAAGATGGCCATCCCCACCGGGATCGGACCTAAACGGGCAATTGGACATCCCTCGAGGGGTCCCAGATTGGAGAGTGTGCAGGCTGGGCTGAGGGACAAACCCCCACAAATTTCGTGCACTGGGCCTCTAGTATCAATAGAAAGCTGCTTTATGCTATTTGACAGCTGCATAGTATTCTAGTACATAACTGAACCAGAATTTATTTACTTAGTCCTCTATTGATGGACATTTAAGTTGTTTTGAAACATTTGCCATTAAAAATAATGCAAAATGAATAATCTCATTCATATATGTGTCATTTCATACATGTGTGAGATTATCCTGGGCTAAATAATAATAGTGAATACTTAAATTGAAATGTTTTGTGCATGAACAAATGAGAAATTATTGTGACTGGAGTGGTTCCCTTTCCACAAATAGAGGTTATAATAACATTAAACCAAAGCCAATAAGGATGCTAGATGAAAGGACTTGGTCCTGATTCCTCGCCCATCCTTCCCCCTAACCATCCACCGGCTGACAAACCTCCCTTCTTTTCTCTGGACCTCTGCTACACCTGAGTTTTTAGTGTTATACTTAAGTTCTTAGGGTGGTCATAGGGATCAAATTATAAATTTTGTGTGTATGTGAAAGCAATTGCCCAACATAAATAGGGATTGCTATTGCCTCTCCTTTAAAGCAATGTTTGATAATTTATTATGCCTTCCCTCCACATTCTATACACACACACACACACACACACACACACACGATTGTACTTGGCTATATACCCATTTCTCACATTTGTTTCCATGTTTCTTACTGTTTTCTTTCTGCTTGCTCACAACAGTATACCATCTTTTCTACAAATGTTACTACCTGAATGATAAAGATATAGTCAGAGCTTTTGTGTGCTAAATTTTTCATCAATAAAAATTCTTTATTTCCTGAAGGGGGCTTGAGGATTTACTTTTAGGGAATACAGTTTCTATGAAC
Source organism: Eptesicus fuscus (assembly GCF_027574615.1). Classification (NCBI taxonomy): domain Eukaryota; kingdom Metazoa; phylum Chordata; class Mammalia; order Chiroptera; family Vespertilionidae; genus Eptesicus; species Eptesicus fuscus. The sequence goes on from NC_072482.1 coordinate 41,046,656, forward strand.
TATGGTCTCATCCTTCCTCTTTCTTCTTTTCTCAGATTAGAATAACTGTTAGTAATATATTTTTTAACCAATGGATTGGAGGGAAAATCAGTACAAGGTAATCATCACAGCTAATCCATGATGAGGTGATCCTGCCTTGTTTTCCTAGGTCATGAAAAATTTTCCTTCCAGGCAGTGTTTAGGATTAAAGTTCTGGTCACATGGTTATTCTTCTTAGTATCCTCAGCCTTGTAGCCTGCCAAGAACTGTCAGAAGCAAGAGTAGGCTGTTGTTTATAGGATATAATTGGTGAAGTGCTAGTTAGAGCCCTTCACACATCTCCCCTAGAGCATTCCAAAGTACTTAAAATTCCTACCTTCAGAGCCAATGCTTTCTCTTGCTCAAATGTAAATAGCCTGGAGAGATATCATAATAAACCATTATCAGTCATCAGCAACTCAGCATGAATTGGTGTATGAAATCTTTTCTCAGATGACCAAGAAGTGAGAATTCAACCCAGAAGCTTCCACTGAAGTGAGTTGTGGGTGCTGTTGCTGTGGCTGTGAGAAGTGAAGTCTGGTGAGGTACATTTCCCCCCTCTCTCTTCACTGACCAGGAGCTTCTTAGGAGGGAGGAAGTCCTGGGATTAGAGCCATTTCAGAACTGAGCTAAAAGGATCTTCACTTGTGGGTAGGATCAACTTTAGGCAAAAGCATGAAGAGGTAGCTGTTAAGTTTTCCTAAACTTTCAATGTAACAAGTGTAAGATGATTCTGGCAAAGCTCAGAGGGTATCTGGCAGTCAAAATGGTTCATCACACTTCTTTAATGCATAATGTTGGAAGGGCCTGTTTCTTGAACCAAACTACTTACTGAGGTAACTGTATTCTTGCACTCTCCACTGTTTTCCCTTTTCCCCATTTCTCTGGCCATAGGGTGGGATGAGGGGAAGGTTGGGGACATTGATCTCCATCTATTATTATTATTATTATTTTGCTTTTTGCTGAATATTTATGGGTAATGATGTGTCCTACCTACGGAAGCCCAAACCTACT